>NC_090933.1:231039597-231676188 GCF_040938575.1 Ambystoma mexicanum
AAGGGTTTACCGTTACCGGTGCCCTTACCGGTACCGGTAAACCCTTATTGCCTACCGCGAATGAGGCCCAGTATGTTAGTATGTGGGCAGTATTGTAATGGTGGTGACATACCAAACATTTAGACCTGTAGAGGTGTGATCAGTAACAGTTAAGTATATACTGCTGGATGGGCACACATCTATATGCTACAGTAGAATATGAGTGCACTCATTTAGTAAGACATACAAGAGTATGCTGGTATTGTACTTTGTTGATTGCAGAGAGTAGGAGTCTTCTAGGCTGTATTTTGAAGTGTACGCTCCAGTAGCTTTCCAGAGACAGGTGGGTACTGCTCCTATTTAAGAAGATGGTAAGAAAATATTTTGGCTAATGACATAGTGCTTACATTTGTAAATTACATTCTTCAGAACTATAGGGGGATGTCTTGGCAGGAAGACGAAGTGTGTGTGTATAAATGGAAGGTGTACAACATGAAGGGCGCTTGGGAGTATAAGCATGTTTGGGTGAGTAGGTGGGCCACTGGGAATTTAGTGTAACACTGGTTATGAAAAATGTGTGTGTATTAGTGTAGGCCTATTTACTTGACAAATGCAGTACTGCGCATTGTGGAACGATGAGACAAAGATGCGGAAAGATGTACAGAGTGGAAAGCACAATGGGCCTCATTACGACCCTGGTGCTAATGGGTTAACGGCGCCGTAAAAGGCTGCGGCGCCGTTAACCCATTAGCGCCTGATTACGAGGTCCCTTTGCGGGACCCGACCTTAACGGCTGGTCTACACCAGCCGTTAAAGTAGGGACCCGCAAAGGGACCTTGGTGCTAAGTACGGTACCGCAATTTGCGGTACCGTACTTAGCGCCTTCCTTATTCCCATTGAGCCCTATGGGGCAAAAATGGGAATGGGGAAGGGCCATGGAGGAAGGGGGAATTACCGCCCTGCCAACCTTGTAATGGGGTGGTAATTCCCCCTTTCTCCATGGCGGAGTCGGTAAGTTACCGGCATGGACCATGGTGCTATTAGCACCATGGTTTTCCGCCTGGTTTGTAATGAGGCCCAATGTTTTTGGGTGTCCATTTATGTGCAGTTCTTTGCATATGTATGCTTAGTACATGAGTGCAGGCATTGCCTTGGAGTTTTCATTTGATTATGCACATTTATGTTTGTTAGTTTGTTTGTTTGTTTACTCACTTTTTTATGCGCACCAAACCCATAGGTAACAGGGTGCAGCAATAAGAATATACAAGGCTCACAGAGTTACAAAAATAAACAGGTTGCAATATATTACATGGAATCACAAAAGTAGAATAAATTACACATAGGGCCTCATTACACGGTAGGCGTTAACCATGGCGCTATTAGCGCCATGGTTGCCGCCGGTACCGTACCGAGTCCGCCTTGGTGGATGGCGGAATTACCGCCCTACTCCAAGGTGAGCGGGGGTGGTAATTCCCCAATCCCCATTTACCCTTCCCCATTCCCATTTTTGCCCCATAGGGCTCAATGGGACTGGGGAAGGTGCTAATTACGGTACCGTAAATTGCGGTACCGTAATTAGCTCTGAGGTCCCTTTGCGGGTCCCGTCCTTAACGCCTGGAAAAACCAGGCGTTAAGGGAGGACCCACAAAGGGACCTCGTAGTAAGGCGGTAAGGGTTTACCGGTACCGGTGCCCTTACCGGTACCGGTAAACCCTTACCGCCTACCGTGTAATGAGGCCCATAGTCTTATAAACAGTGACACAAATTTCAAATGGGAATATTGGGCGAGTAGGAGTATACTGAGCCAGGTGCGGAAATAGCCTAGAGGATGGGAGACTAGGGGTCAGTAGAGATGAAATGTTTGATAGCATTTTTCTATAGTTTAGGTAGGGTTGGTCTGCTCTCAGATTTTGTGGCAGTAGGTTCCAGAGTTTAGCAGCCTTCACTGGGTAACTATTACCACCAATCGTGGTAATACTGTGTCTAGGTACTGCCAGGTAATTGGCATTGCCAGCTCTAGTTGGTCTGAGAGAGATTCTTCTATGAAGTCAATCTATAAGGAAACTAGGGGGAACATTATTTAAGGCTTTATGGGTCTGTGATATCATTTTTAACTGTATTTTGTTATCAGTAGAGAGCCATTTATGTTGGCGTCTAATGGAGGAGATATGAGTTCTTTTGTTTATGCCAAGTGCTGCTCTCAAGGCATTATTTTGTAATGTTTGTAGCCTCCGGATGGTGATTTTATTAGCACCACTGTATAGGGCATTGCAGTAGTCAATTCTAGAGAGTATTAAGGCTCTGGCCAGGATCATGCAACTGTCGTTGGAGAGGAATGGCTTGCCAGCTCTTATCAGCTTGCAAGTGTAGGCAGTGGTGGAGGCCAGGGTTTTAACCTGTTTGTCAAAGGACATGGTGGAATCAAGGTAGAAACCAAGGGTTTTTACTTCCTTGGAAGCTTTGATGATATTCCCGTCGATATTGAATGAGGAAAATTCCTGGCCTAGTTTTTTAATGTTGGCATGTGTGCCCATGATTATCAGCTCAGTTTTATCATCGTTCAGGCATAGGCCATGAATGGCCATCCATGCCTGGATGATAAGATATACCCTATTCACCAACTCTGTGTCCTTACTATGATCCCCAGAAAGCGGGAGGAGGATCTGTGTATCATGTGCATAGTTAGTGTAGGTGATACGCAGACATTCCAGATCATCAAACAAGGGCTGGTGAAGATGTTGTATAGCGTTGGCGAGACACAAGAGCCTTGAGGAACACCGCACAGGGGGGTAGGGTCTGCGGCTGCCGATGGAGAGAATACTCTCATGGTTCTCTCGCTCAGGAATGACTCAATCCATTTGATAGACTCAGAGGAGAAGTGAGCGGCAGAGTCCAGGTGTCTACAGAGGACCTTGTGGTCCACTAGATCAAATGCAGCTGAGAGATCAAGTAGGAGCAGAAGTGCTGTCTTCCCTTTGTCTCTCCGCTCGTCAATTTGGGATTTTAAATCAATTAAAACAGTTTCCGTCCCGGGTAGTGTGCGGAAGCCAGACTGTCTATCTCCTAGGAGTTTATGCAGTTCTAGGTGTTTTTGAATCTGGATATAGGCAGCTTTGTCCATTATTTTAAGTAAGAATGGTACCGTGGTAATTGGTTGGTGGGGATGAGAGGATCTAATGTCTGTTTCTTGAGAAGTGGGAGCACCCAAGAATGTTTTAGGTTAGCAGGGATGGTGCCTGAAGCAAAGGAGGCATTAATCAATTTGGAGATGAAAGGAGATAAGTCTCTGGCAGCTTCTTTTATTAGCTGTGCTGGGCAGATATCGCCTTTGCAATTGGAGGGTTTAAGCGAAAGGATGATTTTTTCTACTTCCAGGGTAGACATTTTAGTGAAGGGAAATATGTTGTTGTGTGCCGTAGGTAGATCACTGGGTGGAGGGATATTGGGTGAGTGCTGTAGGTTCAGCGTTTCTTTTTTTTGCTGTATTTTATTTTGGAGCATGTTAATTTTATTTGCTAGTGCATGTTGGATGTCTGCGCACCAGGACTTATCCTTAGTACAAATATCAGGTATGGCTATTGGTGACTCTAGTTCTTTTAGTATGCAAAAGAGTTCCTTCATGCTAGAGTTGGATTTGGCAATACGTTCGTCATAAGAATTACGTTTTGCCAAGTATACTTCATTCTTATAATGCAAGGAGAGGGAAGTTAATTTGGCTTTATTGTCATAGGAGGGGCATAGTCTCCAATTGGTTTCACTTTTTCTTTTCAAGAGGCTTAGGTCTCTAAGTTGTGGCGTAAACCATTTATTTAAATGAGCTTTGGGTTTGCTTGATCTGAGTTTAAGAGGGGCAATTTTGTCCATTATAGTGAGCATGATATTGTTGAATTCATGGACTAGAATACTGGGATCTAGATTTTCTGGCAGTGCATTTAGAGTGGGTAGGATAGCAGGGATTACTTTATCTACTGTGATGCTCTTTTTGTTCCTGGTTAAACATGGTGGCGCTAGTAGAGGGGCTATAGGAGTGGGTCTGGTGGTAGATAAATTAGAGGACACCAGTGAGTGGTCTGTCCAGGGTAGAGGCAGGATGGATGAGATAGAAGCTGTACAATTATAATCTGCTATCCAATCTAATGTTCTCCCCTTCAAGTGGGTGGGTTTGTTGACTTTTTGAGACAAACCTAGTGCATCAATGGTGCTAGCTATATCCGTAGCGTTTCTGTCCATAGGATCATCAAAGCCTATGTTAGAGTCCCCTAGTAGGATTAGTTGAGAGGATGGTTTAAGGTTGTTGGTGAGTATATTATGCAGATCCTCCTCGAAGGTACCAAGAGGACCGGGATGTCTGTATATTAGATGAATGGTAAATTATTGTGAGTTGTTTATCTGGAGTTTAGCAGATAGAGTTTCATGAGATTGTGACAATTGGGTGATGTCTAGTCTGAGGGAGAGTCACATTTCAGAGATAATGGCGATACCACCTCCTTGTGCGCCATCTCGGTCTTGTCTAGATATTGTATAACCGTCTGGGATGGCTAACATAAGCGACGGTCCTGCCGCATTATGTAGCCATGTCTCAGTAATCGCAAGGAAATCCAGATTACCTTCTGTGATAAGGTCAGCTATGTCAAGGGCGTGTATGTTACTGTTCTGAACGTGGCGATAACTTTTTTTATTGCTTAAGTGTTGTTGTTATATATGACGTACAGGTGGAAACTCTCGTTATGCTTGAAATGTGTGCACTTTGCATAGTTTTGTCAGAAAGGCTGCCTGATAGTTGTGTGTGCGATTTGTACAAATTAAATAGGAGATGGTGCAATGGGAGAAAGCATTGTAAAAATGACTGAACAAAAGAACACAGTAACCTTTTCATCTACCAATGCATGTTGTGGGCAAATGGAACCTTTGCCACCATCTATCACTGTAGGAGCAATTTAATGGGAGACGGGTAAAACACCCGATTTTGTGATTGGCGTGTGAAAGCCCATTGATTCTCAACAGCCTTTAGGGAGCTTGGCGGGTGAGACAGCTGCATAAGTGGTGGGTGACACCCGCCAAAAGCATATGAGTTGAGAGGTATGCGCACGTATAACACAGTTGGCACTGCACTGTAGAAGAAATAGTATTACCTACTGGGTGTAGTGATGGCTAGTGATACTGATGCATGTGTGTGCAGAACGCATACATCGTTGACCCGTACTTTCTTGTGGAGGTGTTTTTCATTTAGAAGATATTTCACCTCTGTGTGTGTAACAGCTGTTATGCACTGTTCATTAGATGTGATAGCATTACATGCACAGGTCTTGGTTGTAATTGGTGAATGTGTATGTAATACTTTGATAGTAGGCAATCAGGGAGTGCTGCTGAAAGAGTACTTGAAACGGAAGAAGGACTGGCCCTGCTCTACCTGGCCGTGGCCCTCGCGGTAGTCGGGGAAATCGCACGTGCTAAATGCTGTCCTTCGTAATGTGATCGGTATGGAAAAGGTACTACGGTTGAGCGATTCACATGTATGTCTGCTTTTGTGTTCCATGGTAGGATGTTCCATGGTAGGATGTTCTTTTATGCCCATGATAACGTTAGTGCTTTTAGTGTGACGTTTGTTAGAGGCAGTGAATTTTTTGTTCCTCTATTGTAATTAGTAATCTGTTGCTGTATCTACAATGTACACTGCAGACAAATGTGTAGTAATGTACGGAGCACAAACCGAGAGAAACCCATAACAAGGAGTACAGAAAAGGTATTTCTTTACATGTCCCTTTAGCAAATTAGAAATAAACACTTTGCACAACTTCTACGAAGATGCCCACTTTCTATGATGCTTAAAATGTGTTTGTGTAGCCCCACACACAGGGCAATATGTTGGCGAATGCAGCGCCTTTTGGGGGAGCGCACATGCCATATCCGGGTATTGTGAGGGTGGCTGCAATGGAAATGGGACTCTGCAGGAGTTGGGATTGGTCAATATGAATTTGTGGGTGTGGTGTGTAGCAACATTGCCATAACGTCTGTTTGCCAATAGGAATGGACATGGGTACATGAACGGGTGTGCCATTCAGTAGGCGGACTATATGGCTGTTGGGTGACTCGTGGATACATTGGGTACAAGTTTACGCAGAGCAATGTGCACTAGCAGCACACCTTGGTTTCGATAATGTCAATGTGCACTGATATGATATGATAAGGCATTTATAATGCGCCTATGCACAGGTGCTTCAAGGCGCGACGAGGCAAGGGAGGGGAACAAAGGGAGGACAGACAGCGATCCTACTAGGCCAGGTGTCATTTCGATTGTGCAAGTGCGTGGGAAGGGTGGGTGGAACAGTGCAATACAAGAAGATAACAATAAGTAAGTAGCGGCCAGCAAGTTGCAACTGCAAGGGTAAATGTGGACATCCAGTGTCAGGAGCTGGTAGAGAGACTGTAGGGATACAGAAACAGTCCCCAAGTGCAGGGGTTTCTGCGGGGGGGCAGTGCAGGTCTGAGTCGGTGGCAGGGGAGAGACCTAGGCCCAAGATCAGAAGGTGTCCAGGTGGTAGCCAGTGTAGTTCAGGTTTCCGCCAGGAGGTCAGCAGAGGAGAGGAGGAGAAAAGGCAGAAGCAAAGAGAAAGGTTTTGCGGTGCTTCCGGAACCGGAGATGGTTCTCCTCAAGTATAAGGGGGGGAGGGAGGCTGTTCCAGAGGGAGGCACCAGCTGAATAATGAGAACTACCGCTAACTTATTGCTTGGAGAAGCAACTAACCCTGAGGGATTTGGAGGCGGTTGAGAAAAGAGCTCGAGAAGGAAGATATTTAGGAAGAGAGAGCTGAAGGTATTGAGGACCCAGGCCCCAGAAGGCCTTGTGGACGATGCATAGAGTTTTGAACTTAATCCTCACAGCAACTGGGAGCCAGTGCAGAGATTTCAGTCCTGGAGAGATACGATCCCTGGGCTTGAGGCCAAGGACAAGTCTCGCAATCCTGTTTTGGATAAGTTGCGGGCGGAGAGTAGAAGAAGGCAGATTTAGAAAGAGGCTGTTGCAATAGTCCAGCCTAGAGAGAACCAGTGCTCTGGAGACTGTGAGCTTCTGGGGGAAGGAATACGTGGAATGCAGTGGTACCATGTGGGTCCTTTTTGTGCCAGTTTGGTGACGCTTGCTCATCCAGACATTATTATTGTTAATTGTGGAGGGAACAGTTTAGGGCATGTTACCGGCATTTCACTGCAGTTTGCAATGAAGGAGACATTGGAAATGTTTCCAAAATCACACATAATCTTTTGTCGCATTGCCCAGAGACAGATGTGGCTGTGTTTTTCCTTCTGTGGCCCACAAATTGAAAAAGAGTGGTGCAATTTAAACAGGGCTGTTTGCGCTTTTCTGTGCTATGTTGGCATGTTCTCCTTCCACAATGAAAACATTACGTTTCATAGTAGGACATGTTTTTATTCAGATGGAGTTCATCTGACTGATGCTGGCAATTGCATCTTTTTGCATAATATCCAAAATGCTGTACAGCGTTTCCTACAAGTGTAGGATGCATTTTCCCAGTGGTAGTTTAGCACTGTTAATGTCCAAAAAGGCTCTTTTCAGAGCCACCACTTTTTTATGTAAATGCGTGTAATGCTTTTGACGGCGTCCCGCCGCTCAGTATTGCCATCTCTGTATGCGGCGCTTATAGGCAGCGTCACCGCCTGTATGCTTGATTTGAACTTCTATTTTTGAACAGTGCAAGGTGGCTCTGAAAAGAGCCTTTTTGTTCCCCCCACATTCTGGCTGTGTATCATTTTTGCTGTTTTTATAAGAGATGCCAGAAAAGCCAGCAGTGGAAGGGAGATTTGGCAAAGGGTACCAACCACAGGCATAATAAATCATAAGTGGAGAGCAGAAGATATAGGTTGCACGCTCCTTGGGTAAGGGGCAGTGTTTGCCATGGTCCCGGACCGCAGCCTCAAAAGAACTTTGCAAATGTTTTCCCCTACACAGTACCGCGTCCCAGTATATGCACAATACAGTGACCTTTGTAAGGTTGGGGTTTGTTGTACTGCGTATGTCCTCCAAGGTTGCTTGTGGGACAGGGTGGCCCATTGGAGTGTCCCTATTGGTGGCAGGAGCAGGTGCTGAGGATGCTGTAGAAGACAATAACCTACCGCCTGCTTGGAAGGGGACAACCCTCCAAATAGCTACCTGGTGGTTCTCTTTCAGGTGCCGCCGCATGGAGGTGGTGCCATAGCTGTACAAGCCAGGTTTCCCGCGACTTCAGTGCAGTGCACCTTGCTAGCACGAGATTTTGGCACATTTATAACAGTTCTAAATAGTTTCTAATCCCAGGATTGCTGCTGGCTGTAGGCAATGGGGATTCCTTCTACTTTACTCGTGTTTCCTTTTCGATGTCCCTCTCCATTAGGATGCCTGTCCACTTGCTCAGGACTTTTAGAAGGAGGTGGTGGTGGTGAGGGTGTGGGAGCTCCTCAGTCAGAGATAGTAGCAGAAGGTCTGGTGGCCATCACCAAGTAGTTTGCAGGCATACAATTGGTGAGAAAGCAATTTCTGCCACAAGCAATGTGCACAGGTGCTCTACTATAGAAAGGCAAACAGAGCAATTGTTGGGTGTGCTATTTTTTAGGGTTGATGTGGAGCATGTGACATCGCAAAGTGGCAATAACTCTTTCCCTATAATATCTACATGCAGAAGGAAGAGTGGAGGATTGCTGTAAGGGTGCACTATCACTGTAACACTCTGTACATTGCAGTCAAATGTCCTATTTCGATGTGTTTGGATCTGGCTCGTGTCCGCCAAATAAGGTACCATGCGCACCATAGATAGGTTATCATGGTGACGTTGTCATTGTTCTCCATTTGCAAGCTTGTCTGCCAGACGTATATTGAATGTTACACTTTGTGGCACGTGCATAGTTCTCCTACCGATACGTTTGCCATCCCACCCAGCCTACTTAAACATATGGGACATATAAATTGCAAATTTCTACCTACGCTTGCTGTGAGCACGATAAAGTGGGGGGATGTTTACGTGGAAAAATATTTGCAGTACAGGGGTGCATGCTTCCAGCTAGTACAACTATATCACACGTTTATTCGGTATGTGCACCAGGGAAAGTGTTACCAGATGTCACAGGACGATATACGTATGTGCACAGTTGTGCCACTGATAAACGGATGCTCCTGCCACTATTTACAGAAGGATGTGTGCATGCAAACATGCAGCCCGTATTAGCGTCCTCTGGATGGTTTTATTGTGATTGCGCATAGGGCACCCAGGTGCGGCAGGCGTCCACCTCCTCCATTTTTCTCACTTGCAATCATCCCCACTACTGCTGTGACCTTGTCACTTACAATGGCCTTGTTAAATGAAAAAAAGGGACATACACAATCCGTACAAATTAATATATCAATCTTTATTAGCACACATTCATACTGACTATTCGGAAAGGGAAGGGGGACAAGAAACAGGTATATATATTGGGGATGTTTCCATTTCAACAAGCTGCTGCTGAAGGAAAGAAGGGATTGAGGTCTCATCGAAGCGTTTTTCACGACACAACACTGAATTTGTGAGGAAGGTGGGCTGGGAAATGGGGAAAGGGGACATGTGCAAGTGGGGCAGTGATATCTTATTTTCCCCCCTTATATGTTCTTCTACAAACGTTCTCAAGGCAGCAAATTGGAGGAGCAACTAATCGATTTTGGCATCCAGGCGGTTAGCTTTGATATACCCAGCGTTTAGTTCAGTTTCAGTGGCCGTGGGCCTCATTACGAGGTTGGAGGGAGCCTTGCCGGTAAAACCGGCAAGGCTACCTCAAAATTCGCATCCGGGTCTGGCACCTGAGTATGGGCAATTGCCGGGCTATTCCAGTCCGGTCGGACCCAGTAATTGCCCTTTTGCAGGTGCCGGGCCCAGTATATCCCCATTCCCATTTGAGTCCCATAGGGCTCAATGGGAATGTGGAGGGTGGTAGCAACGGTACCTTTAATAATGGTACCGGTGCTACCATCATGTTCTGCTCACGGGTGCCGATACTACCACCAGGTCAGACCTGGTGGCTGCAAGGCACCTGCAAGCAGAACTCGTAGTATGGCAGTACGGTAGCAATGGTGCCGGGAGTGCTACCAGCCTTGTTGCCTTACCGCCATACTTTTAATGAGGCCCACACATGTTCCTGTGGAAAAGGTGCTGTTTCTGGTGTACAACTTTGCTTTCCGGTATGTTCTGTTAAAAGACAACAAATGTGGTTAATTGACATGCAGTATTACATTGTGATTGTGTTCTTCTTGCCACCGCGTTCCCTAGCTATGTGGTTACAATGCTCACTCATTTGGTCATGCAGGAAATTCTCCTCCACCCGTTCCAGGGTGCTTGCCCTTGCAGTAACTCTTTCCCTTTTCACAGTGCGGCAGGAAAAAATGGGCCTATCATCATCACTAATTTCTTCATGCAGAAAATTCTCCTCTAGCCACTCTAGAATGGAAGCCATTGCTGCACACAAAGAGAAAACATCATGCTTTGCTACTATTGTACACTACCGGACCTGTGCAATTAATACAAAAACGTTTGTATACTTACCACGTTGTTCTGACGTTCTGTTCTCGGTAGTTGCCGTTTGCTCCTCTGCCTCTTCCTTCTTTGTTTGACTGTGCAGCAGGTGTGCGGTAACATTGATGAAGGCAAACATCACTTCTCTTGTTGGTGCTTTCCATTATGCTGCATACGTTATGTCTTTGTGCACTTTATTGAGAAAATACAGATTTTGTATAGGTATGGCATTTTCCCTTCTCATTCATGCACTTGCTGCTGTTTGTATATGTTTTTTGTCTTTGCTCCATGTTACAACTTTTTATTACCCCCCACCCCTTTTTGGGCACGTTGGACTCTACCCAATCCCTGCAAATGGACGCAGTGTTCCCAACCTTTCTGCCTATTACTATAGAGCCTCTGGCTTCAGTATGTCGTACAGTACATCTATACAAACTAAGTGTATCCTGTACACATCTAATGCAATTCAGTGAAAGATACATTATTACAGCGACACTATGGTTCACTTGTGCACCTCAAACCCTATCATCTTTCCTGAAAACACTATAACATAGGAACGTTATGGTTAAAGTGCTCTAATAAAAACCTATGAAATTCAATGAAAAAACATTGTTAAAGGGACGTTATGGTTAAGTTGCACCACTAAATAACCTATGAAATTCAATGAAAAAACGTTGCTAGAGGGACGTTACAGTTACAGGTAAAACCTAAAAACCCCAGAAATTCAAAAGTTATGGTACGGTATGCAACCATAACTCGCGCCACCACCGTCCACTGCTAAGACTAACACCCATGACATCAAAGCATGTCTTTGTCTTCTCTCTAGCTGTTTCTAGAGGAAGGAAATGTAAGACTTCCTCCTTTATCCATGGTAGGGACTTCACTTCATATGGTGGAACATGGCTTGTGGGTAGGTATTAGCCATTTGTATGGCCTCTTCTAAGGTGAATTAATGCAGTTTTATATGCTATTTCTGCATATCAAAGGCGATTTCTTAGGGCCGTTTTGTGCGACCTTTAATGTGCAGAAATATTGCACTTCAATTACCCCAATCACACCTATGAATCTGATCCCCTTGCCCGCCCAAACCTCCTCCTGTGCTGGCCTAACTTGTGTGCGTCGCATCGGGCTGACAGTTCAATTTAGAAAGACTGCTCGGAGCAGTCTCTCAGTGGTCATTCTAAATCGGTAATTTCAGAAATCTATTTTTAATAAGCAATTTGTTCACTTAGTACCAGATTAATGCGGCTGGAACACCACTTTATGTAGATGTGTCGGTAAAGAGTATGTGAATTGCACCAATAGCAACATATCTCTGGATTTTTTGTAATGCTTCAGACTCATTTAATTGTTCGACATATCCTGTACTGATCAGTACAGTTGTGTAGGTGTTTCACCTGGGCTAGTTTAAGGCTACTCAGCCTTATTTGCTAATGTTCCCGATAGTGTCCCATCCTTTCCAAATGCCCTTTTATATTATTTCATCATAGATGGAATTTCATTCAGGTTTTAATGCTGGAATGCCTGTGGCCCCTAGCCAGAACGAAGTGGTGCTACATAACAAGCTGAACAGTCCCTGTGCCACCCACCTCGGCTGTCTCAGCTGCCCCCCCGAAGTTTCCAAAGGAGACTGTTGGGTCTTCACATGACTTCTTGATGTGTGCACCTGCACCCTAACCACCCATAGGTTGTTTTCTGTGTGGGGAGATAACACATAGAAAGAGAGATCCTGCTTGCAAGGAGAGGCCCAAGGAGCCAATGGTAACTGTTGGACTCCAGGAATAGGAGGCCATAGTCAATTTGGGCATCCTATCAGATGAAGTCCCACTAGGCCAGCGAGTGGCCGAAAACCTCCCTATTTCTGAGTGGGAATGTTACCAGCTCCCTTGAGAGGGCTCCAGTTCCCACAGTTACTCAGCAATTTCTGAACCATGTGTCGATACATTGAGAAAAGTCTCCCCTTTTGTGTGATAATGCTACAAGTATCACAGCTGTCAGGTGACAATGAGGGGAAAAGGGCAGTACATCCTAAGACCAAACCAGCTGGTAAGGGTTTGATGGTCTGACATACTGTCCCTTGGCAATGGTAAAGATTGGTTGGAGAGGTGTCACCTCCCTGCACTGTGGTTCAGTCTTGGACTTCATACCAGTAGGGGGTTTGTTAGGTAATGTCTTCCCTGACACAGGCATTGTTGAGGCAGTCCTTAGAGTGTGTTCTCCAAGAGCAGCCCAGGAGGAAGTGCTTTAGGGCTGAGGCCCTGAGGCTTCCTCGGCTGGAGAGTGTGAGAGATCTGACTCAGAGGTAACTCCAAGTCGAGGCCTGCAGACCCATGAGGTGCCTACTCTTACAAGAAATTGGGTTATCGGGCACTGCACTAACTATGGAGTTAGCAATGGATTCAGTGATCTCAGGGTTGCCTACTATCATCGAAGAGAAACCTGGGACGGCGGACAGGAACATTTCAGACATGAGGGGCCTGCCAGAACTGGAAGAGCTGTCTTCAGCTGGAGTATCAAGTCAGATTGATGCTTGCTAGGCATATGGGGACTGTTCCGCTCTGGCAAGGTGGTTGAGACAAACAGGAGAGCAGGTGTAGTACAGAGGTCTTGAAATACTACAAAAAGGGCAACAGGCACAAAGCGAAATCCCTGGCCTATTCCAAGACTCAGAACCAGTGCAATGTGAAAGCCCTGATTAGTTCAAAGGCAAACAGCCAACGAATTCTGAAGCAGGGCACAGCTAGGAGTTGGTTGTTTATCCAGGCCCCAAGAGGTTTCTACTTAGGTGTGACTTGGACGTCTGACAGCATGTCACATTATTTGCACAATCCCTGTGTGAATTTACAAATGGAAATTGTGCACTCTGGCAGGTCTTGCCCAGGCACTGTTAAGGCAAGAGAGGCACACCATACCCCTTTAAATCCACTACCTATTGTTGGATCATCTTGTGAAAGGAAAAGTACCTTCTCTCATGTGGGATCCCACCAGGATGTTAGAGCTGACAGGGGGGCCCATGTCACATTTGTGATTGTAGAGACACCACAGACAAATCAGCAGACCTCTACCTGCCCAAACTACATTTCAGTGCTGGAGCTGGCTAGAGCAGGGCATCTGTTCTACAACTCTCAGACTATTGGCAGGGGAAAAAAGCAAGACAGGCACCTGCAAAACTGGAATTGGAGTAGACTTATTATAGCTGAGCTCAGATGTTGCTGATAAGTCCATTACTGATTATCACAAGTGGCTGATGGGGTGCGAGAACAACTGGGCCATAGTTGAGAAGACTCCAGAGCTTGGTCATGTGGTCATCTTTCTACCAAGAGGTAAAATGGACATGCTCCATAAGCCTCCATAAGCCTGGGTATCAACTTGCTAGTCAAGATGGCAATCCAGCATTTTCTCACCTTAATGATGAGCTAGAGGTTCAACTTTTTAGGCTGGGGGGGGGGCATGTGACTGATTGCCATCTGGCAAGGCCGTAAAATCCATTGCTTACAATAGTATTAAACAAATAACATGATACAGCTAATTGCATTTCAGGAGGTTTAATCTGCCAATCAGATTCCCCTTTCATAAGCTCCATGCCAAAAGCATAGTGTACACCTCTGCCCAGCTGGATCATTATCCTGATCTGCAGTGCCTGCCCTCCAGTGGCACATAGATGGTTCAGGGGTTACAGGTGACAAATTGACGGCTGCAGTGACAGCCAAGTCTCTGCAGCGCAGGGACTGCACTTAGGATATGCACCCCTGTTCCAAAAATGACATAACTATGAGAACGCTATCCTACTGGCATGTTAATCTGTGAACATAAACCATAGATGAGTTTGAGGAATGGTAGCTAGCATCTCTGATAATTTTCCAAGCCACATCAATTTGATATCACACATGTGCCAGCCCTGTGACCCCAAGGCAGCGCTGTGGAAGGGTTACATGTATTCCCCCATCCAAGATATCTTTGCTGGTCCCAGAAAGATTGAAGCCCTGGGGTTTTCTGATATTTGCTCCTTTGTGAGGGCAGGTGACACCCTCCAGAAAGAGACAGCCACTCCATAGGAAGCTTTCCTGGGAAGACCAATCAAGGGATACAACCGTTCACAAAAGGAGTAGCCTCCCACAATACTACAAGGGCCTTATATTCTACTAAGAAGGGAAGGACTGGGGTTATGTAGAGTGATTTCCTTACAGCTGGAGGATGGTTCCACTTTCCTTCTGGTCTCTTGCAATCCTGTTGCACAAAGCACATCAGGTGTAATGTTAGAAGGCAAGGTTCACTTGTTCCAAGGACAGGGATTTGTCCATTAAAGCAGGCTTGCCTTTGACTAATCACCTGTAGGCTTTTACCTTTGAAAGAACGGGACTACCACTCCTTCTTGAATTCACATTGGAACAAACACCTAAGGGAGAATGCATTGCCCCTTTGTTTGGGATAGCAGTCCTTTCCAAAGCCCTCCGGCAGAGGTGAATTATGTCTGCTCACTGTCCCCAGGGTACATTGAGGGTGACCTGCTGCTGGAGCAAGACCTACCTCTCTGCCTGTCACAATGGTACCTAAAACCTCACCGTGTTGAAGGATACTTGCAGATGTATAACAGGCTCCCCCATGTTTGGCAGCCCACAAACAACGACCCATTTTGTCCCTGAGTCCCTGGCTTTGGACTCACAGCACCGGAAAGCCAAGGCAACCAGGATCCATGCATTTAGTCGTTAAACTGCTTTGAACCTTGATTCAAGCCTGTTCTACAAATTCAAACCATCAGGACCCTCTATTGCTGCCTTTGACAATTGCCTGATCTATGGACTATTATTCTGAACTCTCAAACTAATTTGCCATAGCACCAAGCCAGCTGAGCATGTCATTGACCAGCTAGCACTTGAAGTACATTGTTGCATCAGCCACCTGTAAACCACCTTTTGAACTGCCAGCATCGTCATTACTGTTCTTCATCGACAGTCAGCCAAACCCTGGGAGATCCTTCAAACCATGACCTTCAAATACCACACTGGAGCTGCCCAACTTGAACTACGCATTCAGTCACCAGCATCTTTGCCATCAAACCGACTGTCTAACGACATAGTTGCCCTCTCCTTCTGCACTTCATAGAACACTGCCTCAAGCTGCCCTTCAAGCCACCAGCATCTTCACTGCTGATCTTCATCTCCAATCAAACCGACCCTTGTGGCCTCATCGAACCGTGACGCACAATGCATCATCAGACCACCTACTCAAAACTGTCACCTGCACCTTTGCCATTGAACCAATTGCACTGACCTTGGTGGCCTTCATAATCCACACTTCTCAGAACCACAACAAACTCCATCTTTACCCCGGTTCAACACCTATTCCACCTTTGCAACAACAAGACTGAATAATTTAAGCTTGAATGCAAACAATACCAGGAAGCCTGGTTCAGTGCTGTTGAACCACAAAGAACCGCAGCATGATTTGATTGACTCATAATTGCCCTCTTGGTCCAACTTTGGGCCCTAGAGACTCGGTAGGTCAGTTTGATCCTTTTTGCACACAAGAACATACCCTTTTAAAGAACATGGTTTTTAATTGCCTTTCATCCCAATTCATTACCTAGAGTGCTACATCGTTCTATCTGTGCCTATTCTGTGTTATTTCCTCGGGGTGGATTTTGTGCAGTGTATTTCTATTTCGTTATTCTTGCAGATGATGTGTTTTTATTAAAGTGTACATATTTTTATAGAAAATTGATTGGACATGCCCATTATTTTGTACTGTTTTGCTTTGCTGTCTGGGTTGCTACTGAATCACATTCACACCCCTTTTGAAAGTATAGCCTTTTTTCGGCCCATTTTACCAGAAAAGGCAAAGCAGGTATTTCTATTTTTATTTAGTTTATAGTGCAATTGGTTAATTAAAACCTTAAACACTTTTCTTACTAACAATTAAGTTCAATACACGAATTACATTACATATCATTAATTAAGTACAGATTACACATTTTTTGCATATCATATGATATAAACAGCATTTCTTAAAATCATCATCAAAATAATGTTAAAAGCAGTATTTATAAACAAATAAGGTGCCGAATATAGGCAACCTTTTGCTAATTTAAAACAATTTAAAAAGTCCCATCTGATGGGATTAATACATAGCTAAACCTTTAGTAATTGCTTGCAGCTCCTACAGACACCAATGTATCTGCTGAGAAGGTGGCAGACCAACATTGATCTGTGGTTACCATTTGGTAATCACTTAACAGGTCCCCATAGCCCCTATTATAGTATTCCTGCAAACAGTTACAATCTGTTAATAGACGTCTGCTCGTTTCCACCTCTTTCCTGCAGAAATGGCACACTCTTTCTTGGTACGGAACAGAATTACATGTCCCCACATACTCATAGCATGGTAGTATATTGAATCGGAGCAATAGGATAAGGTGAAGGAATTCCTGATTACAAACTTTTGTTAAGTAACTTCTTGATTTCGCTATCTCGAATCCCAGCATAGTGTATTGTGTATACCACTTCTTAGTACTCAGTATAGATAGGTTATTAGCTATGTCCCACTCCATGGCCTTTGTTCAAGGCGTTTCTCTATGTTAATGGCCTCCATTTCGTCACAAGGCATAGACAGGCTAATATCATGAAAAAGGGATACAACTGTCATTTGTACATTTTTCATAAGCTCATTTAAGTTGATATTACTATCCATATTCATGGCTATGACACTCAGAAGACTTTCCTGGTTTCGCTGCAACAGCTTTATCTTTATATAGAGTTTACTGCAGCATATTTTCCACTGTGTTGTTATGGACACTAAGCCAAGTCCGTTTGTTATGGCTTCTACAGGTAAAGCATTTGGAAGTCTTAGGACCCATTGCCATAATTTACCCTCCATTCTGTCAAACCATGTCACATATTTGGCCTCTAATGTTTCCAAAGCATACAGTATCCCTGGGACGATACTGCTTTTATAAATTTCAAGAAGCCCTACATTGAGTATCTCCCTTATCTAACCATGTATCTTCTAATGACGTTCCATTTTCTCGTCGTCTTATCCTTTAGTGTATTTTTGTAGAACGTTTTGATAGGTGTATTCATTATCGGGAGGTATAGCTACAGTTAGATTTCTACTACCTCCAATACGTCATTGTCTATCTTCCAATTAAAACTTTGCTTTTTGTTCATATGCACTTGTGACCCAATTATCATAATATTTGTTTCTTTTGTGCTGATACACAAATTGTTGTTCTTTGCAAATAAGTGCAGCGCATTGAGCATTCTCTGCAACCCAACAGGCGTTTTATCCATCAGGGACCGTATCTCTCCAGGACTGAAATCTCTACACTGGCTCCCAGTGGCTGCGAGGATTAAGTTCAAAACCCTCTGCATTGTCCACAAGGCCTTCTGGGGCCTAAATACCTTCAACTCTCTCTTCCTAAATATCTTCCTTCCCGAGCCCTACGCTCATCCGTCTCCAACTCCCTCAGGGTCAGCCGCTTCTCGAAGCAACGAGCTGGGGGTAGATCTCTCTCTGCGGCAGGGGCCTCCCTCTGGAACAGCCTTCCTGCCTCCCTGAAACTTGTGGAGAACCATCTCCGGTTCCGGAAGCACCTCAAAACCTTCCTCTTCACTTCTGCTTTCTCTCTCCCTCTCCCCTGCTAAATTCTTCACCTAAACTGCACTGATTCTGCAACTGGGCCACTCTCACCGACCTCGGTCCTGGGCCCAGTCACTCTTCACTTGCACTGCCTCCCTGGCAACCCCTGCACTGCGGGACTGTCTCTGTATCCCTACAGCTCCCCCCCAGCACATGTCTGCACTTACCTTGCACTTGCCACCAGCTGGCCCTATTTATTTATTATTTTATTTCTATTCTACTTATTTGTACTGCACTCCCCCCCCACCCCTTCGCCTTGCACTTTTTCCCTTCCCCCTACCCCTGCACTTGCACGGTCTGAATGACACCTGGCCTAGTAGGATCGTTGTCTGTCTTCCCCTTGTTCCCCCCTCCCTGCCTCGTCGCACCTTGAAACACTTGTGTATGGGCGCGTTACAAATGCCATAGCATATCATATCATATCATGACAGTGTCATCTGCATTTGGCATCCAGCTTGTTTTTTTATTACCAATTTTAGGGGGATATCCATGTACAGATTCAAGGGTGTCCTTCATGTTGGCTTAATATAAATTGTGCAATACCAGAGATGCTATGCAACCTTGTTTCAAGCCCATGATGGTAATAAGAGGGGGAGTGATGATGGCACCCTTACCCAAGCAGATGGTTATCTATTAACTTTGCCTGTTTTAACTGTATGATTGGGAACACTCATTTTGTAGCAGTCTGAGGGCTGAGTAGGTGCTTTAACCATTACTCACCTTTGTGCTGCTGTGGGGCAGAAGTAATTTCGCCACAAAATATATATCAGTGAAAAAGCTTTGTTAAAGGGATGTTATGGTTCCATGTAAAACCGAAAAACCCCTGAAATTCGCCAGTTATGGTAAGCTAAGCAACCATAACTCACACCACCACCGTGCACTGCTAAGCCTAACACCCAGGACATCAAAGATGACATCACAAATGTCATTGATGACATCACTGATGACATCACATGTCTGACGCCCCCTTTTTTCCTTTCCTGACATATCTAGGCCACATGATTTTCTTCAGTAACAGTCAGGAACTAAAAATTGTAAATGTACTATATTTGTAGACTTATCCTTCAAGTATGTTCTTAATATAATTCCCTTAGGGTCCAGTCATATCATATGAAACATATACATAGGGGAAGACACAACCTTGAAAGACAGCAATCCTTTTTGTGCATTAAAATTATCAGTAGAATTAACAGCACTTTCTTATAGTTTTGATGTTTTTTTATTACTCTACTTTCCCTGTATATGCTCATATTTTTATATGTTGTACTCACACTATTTTCCTTAGGATCCAGACACATCATGTGATATATATAGATAGGGTAAGTAACAGCTTTGAAACAGAGCAATCATGTCTCTGCTTAAAGGTAATCAGTTAGGTTATGAACACGTTCTGCTACTATTGCTGTTTCTTCTTCTTACTTCAATTCCCTTGTATATATTCATATTTGTATCTGGTATTGTCTCTTTGTGATTTGTCTATAATAATGCAATTATGTAGTAAGTGGGTTGTATTACCTACTTATCACAAGTTTCACTGTACGTAAAACTCTAATATGAAAACAGTTATCATTTCACTATTCAACATGGCAAGCTTACAAATATTGCACCTCCATCATGTATGCTGCACACAATGCCTATGTTTCTACATGAGTACCTTAGTATACTGGATTGAAGTTAATAATAGAATGCTATTTATATCAATGCATAGCTTAATGCACTGATTAGCACTTGATATTTATTCCAATAATCTTTGACACTTTTTTTATTACCATTACACTAAGAATCCCTTGTACAGACTTTTCATGAAAGGTAAATGCACATGTGATTTCATCAGTGATGTCATCAATGACATTTGTGATGTCATCTTTGATGTCCGGGGTGTTAGGCTTAGCAGTGCACGGTGGTGGCGCGAGTTATGGTTGCCTAGCTTAGCATAACTGGCGAATTTCAGGGGTTTTTCGGTTTTACTTGGAACCATAACGTCCCGTTAACAAAGTTTTTTTACTGAATTTCATAGGTTTTTAGTAGCTCTACTTAACCATAACATTGCATTAACAAAGTTTTTTTACTGAATTTCATAGGTTTTTAGTAGCGCAAGTTAACCATAAACTCCCTTTAACAAACTTTTTTCATTAGCACACAGACAATATACAAAGATGGAGTGTAAAATGCAATTTCTCAGGGATGGCTTTACACAGAATGTTGCAAAGTAAGAATTTATGCTCGTTCACAGTGAAGGTCAGCTGCTTCCATTTTTAGCTCGCAGGCCGGAGTGGCCCACGACTCGCACAATAAGGTTCTATTGTTTTTTAACCTTGACAGACAGGGATCGTGCCAAAAGACTTCTTTTGAAGGAGGGGTGCAAAAACGTAAGAGACGATAAGGATGACATTTCTGAAAATAAAAAGCTTTTATATATTATATCACTATGAGAAAGATTGTTGGCACAGACGGAGTCGTATTTAGGGACTGCATTACGCGTAGACAATGGAAAATGCCAATATAATGTCACTAACCCATTAGATTATTTTATACCGGAATATAATAACAATAGCATGGCGTTAAAGCCCGGTTAAGTTGTACTTGTTCTTTCAATGTGGCATATTGTTTTGTACCGTGCACTATCACTGCCGAAGTGGTCCCCTGGCGCTCAGACGGCTCTGAAAAAGTCAGAGGAGAGAGGGTGGGTTAGTGGGAATAAGTTAACATACTCTGTTGCACTATCCTCGCTACCAAATAGTTTCACGCCCTAATAAATAAAATGAATATTTTTAATGAAGATCGGCTTGTGAGACTAATTTATGTTTTTAAAACAGGTACATCCTTCCCTACTGTCAATGCCACGATTTTCAGACCCCGGACGATGGATTCTTCAACTGCCAGGTGCAGCTACTTCTAAACAACTTCATGACCCTCACCATCTTATGGGACAATCGCCAATGCCCTTACGCGGTACTAGCAGCTAAAAGCAACATACCAACCATTATGGTGGTTTAATGCCTCGTTGTTGGAACAGCCTTCCGATTATCAGTGCGACCATAGTGCTTCTTTTATCATAAACCAGCACCCTGTGTACCGCAAAGGAACAGCCCGTGACTCAAGGTGAACTTTTGTGGATCGACAGCAAAGACAAATGCAAATCGCTGAATATTCTCTAAACATTTGATGTCAAATAAAAGTACTTTACGAAATGTACAATCTTGCTGTTTGCTTTTAAATCACAGTTTCATATTCCGAATTGTGGCGCGCTGTCTTGTGAGATGATCTGTGTTGTTTTCCGGGTTCTGTATAAAGTCGCGTAGGACTGGAGACGACTGGGCCTTACGCGGTACTAGCGGCTATAAGCAACATACCAACCATTATGGTGATCTAATGCCTCGTTGTTGGAACAGCCTTCCGATTATCAGTGTGACCATAGTGCTTCTTTTATCATAAACCAACACCCTGTGTACCGCAAAGGAACAGCGCGTGACTCAAGATGAACTTTTGCGGATCGACAGCAAAGACAAATGCAAATCGCTGAATATTCTCTAAACATTTGATGTCAAATAAAAGTACTTTGCGAAATGTACAATCTTGCTGTTTGCTTTTAAATCACAGTTTCATATTCCGAATTGTGGCGCGCTGTGTTGTGAGATGATCTGTGTTGTTTTCCAGATTCTGTGTAAAGTCGCGTAGGACTGGAGACGACTGGGCGCGTTTGGCTACGCACCCTGTAACGTCACGGAGAGAGACGGGGAATATGAATGCTTTGATAATGTCAGGCTTAGGGGCGGGAGATATGATTTAGTGTCGCAAAAGCAGGTCAGCCAGGTTGATGGCACAAGTGATAGGATTATCACATAATGTCGGCGCACAGCAGCCTGATTTATCGTTTGTTTAGTGGACAAAAAGTCGGGTAAGGGCCATAGGAAATTATACTGTCAACGGACATAAGGAGGGCTCTTAGAACACTTTCAACCTGACAATGAACAATACAAACAGCGTTCTCAGACCACCCCCATTTTGTTGAATTGCAAAAATTACCTCCACGTCCACTCTTCCTCGTCCCAGTACTTACTTAATGAGGCCCCTGCCTCCGACACAGGACCTTCTTCTATTTCTTTAAATTCCTATAACTCCTCCCCCACATCCACATCACTCAGTTTCATATTACCAAGCCGGAGCATGGGATCTTCCCCGCAGGGAGGGTGAGGAGGGTCGTCAGTACTGTGACGAGGAAGAGTAGGACTATGAGTAATGAAGATTACCGGTAAGTAATCAGAGCATTTCAGGACACCGCGAGTGTTCTTAGAACACATTCAACTTGCCAGAGTACAGTACGGACAGCGTCCTCAGGACACACCCATTTTGTTTATGTACGAACATTTAAGGACACCGCGAGTGTTCTTAGCTCAATTTTAGCTTGCTTGCGAACAAGACGGACACATACTCCGTCCTCAGAACACCCCACCATTTAGTTTATATAGAACATTTCAGAACAGCCGTGTTGTCCGCAGACAAATCGAACACAACAAAAGTGTCTACCACATAAAAAAAACAGAACATTGAACCTATCTCAGACTCCCCCATCCTCCCCAAACACTCTTACACACCACCACACTCCACTAAATACAATTTTTAATCCTAGTTTCACCGCGCTGTCCGCGGTCGTCCACGAATGCAAGATGGCGGGCGCCACAGAAAATCTGACGCGCTTCACGCACCACGCCGTCCAATCAGCGAACATGTCGCATGTCCGTGGACATCACGCAAGCCGCTCGGCCAATCAGGGCACTGTCCACGGAGCGAACCGGGAAGTCCGTCCGCGGAGCGAACAGAGATATCACTAATTTTTTTGCCTTACATTTTGGTCATTTGAAAAAAAAACTTCTGGATGGATTTACACCAAATTTGCAAAAGCATGCTTTCGGGATCAAGCCCCCGCTCCTGCCGCAAATTTGGTGTAAATCCGTCCAGCGGTTTGGGCTGTAGGCGTGCACAAAGTTTTTTCCCATTATGTCTATGGGAAAAAACACAAGTTTTGGGCCCCCCCTATAACTTTGCCCCCCCTGGACCAAACCTCTCCAAAAATTCAGAGTGAGCCATATACTTTTTTTGCAAACTTTGGTGAGGATTCGTCCAGAGGGAGCAAAGTTATAAGCCACCCAAAAAATGCTCTTCCTATGGAAACACCAACTTAACCATAACTACATGTACCATGTAATATATATATATATATATATATTGTCAATTCTACCTTAGGGTAGCCAAGTCGAGCTGCACTCTCCATAAAGCCATGCTTGCCCAATTTCCACCAAACAGCAAACAAAGGAGGGGGGGGGGAAGTAAAACTCCACACCAACCGCTTTCCGTTTTGTTAATTTTCTTCTTTTATTGATCCACACGGGAAAAAATATTTAAAAATCATGGAAATCCATTTCAAAAAGTAGAAAGTATGACCCCAATGTGGGTCCTCCCAAGTGCAGCACTCGAGGCGTGACGCGTTTCGCGGCCAACTCGCCGCTTTTTCACAACAAACAACCTCTCCACCATACACCACTTTAAAACATGAAGCTAGGAGGAGTAGAGAGGGAAAGGAGGGGGTAGAACGGCAGGCAACATAGAAATCAAAGAAGGCCTCATTTAGTGATCTGCATTACGTGCCTAAACCATGGCAGACATCTTTGCCTAGTAAGTTTGCCTGACAGACATACATTCATGCGAATGAGCATTTTGATTCTAGAGGTAAATTTAAAGTGCGTTGTGCATTAGCAGCTGGGGGGGGGTATGAAATATTCACCACCCAAGTTTTTTACTTTATTTCTTCCGATTTTAAAGTGACTAGTGCATAATTAAAAACGTCTATAACTACCTTGCTGGGGTATAAATAAGTATCTAAAACCCCAAAACATGGATCTCTGTAGCTCACCCTTAATCTGTTAGGTCTTTTAGTCACTATAATATTAGTGTCCAAGGTATAATCATTTATAGTATTAGATCTCTGCTTGGTCACTTGTTTATCTGTACTTAGTGCACAACCATGGCAGACATCTTTACCTAGTGAGTTTGCCTAACAGACATACAATCATACGAATGATCATTTTTTTCTTAGAGGTAATTTTAAAGTGCATTGTGCATTAGCAGCTGGGGGGGGTGTGGAATATTCACCACCCAAGTTTTTAACTTTATTTCTTCCGATTTTAAAGTGACTAGTGCATAATTAAAAACATCTATACCTGCCTTAATTGAATATAAATGAGTATCTAAAACCCCAAAATATGGATCTCTGTAGCATACCCTTAATCTGTTAGGTCTTTTAGTCACTGTAATATTGGTGTCCCAGGTATAATTGTTTATATTATTAGATCTCTGCTAGGTCACTTGTTTATCTATTTGTTTAATGAAGTACTTAGTGCAAGGGAAATCCCAATTCCAGCATAATAATCGAAATTGAGATAATATTCTAGATATATCCAACCATAAATGGAAGATTATCCCCAGATGCATAACAGCACTAAAAAATCGATATCCAGTTTGCAGACTATGTTTTTCTAGTTAAATCTACTTCCCAGTTAGCCTCTCCTTGCTCTTCTTCTCCCCTTCTCTACTCCCCCATTACCACATGTATAGAAAGAATAGTGCAAAGCAACAAATGTGCTCCGAAACAAACACACCATTACCGACATCATAAAAAAATTGTTAAAAACACAGAAACTTTAAAACCAACTATTTGATCTCTTATATCGTTACAGAGCACTAGGAGGAAAGAAAGGGACAAGAATATTCCTTTAGCTGCCCAAAAAGGTGTATAACTCTTCATCAATGTTATGCCCGTTGGGATGTTTACTTTCAAAATCTAGTATACACCTTGTTTCTTTTTGTCTCAGTTGCTTCTCCCTGTCACCTCCCCGGGGGCCCAATTCTATTTTGTATACCCCAAAGAATTTAAAACTGTCTATTTCTTTGTTGTGACATTCATAGAAATGTTTAGCCATGGGGTAGTTCACATCGTTATGTGTGATGGCTCGCACATGTTGTTGTATTCGAATCTTTAACTTGCATTTTGTGCTGCCAATGTAGTATTTGTGGCATGCACAGGTGAGGGCATAGACTACATAGTCTGTTTCACAGGTGATCCGTTGTTTGATCTCTGTTTTGTGTCCTGTCACTGGATGTTTAAAAGTGTCGCCGTCAATTGCAAATTTACATATATTACAGCGTGTGCATTTATGAAAGCCTTTCCTTTTCACTGTTAGCCAGTTTCCTTCTATCTTTTCTTCTTCCTTGGCCATAAAACTGGGAACCAGCATATCTTTGAAGGACCTATTTCTTCTGAAAGTGACTTCGGGATGGGGTTTGAGGCTTTTGGCCAGATCAGGGTCAGTTAGCAAAATGCTCCAATGTTTCTGCAGAATGTGTTTAATATTTTTTGACTGGTTGTCATAAGTAAGAATGCATCGGGTGCTCTTTTCTCCTTCTAATCGATCTTTGTTCTTATTTCCAGCTAATAAGGTGTGTCTTTCAATTGTTCTGGCTTTCAGGAAGGCTCTCTCGATGACTTTTTTGGGGTACATCTGCCTTTTAAAACCTGCTGCAGTCAATTTGCTTTCTCTATCGTAAGACTCCAAAGTGGTGTTGTTTCTTCTGAGTCTCACAAATTCTCCATAGGGCACACTCCAGATCACATGTTTAGGGTGTCCACTATGTGCGTGTAAAGGAGTATTAGAGCCAGTCTTCTTTCGATGCAGCTCGCAGGTTATTTTCTCATTCACAATTCTGATATTAACATCTAGAAAGGTAATTAGTGTCCGGCTGTGAGTTTCCGTAAATCTTAAGTTTTTTTTGTTTTGGTTCAATACCGTTACGTACTCTAACCATCCCTTTGCAGTGCCTCTCCAGATAACAAACAGGTCATCGATGTATCTTAACCATAAAACCACATTTTGCGTGTGTACCTGATTCCCATCTGACCAGGCCTCACGTTCTTCCCACGACCCCATCATCAGGTTTGCATATGAAGGCGCGAAAGTAGTTCCCATCGCCGTTCCTTGCATCTGCTTGAAATATTCATTGTTAAAAAGGAAGACGTTGTTTGTAAGGCATAGATTGATCATTTGCATCACCATCTCATTGTGTTTCAGGAAATTCAAAGATTTAGTGTTCAAATAGTGTAGACATGCTGTTTTCCCATCCTCATGTCCTATCGACGTGTAGAGGGAGACAACATCCATCGTGGCCATTAAAAAGTCTTTTTCCCAGGGAATATTTTCTATTTTACACAGGAAATCAGTAGTGTCTTTTACGTATGAAGGAAGTGTACACACAAAAGGGAACAATACCTCATCAATGTATTTCGATATATTTTCCAATGCTGAGCCGATTAGGCACACGATTGGTCTCCCTGGGGGTTGTTGCAGATTCTTGTGCACTTTAGGTAGAAAATATATGGTAGGAGTTATGGCTTTACTGATATAGAGAAATTTATATGTTTCTTCCGATATAATACCCATTTCTTCATATTTCTTTAGGAAGGATTTCACTGTTTGTTCTAATGCTGGCATAGGATTATCCTTTAGTTTCGTGTAGCACTTGGTGTCATTGAGCTGTTTATACGCCTCTTTAATGTATTCTGTTTTTTTCTGCAAAACAATATTATGTCCTTTATCTGAGGGTTTTATAATGCAGTTCTTCAACTCCTGCAGTTCTTTTAATGCTTTTCTTTCATTTCTTGTGAGGTTATCTTTGAATTTCACATTTTTAGTTTTTCGACGTAAGCTTTTTAAGTCCTCTATAACAAGATTCTGAAATACTCCAATAGTGCTAGCTACGTTTGTCGTGGGATTGAATTTGGATTTCGATTTCAGATTACTTTTTGCCATCCAATCAGTTCTGATCCCTATCTCTGCAAGATCAGTCGATAAGTTTTCTTCTTCCATGTCCATTCCTTTCTCTAGTTCCATAAGATCGGTAAGTATGTCCATTTCCTTAATCATAATCTCTGTTTTTCCTGTCTGTACTTCCTTTTTCTTTTGTTGCCACATGTTATTGGCAAAGAATTTCCTGAGACGAATCTTCCTTATGAAATGGTCCAGATCTATCCTAGTGTCCACATAATCATTATTAGCAGAAGGACAGTAGTTTAGTCCCAAACTCAGAACTTTTTGTTGAGTTGTTGTTAAGGTGTGATCAGATAAATTTATTATTTTAAAACTGCCATCCTCCTGCATATCAGCCTCGCTCAGTTGCCAGAGCGCAGCGATCTGCCCGAAGTATTGTTCTGGGAATTTCCTGCTCCGTTTTCCCCTCCTCGTTTTTTTCGGGCGCCTCTTCCTCTGCCACGATTCGCACTTCCACCTCTTTTTTGTTTGTTCTTTTTGCCATCTTGGCGTAGCAAACGCATTTCTTCTAAAAAATTCCTGCGCACTTGTGGTTCTTCTGTGTCGCTCCCTGTTATGTCAGACTCTGACATTGAAAGGGATTCGCTTGCACTTGTTGGTGTAATTTCGGTGGTTATCGGTGCTGCTCTGGAAGATGTTAATCTCATCTGATCAAACCTTCTTGCAAAGGTGTATACTCTGCCCATTTCATAATCTTCCTTGTCTCTTAAAAACTTTCTTTGTTTTCTTTGTTTTATTTCTTCCTCATACTCAAGCAAGTTTCTTTCCATTGAATCTTTCAATTTCTTCCCATCACCAGTTTCTGTAATCAATTTTAATTTTTCTTCCACTTTTGTTATTTTTTCCAGTAGCCTCTCGCGATCACTGCCTGCATACTTTATAAGTAATAGAAGGAAGGTTTTTGAACATTGGTTGGTGGCCCCACTCCATTCTTCTAACATCAGTGGGTCCTGTTCTTCGAAGGATGGAATTGTTAAAATCCTCAGTCCTCTCGGTATTCGCCCAACTTCTACATAATTTTTTAGGGAGTGCTCCTCCCACCATTTGCTAACCTCCTTACGTTGTAATTTTTCAAGTTCTTTTAGCAGGCCTATCTCGCTGTCATTTTTAGGTATTGCTTCTGTGGGTATATCTTTTTTTGTGGTCGATTTTAAAGTTTCATTGAAAAGTGTAAGTGTATATCAGAAAAAGCCATTTCAGTCACGTCACACACAGCACAGCCTATAGAGCAGTTTTATTTTGTACATAGCATTTTTCAACCCAAAACAGACAGCTCACAGGGATTCAGACGCCTGCAAACATGTTTGATCCTTTCAGAGATCATCAGTGTAGCATAGCCTGAAAACTCGTGGTTGGCGTATTGAGGCACGTTGAGCAAGCACGTGTATGATGTGAATTATATGGCAAGGCCAGTAACATGGCCTTGTCCTGAGGGGACAGGAACCCCCTTCAGCCAGGAGTGTGAGGGCAGTAGAGGGGGATGACATTCCTGCTCCCCCTGTGCACCAGTATGCATCTCTGCAGATCCTTGTGCCCAGCCATGCCTCGTTACCAAAATGCTTGCCAGTGTTTTTCTTTTTCTTTTTAGGAAAATCCCAAGCAAGATCGAACAGGAACAGAGAAAGCAGAATGCGGGTATCAACAGCAGTGCCACAGAGACAAGAGGAGATGAAAGAAGTAGATACAGACCCACAAAGACCTGACCACCTCCGTGCACCAGCAAATGAGAGAAACCCTGACAGTTGTGCGCAGCCCCAACATAGAGAACCAGTGCTGTGTACCCGATGGCAAGAACAATTAAGAAGCTGCAACTCGGCACAGCCCCCGAACGAAGGCCCGCCAAATGAGAACGGCAACAAGTGCTGGAGGGCTTGCAATCGGGACAACCAACCAAACCACTAACCAACCATGGACCAGAAAGGGAAGAGAAACACTATTTTCCAAACTTACTTCTCAGCTGGGGAGGAAGCCCAGAACATAAATTAGAACATTAAAATCTTTACATCGCCATGCTCAAGGAGTGGTGAGTCTGCGCAGAATAAATGGGTGGGGCTTAGCCACCTATTTAAGAATTTTCCCTGCACATACATGCCCTGGGAAGGGAAGAGGAGCACACATTGGTTAGGGAAAAGCAGCCAATCACCACAGGTGGAAAAATATTTAAGCAGGGGACATGAAAAAGGAAGTGCGAGTTTACAGGTTGAGGTCAGAGTCAGAGGACAACAGGGGGAATGAAGGGGCAGAGACTGTGGAAGAGATTGTTGGAGCCGGTGAGGTATTGGTTTAGGAGTGAAAGTAGTCGTGCAATTTGAGTGTGCGTGTTTGTGTGGCATGGAAGTAAAAAAGGTTAGTGTAAAGAGTGAATCTGAAGTAACTGACGCTGGATGAAAGAAAGGTGTTAGTCGAGTTGGAGAGATGAGTGTAGTATTAGGAGCAAGAGTGTAGCTGCAGCAGGAGGAGTGTAGTAGTGGGAGGAGCAGTGTAGCAGTGGGCGGGGGAGGTTAGTAGTCGGTAGAAGGAAGTAATATTGTGCAGGAGAGTAGCGACAGAGAGGGGGGTAGTGAGGTAGATTGGGAGTATTGGTTACATCAAAGGGTGAAGGTGAGTCGTAGGAGGAGTGAAACATCTGTTGGACACAGGACTTGTGGGATGAGTAGCGCTGGGCGAAATGTCCACACGCGAAGCGAAAAGTGGACATTTTGCACTGGAATCCGCTTCTGCCCATCCCTCAAAATCTGCATTATGCTTCCACCACCACTGAAATGTCTCCACCAAGGAAATTTCAGCTGGTATTGTGCAATTTTGATGGAGCACCGGAGTCATGTTGGTTTCGTGTAGTGAAACGATAAACTTTGGATAGGTCTTTTTACGATCTGTGCTAGTTTCGTGCAGCAACACGAAAAACTTTATGCGGTTCTTTCTGAACATATTAGTTTTGCGCAGCAACACGAGAACATTTGCGTGGGTCCTTTTTGATTTGTGCTAGATACCTCCAGACAGGTGGGCGCTAACACAAATAAAGCTGGGCGGTATCCCACAAGAGATTTGTGATGTCATCTTTGATGTCCGGGGTGTTAGGCTTAGCAGTGCACGGTGGTGGCGCGAGTTATGGTTGCCTAGCTTAGCATAACTGGCGAATTTCAGGGGTTTTTCGGTTTTACTTGGAACCATAACGTCCCGTTAACAAAGTTTTTTTACTGAATTTCATAGGTTTTTAGTAGCTCTACTTAACCATAACATTGCATTAACAAAGTTTTTTTACTGAATTTCATAGGTTTTTAGTAGCGCAAGTTAACCATAAACTCCCTTTAACAAACTTTTTTCATTAGCACACAGACAATATACAAAGATGGAGTGTAAAATGCAATTTCTCAGGGATGGCTTTACACAGAATGTTGCAAAGTAAGAATTTATGCTTGTTCACAGTGAAGGTCAGCTGCTTCCATTTTTAGCTCGCAGGCCGGAGTGGCCCACGACTCGCACAATAAGGTTCTATTGTTTTTTAACCTTGACAGACAGGGATCGTGCCAAAAGACTTCTTTTGAAGGAGGGGTGCAAAAACGTAAGAGACGATAAGGATGACATTTCTGAAAATAAAAAGCTTTTATATATTATATCACTATGAGAAAGATTGTTGGCACAGACGGAGTCGTATTTAGGGACTGCATTACGCGTAGACAATGGAAAATGCCAATATAATGTCAGTAACCCATTAGATTATTTTATACCGGAATATAATAACAATAGCATGGCGTTAAAGCCCGGTTAAGTTGTACTTGTTCGTTCAATGTGGCATATTGTTTTGTACCGTGCACTATCACTGCCGAAGTGGTCCCCTGGCGCTCAGACGGCTCTGAAAAAGTCAGAGGAGAGAGGGTGGGTTAGTGGGAATAAGTTAACATACTCTGTTGCATACTCTGTTGCATACTCTGTTGCACTATCCTCGCTACCAAATAGTTTCACGCCCTAATAAATAAAATGAATATTTTTAATGAAGATCGGCTTGTGAGACTAATTTATGTTTTTAAAACAGGTACATCCTTCCCTACTGTCAATGCCACGATTTTCAGACCCCGGACGATGGATTCTTCAACTGCCAGGTGCAGCTACTTCTAAACAACTTCATGACCCTCACCATCTTATGGGACAATCGCCAATGCCCTTACGCGGTACTAGCAGCTAAAAGCAACATACCAACCATTATGGTGGTTTAATGCCTCGTTGTTGGAACAGCCTTCCGATTATCAGTGCGACCATAGTGCTTCTTTTATCATAAACCAGCACCCTGTGTACCGCAAAGGAACAGCGCGTGACTCAAGGTGAACTTTTGTGGATCGACAGCAAAGACAAATGCAAATCGCTGAATATTCTCTAAACATTTGATGTCAAATAAAAGTACTTTACGAAATGTACAATCTTGCTGTTTGCTTTTAAATCACAGTTTCATATTCCGAATTGTGGCGCGCTGTCTTGTGAGATGATCTGTGTTGTTTTCCGGGTTCTGTATAAAGTCGCGTAGGACTGGAGACGACTGGGCCTTACGCGGTACTAGCGGCTATAAGCAACTTACCAACCATTATGGTGATCTAATGCCTCGTTGTTGGAACAGCCTTCCGATTATCAGTGTGACCATAGTGCTTCTTTTATCATAAACCAACACCCTGTGTACCGCAAAGGAACAGCGCGTGACTCAAGATGAACGTTTGCGGATCGACAGCAAAGACAAATGCAAATCGCTGAATATTCTCTAAACATTTGATGTCAAATAAAAGTACTTTGCGAAATGTACAATCTTGCTGTTTGCTTTTAAATCACAGTTTCATATTCCGAATTGTGGCGCGCTGTGTTGTGAGATGATCTGTGTTGTTTTCCGGATTCTGTGTAAAGTCGCGTAGGACTGGAGACGACTGGGCGCGTTTGGCTACGCACCCTGTAACGTCACGGAGAGAGACGGAGAATATGAATGCTTTGATAATGTCAGGCTTAGGGGCGGGAGATATGATTTAGTGTCGCAAAAGCAGGTCAGCCAGGTTGATGGCACAAGTGATAGGATTATCACATAATGTCGGCGCACAGCAGCCTGATTTATCGTTTGTTTAGTGGACAAAAAGTCGGGTAAGGGCCATAGGAAATTATACTGTCAACGGACATAAGGAGGGCTCTTAGAACACTTTCAACCTGACAATGAACAATACAAACAGCGTTCTCAGACCACCCCCATTTTGTTGAATTGCAAAAATTACCTCCACGTCCACTCTTCCTCGTCCCAGTACTTACTTAATGAGGCCCCTGCCTCCGACACAGGACCTTCTTCTATTTCTTTAAATTCCTATAACTCCTCCCCCACATCACTCAGTTTCATATTACCAAGCCGGAGCATGGGATCTTCCCCGCAGGGAGGGTGAGGAGGGTCGTCAGTACTGTGACGAGGAAGAGTAGGACTATGAGTAATGAAGATTACCGGTAAGTAATCAGAGCATTTCAGGACACCGCGAGTGTTCTTAGAACACATTCAACTTGCCAGAGTACAGTACGGACAGCGTCCTCAGGACACACCCATTTTGTTTATGTACGAACATTTAAGGACACCGCGAGTGTTCTTAGCTCAATTTTAGCTTGCTTGCGAACAAGACGGACACATACTCCGTCCTCAGAACACCCCACCATTTAGTTTATATAGAACATTTCAGAACAGCCGTGTTGTCCGCAGACAAATCGAACACAACAAAAGTGTCTACCACATAAAAAAAAACAGAACATTGAACCTATCTCAGACTCCCCCATCCTCCCCAAACACTCTTACACACCACCACACTCCACTAAATACAATTTTTAATCCTAGTTTCACCGCGCTGTCTGCGGTCGTCCACGAATGCAAGATGGCGGGCGCCACAGAAAATCTGACGCGCTTCACGCACCACGCCGTCCAATCAGCGAACATGTCGCATGTCCGTGGACATCACGCAAGCCGCTCGGCCAATCAGGGCACTGTCCACGGAGCGAACCGGGAAGTCCGTCCGCGGAGCGAACAGAGATATCACTAATTTTTTTGCCTTACATTTTGGTCATTTGAAAAAAAAACTTCTGGATGGATTTACACCAAATTTGCAAAAGCATGCTTTCGGGATCAAGCCCCCGCTCCTGCCGCAAATTTGGTGTAAATCCGTCCAGCGGTTTGGGCTGTAGGCGTGCACAAAGTTTTTTCCCATTATGTCTATGGGAAAAAACACAAGTTTTGGGCCCCCCCCTATAACTTTGCCCCCCCTGGACCAAACCTCTCCAAAAATTCAGAGTGAGCCATATACTTTTTTTGCAAACTTTGGTGAGGATTCGTCCAGAGGGAGCAAAGTTATAAGCCACCCAAAAAATGCTCTTCCTATGGAAACACCAACTTAACCATAACTACATGTACCATGTAATATATATATCTATATATATATCAGAAAAAGCCATTTCAGTCACGTCACACACAGCACAGCCTATAGAGCAGTTTTATTTTGTACATAGCATTTTTCAACCCAAAACAGACAGCTCACAGGGATTCAGACGCCTGCAAACATGTTTGATCCTTTCAGAGATCATCAGTGTAGCATAGCCTGAAAACTCGTGGTTGGCGTATTGAGGCACGTTGAGCAAGCACGTGTATGATGTGAATTATATGGCAAGGCCAGTAACATGGCCTTGTCCTGAGGGGACAGGAACCCCCTTCAGCCAGGAGTGTGAGGGCAGTAGAGGGGGATGACATTCCTGCTCCCCCTGTGCACCAGTATGCATCTCTGCAGATCCTTGTGCCCAGCCATGCCTCGTTACCAAAATGCTTGCCAGTGTTTTTCTTTTTCTTTTTAGGAAAATCCCAAGCAAGATCGAACAGGAACAGAGAAAGCAGAATGCGGGTATCAACAGCAGTGCCACAGAGACAAGAGGAGATGAAAGAAGTAGATACAGACCCACAAAGACCTGACCACCTCCGTGCACCAGCAAATGAGAGAAACCCTGACAGTTGTGCGCAGCCCCAACATAGAGAACCAGTGCTGTGTACCCGATGGCAAGAACAATTAAGAAGCTGCAACTCGGCACAGCCCCCGAACGAAGGCCCGCCAAATGAGAACGGCAACAAGTGCTGGAGGGCTTGCAATCGGGACAACCAACCAAACCACTAACCAACCATGGACCAGAAAGGGAAGAGAAACACTATTTTCCAAACTTACTTCTCAGCTGGGGAGGAAGCCCAGAACATAAATTAGAACATTAAAATCTTTACATCGCCATGCTCAAGGAGTGGTGAGTCTGCGCAGAATAAATGGGTGGGGCTTAGCCACCTATTTAAGAATTTTCCCTGCACATACATGCCCTGGGAAGGGAAGAGGAGCACAAATTGGTTAGGGAAAAGCAGCCAATCACCACAGGTGGAAAAATATTTAAGCAGGGGACATGAAAAAGGAAGTGCGAGTTTACAGGTTGAGGTCAGAGTCAGAGGACAACAGGGGGAATGAAGGGGCAGAGACTGTGGAAGAGATTGTTGGAGCCGGTGAGGTATTGGTTTAGGAGTGAAAGTAGTCGTGCAATTTGAGTGTGCATGGAAGTAAAAAAGGTTAGTGTAAAGAGTGAATCTGAAGTAACTGACGCTGGATGAAAGAAAGGTGTTAGTCGAGTTGGAGAGATGAGTGTAGTATTAGGAGCAAGAGTGTAGCTGCAGCAGGAGGAGTGTAGTAGTGGGAGGAGCAGTGTAGCAGTGGGCGGGGGAGGTTAGTAGTCGGTAGAAGGAAGTAATATTGTGCAGGAGAGTAGCGACAGAGAGGGGGGTAGTGAGGTAGATTGGGAGTATTGGTTACATCAAAGGGTGAAGGTGAGTCGTAGGAGGAGTGAAACATCTGTTGGACACAGGACTTGTGGGATGAGTAGCGCTGGGCGAAATGTCCACACGCGAAGCGAAAAGTGGACATTTTGCACTGGAATCCGCTTCTGCCCATCCCTCAAAATCTGCATTATGCTTCCACCACCACTGAAATGTCTCCACCAAGGAAATTTCAGCTGGTATTGTGCAATTTTGATGGAGCACCGGAGTCATGTTGGTTTCGTGTAGTGAAACGATAAACTTTGGATAGGTCTTTTTACGATCTGTGCTAGTTTCGTGCAGCAACACGAAAAACTTTATGCGGTTCTTTCTGAACATATTAGTTTTGCGCAGCAACACGAGAACATTTGCGTGGGTCCTTTTTGATTTGTGCTAGATACCTCCAGACAGGTGGGCGCTAACACAAATAAAGCTGGGCGGTATCCCACAAGAGATTTGTGATGTCATCTTTGATGTCCGGGGTGTTAGGCTTAGCAGTGCACGGTGGTGGCGCGAGTTATGGTTGCCTAGCTTAGCATAACTGGCGAATTTCAGGGGTTTTTCGGTTTTACTTGGAACCATAACGTCCCGTTAACAAAGTTTTTTTACTGAATTTCATAGGTTTTTAGTAGCTCTACTTAACCATAACATTGCATTAACAAAGTTTTTTTACTGAATTTCATAGGTTTTTAGTAGCGCAAGTTAACCATAAACTCCCTTTAACAAACTTTTTTCATTAGCACACAGACAATATACAAAGATGGAGTGTAAAATGCAATTTCTCAGGGATGGCTTTACACAGAATGTTGCAAAGTAAGAATTTATGCTCGTTCACAGTGAAGGTCAGCTGCTTCCATTTTTAGCTCGCAGGCCGGAGTGGCCCACGACTCGCACAATAAGGTTCTATTGTTTTTTAACCTTGACAGACAGGGATCGTGCCAAAAGACTTCTTTTGAAGGAGGGGTGCAAAAACGTAAGAGACGATAAGGATGACATTTCTGAAAATAAAAAGCTTTTATATATTATATCACTATGAGAAAGATTGTTGGCACAGACGGAGTCGTATTTAGGGACTGCATTACGCGTAGACAATGGAAAATGCCAATATAATGTCAGTAACCCATTAGATTATTTTATACCGGAATATAATAACAATAGCATGGCGTTAAAGCCCGGTTAAGTTGTACTTGTTCGTTCAATGTGGCATATTGTTTTGTACCGTGCACTATCACTGCCGAAGTGGTCCCCTGGCGCTCAGACGGCTCTGAAAAAGTCAGAGGAGAGAGGGTGGGTTAGTGGGAATAAGTTAACATACTCTGTTGCATACTCTGTTGCATACTCTGTTGCACTATCCTCGCTACCAAATAGTTTCACGCCCTAATAAATAAAATGAATATTTTTAATGAAGATCGGCTTGTGAGACTAATTTATGTTTTTAAAACAGGTACATCCTTCCCTACTGTCAATGCCACGATTTTCAGACCCCGGACGATGGATTCTTCAACTGCCAGGTGCAGCTACTTCTAAACAACTTCATGACCCTCACCATCTTATGGGACAATCGCCAATGCCCTTACGCGGTACTAGCAGCTAAAAGCAACATACCAACCATTATGGTGGTTTAATGCCTCGTTGTTGGAACAGCCTTCCGATTATCAGTGCGACCATAGTGCTTCTTTTATCATAAACCAGCACCCTGTGTACCGCAAAGGAACAGCGCGTGACTCAAGGTGAACTTTTGTGGATCGACAGCAAAGACAAATGCAAATCGCTGAATATTCTCTAAACATTTGATGTCAAATAAAAGTACTTTACGAAATGTACAATCTTGCTGTTTGCTTTTAAATCACAGTTTCATATTCCGAATTGTGGCGCGCTGTCTTGTGAGATGATCTGTGTTGTTTTCCGGGTTCTGTATAAAGTCGCGTAGGACTGGAGACGACTGGGCCTTACGCGGTACTAGCGGCTATAAGCAACTTACCAACCATTATGGTGATCTAATGCCTCGTTGTTGGAACAGCCTTCCGATTATCAGTGTGACCATAGTGCTTCTTTTATCATAAACCAACACCCTGTGTACCGCAAAGGAACAGCGCGTGACTCAAGATGAACGTTTGCGGATCGACAGCAAAGACAAATGCAAATCGCTGAATATTCTCTAAACATTTGATGTCAAATAAAAGTACTTTGCGAAATGTACAATCTTGCTGTTTGCTTTTAAATCACAGTTTCATATTCCGAATTGTGGCGCGCTGTGTTGTGAGATGATCTGTGTTGTTTTCCGGATTCTGTGTAAAGTCGCGTAGGACTGGAGACGACTGGGCGCGTTTGGCTACGCACCCTGTAACGTCACGGAGAGAGACGGAGAATATGAATGCTTTGATAATGTCAGGCTTAGGGGCGGGAGATATGATTTAGTGTCGCAAAAGCAGGTCAGCCAGGTTGATGGCACAAGTGATAGGATTATCACATAATGTCGGCGCACAGCAGCCTGATTTATCGTTTGTTTAGTGGACAAAAAGTCGGGTAAGGGCCATAGGAAATTATACTGTCAACGGACATAAGGAGGGCTCTTAGAACACTTTCAACCTGACAATGAACAATACAAACAGCGTTCTCAGACCACCCCCATTTTGTTGAATTGCAAAAATTACCTCCACGTCCACTCTTCCTCGTCCCAGTACTTACTTAATGAGGCCCCTGCCTCCGACACAGGACCTTCTTCTATTTCTTTAAATTCCTATAACTCCTCCCCCACATCCACATCACTCAGTTTCATATTACCAAGCCGGAGCATGGGATCTTCCCCGCAGGGAGGGTGAGGAGGGTCGTCAGTACTGTGACGAGGAAGAGTAGGACTATGAGTAATGAAGATTACTGGTAAGTAATCAGAGCATTTCAGGACACCGCGAGTGTTCTTAGAACACATTCAACTTGCCAGAGTACAGTACGGACAGCGTCCTCAGGACACACCCATTTTGTTTATGTACGAACATTTAAGGACCCCGCGAGTGTTCTTAGCTCAATTTTAGCTTGCTTGCGAACAAGACGGACACATACTCCGTCCTCAGAACACCCCACCATTTAGTTTATATAGAACATTTCAGAACAGCCGTGTTGTCCGCAGACAAATCGAACACAACAAAAGTGTCTACCACATAAAAAAAACAGAACATTGAACCTATCTCAGACTCCCCCATCCTCCCCAAACACTCTTACACACCACCACACTCCACTAAATACAATTTTTAATCCTAGTTTCACTGCGCTGTCTGCGGTCGTCCACGAATGCAAGATGGCGGGCGCCACAGAAAATCTGACGCGCTTCACGCACCACGCCGTCCAATCAGCGAACATGTCGCATGTCCGTGGACATCACGCAAGCCGCTCGGCCAATCAGGGCACTGTCCACGGAGCGAACCGGGAAGTCCGTCCGCGGAGCGAACAGAGATATCACTAATTTTTTTGCCTTACATTTTGGTCATTTGAAAAAAAAACTTCTGGATGGATTCACACCAAATTTGCAAAAGCATGCTTTCGGGATCAAGCCCCCGCTCCTGCCGCAAATTTGGTGTAAATCCGTCCAGCGGTTTGGGCTGTAGGCGTGCACAAAGTTTTTTCCCATTATGTCTATGGGAAAAAACACAAGTTTTGGGCCCCCCCCTATAACTTTGCCCCCCCTGGACCAAACCTCTCCAAAAATTCAGAGTGAGCCATATACTTTTTTTGCAAACTTTGGTGAGGATTCGTCCAGAGGGAGCAAAGTTATAAGCCACCCAAAAAATGCTCTTCCTATGGAAACACCAACTTAACCATAACTACATGTACCATGTAATATATATATATATATATATATATATATATATATATATATATATATATATATATATATATATATATATCAGAAAAAGCCATTTCAGTCACGTCACACACAGCACAGCCTATAGAGCAGTTTTATTTTGTACATAGCATTTTTCAACCCAAAACAGACAGCTCACAGGGATTCAGACGCCTGCAAACATGTTTGATCCTTTCAGAGATCATCAGTGTAGCATAGCCTGAAAACTCGTGGTTGGCGTATTGAGGCACGTTGTGCAAGCCCGTGTATGATGTGAATTATATGGCAAGGCCAGTAACATGGCCTTGTCCTGAGGGGACAGGAACCCCCTTCAGCCAGGAGTGTGAGGGCAGTAGAGGGGGATGACATTCCTGCTCCCCCTGTGCACCAGTATGCATCTCTGCAGATCCTTGTGCCCAGCCATGCCTCGTTACCAAAATGCTTGCCAGTGTTTTTCTTTTTCTTTTTAGGAAAATCCCAAGCAAGATCGAACAGGAACAGAGAAAGCAGAATGCGGGTATCAACAGCAGTGCCACAGAGACAAGAGGAGATGAAAGAAGTAGATACAGACCCACAAAGACCTGACCACCTCCGTGCACCAGCAAATGAGAGAAACCCTGACAGTTGTGCGCAGCCCCAACATAGAGAACCAGTGCTGTGTACCCGATGGCAAGAACAATTAAGAAGCTGCAACTCGGCACAGCCCCCGAACGAAGGCCCGCCAAATGAGAACGGCAACAAGTGCTGGAGGGCTTGCAATCGGGACAACCAACCAAACCACTAACCAACCATGGACCAGAAAGGGAAGAGAAACACTATTTTCCAAACTTACTTCTCAGCTGGGGAGGAAGCCCAGAACATAAATTAGAACATTAAAATCTTTACATCGCCATGCTCAAGGAGTGGTGAGTCTGCGCAGAATAAATGGGTGGGGCTTAGCCACCTATTTAAGAATTTTCCCTGCACATACATGCCCTGGGAAGGGAAGAGGAGCACAAATTGGTTAGGGAAAAGCAGCCAATCACCACAGGTGGAAAAATATTTAAGCAGGGGACATGAAAAAGGAAGTGCGAGTTTACAGGTTGAGGTCAGAGTCAGAGGACAACAGGGGGAATGAAGGGGCAGAGACTGTGGAAGAGATTGTTGGAGCCGGTGAGGTATTGGTTTAGGAGTGAAAGTAGTCGTGCAATTTGAGTGTGCATGGAAGTAAAAAAGGTTAGTGTAAAGAGTGAATCTGAAGTAACTGACGCTGGATGAAAGAAAGGTGTTAGTCGAGTTGGAGAGATGAGTGTAGTATTAGGAGCAAGAGTGTAGCTGCAGCAGGAGGAGTGTAGTAGTGGGAGGAGCAGTGTAGCAGTGGGCGGGGGAGGTTAGTAGTCGGTAGAAGGAAGTAATATTGTGCAGGAGAGTAGCGACAGAGAGGGGGGTAGTGAGGTAGATTGGGAGTATTGGTTACATCAAAGGGTGAAGGTGAGTCGTAGGAGGAGTGAAACATCTGTGGGACACAGGACTTGTGGGATGAGTAGCGCTGGGCGAAATGTCCACACGCGAAGCGAAAAGTGGACATTTTGCACTGGAATCCGCTTCTGCCCATCCCTCAAAATCTGCATTATGCTTCCACCACCACTGAAATGTCTCCACCAAGGAAATTTCAGCTGGTATTGTGCAATTTTGATGGAGCACCGGAGTCATGTTGGTTTCGTGTAGTGAAACGATAAACTTTGGATAGGTCTTTTTACGATCTGTGCTAGTTTCGTGCAGCAACACGAAAAACTTTATGCGGTTCTTTCTGAACATATTAGTTTTGCGCAGCAACACGAGAACATTTGCGTGGGTCCTTTTTGATTTGTGCTAGATACCTCCAGACAGATGGGCGCTAACACAAATAAAGCTGGGCGGTATCCCACAAGAGATACCGCCCAACTCGTGATGAGTCCCATAGTCTGTGAAGTTATTCAGTACCCACTTTGTTTTTACAAAGTGAATACAAATGCATTGCGTGTGAGGTTAGTAAGAGTGTGTTAGTAGTTGGTAGTACAATTCACATATCAGAAGTTCCTCCCTGGTCTTTATCACAGCTTTCTGAGTCGCTGTTGAAATGCAAAGTTCTGAATATGCTCTTTTGCCTGAATCTAATCTTTACAGTATCCATCTCTCTGCCCATTGTACATATCTGACTGCAATTTCATTTCACCAGGACCTGCTCATTTCCCCTACAGGAATATTGCATATTGTACTTCTCAGATGACAACGAGATGGCATTAGTGTTGAATTAACCACTGTTGGTTTTCGGTAAGTACATGCTTCAATGTTATTTTTGTTATAAATAGTGATATCAAGGAATGGGATTTTTTTTATTATTGATATGTCCCACCAGTTCTAAACCAAAGCTGTTTGCATTGAAAGATTGTGTGAATTCTTCAAATTCTGCAGGTGTGCCCTCCCAAATTCGGAGGATATCGTCACTGTACAAGAAACAAAAGAGGAAACATACATAAGGGCAAGACCATGATAGCATTTGAATACTACACAGAGAAAATGGAATTGAAGTGAAGAGTCAAAAGGAAGATGAGAAACTGAGATAAGCAAATACCCAAGAGAGGGGTGTGGAAACAAATGAAAGAGGAGATGTTCTGCAGAGTTGAGAACATAGAGAAGAGGGATGAGGTGAGAAGAAGGAAGGCCCACAAGTAGGGCTGAATGGTAGTTCAGCAGAGAAAATGTAGAAGAGAAAATAATAAGCTTAGTACCATGCAAAGAGAGAAAAGGATGGATTTTACTTTAATTAAAAAGAAGAAAACGGCAGGTGCGAGCAGTAGAAGAGATGTGTTGAGAGAAGGAGCGTGCATAATCAAAAGTGACGCCTAAGTTATGGGCAAAGGGAGATGGAGAAATAAACGATGGGGGGAAAATGATTGGGGAATAGAGGGTCAGGAGATTGAGAACGAGGGGGGAAAATAAAGCATTTCTCTTTTGGAGGGATTAAGAGAGACAAAACGAAAGGACATCCAATATTTGATAGATTGGAGACAGGAAGAAACACAAGAGCGAAGAGAGTCATCAAAGGAAGAAAATGAGAAGAAGCTCTGGGAGCAGCTGCATAGAAATGACAGGAAAGACCAAAGGCTTCAATATGTATTTATGTAATTTTATTGTGCATTTGTAAGGTGCTTATACAACAAAGTACATTATGTTTCAATGCGCCCAAAGCCCAACAAGGAGAGAACATGGAAATCAAAATAAAAATAACAATGAAAGATAGAGGCGGAAGGCCTTGTGAGCATTCAGACATGCAGGTGCAGAAAGAGAGAGAGAGAAGGGATGAGGGGTTGGGGGGAAAAGTCCAAGTGTACCAGGAGGGAAGTGCTAGGGAGTGAGCAGCTGTAAGTGCCTAGGTAAGTGGTCAGCTGCCTATAAATAAATAAGTGCAAGCCTGTGGTGGCTCAGGCCAGTGGGTGCTAAGGCAAGTACTGGGAGCGGTCAGAGACTGAAAGCGATTGGCTATAGGAGGCCAGAGCCCAAGCGGACACATAAAGGACCTGGTCACCTATCTCATGATCTGTAGGGTTTAGCAGAGGAGGGATGAAGAGAATGAGGAGGTGAAAAGGAGAGTCTTGAGGAGCTTGCGGAATTTGAGGAGATCTGGCTTAAGATGAAAAGGAAGGGGGAGGCTGTTCGGTAGGAGGGAGCCTCCCGAGGAAAGAGATTGTCCACCAGTTCGCTGTTTAGCGAAGTGTTTGACACGCAGCAACTTGGTGGGAGTGTATTTACTGAGAGTCAGTTGTAAATATCGTGGTCCCTGACTCGAGACAGCTCCAGACAGCTCCAGGCAGTTTTATGGATGATGCAGAGGGATTTGAATTTGATTCTTGCAGCAACCGGGAGCCAGTGGCAGTCGCTGGACTTCAGGCCAAGGATAGGTCTCGCAGCCCTAATCTGGATTAGCTGGAGGGGTCATAGTGACAAAGCAGATATATTAAGGAAAAGGCTATTGTAGTAGTCTAGCTTAGAGAGAACCAGAGCTCTAGAGACATTGAACCTCTGGGTAAAAGTGATGAAAGAATTATTTTGAGGAGGTAGAGTTCAAAGTGTGCCTTCTTGGCAAGGTCCACAATGTGAGGTAGGAAGGACAGGAGTCAAACGATGACTCCCAGGTTTCTGGCTTCAGATGAAGGAGAAGGGGGAGAGCCCATAGAAGATGGCCAGAGTGAGGGGAAGAAAGAGCAGCAGGAGTCCCGATAGGAAGGATCTCAGTCTTGCTGGCGTTCGGGCAGAGATAATTGGAAGTGCTCCAGGAATGGATGGCACATAGGCAGTCAAGAATGATGGAGTAAGTAAGGAGAGGGTCAAAGGGAAGTTTGAAAAAGAGTTGTGTGTCTTCTGGGTAACACTGCAAGTTAGGGGAGAAGGTGGAGATGAGGTGTGAAAGTGGGGCAAGATAGCTGTTAAATTGCCATGGAGAGAGGTTGGGGCCCTGGGGGACACCACAGGTGGAGATAGAGGTGGGGGAGAAAGAGCTCAGAATAACCTGGGACAGACGGTCAATGAGAAAGGAGGTCAGCTAATACAGTGCCTGCTCCGAAATACATAAGGTGTTGTGGAGCTGTTTTAAAAGGTTGGAGTGGTTGACCATATGAAATAGAGAGGAGAGATTAAGTAGAATGAGAATAGCTGGCTTGTTGGAGTCAAGAGATGTGAGAAGTTCCTCATGTAGTTTCCATGCCTCTTGATGCTTGGAATCCAGATTGATGGTCGTGGAGACAGCCAACAAGTTCAGTGTGCTAGGTAAGTTGGTGGAGGACCAGCTTCTCCAAGAGTTTCCCAAGGAAGGGGGTGAGGGAGATGGGATAACAGTTGGCTGGACAAGAGGGGTCTGCAGAAGGTTTTTTCAGGAGGGGGTGCACAAGGGAGTGTGTGAGGGAGGAGGGGAAAGATCCAGTAGCAAAGGAGTAGTTGCAGAAATCAGCAAGTGCAGGAGCAAGAGAGCCAATGTTGTCCTTAATGGATCTGGAAGAGCAGGGGGAAACCGGTTTGGAGGAGCCCTTCATGTAACAGACAACTCTGGTGACCTCATCAGGTGTGATAGGATAGAAGGAGGAGAGAAAGACAAGGGTGGATGGGAGGCAGGAGGGGGAGGAGGAGAGGGACGCAAGAGTGCTCAGGATGTCCTGTGTTTTCGCAGTGAAGTGTGTGGCCAGTACATTGCAGAGGTCCTGGGAGGGAAGCAGTGAGGATGAGACTGCGGAAGGGTTGGCTAGTTCACTGCAGATTTTAAAGAGTTCTGCTGTGCTGTTGGCTACACCAGACATGCGAGCCTGGATGTGGGCCCTTTTCTTGGTGCGGATGGAGAGTCTGTATTGTCTTTGGAGCAAGCAACAGGCCAGCTTGTCAGGGGGTGGGCCTGAGGTCTGAGGTCTGCCAGTTCTGAAGCACTGTACTTGCGTTTAAAGGCTGCACGTTCGGAGTCGTACCAGGTGGTACACTTGGAGGCATGTTTCAGGCAGATCCTCATGACTGGGTCAAGAATGTCAAGGGTGTTAGTAATGGCAAGATGGAGGTTGTTGAGAGCAGAGTCTGAGGTAGAGTCTGTACTGGGGACAGAGGGGGGTGAAGGTAGATGTGAAGGCCACAACTTACACTCGTTTCATTGGACGGATGTTCGTGAATGAAGTTGGCAGGGCTAGGATAGGTGCTGTCAGAGGGCTGAGGGGACCCAGATGAGAAGAGATGATGGAGTGGTCTGACCAGGGGAGAGGAGTGATTAGTGGGGAGGAGAGTGAAAGATCAGTGTGGATGAAGGTGTCAAGTGTGTGTCCAGCCATGTGGGTGGGGCCAGGAGGTAGAATGGAGAGGGAAAGCAAGGAGCAGAGGTAACAGAAGAGAGTGGATGATGTGGTTGTAGAGTCAAGGTGGATGTTGAAATCACCCACAAAAAGGAGTTTAGAGGTGGTTGTGAGCACAGAGGAGGAAAAATCAGCCAATTCAGAGAGGAACAGGGTGGAAGTGCCGGGTGGCCTGTAGATAGCTGCAATGGTCAGAGAGAAGGTGGGAGAGATGACCAGCTTGCAGACTAGGCTCTCGAAGGAAAAGTAAGGCTGGGTGGGCATGAGGGAAGAAGGGACCCTCTCAGGGAAGATCAGAGCTACCCCACTGCCCGCTAGGGCGAGGCTTGGAGATGATCTTATAACCATGATAGAGAAGGGACAGAGCTGACCTTGAACTACGTCTCAGTAAGAGCTAGGCTATCGAGGTAAAGGTCCTCAAAGAGGAGGCAGATGTTGGCAGAGTGCTTGATGGCAGAGTGAGTATTAAGCGTGGCAAGATACAAGAGTCTCTGTTAGGACTCTCCCCCATTCCTGGTCTTTGTGGCAGCGTTGGAGGCACCAACATTCTAATGGCATTTGAACCCCCTCATGATGGCGTCTCCTCATTTGTATTCCAGGCAGCCTTCGTGTTTTTTTCAAAATGGCTGCTGTGGTCCGTTATCAGGACAACAAAACACCTTGTAGACACTATATTTGCAGACCTGGAACTCAGCCCGCTGCATTGCTTTGTGCTCCTTGGCCATTGCTACACCCGCTGCTGCATCCACGTCACCTCTATTCTAGGTGTCGGCTCCCCCGTCACCTCCTGGCATCTCTTGTTTTCTACCTCTATGCCGGGGCCCATGTTTGCTAGTTTCCACCTACCTGGGTTCTAGCTCCGCCAACACTCTGCCTTTGGCATCGCTGGGTTGGGCTCCTCCCTTCTCACTTCTATTCTCCTTGTTCCGGTTGCTTCGGCATCGCTGGGTCGGGCTCCTCGCTGCCGTTCTCCTTGCTCCAGTTGCTTCAGCTTCACTGGGTTTGGCTTCTCCCTTCTTGCAGCCCTAAGCCTTGTGGGGTCCCAGCTCCCCTGGCACACTGCTTTCGGCATCGATGGGTCAGGCTCCTCCATTCTCGCTGCTGTTCTCCTTGTTTCACTTTCTCCTCTTGCTAGTTCTGGGATTCCTCTTCTAACTCTCGGGTTCTTTGTTCCTTCTTTGGCTCTAGCTCTGGTTTCCCTCTGTATTCTCCTTGCTATGTTCTCCTGCTCACTCTCCTGGATACATTTATACTGCATATGCCCCCGGGATTCCCCCTCGCTCCTGTATTGCATTATGGGTATTCTACAATCCAGAAGGACTACAAGATCTTCCATCTTCCGGACTGCTACTAGACTGAGGTTTTTTTTGCTACTGTGGTTTTCCCCTACTGTAGGCTTGGCCTGGTGATTACTACCCTTCCAGTGTATTTTTCGAAAGGCAAGTTTTTACCAAGGCTTTGTCTGTCATCATCAATCTGCAAGGAAGAACACTCAACTCCTTGAGACCAGGTCAGTCTACTTTGTCAAAGGTGCTTGGTTTTTTACAGTCACCACATTCGAAGATTTTCCTACGAGGGGTCCAGTCGGAGGTGGGTGGGGACATAGGGAGTTGAAGAATGAGTAGCAGGTGTGGGAAGGAAGTTAATGAGGGACGGCAGGTGACGGTCAAAGAGGAGAAGGTTCGGTTGAGGAGCCTGACCCAAGATGGTGCCAGTGTGATAGACATTAATCATACACATAGATGATGGGAAGCCCACCAAGAGGACGTTACATTTAGTGCCATCATTAATGGGTCAAGATGTGAGATTAGAAAGAATAGAGATGAGGAGTCCATAGATCAGGAGATGTGACAAAACAAAAGATATCAGTGAAGGTCTGTCTAGAAGATGCGCTAACATAAGTGGCTGCAATAGGTAGGCCAGGGTTAGTGGTCAGGATATCTTTTTTAGGCTTTTTTCTTTGAGATTTTGTGAGAGACGGAGCATAGGTGATAGTTTAGCAGTTAAAAAAGATTGGGGAGATGGTAAGTGCCATGGGGATGGTGCATGATAGGAGGAAGAAAGAGGAGGTGCTGCACAGCACAGTATGAGCATAAACTCACTAAGCGGCCTAGTAGCCAAGGGGAGCGAGAAAACAGATGCACTGGGAATAGCAATCAGCTGGGCAGCTAAATTCCGTCTTTGATACAGGCACTATCATCACACAAAAATGAAATGGCAACACGGATGTAAGTGTAGCTAAATTAGGTTTTTGATACAGGCACTGTGATCACACAAAAACGAAATTGCAACGCAGATATAAGGGCAGCTAAAATAGGTTTTTGATACAGGCACTGTGATCACACAAAAACAAAATGGCAATGTAGATGTAAGGGCAGCTAAAATCGGTTTTTGATACAGGCACTGTGATCACATAAAAACAAAAGGGCAACACAGATAGAATGTGCATTTGAAGAAACATTTTGGCTAGGCTTGCAATTAGAGGCATGTGAGGCATGGTGGTGATTACTCATGCTATGTGGAAGTAGGAGAATGTTAGTGTGTGAAGGAGATCGACCACAGTGTCAGAAAGGTAGTGTCACAAGAGGAGGAGAGAGCATGCCTCATGGTAGCCTACCAGGGCTGGTAGTAGATCTTTCCATGTTTATTAGGGCTGAGGGGGTCAAAGGGGATTGTGGGGAGAGGTACCCCCATGACCCATCATGCTCCGACATGGTTAGACAGGGACTTAGGGATGGGCCTTTGGGTGGAGGCCGACGTTCGCTTGTCGGCTCACCTGATTGGACCTTCAAATTGTGCATGGCGCTCCAATCAAGATGGGGTGTTTCCAATTAAGGTGGGTTGGCAGGTGGTGGCTCCTTCCGAGCCTCGTGGAAAGGGATCAGGACAAGGGTCTACTTCCTCAGGCAGTCGATAAGAGATGCAAGGGGAATAGTCTAGATAGAGAAAATAAGTGGGCCCAGAACAGAGCTTTGCGGGATACTTTAGAGAAGGGGTTTAGGAGAAGAGGTGTTGCCAGACCAAGAATCAGAAAAGTTCTGAGTGGAAAGATAGGAGTTAAACCACTGTAAGGCAAGACCAGAAAAATCAAGAGGAGAGAGTAAAGATGAGTGGGGTGATCAACAGTGTCAAATGCAGCTGAAAGATCCAGAAGAAATATAACAGGGAAGAACTTTATGTGCCGAGCAGAGAGAACAGAGTTAGATACATGAAGGAGAGCACCATCAGTAGAGTGTATAGAACAAATTCCGGAATGAGTGGGAGGTAAGGGAGCATTCTAAGCAAGGTAAAAAAAAAGATTTGGGAATATGCAGTCCTTTCCAGAAGTTTAGAGAGAGAAAAAGAAGAAGAGAAATAGGAAAATTAGAGGGGGAGAAGGGTTCAAGGGACGGTTTCTTCAAAATGTGTATGATGGTAGCACATTTAAAAGAAGTGGAGAAAGAGGTAGTCTTAAGAGTGTCATTAAAAATAAGTCAAATGGGGTAATAGTAAGGGATAGATTTGGGGAACAAGAGAGGAAGGAATAGGATCAAGAGAGGAGGCAGTAGGATATGCATGAGAAAGGAAAATAAAAGTGCAATTGTCAGTCAAGAGAGATAAAGAGGAAAAGGAAGCAGAAGTGGTGAGGTGTTTCACAGAATAAGGAAGCAGACATAGGTGGAAGAACCTCGAGAAAAAGAAGAGTGAAGAGTGGAAATTTGTGATGTAAAGTAATTTGTGATGTCTATGGTAGAAAGCTTAGAAGAGACAGGGAGATCAGGGTAGGGTGGGGAAAAAACTTTATTAATAAGCTGTAAACAGCTACCAGGATAATGAAAGATACAGTCAGTGGTCGAAGTGGGCGGGAGCGGTTGGGAGCGGTGCTCCTCTACCTTTTTTAATTAGGTTTTACTCTTTATTAAATATTTCGTTTTTATAATAAAAGTGTAGGAAGAAGATGAAACTTACACTTTCAGTGGACTACACTGACTGTTTCCTTAAACAACAGGCGCAGATGTTTGGGGGGTTTGCTTTGTGCGTGGGAGGGGGTGTGGCAATGGGGTTTGTGGGAAGAGCGGGCAGGTGAGTAGGGAACATAGTTCCACTACTTCATTTCGTACTCTTCGACCACTGGATACAGTGAGAGAGGAGAAATTGCATTTTTTGAGAAAGATCAGCATGAGAGAGGCACTTCTTCCAACCATGTTCAGCTTTTCGAAGAGTTGAGTGAAGGGTACAAAGGGCAGTGGAAAGCCAGGGCTGGGAATGTTTGTGAGAGGGAAAGAGTATAGATGAAGGAAGAAGTACGTCCAAGGTCATGTACAGTTGTTTTAAAGAGTGGAGACGGCAAGATCAAGAGTGAAAGAAAAAGAAGATCAATGGAAGGAAGAGTAGAAAGAGTAGTTGAAGAGAAAGAAAAGGGGAGAAAAGACACAAATAATGATGAGTAAAAGCAATAGGAAAAGAGGAGACGAGAGGGAGAGGGAATTGGGAGGAGAAAGAAAGAAGGAAGTGGTCCGATGAATAGTGAGGGAAGGAAGAAACAGGGATATTAGAAGAAATAGAGGAAAACATCATATCAAGGGAGGAGCCTGAAACATAAGAAGGGGGGCCACGGAAGAGAGAGCAGTGACTAAGACTGAAGTAAAGGTATAAAAAGTGAAGGAGCATGTATTGAGGATTAATGGAGATTAAAATCCTCAAGAAGATAAACAGTAGGGTGGTCAGGAAGAAGAAAAGAAAGGAGCCGGTCCAGATCTTCATAGAAGTTGGAGAGTGGACAAGGAGGGTGGTGAACTTCTAGAAAAGCCAAATAATATGGTCTAGGTGTGGGAAAAGGCAGTAGAGGGGGTACAGAGAAAAACGTGTATGAGTTATTGAGAGAGAGCCGTATTTCCATGAGACAGAGAACTTGAAAATTAAACCGAGTAAATGGATTGACTCTTGAGTGTGCCGTACTACAGATAGCGCAAATGTTCAGAAGACCAACAGATACAATTGGCTGGGAAAAAAGTTGAATAAGACAAACCAGATTAGATATAATTCTATGACAGAAATAATGAGACGAAGTAGTGGGTCTGGCAAAAATGAATGAAGGATTGGTAGGAGCCATGAGAGCAAACAGAAAGATTCCAAGCAAAAGAGTACAACAGCTAACCATGATGGAACACAAACTGCAGCAGTATAGGGATGTTGTAGATGACAGAGGGATAGAGAAAGTGAAGGGGTAATGGTGCACCCCAGTGCAAAGAGGACCAAACAGGGAAAAGACTCACCTTTAGAAAGTCTGCCATTTGAATGGATGCCTGGGGCGAGGACACACCAAATAGTATTGTAAAAATAGGAGGGGCATAGTCACGTGACTGCCTTTAAGCACAGTTTTGGTGTTGGTTCATGGCGTCTGGGGGGAGGGGCAGGGGAAGACCCAGGCTGCAAGAGTCACAACAGAGTTGGGCCTCGGGCCGCACCCCTTCCAGGTTGGATGAGATAGAGCTGGAGCGTCCAAGCATCTCTGGAGGTACCAGCAGTGCAACCATCCAGGTAGGTGTTTTGGTGGTCACGTGATCTTTCACATGATGGCCTTTAAGCACTGCGCTGGTGTTGTTGTATGGAACACTAGGGTTGTTATACTCTCTGTGAAAGCTGAAATAATGGATTAATGACCGATCATTACCGGCATGGCGCAATTACTGTGTCCGTGCTGGCAATAGACCGCTAAAAGCGGCCCATTACGAGTTCGCGGGCACGAGATTTGCGCCATGCCAGTAATGAACTCACTGCCATGCCGCAAAAACACGAAAAATCCCCCTTTCTGGCATCGTCTGCAGTGGAAATAGCACCTCTGGCATCTTAGCCAGCGGCATTAGTGTTCACCGCTAATAGCGGTCACCTCAAATAGCGGTAACTGCTATTAGCGGTGACCGTAAATAAGCGGAACCGGAAGTAGTGTCATCGCACAAGAACGGGAAAGAGCACGGCGGCCATCTTTAAAAATACAATCCATTGCCATCCACCACAACCAGGAGCCATCTGACCCCCAGAACTCCCACACACCTCAACCACCACCTGTTTGAATTTAGGATGCCAAAAGCTGTAAAAAAAAAAACTGGAGATCGGCTGCGCCAGGAGCGCTTCTCCAGAGAGGAGCTCACCATGTTGGCAGAGACACAGCAGACGCATGCAGACGTGGTGTTTGCAAATGACATGTCCCGACCAGCGCTGCAGCGTAAAAAGCAGATTTGGGCATTGGTCGCCCAGAGAGTCAGTGATGTCGCCACCACACCCCGCACACCAAAACAATGCCGCAAGCGATGGGACGACCTGCGTCTACGTGTGCGAAGTATACTGTCGGCCAACCGAAACCGACAGGTGGAGGTGCAGAGTCGCCCATAAAACTCCAACCATGGGAGGAGATATGTGCCTCCACCATAGACACTGAGTCAATAGAGGGAGTCGGGCACATAGAGAGAGGAGCCCCGTCATCAGCCGATGCAGGTAGGTGTCTCTAATCAAACAATGCCAATACCACCACGATGATGTCCACCTGAACTGACAGTGCAATGATGTATATCAGGGTCCACCAGACACATAAGCACAAGACTGCCTACAGGCAGTGCAGACCATCACCTTGTCCACATGCATGATGCACCCCATTTGTGTTGCAACCCAAATGCCTCCATGCATCACCCACCCAAGAATGAGGCAACCTGTATGTCACTCCCCCCAATGTGACTCATCTACCAATCCATATCAATGCAGCCACCCCAATGCATGCTCAATGCCCTAAGACCCATCACTAACCCTCTCCCTCCTTTGGTCCCCCACAGACACACATTCTGACAGCGCCGATGAGGACACCGGTGCCACACCACAGAAGAAGGCCAGGGCCGAGGAGGGACAACACCGCCCCTCCACTTCAAGGGGCATAGGCCAACCGGCACGACATCGGAAAGCCAAGAGCACACCACAGGCCACAGCACCAATGTGCGCTGTGTCCCCCACTATGGCACCCACAACAGCCACCATCACCCAAGTGTCGGTGGCAGAAGGGACTGCATTGGCTGCAAGCAGCACAGTTGGCGAAACAGCTGCCACAGCAGCAATCTCTGATGACGAGGAAGGGGATGTGCTGCATGTTGCAACTCCCCCCACTGGCCCCCTGCATTCCCCACTCCCGTCCCCATGCAGCCTGTCTGACACCAGCATGCACGGGCTGTCTCCGGATAACTCATAGCCAGCAACTCCCAGCTAACAACAACAAGAGACTAGCGGAGTGGTTTAAAGACGCCTGTTCCGCACTCCTAGGGAAGCCTTGTGGACAATATTAAACAAAAAAGGAACCAGCCGTCTCTCTCCTCATACAGCTCAACCTATTCGCCCACTCCCGGTCCATGGACCAAATAAGGACTGAGTCTGAGGTTTTTTTAAAAGATAAATGTGACAAAATACTATTTTATTCAAATACAACATACAATAAAATGAAATAAAAAAAAACATTGTAAAAAAGTGTAAAACATAGTGCACTTTTACTAAAACATCAAGTACAAAAACACAATACATACTCAAACCAGTTTTAAAACACAAAACTGATCAAAAACAACAACAACCTGCTTAAGTGTCACTTATACACTCAAAAAAAGCTCCTGCCGATACAAATCTAAACAGAGCAAAACACAACAAAATGTATCCCTAGTGTATAGTAACATTTTGGTAGGTAGAAACTCCAAACAACCATTAATCTTTGTTTCTTGGAGGTGTGTAATAAATCACATACCTATTGATTGTCTACCCTGCATTTAAAACCTGCTACTAGGGTGACTGTAGCAACTGAATTGTCAAATACACCACGCACCCCTATACTTTCGGGTGCTTATATGCCCAACATGTTTCGTTCACAATACATATGAAAAATTATGAGAACTTCTTCAGGGGATCCAAAACTACTCCCACTATACACAATAGTACAACATAATCAAAGACACGTTGAAAAAAACTTTCACGGAAGCTGAAGTATGTCTCGAAGTGCGGGTTGCTTCAGAGATGAACACATTTAGTATATGCAACCAGCAATATCAGTTTTGCCAACACAAATATTGTTCAATTGCGGTGAGAAGGGGAACATCTACCTTTTAGACGTTTAAACACATTCCTCTAGGAGCAGGAACCTTCGTAATACGAAATAAACTGCACCAATGCAAATACGACCGCACTTCTGGTGAAGAATCTTAACGTGCCTGGCTGTCAATCACAAATTACTGAGCCCCGCTTGCAGCTGTTCGCTGACGAGCGAGAACCTCTCCTTCCCTTGCACTCCCAGCCCCACCCCAACTGTGCCCGAGGAACACAGTATTTCGGGAACCCCTCAAACATCCATCGCAGCCCCAAACACCCAAGAGGGGATCCAGGACATTCTAAGGCGCCAGCAGCAGCTCACTGGCCTCTTGACGCAGCACATAACTGAATGTGGGAGTGTAAGGGACGACATCCGGGAATGTGCTGCATCCCTGAAGTCAGCAATAGAGTCATCCTCAAAGGACATATGTGCAGAACTGGCCGCAGTGCGGCACGTACTGTCTGAGATGGTGGCAGCAATGCGGGACATGCGTCCAACACAGTTATTTGAGCAACCAAGTACATCTTCAGCTGCTAGTGCCACCAGGACCAGCCCCATGCACAGGTCTGGCAGGAACCTGCACCGATCAGACAGGGGGGCACCTGGTGCTGTAAGAGGGGGATGCCAGTAGGCACAGACTTGCATACTGGTGCCATGTGGTCCATTGGTGCACAGTACTGCACACCATGTGTTGGGGAGTTGAGGGGGAGAGGGGAGAGGATGTGTGGGGGAGTTGAGGGGGAGGGAGGAGAGGGTGTGTGGGGGAGTTGAGGGGGGAAGGGGAGAGGGTGTATTGGGGAGTTGAGGGGGGTGAGGGTGTGTGGGGGAGTAGAGGGGGGAGGGGGAGATGGTGTGTGGGGGAGTTGAGGGGGGTAGGGGGAGAGGGTGTGTGGGGGACCTGAGGGGGAGGAGTGAGAGGGTGTGTGGGGGAGTTGAGGGGGGAGGGTGGAGAGGGTGTGTGGGGTGGACAGCTTGTTCACTTAGTTATGCTTCTTCAATACACATTTTGGTTACTCATAATTCACATGTGTGGACATTGCTTATTGCGTACGTGTGCTTTATTGGTTAACAGTCTACAGTGTCCATGTCCCTGACACACCCAGTGCCCCGAGTGCCATCTCCATGTAACACCCCCGGTCCATGTGTGCTAGAAACATTGGTTGATCAGAGTCTGATGTATGTCACGTCCCTCCTGTGCATCGCTGCCTCCCTGAGGTGCTGCCCCATCCCCACCCTCCTCATCCTCTTCGTCAGGTGGTTGCAGTTCAGCATCAGGGGGCAGGGGCACATTCCGTCTGATGCACATATTGTGTAGCATGACACATGCTATGATGATCTTTGCCACCTTCTCATGGCGGTACAGGAGTGCCCCACCAGACCTGCTGAGGCAGCGAAACCGTGCCTTCAAGAGGCCAAATGTCTGCTCAATCACCACACAGGTTTGTGTATGGGCACGATTATAGTCCTCCTCGTGCCTGATCTGTGGTTTCCGGGCTGGGGTAAGGATCCACTTCTTCAAGGGATAGCCTGCATCACCTGCATGTGGGCAACAATGTATGTGTAAATCATCACATCATAGGGGACCTCATTAAGTGACACCATGGCATGCATTTATTTCTTCAATTCAACCCCATTTCCATGCATGAATGGAGACACACGACGTGACTGCTATGTGTGTATTCCTCTTATGGACTGGTGTGCATGTCATCAACTAGTGGGCGCAGGGGGTCCAGTTCCTTGTGAGTGATCATGCACTGTGTTAGTCCACGGCGGTTGTTTCTGTGATCTGGCAGATGTCCAATAATTTGTATGCTTTCATCCTGGCACCGTTGATGTCAGCCTCATGATGATCTTACTACGCACAAACAATGGTGTCATGCAATTCAGTTGGGCCTCTGTGTCAATGTAGTGGTGTATTGATGTATTTGACCCTCATGTGACTCCTTTGTACGCAGTAATGGGGGACTGTCCTTTCAGTTGATGGTGTTTGGTGCTGTGTATTGGCTATAGTCATTGCTTGTAGCTGCATTGTGTTGAGGGGGATTTGGTCTGATTTGGTACAGTACACATGCAGATGGCTGTAGAATGGTTGTGACACTGCTTCATTTACATGGTAGGGCTTCTTACATCTTGCATTATGTGGTCAGGCGTCAGGTCCAGTCTAGGCTGCTTTGGGGTATGAGCATGCTCCATTCCCTCTGACACTCGCAGCAGGTGAAGTATGTATCTCTCCCCCCCATCTCAGCCAGGTGAAGTGTTCATCTCCCCCCCCATCTCAGCCAGGTGAAGTATGCATCTCTCCCCCCCATCTCAGCCAGGAGAAGTATGCATCTCCCCCCCATTTCAGCCAGGTGAAGTATGCATCTATACCTCAATCACCTACCCACATCACATTTCCATGGGCATAACATGTGACTCACCAACAAGCCAGGATCTCTGCCCTGCATGTCGCTCCACGTAGCGTGGTATCATGGAGTTCCACAAGACCATTGAATCATGGGTTGATCCAGGGAATCGGGCACAACAATGTGTGATGATCCTGTTCGAGTCACATACCATTTGCACGCTGATTGAGTGGTATAGCTTACGGTTGCGGTACTCTTGCTCCATGGCATGTAGGACCACCAATTCCACATGGGTGCAGTCGATGGTGCCAATGCAACCAGGGATGCCGGCCAGTGAATGGAAACCTACTTTGGTGTTTGAGATCTCCTGGGCAGACCGTGGTAAGGAAATGTGGTCGTCTGTGTGCTTGTGGAGGGCATCAAGCACTTGGTTCAGCGTACGTGAGAATAATGGTTGTGAAATGCCATGCATGTGCCCCCCTGTGTGCTGCTAGGTGCCTGTGGCCAGGAAGTGGAGCACAGACACTACCTTCAGTAGGGGTGGGATGGCAGTGCGTGTTTCAATCAGGCTGACAATGTCATGTATCATGTCCACAATGGTGGTGATGGTGTCCCGGTCCAGACGGTACAGGGTGTGGATCTGCTCAGCGGTTAGGTTGAATGGACTGGCTCTGATGCGTGGGATTGGGAGTTGCCTGCGTGGTGCAACTGGCTGCACTGGTGGGGCATGCTGGCCCTGCCTTGCCCTCCTTCTCCTCCTGCGTCTCCTCTGTGCTGCCTGTTGTTGTTGTTGTAGCACTTCCACTGCAATCAGGTCCTCCAGCCCCAGCATTGCTAGTAGTATTGGAATCATTGTGGAGTGTGACTGGGTGTGGGAAGGGGTGGGGTGTGCCCCTTTTGTGCTTGCCCAGTCTTTATTGCCTCCACCTGTGCAGATTGTGTGCACCTGTCGCAGTTGGGAACACTGAACATGGCCGTTTACGGGTGGTCCGCGATGCCGCTATTTGCATCATGGCGGTAAGGTACTTTACGGCCTTCACTAGGGCGTTAATTGCATGTCTGCATGAGTCGTGATGTTCCCCTGTTTGCGCCATGGTGCTATTTCCGGCATGAGGGGTCGCGTGCCCGCGCTCATGTCGCTATTTGTGGCACCGTAAAGTACGGTGCCGCTAACAGCGGGTTGTCCTTTCCTAATCGTGCGGAGCGGTAAGCGATGCCGGTAATCATTTACCGGCATCGTTATTCACTTACCGCCCGGGTCGTAATGAGGGCCACTTACCGCCAAGGTCGTAATGAGGGCCATAGTGGCTGTTCGGTCAAAAGTACAGTATTATGAATTTCTTTTTAGTTTGGGCGACACCTATAAGCCAAAACTATTGCATTGAAGTACATCTAGGGAGAAAAGGCATATGAGGAGGGGCACAGAACCTGTATGCTAATCCCTATGGCCATCCCCACCCAGTTCCTGCCATTCACCACCCCAAACACCTCCCCATGGGAACTCTTTGACCTTGCTTTAATTAAGCCTTATCATCAAACTGCACTGGAAGTGCCTGCCAGCTTCTTCTCAAAGCAATCGAGAGTTAATGAATTAATTGAAGTTGTAAACTGGTTTAATAAAAACAAGTCTTAACCAGGTCTGCCTTCAGTCACTCAATTTATAAGCACTCTGCATGTCCATCAGTGAAGTTCTTTTTTAAAAACAAGCATTGACAAGGCCAACAGTTTTGGCTTGCATACAAGTATTAGATGCCCAGGTACTCGCACCATTTTGCACCTGCTACCATCAATGGCAAGTTAATACCACTAAGGCTGTGTCTGAAAATTACTTTTCCCAAGCCGCAACAAAAGCACAAACTTTTGGCATTGCCAATGATTGTTTCTTGTGTTTGTCTTTGCGCTGATGTTAAGGAGATGTTTTCTCCAAACACTGTCGGTTCAAGTCTCGTGTTGCTTTGTTTAATCTTGACATCTCAAGTATCATGGCCACTGCAGGCTTGTATTGATAATATTGTCGCTGACGCGCAGTTTCCATGGGGCTGTCGTGGCACGCACAGCATGGCTCTGTTTGACATGCAACATCGTTTCCATTTGCTGGCAGTGGCATCTCTTTGATGAACCTTTGATATTTCCCGACTTTGACGTGTTGTATTCTTTGACGCTGACTGACTTTGTTTAAAGACTACCGGGTAAACTCATTGCTGTTTAATAAGAAGTAGCAATGCTACAAAAGCACATATAAATAGATAATTGACTGGGGGCTTAGAAAATGGAGACGCCGTAATGGAAATCAAGAACATAATCTGCTGGGAATAATTCCAACATTTTTATTTGTAAATTAATGTATACAACAATTGCGTTATGACAGTGACAAACCTCCAATGCTGTATGTGTTCTAACACGTGACTAGAATCCACCTTGATTACGTATTCTTGTTTTAGCTCAGCCATAATATATGAGCATTAAGTAACTGGCTCTATCAAATGCAGTGGCAATTCAGAGTTGCCAAGTATTAAATCCAGACAGTAGACTGCGAGAAAGGACGCATGCAGCCTAGCTTTAGGGCGCCATTTTCGAATGGGCTTCCCCACCTGTTGATCACGCCGAGCGACTAACATGGCGATTTAAGTGGTGCAGAAAGCAATAATTGGCTGAAAAAACAGCTAAATGACAAAAAAGAAACAGAAGCATTTACCAGGAGTCCATATATCAAGAGCACAGCATCCATACTGAACCATTACACTAGTCCCATTGCGCAGCAGCAGCAGAAAAAAAGAAGGAAAACCAAAAGCAATTACTTATTTTATTTCTGGCCAATGGTGTCCGTTCAATCATTACGTGTGTTTTAATCAGGTAGCGGAGGCCAAGTGAATATATTACAATGAGTGTAAGGCAAGGCTCATTGGAAAGGCTGCGTCGTTGCCCATCGTGTGTGAAAGGATGGAAGTGTGTAAACTGCCAACCTCTCGGGTTTAAAAAAGTGAGTGTGACAGTAACTACTTTTCACCTTTTCGTTTGTGAAAACATGTATGTTTGTGGTTTTAAAATGTCATATTTAAAGCTGATGGTAACTCTTAGGAATCCTGCGTGCGTTCTTTGCTACAGTGACCAGAAGATACGTCTTCATCATGCTAAGATTTACAGTAAAAATGAGTCGGAAATACTTTGTTAACACTTTGTTCGCATTTTCGTTATTATTAACTCATGAGCATGTTCAAAATGCTATTATTTTAGGGGGATTATACAAGTTACCTTTCTAGACTGAGAATGTGAAAACATGTGCCTTATTGAGAGTTTGGCGGTAATTCTGAGGTAAATCCAACAAATTACTGCCAGACTCATTTACCATTACTGGCTTTTGGTACTGTGGATTTAAGATCGTTGTTTTTGTTTCTCCCCTGTTCCCCTCCCTTTGCCTGGTCGCGCTCTGAAACACCTGTGTAATAGCGCAATATAAATAAAATATCATATCATACCATAAGTGGTGGTAATTCCCAGTGGCATATTTAAGGCAAAGGGCTCCGTAGGCAAGAAAGACAGAGGGCCCTGAGTAGGTGGAGTTTAAGCAGGAGGGGTTAATGGCTCATCAAAAGTGTGACATGTATGAACTTTAGGGAGAAAGCTTTTATGTATTGTAACCTAGCAACATCACTAATCACCTCCCTCTGTAAATGGTCTCTTTGATGGGACTGTTAAAAGGATAACGTCTCAGTGGTGCACTCCGGGACCTCCAACCGGCCCATAGAGTCGGGGTCTGCCCAGTCACACTTTAAGATAAGATAGCAGTACCCCCGTGAGATGGATATGGGTGCAGATTAATACTCAACACCAAATCAAGAATGACAACTCAACGGTTTGGCAAAGGGAGTCTGTTTAATGACAAGTACAAAAAACAGGGAGTCTCATGAATATCAGCGGATGCGTGATCTTCTCTCTCGTTCCACAACTACGACGAACTTCATAAAAAACACGTCATTCATACTAATATCTCGTCATCACTGACGTTTAATGCTTACAAGTTGGCATGCAATTCTATTGGTTCTAGAAAGGTAACTTTAATATATCTGTATATGGTAACGGAGTAAGGAGATTGGGTAAACACTGTCAGGTGGGGCATCTAAGCACTACCTTCAAAATGGCTACTGTAGACATCACTAAAAGTACAACGTCCCATTGGTTCTACTAACTATAGGACCCTAGATTACTTGGTGCACTATGATTGGGTTGTCACCAACCCCACTCATACTTTTCCACTTTGCCTAGTAGCACGCAGGATGGTCGCCAGGTGCAGGGTGCCCCCTAGTTACCCGGCCTTCCTCCAATTATTGTTACAATCAATCATCACTTTAGTGGCCATGTGTCAATTATTTCACTGTGGTTGGCCCCGAGACTGCATCTCCTGTCTGGAAAAGTTCTGATATCTTTGCCTGGCCCACTGCCATGCGTAGGTGTGAAAGTCTCACTTCTTCTCGCTCGGTTGGTCACGTGATTCAGACACCGTGAATTGGCCTCTTCTTCATGTAAGTTGTGTATTTAATTTTCGTTTCACCCACCACCTGCCTTCAGTTTCTTATCTTGACCTTTCTGAACAGGATATTCTGTTCTTTGCTTCAATTAATTGTAGCTACTGTTCATCTATTTTAACTGATACGACCTTGGTTTTCTTGGCACGATTCGCCTCTGCTAAGTTTTGTTTCTGCCGTTTAGTCTCGATTTGTTAAATATGAAGCTCTCCTCATGTTGCCTTTAGTAACCTTTGGTTAATTCTGCTTCTTGTGCAAAGTGGAAGTACACTTATATAACGCTTCTTTTGAGTTAGATATGTATAGGTGGCGCTTGCCGCACTATCAGTCTACTAAGCATAGCAAGTTGTACGATTTTCTTAGGTTTCTTGCGGTTCCAAGCATATATACATATGCGTAAACTGGTTGAATATCTTCATCATGCTCATGGCATGAGTTTCTTACATTTTACATCGTCCTTTCACTTTAGGTTCACGAAGTCCCTTGCCCATGGCGTTTCATCTCTTTATGTCACTCTCAGGTCGTCATCTCTTCTTTAGGTGAGTCAGTCCGGGTTCTCGTGTCATTACCATTCATCTTCCATTAAGAGCTTTTTTGGCTTCTTCAGGGACTGAATTTAGACAATCTTCATTTCGTTTCATTTGTTGATATCTTTTTCTCAATGGGTACCTTACTGTCCATGGTTTCCTTGGTATCGGTACTTCAATAGGCGTTGTTCTTCTGATGGGTACTGGACAGAGCCCCACTGCGGCTCTCTGCTGGTTTATTTGTTCATCATATGTCACATATTTTGGCGTGAACGTTCCTGGTACTTCAAAATAGACGTTTGGAGTGCGGGCTGTACTTGGGACCTCCTCTACAGTTGGAGGGCCTGTGCAGCCGGGCTGTTCGACTTTGAGGTGAGAAAGGCAGAGTAGTTTGCCCGTGGGCGTTTGTCCCTTGTGCTATTGTAAAATCCACCTCTGGTAATTCCAAATGTTTAGAGTCCATAGGACTCCACTGGGATTTTTGGCAGATTAACTGCTGGCGGAATTTCCGATTTTTGGTGTTAAAGTGGCAGATTAACAAATACTCGACTTCATCCCCAATCGTAAATGGTGCAGGAAAACTGTGGTAATTCCGTTACAGCCCAAAAAGTGACGGTAACGGACTAACCACCACTTTTTTCTTGCATCGCCAAACTTGTAATGAAGTGCAGTGTCTCCATGATCAAAATACTTCCTGTTTGTAATGAGAAAGTACAGGGAAAGTAGTAGAAATCAATGAAGGTCCTGGGGTAGAAATGAAGTCTTGGTGAACCATCACACAGACGTACTCACAGCTCCAACTAAATGTGCCCTCTCGGGATGCAGTGCTTCCAGCACACTTGTTGGCAGTCAATAATAGTGTGCAAACCTGTTTGAAAAAAATCAAAATACATTGGGGGTCATAACGACCTTGAGGTAACCATGCCGCAATTTGCGGCATGGTTACCCCCTTACCGGGTACCTGGTCCGGGTTCCTTAAATGAGGAATTACCGGGCCATTCCAACCTTGGAGGACCCGGTAATTCCTCATTCGAGGAATCCGGATCCGGTACATCCCCATTCCCATTCGAGCTCGCATAGGGTTCAATGGGAATGGGGAGGGAGCTGACAATGGGTCCATTAGTAACGGGCCCGTTGTTAGCTTCCTGGTCTGCTAGCGGGACCCGCTAAGGGCACCTGGTTTTACCAGGCGATCTTTGCAGGTGCCGCGAGCAAACCTTGTAATGCGGCGGTAGGGGTTTAACAGGGCCGGCAGCTCTACCGGCCCCGTTAAACCCCTACCGCCAACCTCGTAATGACCCCCATTGTTTTAATTCAACTTAGTGGCAGAAGCAATTTTTTGTCGATTAGTTAAGTAAATGCCTACATGTGTAGGTATCTTATTCCTTTTACAATTTAGATTATTTAATTTGAGGACCAGTGCTTTTACTCTGGGATGCCTTTTGTACTACTTGGCAGCCATGTTGCATTAACTGGGTGATGATCATACTAACAGCCTGATTCATGGAATTATTTGCGTGAAAAACACAGATTTTTCACCTTTCTGCCCAAAAATCCCCAAACTTCAAACAGGGATTTTTGGGCAGAAAGGTGTGCAAATCTGTGTTTTTCATGCAAATAATTCTATGAATCAGGCTGTATGTGTCACTAAGCCTTTTCATACTTATTCTCATTGATGTGCCTATATGACACAATAATTCAAACATAATGGGCCTCATTATAAGTATTGCGGAATGGGTTAACGGGTGCTGCTAATGATGGCGGACCCGTTAAACCCATTCCGCAATATTACGAGGTTCCCTCGCGGGACCCGATGTGGACGTCTGGTTTTACCAGATGTCCTTACCGGGTCCCGCGAGGGGACCAGGAAGCTAACAACGGGCCGGTCGTAATCGGCCCCTTGTTAGCTCCCGTGCCCATTCCCATTGAGCCCTATGGGGGCTCAAATGGGAATGGGGAAGGGCCCAGCCCGGGTTCCCTGAGAGAGGAATTACTGGGCCCTCCAAACTCGATATGGCCCGGTAATTCCCCATTCAGGGAACCCGGACCCGGTTTTGGAGGCAGCCATGCCCTTTTTAAGGGCATGGCTGGCTCCAAAGTCGTAATGAGGCACAATGTTTGTTCATTATTTATATAATATAATGTTGTTTATATATATATACACTTCAAAAAAACTTTGTTGAGGGGACGTTATGGTTAAATTGCCCTACGAAAAACCTGTGCACTTCACTAAAAAAAGATGTTCGCCCTCCCCATTATGGTTAAAATTAAAACCGAAAAACCCCTGAAATTCACCAGTTATGGCAGACTGAGCCCCCATACTTGCCATCACCACTGTGCACTGCTAACACTAACACCCAGAACATGAAAGATGTCATCTCAAATGTAACTGATGACATCACTGACAACAACACATGTTTAGCCCCTTTGTTTTCGTTCCCTGCCCTATATATATATGTACAGTGAAACCAAAAAACACTGCACATTCCCCCATTATGGTAAGCTCAGCAACCATAACGTCCCCTCAACAAAGTTTTTTTGTAGTGAATTTTACAGGTTTTTGGGAGGGCAACGTAACCATAACGTACCTTTAACAAAGTTTTTTTAACTGAATTCCATAGGTTTTTAGTAGTGTAAATACATCATAACAGTACTTTAACAAAAAATGTGTACTACATTTATCAGGGTTCTAATAGTAACAAATAAGCATACTACTGTAAAGGAACATTTGAAGTAACTGCCCACCTTCTGATGAATTCCACATTATCATATGCTGCTGCACAGCATGGGGGCGTGTTCGAAAAGTCATACCCACTTCACAATGACATGTGTAACTGGGTGATAGTGCTGAAGTACATTGTATATTCTTGTAGGAACTTGTAACTGGAACATTTCCGGCACCGAACTCCACAAGGCAAGCGTGCAACACAATGTAAGCAAGAGTGCATACCGACGTATCTGGATCATTAACCCCCATTTCTCCCCAAAGAGTGGGGGAAAATGCCATAAGCAATAGAGATTTTACAGCAGTAACCCGTGCTACCAAGAAAGAGGATTTTTTGTCTTCAACCGGAACGCCTCTGGAGTTCCCGGCTGAAGAAAACAAATCCTTTTTCAAGATGGCCACCATAAAAAGGGAAGACGGGTGTTGGATAGAAACCCTTCTTCGCTTTCCATTGCCGGCTACCGAAAGCAAAAAACGGTGCGACCGTAAAGGCAGCACCACATTTGTGTTCCTTGAGAAATGTATGGTTATGAGCAAGACCTTTAACAGAAAGGCAGTCCCTGGTGGACATGGCAACCTCAATGCAATGTTTTGTCCCTTCCAGTAATGGCCAGTAGCCACATCCCCGACATTGTGGCCACTAACCATACATAGAGGCTACCCCTCAGAGACGGAAGCTGTACTGTTGATTTGTTATCTGCATGACTACACTTGTTAAATATCAAAACACTCTCAAATGCACAACATAAACCTTTTCGGCTGTTGTCAATGACCTTTACATACATGTGTTGTACATGTAGTAATTGTTTTCTGTAAAAATGTGATGGGAAGCGCAATGATGTTAGAAATACTGGAAGCAACACCATTACCACTCACCTTTCGACACATAAAAGTGGCACAGGTCGAAAGGTGTGAAGTTATGTGTATTGTGAGGGTGTAACCATGTATTATTTTACAAACATTTCTGTGCAGCAAACACTTTTTCAGTGCACCTTACCTCATTTTCCCACTTTTAAGAAGATAGTAATCATTCTGAACTAATGTTGGTTAATAGGGCATCTGGGTGACAGAAATTGGTCTGACGGTGACAGAAATTGGCCTGACGGCACTAAAGCATATGAGATGGGCCTGACCCTCACATAGCCAAAACAAGTGGTATGCAGTACCTTTCTCCATAACGTTCCTTGGCAGCTTAAACAAATGCGTCCATATTGACGTACGTGCCGTGATGTAGCACCTACAAAAGAACATATTATAACCTGCAATGTAGCATGCCACATTGTGAAAACAGAGAGCACATTTGTAAAAAAAACACTAACATTTAAGAATTAGTACAGTAGTTTTATTTCACAATAAACTGAGCGAAATCATAGCCCTAAGCAATTAGTAAAGTAGTTTTGTTTCACAATGAACTGTGCGAAATGATTGCCCTATTCACATTTCCATACAAGTAATACATTTCTGTCTTTGGTCGGCAATGAAAATGGTAATGGGCACGTTGGTTTCTTTCACACACAGAAAGTAAGTGTTGCCGCCACAGTAGTTGTTTTCCTCCCACATTGATGTGCAAGACGACGTCAACCACTGTGATCTACACCACCAGAAAGGATGGAATGTTACTCCTTATGGTGACAGCAGCGTAAGGACATAGAGGTCCGACACGGTCATCCCACTGAATTATGACGCACAACCGGTAATGAACAGTTGCATTTGACGGTTAAAAAAGCCGTCACTCGGCAGCTGTAATCCGTGACAATCACAATAGGGAAGGAAGTATCTGAGTGGAAAAGCGGAAATAAAATGTGTATCAATACGCAACCTCTGCACAAAACAAAGTTGTAACACATACTTTTATTACTAAATATTAATTTAATTTGGGGAAATGTACTGGCACTCTACAAACGGCGACAATGTGCAATGTCCATAATGGGGGAAAAAAAATCAACGGCACATAAACCTTGTAATTCATTAGGATTTTTTTCTTTTTTTCCCCAAAGTAAAAATGTTATGTCAATTCGGTATATAGGCGGGAAAAATACACTTACATGATGTGAACCGGCTCCATTGCATTGGCTGCAGTCCGACAGTAGTGTAAGTAATATTTCATGGTCAGTGCAAACGTTTTTGAAGCATAACCTTATCAAACGATATGTTTTTCTAACTGTTACTCCCTGCATTCTTTCTGCTCTTTCCCTGTACCACAAGGTTAAAAAACAACTGACCCTTATGGCTGTCGACAAATATGCAGCTGTACTGAGCTCGTATTTAAAACAGAAAATGAAGTGGCCTTCACTTCGAATGCAAATACATTCTCATTTTGCAACAACATTTCAGCGGCTATTCATAAGAACCGCTACTCCCGTACACGTGCAGAACTGCTGTGTGTACGAAATAGAGCAGGTGGCTGCCTCAGATTCCCGCCAGTCTGACCACAGTAATGTTGTTTATGTATTGTAAAATGGACGCAGTAAGTTCATTTCGTAAGATGAGTAGCAAGCTTCACTGTACTGTACTACAGTGCTAACAAGAATACTTCAATGTTTCACTTTCTACTACCAAGTCTCATTAATGCTCACCTTTCGAAACCGTGTTCCATAAGTGTAACAAGTGCATTGGTGTCTTCTTTGTTTAGGTATATTAGCGGTGATGTCCGCGTTCAACAAAAAACGGAGTAAACATGGCGGACATATCGAAAAATTAAGACACACTTTATGCTGTGCTACAACCAATCGGTGAAAGCGCAACATGGTCGCGGCCAGCACACCACGGAATAGCCAATTGCAATCTTCTCCACGGAGCGAACAGGGAAGTGTGACCATGGAGCGGACATAGATATCACTAATTTTTTAGAGACATACTTTTTGATAGTTTTTAAGGGAACCACTGGATGGATTGTCACAAAACTTACAAAAGCACGCTTTCGCGACCAAGCCCCTGCCACTGCCACAAATGTGGTTGAAATCCGTCCAGCGGTTTGGCCTGTAGCCGTGCGCAAAATTTTCCCCCATTCAATCTATGGGAAAAAAAGACGTTCTGGGACCACCCCTATAACTTTGCTCCCCCTGGACCAAACATCACCAAACATTGCAAAAAATTTAGAGTAGCCCATATACTTCTTTTGCAAAGTTTGGTGCGGATTCGGCCAAGTGCAGCAGAGTTATACCAATGTGACAATACATTCAAGTTGCACAAAATAACCATACAAATAATGCCTAATGGCTGCAAGTTGTCATAACATTTTGGCCAAGTGGCCCATCCCCCAATGAATAAGATGTGATGACATTTCTTGATGTAAATCTTTTAAATCAAACTAAATTGGATTATCACACTGCCAGAAAAATATTTCATTAGAACACAAAAACTTGTTAGTAATGTCCCAAAAGAAGGCAGATATAAACCTCTCTCACATGATTAGAGTTCTATCAAACACTTACGTACCAATGTAATAACACCCATACCTGAAGATATCCTAATGTGAAACGTTGTTGCATCTTACCATTGTATACAAAATCAAAATGATTAAGGACCTTGATTTCAATCCTATCATTTTCTTTCTTATCATGTACCTAAAAATGTATGCATCCTTTAATCCGGACTATGGCCTTTTGAATATTTGTATCCATATCTACAATATATCTTGTTTACAGTTGCATCAACTGAACCACATCAGGAAGGCATTGGGGGTATTCAAATGAGCCCAAATGAAAGTCTTTAGACAATTTACTTTAGCAAAAGGCTTGCATTTGGGCTAATTTGCATACCCGCAATGCCTTGCTGATGTGGCTCTGAACTAGACGTGAACTGTGGCATGTCTGACTTGGCTCAAACAGATAATAGTACTTTCACATTTCAGCTGAAAGGTTTTTTCCAAACCTTTTTAAGTCCATCATAATGGTTTTGGCAGGCAGTCGCTGCCCTCTATTTAAGGTGAGTAGTGAGTTCCATATAAAATCAAAAACATTAATTGTATTAACTTTTGACTCATGTGAAGGATTTGGCTGAAATTCTGCAGACAATTCTGCATGCGCTGACCTCTCAGTTTGCAAAGTTTGGGAAAGATGTGTTAAAAAAGTTATTAAGAAAAAAAAAAAGCACGTTCGCCCTACTCGCCAATCATTTTCCAGAGTAAAAAGGTCAATTTGTGCTCCACCACACAGCCCAAACCTCTGAACAGATTTGTACCGGGTCTGAAACAACTTGGGAATGAAGCGTTGACTTGCAATCCTTTTCTGGTTGGGGTTATTCTGTCCAGTAGTTTTTTAAATATTTGATGAGGAATGGGGTGCAACATTCTCCCAAAATGATAGCTATATCCCCATGATGACATAATATGATATTTTATTTGTATCACACTCATACACAAGTGTTTCAGAGTGCAACAAGCCAAGGGAGGGCAACAAGGGAGGACAAAACAACGATCTTATTAGGCCCCGTGACATTGAGAACACGCAAGTGCAGGGGACTGAACTTGATGATGCATTGCGGCATGAGGCTTTTCAGAAATGTGAAAGGTGCCATCTTTTTTTCTCGATGCAAGAGATAGCCGAGGGTAGACCCTTGGTTATCACAAAAAGAAAAAGCTGACAAATTCCATTTGCAGGGCAAAAAACACGCACATGTCCTTAGGCAATAGGAGTAGGGGGAGGCAAGAGGACACTAAGTGACATTTGGGAGTTGGGGGTGGGCCAGGGACAACGTTTGCTACACAAAGCTTTCCCATATCCTGGGGTATTGAACGAATAACTGCAGCTACCTGACTACACAGATGGAACTGCATCACAAAAACCATGAGTGGTGGGGGAATGCGAGAGGGTGGGGGTTTAGGAGGCCGTTTAAGGGATAGGAGACAGATGAAGGGTCACTTGGTGAGTGATTGTGAGGGGTAAAAAACATTTTTATTTTCAGTTTTTCCAGATAACCAAATAACCAAGGATATAATCTGCAATTCATTTTTTTAAATGTGTTATTTAGTTTTACAATAACAGAAGACTTTTAACACAATCCTCATTAATCCTAAAAATTATCAATTCCTCAATGTACCATTATTTACAATCATATGGTCCTTGAGCATCTCTTTCTCTCTCCTGAGAGTTCACATTCCCAGCAAGTTTTCTTGTTCTTTCTCTTTCATTAGATTGTCTAATAAAACAATAGATGCTGCTGTGAAGCGTGGATTTCCCCCTTGAATAAAGTAATACCACCAATCATCTGTATCAAAGGTTTTAAATTCCACCAGGAATCCTTGCAGACATTTCCTTCTTATACTAGCAACCCCCGTGCACTCCAACAAAACATGACGTGCTGTTTCTAATTCCGTCCCCATGTTATAATAACGACAGGCTCCATTGTTCACCCCTTGCTGTCCTGTTTTAAACTTAAAGGCGTTCGTCGGGTATACGTCCAATCTTATTTGCATAAGTCTTTCTCTAATAAGCTTTGTGTAAGATTTCTCTAAATAAGGTGGTATGGTGTCTCTCTTGTGAGGTTCAGTTGCGGCATTCTTTTGGGATTTATATGATAACTGAGTCTCTCTGGTCTTTATCTAATCCAGTGTTAATTCTCTATCTTTGGTTTTTCCTGGATTGATTAATTCATCCTCTGAAGATCCTAAATTTGACAGCTCTTCTTTCCACTTTTCTTTCTAAAGCATCAGCATCTCTACACTCTTGCTGAGTTAACACTTGGCAAGAATTTGGTAGCCTGCTGCTGGTTGTGGCATCATTATTTTTCTTAGTAAGGCCAGCGATTTCCATTTTATAACAGAATATAGTGATAGTAATCCCAATTCCGCTCTTATCGCTGCCATAGGTGTGCATTTTGGAGGATTTAATAGTCACTTCCAAAATTTGCTTTCAAGTTTTGTCCAGAGTTTCCAGGTTATATTCAAAGCCGCTTCTCCTCCATAAGTAAGTGCTGGTACTACTTTTTGTACGTAAAAGGCTCATACTGGTAGTAACGACAACTGTCCATACCATCCATTCAAGATTGCCCCTTGCATATTTAGTCTCTTTGCTTTCATATGCAATTCTTGTTCCCAGTTACGTTCAGCAATTGTCTGGTTAAATCTGATTTCAAGGTAAGTTATGTTATTAGTTTTTCTTCTGTTATATGCCAGTTGAATTGTTTGTCTTTCTTCTTATTGGTTCCTCCGATCAAGAGCATTTTCGTTTTATTGATGTTAATTTCGAGCTCATCTGCCATCATATACTCTTGCAGATCGGTCAGCATGTGCTGTAACCCAATTTGTGTGCAATCAATTAGGACAATGTAATCCGCATAGCATTTCATTGGAATCTCTACATTATTCAATCTCAGTGGAAATTTCCTCATATTCTTAAGGCAATCTGGGAGGTCTGCTTTGTAAAAGCCTTGTTTAATTCTTCTTTTGGTCTCTAAATATGCTGAGAGGTGACCCTTGTTATTTATCCTAATTTTCATCAAGGTCATTTCGTGTAGGTCTTTAATTTCATCCATAATTTTGCTCTGCTGACACCATCAAAGTCCTGCCTTAAGTCTATAAAGGCCAGATGTAGATATTCTTTGGCTTGCAGCTTCAGGAGGGAAAGAATAAACAGGTTCAACTCAGTCCTGGCTTGCCTTGTGAACCCAGTCTGTCGAGGGTCAATGATATGTTGATTGTCAGCCAACTTGCTTAGTTTTCTTTGCAGGTCACTTGCAAACAACGTGCCAATTGTGTCCAGAAGGGCTATCAGCCTGTAATTGCCGGGATCACTTCTCAGGCGCTTTTTGAAAATCGGCACTGTGATCCTGATTGTCCAGGATTCAGGTATTTTATTATGAGTTTTGATGTTCATATTAATTTCCCCAATAAGCCTACTCCATGTTGCGAGATCTTTTTTTATGTTAATATTTGTTATCCCATCTGGGCCTGCTGCAGCGGAGGAGGACAATTTGGTTATTCTATGCTGTATTTCTTCCTCTTCTACTAATACATCCCACGTCCCATTGTATTGTGGGCCCACATCCCATTGTATTGTGGGCCCTCTGGTCTATTGCATACTTCATTACACCCAAAAACCTTTGAGTAGTGTACAGTCCAAGCCATCTTGGAGACTCTGCACTCCAGTCGACTTGATTGGTTGAGAGTTTGATTGTTTATGATAGACTACAGGTCCCTAGTGTTAGATTTAGATAAAACTTGTATCATCAATTCTCCATTTTCTTGGTCTCGCAGTTTCTTGAATTCAATCAACCAATTCTTATATAATCGTTTTTGACGTAGTATCAACTGATTTTGATGATCCGGATGTTTTAGCTTCTTAATTAGTTTTATTTCTTGTCTCATCTTTTTCCTCCGAGCCACCACTTTTTCACTATAACAATGTTTAGGGTCTAAAAGGGGATATTTCAGCCCAGTCTTTTTAACTGTATTGTCTTTCAACAGCAGTATGTACGAACCCTGGGTCATATCTTTTTAATTTAGGGCGTTAAACTTCTCATGCAATTCTTTGATGTCTTTCCGCCTTAGAGTCGATTGCAGCCTTCATTGATTACTGCATCAATTAGCTCCACATTTAAACTTTCATCTCTGAGACGGTCATTCCATATAAGTCTGAGGATGTTATGATTGCTATTTGATTGATTTAGAATTTCAAATAGTGCAACCTGTTGTAGCTGGCATTTTTAATCCACATGTAGTCAATCATGGAATTTAACCATCCCATTGGACCATGTGTGTTTGCCTGGTACATCACCTATCATCTGTCCATTTAACATCAATGTTCGGGCGACCCATTATATCTAAACATTTAATATTCACATCTCCTACTATTATTATGTTTAGAAGGGAATCTTTCACTAATTCTTTTTTATCAATAGGGTGATTTTATTTACTAACTTCTCAGTGTTTTCTTGTGCGTGGTTCCAGTAAATGTTTATAATCAGTTCACACTGTTTTACTCATTCATTACATTGGGCCTCATTACGAGTTTGGAGGCAGCCATGCCCTTAATAAGGGCATGGCTGCCTCCAAACTCGGGTCCGGTTCCCTGAACGGGGAAAAACCGGGCCATTCCAACCTTGGAGGGCCCGGTATTTCCCCATTCAGGGAACCCAGACCATCCCCATTCCCACTTGAGTCTCCATAGAACTCAATGGGAATGGGGAGCATTCTAACAACGTGCCATTAATGGGAAGCTTGCGGGACCCGCTAAGGACGCCTGGTAAAATCAGGCGTCCTTAGCAGGTCCTGCAAGCAGATCTCGTAATATGGCGGTAAGGCGTTAACGGCTCCGGCACCTTTACCGGCGCTGTTAACTCCTTACCACCCACCTCGTAATGAGGCCCATTGTCTGTTCATCAGGTTGCCATGCTCAATTATTTGTATATTGACCTGTTGTTTTGTGAGCACGGTTACAGAAAAAAAGTTTTACAGTGACATCAGGGGTGAAAAACCACTGGCCATGGCTTGGTAGCATTTTAAACGGCAGAAGGACAGTGGCACTGAAAAATATGCAGTAGGCACGGCCGAAGGTCATTACCGCTGGCCATGGCATAACGCTATAGACAGTGGCACTGAAAAATATACAGTAGGCCAGACCGTAGTGCCGTAAAATGTACAATGGGCATGAAAAAAAACATGGTAAAACAAAAGCCTTGAAATTCAACTGAAGTGCAGTTATGGTGAGTAAACTTAATGCAACAAAAACCTTGAAATTCAGCGCATTGGGAAGCTCAGGACCGGTTGAGTAAAGGTGAGTCGGACTCCCATAGGAACCTCGAAAAACTCTATTGCTAATGACATTTGAGTCATGTGATGGATTTCTCTGATATTCTGAAGTCAATTAGGGATGTGTGGGCCACCCAGACTTCAAGTTTTGGTAAAGATATGTTGAAATTGATGGATTTGGACCAGGTACAAAACAACTTGGGCACAAAGCATTTACTGGAGGCCTTTTTGTGGCTTGGGGTTATTCCCTGCAGTGGTTTTTTAAATATTTGATGCAGAAATTGGTGCCTCCTTCTCCAAAATAGATAGCTATATCTCGTGTAATTTGACAAAACCGTTTTTTGCACTGTTGTGTAGCCTACCTTCACCCTTTTCTGCCATTTTCTCTTATAATGTATATATCTGAAAATACAAAACACAAGATGAAGTAAATAATGAAATGTATACATATCTAAAAAAATGTGTGTAATAAATATAAATTAATGAAGCGACTAAAGTAGCAGCCTACGGGTGGCGAGGTTCAAACGTTGTTAATCGCAATTGACTGGAGTGTGTAACCACGGCTACGGAAGTACCTCTTGCTGTGCAGCACGTGTAAATGTGGCTGTGTCAGGAGCCCAGTGTTTTCGTGGCTATAGACAAGCCAATGGTGCGTCGTGTATTTTCACTGGTTGCATATCCGCGGATATCCGACATTTTGATCGAAACTGCATCACAGAAACAACGAGTGTTATAGCGGGAATGGGAGAGGGCAGGGGAGGTGAGTAGGACATTGCGGGATTAGGGAGAGGTGACATTCATGTTGGGGTCACTTGGTGAGGGCTTGGCAATGTAGGATAACATTTCTTTTGTCATTTTTCTAAATCGCTGTGGCTAAAAATAAAACAACTTCATGGGGTGTTTCCATACCCGTGCGTATACAGAATGCAGGCAGTTGCACATAGGTGTCTTAAAGTATCTCATCAGTTGATTGGCTCTTGTGCGACATGCGGCTATATCAATAGCCGCAGCCATAAAGCCATACATTTTCTGCGCAATAATCATATTATTCTGTGGATGTTAGAACACACAATTTTACTTGTTTCTCTGATTTTATGTCCTCAGGTTTACCCTTGTCTTATTTGAACTTTTAAAGGTTAGCAAGGTTTGTTTTTGTGTTAATAAAAAAGGCGCATGTATCTGCGGCTGCAAGACGATGTTTATAGCCGTGTTTGAATAGCCATGGCTATCAAAGATGGTTGGGGGGGAAAAAGTGTTTTATGAGTTTTGTGTGTTTGTAATAGGTTGGTGTTACTGTTGTAATTGTGTACTTGTCTGTGCAGGTTACAGTGAAAACGTGTCGGCTAGTTTATTACTGTGCTTGCTAGATAGTCCTCTTTTTGTGGTATTAATTTTGGAAAGTATAAAAGTCACAATTTTGTCCACTTTTCTCATTTTGATTGCAGAACTCACACCATGTGCACATGCTGAGTGTGTTGCTGATGTGCAAGTAAGAGTCAGTAAATATTTACACATGCAAAGGTTTATTTGCAGTGTTCTGTGTGTCAGCTATATTAACCACTGTTATCAAATGTCACATATTGTCACAATTTTCCACCTGCTGACATTAAGTGGCAGTTAATTGTACCATGCACGTGTTTACAAATTGCTTTCTTATTAAGTTTGTAAAAATAAAAAAAATAATAAATAAGAAAACAAAGTAGAACAAAGGGAAGAAACAGAGGGAAAAGGTTTTGGGTAGTGAAAAGGGCTTTTCCCACAAATAGGGTAGGTAAAGTTTGATGGTGACTACATGAATTTGTCTCATAAGCAACAAAAGCATGTAAGGTTTCCTGCAGAATATATAGGCAGAATATATATGTGATTCTAGATCTATAACGGTGTATTAGCCAATCAGTTCTTGATTTCAGTACCACACATGTGTTCTTGGGCCAATCCGTTTACAGATCGTCAGTGTGCTTTACGATTCAAAAAGAAATTACTCTGTTTTCTTTTCATTTATATTGTGGATTGATGAGTATGTTAAGTAAGAGTACTTGAGATTGTTGGTCCATGTGCGCAGGGGAACAGTATGGTTCAAGAATTGTCAGTATTGAGCCTTGATCCATTTGTGTTTGTTTTTGGTATTGTATGCATAATTCATCATATCATGAATTTTCGATTTGTTTTCAGTGTCAGACAAAAAGGTGTGGAAAGGTAACAAACAGATCTAGTTGGGTTGGGTTTATTAGTGTTGTTTATCAATTTATTTTTATAGAAATTGGTAATGATTTGCCAGTTGCTTATAGGTAGTCCTTGAAAGGACTTTTGGGTTAATACCTTTTACGATGTGTTTCTTTAGACATAAAGAAGGCATGTTTGAATATTCTGTAGGAACAAAGCATATCCCAAGGCTGTTAGATGACCCCATCTTTTGTCAATAATTCACTGTTTGAGTATTTGATACTGTTATTGTAGATACTTGTCATATGTTGGTTCTCTAAGAGCAGAGAAATGACTTTGTTGTTGTTTCTCCTTGTTTTTCTCAATTCTTTTATTACGGTCGGCTTCCTTTTCCATGTTTGCCTTAGTTTGATATTTGAAAACACAAATGATGTGTTTGGAAACATGTTCATGAGATTTTGGAAATCTGGTTTCATGATAAGAGAAACACCTCTACAATAACCAAGAACATTACCTGCACTTTGAATCATGATGATGTCTGGATGATGGAGCAATCTAACATTTACTAATTCATGGAATATTTTCTCCCATCTCATGCATCTAATTCCTTTCCAAGTTATTTGGAAATGCAGTAACTCAAGATGCTGATGAATTCCTCTCTGCATACAGAAGGTCATCAGCCAATGATCCCATGAATCCTCAATGATGTAGACAGTACATTTTGTTTGCTCCATGTTGGCGGTTGTGTTTCTCAGAGAGCTACAACTTAATGGTGATGTAGTTAGGTATTTGTCTGAATATGAGGGAAAAGTAGTGTGTTTTTATTTGATGTTTTGAATCGTCAACAGAGTCTCCCTTGAAATCTCTTTTATGAGATTGGTCTTTAGGGTGGTATGTATTGTGTGGCCAAGTATTGGTTGAAGCCATTTTGTGGAGTTGGGATATTGTCTCCTTTCATTGTTTGATGTTCAGGTTTCGACCTGCCATGCTTATGCCTCAGGGGGGAACTTTTGACATGTCTGCAGTGGACTTTGCAAGTGTCAGGTTCTGCTGTGTTTCAGTCATTTGTAATCTGTTTAAATTGATAGTAACTACACTTGAGAGACTGATTTTAGTTGAAGAGCCATTCATCAAACACAGTGAGTAAATAATGTTCACAGCCTATTATATTTGGGATGCAGTTTAAGTATGTGTATTAGTATTATATATTGTGTAGATGCTACCAAGTTGCTCCATTGAGAAAGATAAATAGGAAAACACTGACACAAGGAAGGGGGACACATAGTTTTGAGTTCTCAATTTGGGTTAAGTTGTTAAAAACAGTTTATATCAATTAAAGCTGTGCTGTGTTCACATTGTACATGATCTGTGCGTTTCTCGAATCTTGTATTTGTGTAGTTAAACCCAAAAGTTATGTTTAGGATGTTTCTTTTGTTTAATTGGTTTAAGGGTGAGTGTGAGGAGTAAACCAGTGATAGATGGGTGTTGATAGTTTTGGGAAAGGTGCACTATAGGCGGAGTGAAATTCACACTATTTTACATGATTTCTCGATTCAGGGCGGCAGTACGCGTGGCAGATATTGATTCGAGATCTGCGACTAATGAAAATAGTGCATATTGTTGAACTTGAATTGCATGTTTATATTTGATTGTATATTGTTTTGTTTTTAGATTCGAGATGCATTTCATGTGGTGAACAGGATTGGTTTCCAATTTAGTGTTTTCTTATGTGCGGTTCACGAATCTCATGTCCGTTTATTAAAACATGGTGTCAGGTGCAGGTTTGATTCAAGAAGTTAAACTAAAATAGTACACATTTGAGGACGGAATTTGTGGTGTTCTAGATTCGTAATTTTTGGCTAATAGAAAGAGTTTATTTTGTGTAATGTGCAGTGATTTAGATGTCATTGGGAAAGTGCTCACAATGTCTTTTATTGTTAGTTGTTGTTTCTGTACTGATGTTGATATGTAGGGAAGGATTGTGATCTGTAGAAATGGGATGGGGGTTTGCGTTGTAAGTTTGTGTTGACAGTTTGACATTAGGAAACAGAAATGTTCATGTTTATGTTAATGTGTTATGTGTGCTGGGAATTTTAACAATGTTTGTATTTTTTTATCATGAATTCAGATCTTCCACTGTTGGATATTGATGTTCAGATTCTGTAATACAAATTTGAAACACTTTGCTCATGGTAACATTTTTGATATTTTAAAGAAAAGCATTGTATTGCTTTAAAGAAAAGTTTGGAAATAAATATTATGAAGCGGCTAGAAGTTTTCAAATGTTTTATATTTGAATGCTGTTTCATTCATTTGTCGGATGCTGAGAAATGTTCCCGTTGTCCATGGTTTTCATTAAAGGTTCACAGTTTAAAATTGGTGTTGACATAATGGTTACTTGTTTTATGGTGTAATTTGTAGTATGGCTTATTTTGTGGGGGTATATGTCGATAAGTTTACTGTGCATAGTTCTGGCTATGGGCAATTACTAGTCATACATCTCAATCTTTTTAGCCCCAGAGGTGCGACAAAACACAATACTTTTTTGTTTGTTTGAGTAAGACGCCATTGCCATGAATGGAGAAAATAGAAGCTTGGTGGGTGAGTAAGTTTACTCCCTTGTGTGTGACACCCACTAAAAGCATGTGAGTTGAGAGGTATGGTACAGTGCATGGGTGGTACAGATCCAAGAGGAAGACCCGGGCAGAGTGCCCACAGTGGGGACTGTACTGTACCTTGTGGGAATACTGCCATGAAATAGTAACTTCATACATGCAATCATTTTCACAAAATAGTAAAATTGTATATTTAGCTCCAATTCAACAATCCATCTGTTGGTAAAAGTTCTGATTTAAAGAAATATGCAGGCAGATGACAATGGCTAATGTATTTCGGACCACTCAGGTCCTTCTTCAAGGTGAAATTTAAATATAGAACATGCAAAAGGAGATAATAATCAAAACAAACAACAACAAAAAACAGAAGAGACTACACAATGAATATGTGTTGTTCAATAAAGAATAACAGAAAACAATATTGCTTGAAGAAACATATAGAAACAACAGCACTTAACCTAGCCTGCAACTATGATAAAAACATCAGAATAAACCACCAACAAAAATATTTTGAAACTGAAAAAAACAAAGTACAGACAAGAACATTACCTTTACATCCTTAAAATAATATCAAAATACAGATGAGCGAACAAAAATTATACCTCAATGCTTCAGAATATCAAGCGTAATCTGCGTGATACCATAACCTTGAAAACAGACAGGTCTCACTCACAACAACCAACTGTGTCCATGCCTCAGTTCTGAAAAACACATAGTGAACAGTAGACCTAAGACACACATGGTTCTGGATAGAACCACAATAGTTCAAACTACAGTATCATTATGGTGTGAACATACCTTGTGGCACACAGAATGATAGGCACTGCAATAGTGCACCATCCATGCTAATCCCCTATTACAGCATTCATAGATCCAGGAGGAAACATGATGGCAGTACACTCAAGGTTATTATGGCAGATAATGGATGAAGATTGATGTGACATGCGGTTAGGTCCATATGTTCAGATATTGTAGCGAGAATTAACATGCTTAGGGTTTTGGAAAAGGTGTTACTTTAGAGAGTATTTACATAGCAGCATAGCACTTGAGATCGTATAAAAAGTGTCTGCTTGGTTGCTGAGATCAGGGAAGCTTGGAAGGTTTCCTCTGCTTAACTTGGGTCTCTGTAGGGTGGGGCTGTAATTTGTTATAGGGTGTGTACGCCTTTTGACATGGGGGTGATACCTTTGTTACAGGTTTCTCTCCTATGTTGGGAGTGTACATGTTTAGGAATGAGTTGCTGGCTGAGCGTAAACAGGCTTGAGTGAAAACAGGGCCTTTGTAAGGGTTATGGTTGTTATTGGCCATGTATGCTGCTTTGAGATGGGGCTGATTACTATTTGCAACCTGGGGCTCTGTCTGAGATGTACATATGTTTTATTGTTTTTTTTTTTCCATTGGAGTTGGTATCTGCACATTTCTTGCCATTCAAGTCTGCCAATCTATGTGAATCATAGTTCATAGAATTATAGCAATATTATCCATACAATGGGGGTCATTACGAGTTTGAAGGCAGCCATGGTGCAAATAGCAGCATGGCTGCCTCCAAACCTGTGTCCGTATCCGTGGTGTCGGAATGGGGACTTACCGAGACATTCCGACCTATGCGGACCCGGTAAGTCCCCAATTTCGAAAACCATTCCCCATTCCCATTTGAGCCCCCATAGAGCTCAATGGGAATGGGGAAGGAGCTAATAACGGGCCCGCAAATAGCGGGCCCGTTATTAGCTCCATGGTCCCTTAATGGGTCCCACTAAGGGCGGCTGGTAAAACCAGCCGGCCCTAGTGGGACCCGCTAAGGGACCTCGGAATGCGGCAGTAGGGGCTTAACTGCACCGGCATCCTTAACGGTGCCGTTAATCCCCTACCGCCGTACTCAGAATGACCCCCAATATCTATTTGTTCAGTTGTGTGTCCTGTTTTGTTTGAATAGTATCACTATATTCAAGTTGTATTTGTATAAAATGTACGAGTGGGATTGTGGACAGACTTTTATGTTACTTTTCCTAGTTGTAACTCTGACATTAGACATTTTTTTTCTTCTCAATGTGACTTCAAAAGATGTGATCAAGGAATCAGCAGAAAAGTGAGAACCAGCGTCAGTGTTGTGTTCAGGAAAGTATAGTATGTAATCAGTGGGGGCCCTTTCTTTAGGGTGTGGGGGCACCAACCCCCCCCCTGGAGTGCAGAGAAAAGTGGTGTTCAATTATATGTTTGTGTACTGTAATAATATTGAAGCACGGAACGGCGTGGCAGCAATGTGTACCAATTAAATAAATAATCATATCTCCTTGCTCATGGCTAGCAGGCCTCACCGCAGGGGCGTGTAGCTCCATGCAGTTTATGTATCAGTTTAAACTGTTTAATGTAGTATCCTGGTGCGGCGCAGGAGTGGTGGCCCCGGCACCACCAGTATTAATCTAGTCTGTGCACAAACAGCGCAGTGATATTCTCACCAGGCTGTCTGCAAAGCAACCGAATTTTACAGTTTTCATTTGGCTCTTTGCAAGCCAATGAAATTCATGGTCACAAGTGTGGGTTGGTTGATGGGCACACGTGCGCAGCACAACTTTCTCAGTTCTCACAGAGAGCCTGAGCAAGCCTGCCATTGCCATGTGCGCTGCACAGCCTAGTTGCCTTGCTTTGAGTTGTGTGGCCCTTGCCCACCCGACACGAATCTGAGAGTCCACTACTCGACTTCCGCAATGGTAATGTAAATAAAGTACTGTGTGGACCTGTAACTTGTGGGATCTATTCCTCTTATTGCTTTCGGGCATATCCTCACCTTTAATAGGTATGATGGCTTATTTTTTAAATTTTGTAACTACAATGGTATAAATTACCCTTATTGCATTGGGTGACTAAGCGCTGCTTTATTATTCAGATGGGTGTCGCTCACTTCCTCCATTGAGTGGATTCCATACACAGGGCTCCCCCCTGCCAGGATTGGACCGGGCTTCTACCCAAACAGGTAGGACGCCAACCCGTTTGTTGGACTAAAACTAATTTTCTAAAAGCTTAGTGATACAAAGTAATACGTCACCTCCTTTTGTTTGTCCCCTTGTCTGGACACATCGCACATTAGCTTGTGCCCTTCACAATCCAATTCCATCCTGATGAAGTCCGCTTATCTTTGACACAGCATCCCGGTGAATAGACGACCAAAACACACTGTGTGGACATGATTATAGAACAACTATCAGCACTGCTAAAACAAGGGCAGGCCCCACAATAAAGCAAAGAATGTGATAATAAGACATTGCAGATTATCAGTGTCTCATCTATGTGTCTATGAAATGTACTATGTTGATACCAATGTGCAAAATACTTTGAGAAGGCCGTTTTTTTGGCCAATGAATGTATATATATATGAATTAATTGTTTACAGTTTATGACTTTTAGTCCAGATTTATATTAGATTTGTGGATTAAAAAATTATAAACAGATGTTTTTTAAGTGAAATAGAAATCACTTTTTTGTGTATGCCATGTAAAATAAGGAGGAGGGTGACAAAATAGCCTTGACCATACATACATTATCTTCTGAAAGATAGGGTTACATGCTTTAAAAAAAAGAGTCTGTCCCTTGGTATTAAACTGATGTTTTGGCAAAAACCCACTTAAGTTCTGATGTAACGTCTCCAAGAAAAGGTGACAATGACACCTCTACGAGTGTGTGGAACAATTGATTCTACTTAAGTGTCCTATTAATACTCTTGTAAATAATGCACACGCTTAATTTGACTTTATTTTATAATCCTGTAGCACAGCAATTGTGAATTGGGAAGAGGAAACTCTAGTCTTTCCATGAAATGTACCAAGTGGGCAGTGGTGTAGGTTCCCAGTGCATATGTATGGGACACACAGAGAGACATGATGAGAGTGGCTAATTTTGCACAAGTCCGGGACGTTTTTTGAGAGTTTCCGGACGCATTGCAGGTCAAGTTATTGCAAAGATCAAAGTTATATCTGGATTGTTGAAGCCTGCAATGCCCCAAGAGCAGAGTAGTGGCATAGCCTCTCTGTTCTCTGCTTAGTTGATGATTCGATCAAGTTCATCACTTGCATTGTGTGTTGGTTTTCAGCAGGGTAGTATGTTAACCCCAAGTTCAAGAAAGGTGCTTACTGTTTAGAAGTATTGAATAAATAGGGAGGAAGGAAACCCCAGTAAAGCATGTAACCACACATGATAGCATGCATGTTTAACATCATTATTTATAGTAAAAAGGCTCCATTGCAGAATTGCATTTTAAATGATGTGGTAATGATGTGTTATTTATATATAGTGCATTTGCAAAAGTGCTTTACGTAGAACATATTTACATACAATATCATCCAACCAAAGATGATTCTCCTCGACCCCGGAAGGATGAAAACTGAGTTGGGTTTGCCAGGATTTGAACCTCCGAGCCACACACAGATCGATTTGCTGCTTTTTAGGCCACATTTCTGTGGGTTTGGACAGTAAATTGCACATTTTGGAAGCCAGTTTTCCAAACTGTTTCTGGGTAGAAAACCCTGTGCAACCCCCTTGATGTGGGTTGGGCTGGCTCGCTCTTTCGGTTTAAAATTCACCTGGATAAATGTAAGCCCCTACACCTTGTATTGGTGGACCTGTGGATAGTAATATTGAAGCTATCAGTCAAACATTGATGGGACATCCTGTAATGCTAAGCAACCAAGTACAAAATAAAGAACAACATAAATAGGTAAGCCAATACAGAAAAAGAACAATTCAAGACACACAGTGATTGCTGATTTGGTTATAATACTTTTTATCCCAGCAACCCCACCCTCCAAACATCAATTAGACTTGAACCCTCTGAATTGAAGTCCAGCGGCAGAGAATGGGAACACAATGGGAAAATCGTTTTGGGATTCTGATAAAATGCAATATGAGGGAAAGAAAAGCAATGGGAACATTTGTTTTGCCACACCTAAAAAGAACAGGCTGGACTTTGTGGTTTTGGTCAGAGCACAATGGGAACAAAGGTGAAATTGTGTTTTCTTTACCACACATGCAAAGGAAATAACAGGCTTCAAACTTATAATTTAAAAGGAAGGGGATCAATGGAGAATTTCATTTTTCACCCTGCACACTCACTTGGAAACAAGGTTTTGGGATTAATTCTTTTGGCAAATCTTTATGTCTATACCGGCTCAAAACACACTGGGACGAGCTTGTTAGGTTTCAAATGCCAACAAAACACATCTTGAGATTTCTATAGGGGAATTCATTGATTTACTTTAATTAAATATGTTAAGGATCCACACAGACAAACAGGATATTTTGTAATGTGTTAATAACTAAAACAAAGCTTGAAAATGCAGGGCTTACACAATCTATGGCTTTGGGGATAGTTTTACTTACAGGAGAAACCTTGTAATAAGCATCGGGGAAGAGCAGGGCACCATTGGAACAGCAAGGGGACAGTCAAGGATAGTCTCCTCTGAATCCTCCAAGGCATCCCAGTCAGTTTCTATGTCTCCTAGTTCCTGTCTCCAATGCAAGACTTGGGGCCTTTCTGCTTGGATGATTCTCACATGGGTTCAGCAGCAGGTTGCCTCCCGGAATAAGGGAAAAAGCTCAGTTCTAATGCAAATTGGTTTACTTAGAAGGCAAATGACATCACAAACTTGTCATGATTCCCACGAAAGGGATTGGTTGGTTTTCTCTACCCACCTCCCAAATGTGTGCTAAGGAGATGAGTGGGGGAGAATGCTTTGTCATCCCAAACTGACAGTGAGTTCGGCATGTTCAAAACTCTAAAAATCTATCAACATGGCAAGTGCCCTAACTTTTCAAATCTTTACATGTATGAATATATTTTTAAGAACTACATTTTAAGGCAAATCAGATGATACTTATGTGAAGTCGGCACACCCTAGGCAGAGATATGTTTTTTCTTAATTTACTTAGGAGCCGTATCAGTGAAAAATATACCACTTTATAGTTCTCATGTTAATTCTTTCCTTCACCCTCACACCAACTTGCAAATCTCTTGGAATCAAGGGAAGGCCCAAATCACATTTCCATTAATAACTATAGTTATGTATATCACACAATTGTTTTTTAGCATGGTTCAAAAGAGGTTACTGTCACGTTTGATAAAAGTCTGGAATGACCATTGTGGCATATGTGCTGCCCTTTCTATGCAATAATATGTATTTTCCATTATCTAAACTACAGTCTTTTCTTCATTCACTTTCAGTTTAATTTTCCCTTGTGCATGTGTTAAGCCAGAGCCTGGCTCATGTTTATGTTCACCTCCCCCTTCAAGACCTGTGATGGCCCTGATTGAATGGCCCTGATTGAAACTCTGATTGACATTTTATGGAAATTGTGACCACAAGGTCACTTCTGATGAAAGAACAGGCATGGCCTTATCTGTTTTCATTGTGGTTTAAATCTAAGCAGTGTATTTCTTTCTATATTTTTAGGTAATGACCCTGATTGATGACTGACAACCAGACCTCCAACCACTGGGTCAGGAGAGGAAAGGTCTTTGAGGTTAAGTAGAAACGACCGGCTGCATGTAATTCTGCAAGCAATAGCTTTTAAACTTACACACAATGCATTTTACATGACATGTTAAAAGGCACATGGGCTTTATATCCAGGTGTAAGGGACTTCTTAAATCTCACAGTTGCAAACTACATAAATATCACTTCTGGATTGTTCATATGTATAGAACAGTTATATGAGAAAACCATGTTCAAACTTTGAAAGTCTAGTGATCACTTCTCTGAGTATATTGTCATTTGGATGAGGGAAAAACAAAACAGAAGCTCTTTTATTTCTTGTGAAATCAAGAAGCTTCGTTTCCATTACAATTTGGGGATAACAGCCTCATGTTGCATAAAGATATTGTACACGCTGCTCTCTCCTCAAGTAAAAGTGCAGCTCTGGATGGATTTAGTAAAACAGTATTGCCAGCCACATGTCTTTCTTTTCCTTGCTAAAATGCATTGTGCATATCTTCACATTTTTTAGATTCAAGCCCACTTGCTTTCCTTTGAGATTTGGGCCTGTTTTTGGTTCAAGCGGCCTCATGTCGGATATTGCCATTTCTGTGCTGGCCTTATAATTCAATGGACATTTATAAACAACCCAGGCCTCTTTATTTCTGGCATTCACGGGCTATATTTCACCCCACAAAACAGCATTCAAGGAAATATAGTGTAAGAAATATATGGCAGTTTACAGATGTGCACTGCAAGATGTTTTACCATAAGGTGGTTTCAAATCTTTTGATGATGGTAGAGAAGAATCATTCCAGTCTTGCTCAATTTAAGGAGAAAAAGGAACTTGAAACTCTAATCGATAAATCTTTTGTGTTGAAGGAAAAATTGTTTATTTTGATTCATAATTGCATTAAAAGATTGAGAAAAGTCGTAGATGAGCTTTCAAAGAGTTTTAAATGTAACAGAAGGATTGTTGGTATGAATTTCTGTGAAGTGTTTGTATGTAAGTGGTTAAACATATTCTCACACTGAGCTGTATTTTAAGGAAGAAAGTTACCATCAAAAAATGTATGGTAACCTTGGCATTCACTGCACTTGGTCAAGGTTATGAATTCAGAGGTGGTATCTTTAGTGAATTGAAAACTGAGAAGCACTGAGTGCTTTGATGAACCCTGCTGTGTCATCACCAAACCCCAACCTAAAGTATTTGCCCATGTGGCCAGGGGAAGGCAGCTGCTACCTTATACTAACTTTGAGGTTGGTATCAGGGGGGGAGAATTACATGGGAGGAGACAGTTATTGAGCGGAAATGGTGACTCCTCTAGCAGAAACATGGTGTTCATCTTCTTCTGAGGATGAAAATTAAAATATTCAAGAATAGCTAATGGCATGTTATCAATATGCAAGTCCCTCCCATATATATACTCCAAGAACATGTCAGGGAAATTCATCTGGACAGAATGCAGTTGATTATTCGGGGGTTCAAGAAATAAAAGTACCATTTTTTAATTATCCTGATTCCACCTTAAATGTATGTCGTCATTACAATGTTAATGTATATACCCTTTTCCCTACCTCTCCTGTTTCTAATAATTCTCAGTACCTAAAACTGTCTAAACTAACTAAAGGTAAAACTGAACAAACTAATATCATGTGATCTTATATGTACTTCATTAACCATACTGGATATGGTACTGGGACAAGGAAGAAGGACCCGAGATAATGAAGATTCAAAGTACTGTTGAACAAAGGTGTGGTCTAGTTGTTATGGTCCTAGGCACCTGAGTGGGATATTTAAATCCCAGGATGAGGTGCAGGTGAAAAGAGAGCACGAAGGAGAGGAAGGTGAAGCTGAATGCCATTCAGGAGGTGTAGTTGATGAAGCTGAGCAACCCACGGTGCTGCAGCAGCCACAGGAAGAAGAACACCAAGAAAACCTGTCCCAAAGGGAGAAGGCCCAGCAGATTGAAGAGTATGCACAGTGGGAAGTGGCATAGGAAGAAGAAGATCGCCCTGCAGGTCGCAGAGTAAGTGCAGAGGGAAGCAGCATGTCAAGAAGAGGCCCAGCAGATTGCAGGGTATGCACAGCGGGAAGCAGCGTGTCAAGAAGAGGGCCAACTGAAGAGGAAACATGCTCCACCTTCAGCATACAGAGTGTCAGTGAGATAAAGGCTGCAGAAGATTAACAGGGCTATCAAAGCTCCCAAAGAGCAATGCGCTACTCACTGAAGGTACGCAGTTGCAGGAGAGAATCCGGGCTGGAAAACAAAGACACGCTGCAACACCCGACTGTGATACGGAGCTGCAGAATACAACCAGTGACTTGGCTAAATGTGAATGCTGGGCCCAGGGTGCTCTGCAGAGGAAAGCCATTAAAGAGAAATGATTTTGAATAACTAACGGTTAAAGAAAGAAAACAGAAACTAGAACATTTTGAATATTTAACAATCAATGAAGCAAAGTTGAATTCCAATATTTTTGACTATCTAACACCATAAACATTCTAATTGTAAATATCAAGTGATCAAAGAAGTAAAGCAGAAGTGACAAGAATGTGAATTCCATTATAGGGGATTACAACATGGGAAAGCTTACAATCAGCATTACCAACCGCCAAAAGGCTGTGAGAAAGATACAATAAACCAACAAAGGTATACATCCTCTTTCAAGAGACACAGATTGGGGAAAGCTTGTAGTTCACATTTCCAACAGCCAAGAGACTGTGAAACCATGCAAAGTCTACAAGGGTACATCTCTATCTTTTTGGGATACCAACTGGTGGAAATATGTAACCCAAACTGCCAACAGTATGCCAAAGGTTGTCAAGAAGCATATAAGAGACACTTTGAAAATGATCCTTCTCTAAAAGGTTATCAGTTGGGGAAATCTGGAACATGCATTACAAAGAGTTATTGTTCAGCCCTCCTTCCAAGAGAGATTGGTGTGGAGAATTTTGGAATCAATATTGCCATCAAAACTGAATTTAGTTGTAGGAGTTTTCTTCCTGGCAGGTGAGTATACTAGGAAAGGGACAATAATAGTTAATCCTGGCAGGTGAGTATACCGGGAAACAAGAAGATGGTCTAATAAAGTGTAACTATGATAAAAAGCTGTGGTGAAAACACCTTTGTTGCAGAAACAAACTTTTAATCTTATCTTTTGTTTGATAGACTGTGCTATCCTGACAACAGTAGGGTATTTGAAGAAGGTGTGTCAAGAACATTTGTTGTGCTATCCAAACAAAAATGGTTCATTTGCAGAAGGTGAAATAAGTTAATAATTGTGGAACATTTTGAAAAAAACAATAGTTTTGGTTTTAATAGTGTGTTTTGAAAGAAGGCCATTTGCCTTTCGAAGAAGGATATTGTGGAAAACATCAGTTGGTTTGAATTGTGAACAAACATTTGTGGAAAATACATTTGCTGTATCCTATGGATGGATACAGTGGATGGAAGATACTTTTTGTGTTAACATTAAACAGATCTATAAAACATAACTGTGCTCAAAGTATTCCTGTATTCATCCAGGGTAAGGGAGTACAACCCTGGTCTCAAGGATATTTGAGTTTAAATTGAGTGACAGTTTTGTTGACCTAATAGTTAGACATATTTTCCTTGTATATATTTGTCTGTGTATTAGTGGTAGGGTCAGAGATGTTTTGGACATTAGGTCAGTTTCCTTTAGTCTTAGTTTGGTAGGCAGGGACCTCCTTATTAGGATTGGGAAAGATAGGTATTTATCCAACCCCTTTTCCTTAAATTAATGGGAGAACTTGAGAAACCATTACCTTTGTGTCTGTCTCACAGTGCTTAGAAATGTAGATCTTGCAGCACTTAAAATTCTTCAAATGTGCAGCCTGTCCTGCTAAGGAGGTTGATTTGTGGTACTGTGGATGAACAAAATACAGTACTAGAATCTTTACAGGCGACATACTTGGATCAAATTAAACATTTCAGCTGATTGCTGTTGTAGCCTGTGAAATGAATGTCATGCTTTACAAGGAAAATATGGAAAATGTATGTCCGTGTTTCAATCAGTTGCCAGTCAAATGACAGACACAGTTTACGTATCTTGTCGGCTTATATTCCACAGGTCACAAGTACAATACTTGGGTATTGAGAGGAAGGTACATCCTTAAAGAGATGATGTGTGGAAAGCACACTCCTTCAATTTGTTGCAGTGGGTCGATTTGATGTTACTGAATGCCATATGTTATGTAAGTATTGCTTCACTGGTTTAAAATAATGTGTAATGCACCTAAGGGGTGATTTGAACAAAATCAAAGTTTGCGCTATTCCCTGAGCTCTGTAGAACCTGAATATGCTTGAGGTGATTGTTTTATAAACAGTAAACACGTTTCAGGGTATAGTTAGGTTGGAGACAGAGTGCAAGGAGTGAAAGGCAAAGTGTATTCACCAGTGGATTTGAAAGACAATGTTCAGAATCCGGGTGTAATTAAGGATTCATTGTTGATATTAGTGAATGGTGTAGAAACAAAGACTGGATAATCTGGCAGAAGATTGGAAATTTAAATAAAGCAAAAGAGCACCTGGCTATTTGGCAAAGAACAATGAGTTTTACACTGATCTTCAGATTGAAGAAGACATTTCCCTCCTTGATACACCTTCAATAGCAAGTGGACAAGTTAAGCACGTTAGTGCAGCTCAGGTTTATGACTTTTATGAGCACTACACTTCTCATCCTTTGGGTGATGCAATTGAATTATATGTATATTGCAGTAAGTAAGAGGTTCACTTATGAGTTTGCAGGAGAAGAGTTTAGAGGCTCGATGTTTCCCAAAACCTTTCCACCTTGAAAAGGTGGTCGGTTGGATGAATGCCCTTCACCCATTTGTGCATCAGAATACTGTTGTACACGGATGTATTCGGGACCCACGATTCAGGACAAACATAGAGTATATTTTCCACTTGTACACGCATGAGTTCTCCCCTCTTTGCTATTCAGTGGCACACACAATGAAGACTGGCACACGTTTTCAAAATGTCACTGAAAGTCAAATCATGCAGAAGGTGAAATATAAGGATTATGTGTTGTAAAGCAGTATAACAAATGGTTTTGCTAAAAATGCATGGAACTAAAAAGTACTGGTACAGACGTCATTCACTGGTCAGGTGCATGCTGCAAAACCTAGATCCACCCACATAGTTTGTAACTCTGAGTTGTTCAGAGTAAGAATGGGATGACCTGACGGATTCTAATCGTGGAAACAACGCCTCTAAAAGTGGGTGTAGAGCACATAATACCAGCTGAACTGTATGCTGTGCACCCTATTCATATTTCTGGCTTTTACCACTGTTGTTTTCTAGCTATGTTGCATTTCAGATGCAGAAAAGAGAATGCTCCCCTTGGACATGTGGAATATTTTTGGGGAGGAAGGAGTATCTGTTTTTTGGAGAACCTCACATTAATTTGCTTTTATGGGTGAGAGATGCTTCAAACTTTGGTAAAGATACAGAAAGCACTGTTTTGGAGTTCATTGAGAAATATGTGAAGTAAACTTCCAACAGAGGATGAAAATACATTGGTCTTATGTTTTCAAATGTCTAAGTGCGCTAAATATTGCAGAAGAAGGTGTGAGTGCAATGGGAAATATTACAGAAGGTGTAGATTTGGATTCCCTAGACCTGTTTCTTCAGCTAGCCATGTTAACAGTGTCATGTCTTCTGTTCAACACCATCTGACTGGAAAATCATCCAAAAACCTGTACAACCTCAAATGCAATGAATAGGCCCAGTTCATCATTGACTACAATCCTGTCATAGCTCTGCTTTGGAGTGCAAACATTGAAGTTCAGAATGTAGTAGGCAACAGTACTTCTTTTGCATGGTATGTTACTGCTAATCTGAGCAGAGCTGAAAAGAGTGGCAAGCGAGGTTTGGGCTGATTGACAGCAGATAAGAGCTTTAGTCACAAGATCAGTTCTGGCATCAAAATGTTCTCCCACCATGTGTTTGTGGTGCACACAAAGCTTCTGACAGAATTACAAGCACACCTCTTCTTGGACAAAGTGTCAATATTTTGTGGTTGAGTGTTGGACCAGTCATGTGTAGGAAATGTGTGCTCAAAACACTTTCTGAAATTGAAGATTTGAACAAAAAAAGAACCATTCAGTAAAGATATACTGAAAAACAATTTGATTGACATGTATTATCCCAACAGGCCCACTGCTATGGAGGACTTGTGTTTATATCAGGTATCTGAGCAGTAATCATAATACAATATGGGTGGCACATGGAAAAAGGGACATTTCAAGTTACGTGAGCATCTGAGATGTGCAGTGAGATATGGGAAATCATCTATCACTATCCTATCTTGTGAAACTGCAAAGAATATAATTGCTTTACTTTTTCATCTTGCAGTTGTTTTTACCATGGCATAGTGAGGAAGAGTTTCTTGGTTCTTTTGAATCTTATCAAGCAGCATTTGAGAACAAGAAAAGGGGAGTTAATTACAGATGCTAGAGGAGGCAATTCACAAGGAGGAAAAGGTGGCGGCTGAAATTGCGTAAGCAACTCCTGAAGGAAGCCAATAATCTGTTCATAAAGTCAAAATGCTCTTAGAAATTCACTTTTATGCAATGAGTCTGAAATTGCTATGAAGTCGTGGAAAATAAATGTTATGCCACAGGCTAAGGATTCTGGGGTTCAACTACCCACTTTAGTAGCAAAATTATACTATGAGCAGGAAGTAATTTTCAAAGAAGTTAGTGAGCGTATTTCTCATGGCCTTGGCCATCAAAGAAAGATATGTTCATGCTCAGATTTATGTACTTTGTTACTGTATGAAAATGGACAAGCTGCAACTGGGAAAAGCGAAAAGGTGGGCACCGCCCAAAATTGAAAAAATGTAAATTCAAAAACTTTTCAAAAATTGCTAAAAATGATAAGGTCCACGGTGGTAATTCAATGAGTCTGAACAGGAGCTGACTGTGTATAACCCAGAGACACCTGAGCTCAATACAATCACAGTAGAAGGAAGCCGGGGTAAAACACACGGCTAAACAGTGACACTCTAATAGTTCCTCTAATGAGGTTACTTTACACTATTTTTGTTTATGTTGTCAATGTGGTAAAAAAATTCAAGCAAACTATTCCATATTCTTCGTGAGTTCTCTGTTTACACTTGTCTTAAACAAGGTGCTGTGTTGGGAATGATTTTCAGTTAAATCGACAAATATTTTATTAAGATGGAAGAAAAAGCCAATGAGGCTAGATTGGTATGTTCGAGAGTCTTTGTACTGCTTCATCAGGGCCATACTCTCTGAATCAGAATGTCCACAATAATTTTAGGTGCACGAACATAAATATGTTCATGCAAATATGTTGCACGTGCAGTGTACTTACACTGTTTTGCTGAAACTGCTTGCAAATCTGTGCTTAAATTAACAGAATTTGTGACTTTCGTTACAGACGGTTTTATCAGTGTGGAGTGCCTACAGAGAGCTACAACAGGGAACATTTTCTTAATTAATGCCCTGCAAGCCTTTGTCCAGAAAAAGACCAACTGTTCTCTGTTTTGTGTTGGGACTGCCCCCACTGGTTTGACAGCATTTTACATGAGTGGACTACTCTGCATCGCTTGTTGATGTTACCTGTTGAATACAACATCAAGCTTGAATTCAGTAAACTTTCTGGAGAAGCTGCTCAAGAAGTTGGCAGGATTCTCTTTAAAATTAAAGTTTTCATTGACGATGAAGCATGCTAGCTTTTGTACATTTGAGAATGGCAGAGATGCTGAAGACCGACTACGAGGAACTGTTTGGTGGACCACTTTTCAATGTAATTGTTAAGATTGCTGAATTCTTTCAAATTGTGGCAAATCCATTATCCTGGCATCCCACCTGTGTTTCAATTACATTGAAAACCGGTCCAGTTTGACTGGGGAAACAATTCAAATATTGAAGATCAATGAGAATATAATTATAGGGAGAATATTGGAATTTGGTAGGTGCACATAATTTGTCATACCCATAGCCATCAGGTGTAAAATAGGTGCCAGACTGAGATTAGGGAAGAGGTTTGAAGCTACAGGCTTCAATATCCTAACTTTTGTAAATATCTTTTAGCCTTGAGGACAACCTACGGTTAAAAGACGTGTTGGCTTTGTTGTTGCAGTGCTGAATATTTATGCAATATGGGAAGTTATTACATTTAAAGACCCATATGTATGTTAGATTTTAATATCTTTTTATGCTGGGTTCAATGTCTCAACTCCACTGATCACTATAACAAGACAGTGTTAATTCAAATGTGATTGAGATAATGCAAGCAATAAGTGTATAACAGTTTTTCTTCTGATTATATGGTCAGGAGAAGTTTTATGGTGTCCTTCTAGAAATTATGCTTACAAGACATCATGCTAATTCCCCAGACCTTTACTCTCCTAATATTTTAGCAGCAAGGTACAATCACCACTTGGTGCATATACTGGATAGCATTGCACCTATGAGGACGAAGTTGGTCTGAGACCAGAGAAACCACTGTAAATGGTTTTCCCACAAGCTAATCAAGCTTAAGCAGGAAAAGAGGAAGTTGCAACAAAGTCACATCCATAGAAAATACATCTATCTGGAAATGTATTGAATAACAACATGGGAAAGGTATTTATGACGAAAAGAAAGCGTATATTAACGGTGAAATTGAAAAGTCCGGAAACAACATGAAAAACCTTTTTGATGGTCTGATAAGCTTGGAAAAGTATCATTTAAAATCTGACACTCCCATCCTACAACAGAGGACTGCATAAATATGCAGCAAGCCTTTGGCAATAAAACTTAGAAGGGACATGCAAACATTGCTACAAACACCATTCCTGAGTAGCTGTCTGTACAGGATGTAAAAAAGGGAGTGGACAATAATTCACTTTTTAGTTTCTCTCCTATTTCAGACTCTGACATAGAGAAACTATTGAGAAAAATGTGTTCATTATCGTGTCCAGGCGATGTTATTGCTTCTGAAATATTTTGTATTAACATCACTTTTTTAACACGCTTCACCAATGCTACTTTTTTCACAGAGCAGTCCCAGAGTGTATTAATAAAGTAGTCATCACTCCACTACTACAAAAAGTAGGATTAGACCCCAAAGATGTCAACATCTCCAGGCCCATCACAAATGCCCATTTTGTTTAAAAATCATAGACAAAGTGTCCACCATGGAGTTACAGGATCACCTGGATCTCACTGACATTTTGCACATAAGACGATCCGGATTTAGAGCAAACCATGGTACCGAAAGTGCGTACCTGATCTCCAGTCACACATTTTGGACATGTTGATGAAAGCAAAACAAGCCTACTGCTGCTGGATCTTTCAGCAGCTTTTGACCTTCTGGATGACAAAAAGCTCTGACGATGCTCTACTGCAACCATTGAAAGGATTGAGGCCTTCCTCTCTAACAGGATGTCCAGAGTATGCTGGGGACGGGCCTCTTCCACCTTTGAAACATGCATCTGTGGAGTTCCTCAGGGTGTGTGCCTGTCTCGGAACTTTCAATATCTATTTACGCCCCTTATGTAGTATCCTGAACAAGATGGGGATAATATTCACCAATTACGCCGATGATACACAAGCAGCGACTATGTGAAGGACTCCAGAAAAATCCAGGACATTTACAGGTTCTGATAACAGCCAATTGTCTATGCTTGAATAGCGGAAAAACTGAACTGTTAATATTTGGATCTTCCTAATCCAAATTAAAGCTGGATTCATGTTTTGTTAACTTTTCATTTGATGGCCACTGTATTCCAGTGCAAGACAAAGATAAAACCCTTGGTGTATTATTAGACTACACACTAGGATTCAATGCACAGGTGAATAGCATTGTCTCAAACTTCCAGTACCACTTAAGGCTGCTGAGGCTTTTGAAACCTTATGTTACAAGCAAAAATTGCGAAACTCTGGTACGTGCTATTATTATGCCCCGGCAGACTAGTGCAATGTGCTCCTGGTTGGAGCCAATAAAAGCAACAGCCACAGACTTCAGACACTACAAAATGATGCAATTCAGTGACCCCCAACTTCTGGAAAATCGGCATGAGGATATCTGAGGCTATCTGGTATCAGAGACCAAACCTCTGTTTTTGTATCGCTCAGTCAATTACTTTCTCCTGAGATAAGAATTGACGGTCTGGTGTTTAAAAATCTGCTAGTGTGGATACCACCCTCCTGATTTGTTCATCTACCCTCCACTCTCTCTTCACTCTTTCTCCGATTGCCATCATTAACATTATTAACGATGATTTCAGATAATATTTCCAATCCCAGCTTTCTCAGCTCAACACTTGCCGCTAAAATGGTATTAGCAGCTAGCCTGGTTTTTAGACACATTTGGGCCAATGGAGTACACTTTTCATGTGAAAAAAGGACATAATCAATATCATAGTTTGAAAAGAGGTACAGGTCTGGAATTTCCTTTAAAACCCAGAGGATTGCGCTTCAGTTTAGAGCCTCACAGTCCTTTTCTTTTTTTAATTGTCTCAGCCAGACTCTCAGTATGGCAAAAAGTTGACTCAGTGATGTGAAGAGGAAGTGTCAAGTATCGCCCCCACTCCAGCTGCCCCCTCCCATTACCTATTGAGTTCACACCAAAGTATGTGATGTATGAAGACGAGTTAAATCAGCAGAAAGAAGCACATGGGCTCTGCCCAGTACCTATCAGAATAACAGCACCTATTAATGTACCGACACCTAAGAAAACCTGGACAGTAAGGTATACATTGAAAAGGCCATATCTACATTTGAGACAATACAGTGGTGGTTTGAATGAAATACCTGACAAAGCAAAGAAGATAATGATTGAAGATGAATGGTGACGTCATAAGAATTTGGACTGATGCACATATAGAAGATATAATGACCTGAGAATACTGACAAGAGACGAAATACCAAGGAGATACCATGGATAAGTGATGTCTTGAGCCCAAGGTGAAGAAGTTGATGTCGATATGAAGAAGCTTATGCCACATACATGATGAAGATATTTAGTTAGTTTAAACGTGTACAGATGTAAGTAACTGCAAGAAGCAAAGAAATCATGAAGCTAGCCTATGCTTAATAGTAAATAAATTGCGGCAAGCACCAATGTTTACAAGTATATACCTCAAGAAGCACTCTATGTATGAATGAAAATCTGCTACGTATATGAGCACAATTGAACAAATTTTATAAAAGGCCTCAAATGGAGTGTGTCTCAGCAAGAAAATCAAGAATCGAGACATAATAAAACTCAGCTAAGGATGACCATGCCAAGAAGCCGCGGTCTTATCTGGCTGGAAAGGGATGACATTGGATACAACTAAGGAGAAAAGAACAGAAGATGCTGTTCAGAAAGGTCAAGATAAGCTACAGATGTCAGAGGACTGGTGAAAGTAAATCAAATATATACGAAAATACACAGAGAAAAGCTGATTTCATGGTGTCCAGTCACATGGCAAAGGCAGGCTGGACAAGAGAGACTTTCACACTTACGCATGGATCCCCGCCTTGCCCATACTCCTTAAAAGTTCTCAAAGCACAGAGCAGACTCAAGGCCAAACTACAAAGAAGTAAAGTAAATGACACGCAGCTACTGAGTTGATGATGGATTGTAGCATAATTGGTGGGAAGCTGCGGTGCAGGCGAGGTTCTCTGCACCTGGATGTTCTTTCTGCGTGCTGCTAGACGTAGGTGGAAAAGTATGGGTGGGGGTGATGCCAACCCAATCATAGTAGACCATGTAATGTAGGGTCCTATAGTGAGTAGAGCCAATGGAATGTTGTACTTTTAGTGACGTTCATATTGGCCATTTTTAAGGGAGGGCTTAGTTGCCCCATCTGACATTGATTATCCAATCTCTGCTTCACGTTACCATATACAGATATAATACCCATGTTAAGTTACCTTCCTATGCCCAATCACGCTGCATGTTAGTTTTTTAAGGTTGCTATGAAAAATGACATTAGTACGTGTGCATTTTGTACATCAGCAATGATGAGTTTTTGCTATAAATATTGTGTTTTTTCTGAAAGTAAAGACAGCGAGAAGATCGAGCGATTGCTGATGTTCACTGTACTCCCCATTTTATGAACTTGTCATTAAATGGACTCACTATGCTAAACTATTTAGTTGTCTTGATTATTTGATGCATGAGTATGAATCTGCATCCCCATCTATCTCGAGGGTACTGCTACTCATCTTAAAGGGCTGTTTGGAGATCATCCAGTTCACATGGTTCTGCATCTAGCCCTACTTGTGAGTTGGCTGCAACGTCTTGGATGGACAGCCCATTCTGAACCTTTATTGTGAGAATTGGCAGCCGATTCAAACCATCATCAAAAGTCTAAAGTGAGTCAACCTTTATTGCCATTAATGCATGAAACTCTCTGTAGTGCTTTATTTTCAGGTGGTGTTAAGGGAGCAGCTTGAGCCTTGTTCCCCTCAATAGAATATTGCCTCCAATTTAATTGGAGCCTGAGCTTTTTCCGTTTGAACTCCAATATTTGATTTGGATACCAATACCACGATCTCATTGGTAGGAGATTTAACTTGAGAAACATTGCTTAAACTCGATTTAATGCTGACATTTTGCATCGCTTGACTTTGGGAGTTGTTAGTTTGCTGCTCTGAATCCTTTACAGCGATTACTGACCTTTGGACTTTGCCAGTGCCATCTTTATTTGGTAACGACAATGCTCAGTAACATTTTGTTTTTACTATATTGTTCATTTTACAAGTTTTTTTGTTCTTTGGTTTGAGTTCCAGATGTTGTTGAGGAGGTCTTCTACATTTGCTTGATTTTTCCTCTTTCTTTTTTCCTCCCATTGCTTTATGTCTGTATTGCTTCCTGCAGCTCCAATTGTGGATTATTGACTATTTAATTAGCTTAGAAGTTTGATCGCCCTCGGCACCCAATTATTGGCTGCCTGTGCCAGTCTTGTAAACTCTGACTGGACACCTCTTCCACACAAGAGAGCACAATTCCGTCCTCCTTTGTGTTAAATTGGGGTAATGTATCCATCACCACAGAGTCATCACGGTTTTCAGGCCAACGAAACACAACCTCTCACTTCCTTTGTTAGTTCCATTAAAATTCCTGCATGAACCTGAACTTCTCCTTTTAATGACTTAAAAACATTCACCAAAGAATCTAGCACAAAGTTCAGTGATGATAGTGTTGAATCGTTTGAATCGTTTGGATCTGATTGAGCGCTACCCTTTTCAGGCGTGGCCTGTGAGGGGATCGCTGACAAGAAAGATCGCACAACAAGGCTAAGATGGGACTCATGACAAAAGACTGTACTGGTGGACTAATTGAAGGAAATAGTGGTCTCCCGCCCAGTAATTATGTTATTTGAGGACACTGCTGGACCAACAAACCCAGACTCAGCAGTGCATGAGAAATCGCCTCCTTTATTTGCAAGATAGAGTTTGGCGTCTCCAAGACTCCTACATTTCCTTTTTGAAAAATAAATCACAGAATTTTCGCATTATTATCTTTGCAGTTAAAGTATGCTCTAGGCCATGCTCTAGGCCATCTTTGAAAACCTCAAATCCCGAGCTTCGTTGGGGAGGAGCCTGCTTCTCTCAGCTCATCATACTTGAGTCATTTTGAAGCTGCTTTATTTACTTTTTTTAATGTATTTGTGCACTAGTGACCTGGCCTTGGTTGTTTCGCAGCATTTTTGCTTGGATTTTTTCTGAGCTCTAAATTGGGATGGTTCTTCAAATTCGAGAGCTCTAAGATCATCTCACAATAGGCTTCTTTTGCAAATGACATATTTTTGACATTTTTTTTACGTTCTCGGCTCAGTCCTTGAAAATTAACAAGACCAAAGATTCCTGTGAAGGGTTACCTCTAAGGCACTGACTCAGCTTGCCTGTAAGCGTGGAGGCAACTTTTCACTTTTTACTGGTGATAGATTTCTCAGAATGAATCTGAGTACAATTCGTCTTTTAATCTGTTGCTATGCAGTCCTGCGCCACTTTTCCCCTCACTGGTCACCTGATTTAATGAAATAACCGTACTAGCCCTTTTGAATGTTTCTGGGTGAGCAGCACCAAGCCTTACTGCAATTGAATTGGCCAAAGTCAATAAAGTCAGACTTTTTAAAGCTGTCGCTGCCCCATTTATTTTAGTTGTTTCTGTATGCAAGCAATTTAAGAATTTACAAATGTTAAGTGCTTGAGTCCAATGCTAGGTAAGGACGGTTCCCTTTACCTTCTTTTTGAAAGCAGCTGTAATTGGAGTTGTACTAGAAAAAGAGTCACGTTTCACTAATTCTGTGGATTGGCCAGCAAAATACAGGGTTTCAATGGTTCGGCAGATCAAAAAGTTCAAAGATTTAACTGAATGAATGCTTTCTTGCTTGGAGACCTGGTTTCTCCGGTCCCATCGCTGAGCACTGCTGACCACACTCTAGCCACAGTCTGCGATGGGCAGGGAGAATATTTTTAAAGAATGGTGCTCAAGGCTCCTCCTCTCACCAAGTGGCCACTGAAGAAACACTACCAGGAAATCAATACGCGGTTATTAGTACTAGGGTGCCACTGATGGGACTGCAAACTGATTAGGAAGTAAGTGACCAATCCTGCCTAGAATTTACCATTGAGGAAACTTGTGATGCAATTGGTAAACAGAAACCAAATTGTTGTCCCATCCCAGATGGAATACCAGCTGATTAAGGGCTCCTCTTTTAACAATGGGTTTTAATGTTATCATAATAATGGGCAAGATTCCACAGTCCTGGCAACTTGCCCTGATACACCCCATAACAAAAAAGGCAATGGAGATAGCCCAGCTGCATATAGGCCAATTTAATTGCTCGGCTCTGCTTTTAAAATACTTGAACCTGCCCTTTTAACGAGACTGGAACAATTGACTCATAGTAATTCCATTCTATCTAACATCTAGTTAGGGTTTCTCCAAGGTGTGGGCACATTTGAGCAGGCATTGAACCTGTACTTAATAGGGTCTTACTCCCTCTAAATTGAGGGGGAACCAGTTTACTTGGCTTTCAAGGACCTGAGCACTGCCTTCGACAAGGTTATTAGAACCAAGTTGTGGGACGTGCTTACATCATTAAACTGCTCCCCAGACCTATTTAAGTGGTTTAGGTGTACTTGATTGAAAATATTTGACCTTTTCCAATTTGACCTAATTATTTTTGGTTGATTTTTTGGTCAAAAATGCAGGGGGGGGGGAATACGAACACCCCTCGCAAATTCCCTCACCTTAATCTATTCCCTTACACCTGCCCATATATGTATTTAATTTAATTTAACTGAAAAAAACAATCGAATAAATTCGGTCAAATTGAAAAGGTCAAATGTTTTTTGATCAAGTTTGCTAATACAATTAAAGTTACTTATCAGCTTACATCTGGAAACTAAAGCTTGTGTAAAAAGTGGTAATAGGTGCCACTGTATCCAGATTTTTCCTGTGAGCTCTGGTTTACGGCAGGGATGCGTTTTAGCTGCTCCCTTGTTGTTATCCTTATACATTAATGGGCTCCATGAAGTTGTATTCCATACCCATATAGATGTCCCTAAAATTGAGAATGCATGTTTTCCCTTTCTGGCACACCGATGACACAATCCTAATTGCCCAAACACCATGAGTTTTTCAAGAGCTAATCTCGGTTTATGCAGCAGAAAGTCAATGCTGGGAAGTAGGCAGTCATGGCCTGCCACTTAGGTAATAGGTGTATTCCTTTCCAACCAATGAGAAGCAACGGTAACTTCATTCCACGGGTCTGTGAATTTGATTATCTTGGTATAAGTTTTACTCCTAAACTATCTGGCAGAGACCATATTGCTAAATAAACGGTAAGAATGAAACAGGCACTCGGGGTGTGTTACGCTTCATGAAGAGCTGTAGCGCTAAATCACTATCTATGATTCTTAAGGTCTATGATTGCAAGGTTAACTCAATTGCTAAATCTGGAGCGTCATTATGGGGCTTCTCGGATCTGTCCTCTTTGCAGTGAGTTGAGAATATTTTCATTAAAAGAATCTTGGATTTACCACCTTCAGCTCCCAACTATGGATCCCATTTGGAGTTGGTGTTGAAGTTTTTAACTGGTGATATGGTTCATCAACTTGCCCTCCATTGGTTACATATCTGGTGAAAGTCTAGAGCAGATCTAACTCAATCTAACTTAAGGGTAATTTGATCTACACCTAGAGCACTTTCTATTCCTTGGATTTGTCATCACTGTGGTTGGACAAAATAAACATACATAGTGACTTTACTTTCTTAACTAGCCTTGATCGCACTATGACTATTACTTTTCTATGGTTGAACTCATCCAGAACAGGACTGCGAGACATGTCCTTGGCCTCAAGCCCAGGGACCGTATCTCTCCAGGACTGAAATCGCTACACTGGCTCCCAGTGGCCGCGAGGATTAAGTTCAAAACCCTCTGCATTGTCCACAAGGCCTTCTGGGGCCTTGGGCAAAAATACCTTCAACTCTCTCTTCCTCAATATCTTCCTTCTCAAGCTCTTCGTTCATCCACCTCCAACCCCCTCAGGTTCAGCCGCTTCTCCAAGCAACAAGCTGGGGATATATCTCTCTCCGCAGCAGGGGCCTCCTTCTGGAACAGCCTTCCTGCCTCCCTGAAACTTGAGGAGAACCATCTCCGGTTCCGGAAGCACCTCAAAACCTTCCTCTTTGCCTCTGCTTTCTCTCCCTCTCTCCCCTGTTAAAATCACTGAACCTGCACTGAATCTGCAACTGGCCACTCACCGATCTCGGTCCTGGCCCTGCCACTCTTCCCTGAACTGCCTACCTGCACTGCGGGACTGTCTCTGTATCCTACAGCCCCTTCTCCCGGCACTTAACTTGCACTTGCCACCATCTGGCCCTATTATTTATCTTGTATTCTACTAACCATGTACTGCACTCTCCTTGCACTTGCCACCAGCTGGTCCTATTACTTATCTTGTATTCTACTAACCATGTACTGCACTTCCCCTCACTCCTTCCCATTGCACTTTTCCCAGTCCCCCCACCCATGCACTTGCGCGATCTGAATGACACCTGGCCTAGTAGGATCGTTGTCTGTTCTCCCCTTGTTCCCCCCCTGCCTCATCGTGCCTTGAAACACTTGTGTATAGGCGCGTTACAAATGCCATATCATATCATATCATATTATATGGTTAGTCTACTGCGTGGATCTGAAGAACTGAGAAAAACGACTAACCGTAACTATTTTATTTTATCCTCTGATACCATTCAGAATGATCTGATTTGGTCAAATCATATTCATGAGAGATGTCTTGTTACAAGGGCAAGATTTAATTGCTTACACCTGTGAGACATCACAGCGGGATGGACTGGTTACCCAGACCTGAAATGTTGCCCATTATGCAAAGCACACGGGGAGGATATATTATACAGCTTTTAATGATATCAGAACTAGAACGTTAAAACCAATTCTCTGAGAAATGTTTCTTGCTCATTGTCACCCTGCGCTAATAAACTTACTCCAGGTTGAAACCCCAAGAATAAGCTGCATTATTTTTGTACCACAGACAAACTATGAAAATGAGGAATTTGATACTTGACCATGACTGTAATAATAATTGTGGGTAACTATGACACTATAGTATTTTCATGTCACCGTATTTTAATGTGACCGTCACTGCCTCAAAGAAATACATGTCTTTGTTTCTGTACTTATATGACGAGCAAAAAGGAAAAGTATGTGTATTTTTGGATTGGTTGTATGTTTTGTTTAAATATTGATGCACCATTTTCTTATGTCTTATCTTTACAATGAAAAGATACTCCCAGATCAGTTGGTATTGCAGTTGTTCAAAATGGTTAGTAGTTGACTCCTGAAGGTACAAGTTGTCAGTATCACTGTTCGTAGAATTACAAGTACATGGAAGATATAGCATAACAAAACGCTTCAAATTCAGTGACAAAACCTTAGTTGAAGTGACATTAAGGTGCTGATTTAATTCAGCAAAACCCCTGAAATTTGGCTGATGCTGAAAACTATGCCAATTTAACTATGAGGCCTGTATTACGCAGCCCATAAGTACCCTCATGCCAGCATTACCCTTGATCCATCCATGGTGTGGATGCCCCAGCCGCCCTCGACCCCCTGCACCCACCTTCTCCCACCCTAGCAGGGATGTAATTTCACCAAAATGCCTGGGGTAGCGGAAGTGACATCACACGACCCTTGATGTTTGATGTCATCACAGGAAAGTATGTCATTTGACCCCACATCAAAGTGACATCACAAGAAGCGCTGAAAAATGAACTTTCACCCCTTGACAAAACAGGAAGTGGCATCACATAGTGAGTACACTATGAAAAATATGGTTACAATATCACTAATGTGATATACATTTCATACAACAATGGACAATCATAGGTATCATTAATGTGAGTGGCTATAGGCCCATGTTATCAAATTACTGTGAATGCAAGCAGACCTCAAAGGCCAAATGATAATATGTTATTATATAGCAGTTGGGCTTAATCAGTTTATATGGAACAAATATACATAGCATATCACCCAACCTGTGTTGGTACTCATTTATCGACCTCAGGAGGATGAAAGGCTGAATTGGCTTTGCCGGGATTCATACCTGCAACCTGCATAGCACCCACACATTGCAGCAGCGAGCACTCACCCACTGAGCTATTTTACCAGCTACAGTAAAATTTGCAATTACATTAAACTGCTAACTGAGATTTAATAGCAGGTCAGTTCATCTGCAGGTCTGGTGCAAAGTTGGCCGCATGCCAAATCTGCGTGAATCCACTTTTCAGGCTTCAGAGGCTGGCAAAATAGGGAAAGCATTGCACTCACACAACATCCCAACTCTGGGCACTCGTTACCTCATACATGCAAAAAACATCCTGAACAGCATGGCAGGGAGTTGGGAAAGATAGACACATTACAACAAAGCATTAATTGTGGCACAATTAAATCAATGGCCTCTTGATGTGCTGTGGTCAAATATTTCTATACTGTACAGAAGCTTTTAGGCATAAGGATGTTGTCAATTGACTGAGGACACTGAGATGGAATGTCTTGTAATGATTGTAACAGAGACAACAGCATGCTATAACTGCGACTTGAGAAAAGCAAAATACATAGTCCAAAATGGATGCTTATTCTACACTAAATGCTTTTTGGAGGTGTGTGTCTGCATTGTGAATATGAGATGTTTAAGAATAGACTAAATCAGTGAGTCATTGTGTAAAGTGTGCCTGAAATAAAGCTTTAATGAGTCTAGCAATTATTGTATAGAATTCCAGAAAGACAAATTATTTGTTATTCCGGTTCTTTCTTATTTAGGGTCACAGAAACAACGAGCCACATGGCGCTGGCCACAGACCAGAGAGGCCATCAAAAAAATGTTTTAAAACGAATTTGAGGGGTAGCAAGGGAGACCCTCCAAATGACGTCCATGTGCCCTAGTGGGACTATCTTCTAATTGTGGGGTTCCACCTACCGCACCCGGTTTCTGCTCCCTTGTGCCGTCCCTTCCAATCCCTTCTCACCTCAAACATTGTACCTCTGTCCCCCCAAAACACACAACCACAATCAAATACACACACACACACATATGTACACACACTTACCTGCACTCGGCCGTCGTCACTTTCCTCTTCTGGGCTTCTACCTGTTAGTCCCCTTTGCGCACCCGTGGGCCTCAGTCAACGGTATGCAGTCATTTTTGCACGCCATGAATATTGTGAGAAGAAGAAGAATTTCTTTTGCCCTTCTGTCACAAGTGATGCAATGAATCTTGCAGAGAAATGGTAACCTTAAATTAAAACAACAGAAGGGTCTGCTTCTTTTTAAACCTATCTAAAAAAACTGCGACATGGTACAATCCTTTCAAAATCAACATATAAAAGAGTTCATGAAAAAGGGAAAGAAATCTTGCATGCTGCAACCAGTCAAATTTAGGATCTCCTTGATTAACACTGACTACCTATTTTGACATACCTTATGAGGAGAAGCAGTAATGATCAAATGAGGCGAAGCAGTAATGACCAAATGAGGAGAAGCAGTAATGACCAAATGAGGAGAAGCAGAAATGAGGCAGCAGAGTAGGCTTACACTTTCAGGGTGGGACAGATTAAAAATGAAGACCTTGAAAAGGAAACATTGAAAAAACTGAAAGAGTAGAAACAATGTACACTATATGTTCGCTACCTCGCACCCTTGGCGATTCAATCATGCCGGATAACAAAGAATACTGGATATCAGAATTTCTATTGAAAGTTCACATTAGAAAGCTTCCTGGATTCTGTTGTATTTACTGCCACTCTAAAATCCGGAAACTCTGTTATCCAGAATGTTTAATTCTTTTTCCCTGCATTGTATTATTCTGAACGGTACTAGAAAGGGCAAGGACATGTGCTGGTTAACTGAGTGTTACAGATAATAAAGTGTGCAGTAACACAACTTATATTGTATATTGAACAAGAAAGCTTTTAGCGTGGGAGTTGAAGCTGAGCAGTAAAGTCAGTATTGGCGAAGGGCTCAGTGGACTAATGGTAGACTGCTCACTGAATCACATTCTGGAATTCGAATGCACAATTTAGATATTTGTACATAACTAAGAGGATAAAGCAAAATGTGCACATGTTCTGTGCCCTCAGATAATGTGTACATTGAAGCAGGGCTATTTACAAAGGACTCACGTATATAAAAACTGTTATGTATTTCTTGGCATGAATTGCAGTTGAACAGTTACAAATAGTTTGTACTGCATCTATTTCTGAAATATAGGTTTTGGACATTGGATTATATGAAATCGATTCATAAAGATTTCCCAAGGCGTAAGGTTGACTTTCGCGCAGACCTAATCAGTGGATAAATGACTGAAAGCGCCCATAGGATGTGTCCATCCTCAAATCCTATCTATGTTCCAATACAATGGTCTGGCTCATACCTAATAGCCTAATTCAAAGATGTACACATATGTCTTTATCCACCAGAATTGCATTTTTCTTGCAACCAACCTTATTTTTCCAGGTATATAGTACATAGTATAAGTAGTTAATGCAGCGGACTATATACTTTCAATGTAATTCGTAAAGGCCTTTAGTCTGATGGATTTAAGTCTCTGAATCAATCATAACCACTGGCAATGCTTTGGCCAGCCTTTCATAAGGTCTTCGTTTCCAGCTGGTGTTGCAGGACCATCCTCTGCGGTAAGCCTGCTCTCCATTGGGCACCCATGGCCAGCAGGACTTCTTATTTTCAACCTTTTCCCTCTGTCCCCAAACCCCTTCTGAAATCTTCCTCTCCCCCTCCTCCCAGCCCGCTCTCTCCCTGACTGGATTGGACAGTGCTTAAAGCATGTGACTGGTAGGTACTACAGAGACTTGGAGAGTCGGTCTCCATGTTTGCACAGTCCACGAGTCCTTTAGTTTCCAGCTAGTTTTGGAGCATCATCCTGTGGAGTAGGCCCAAACTCCAATGTGTGCCTATGCCTACTCAGGATTATTATCACCATTGTTCACCTTTTCCATTTGTCCCCAAGCCCTTTCTGAGATCCCCCTCTCACCGCTCCTCCCAGCCGCCCTCTCCCCGACCAGATTGGTCAGTGTTAGAAGCATGTGACCGGTAGGTGCTACAGAGGCTTGGAGATTTGGTCTCCCCCTTTAGACAACCTCTTTAGTCTACTTCTCTCCACCCATCCACATGCCCATTAGAAATGGGTGGCTAGCAGGGACCTGGCAAGCCCCTGTTAACCTCGTATTGGCTATAATGCACACACGCATACTAGCACCTACTCGAAATTCCCATACCTTGGACTTCGCTCCCTCCAGGGGCATTCAACCTACAGTGCATTGTGACCCTGCATATGGTGAAAGGTGCTACATAAATGACGAAATGAATGAATGGTGAAAAATATCACAATACAAATATCAGAAGGGTACAGACAGTAGCAAAAAACAATCGTGCAAATTTAACATTGCAAATATTGGAACGGTGTAGCTAGTTTTGCAACTATCACAGTGGGGTGATCAAGGACAAACAAATTCAATTGCATCAGTCATGGTGCAAACATCGTAAGGGTGTAACAAAAAGCAAAAGACATCAGTGCAGATATCACAGTGCAGGTCAAAGACGTGTACAGCCAGTAATAAAAAACCACTGTTGTGCCAGTATCACATTACAAGTATCAGGGCAAGACACAATGGTGCAAAGGTCACAGTGCCTATGTCTAAAGGATAAAGCTAGAAACAAATACTGTGTTACAGTTATCACAATGCAGGTATTTGAAGGTTCTAACCAAAGGACAACACCGGTTTGCAAAATTACAGTGAAGCAACCAGGAAAAAACACAGTGGTGTAAGAAGCTTAATGTGAATAGCAAAAGGATGCAACCAGTGTCAACCACCACAAGTACATTTAAAGTCAATGCCATGTGCTTGGTCGTAGAGTTCTGTGTCCTGAGAGCTAGTAGCATTGGCAGAGCAAGGCTTTGGAGGTTTGGCAGACATGCAGAAAGCTGTTGCACTTAGCCACTACCCTTCACCCGCTTCCTGGGCAAGGCCACTGTCATGTGCTCCGTGTTAGCCCACAAGCCTGTGTGGGGGTCAGGGGGCTGGGAGTGGATTTGGATGGTGGTTTGAACTCGTCTAGTGCCCGTCTACAAGCAAAGGTCATGGGTACTCACTCCTGGTCCTCTACTGAACGGGCTGTGCTGGTACTAAGTAACACAACTGTTTTTCATGGTAGCATACTGTGCTCTAACTAAGGTGGTCATTCCGCAAAACTACTGGTCAAGAGATGATACCAGCAACTTGCTCATTGCTTCTGGTGGCCAGCAGGAACTGTAACACAATCCTCTGATTTTAAAGGCGACCTACAATCTGTAAGAGTGCCGGGCTGGGAGTGCAAGTGCCTCAGGGCCTGCTCTCCTTGCTTATCCAGGTACGTGTGCCATTTCACTCCAAGCACCCCTGTGGGTTGTGTTGACACATTTCAAAGGAAGGGGCTTGAACGGTACATCCCTTGATGTTCTGGCTTGCCTTTCCACCATTATTTCAGGGATCGGAGTGCAAAAAACGTATGCCTAGACTTAGAGTTTGCAAAATATTCAGCAGCAGGGAAGTGAATTCCAAGAGGGATATGTGTGAACAATTGCACTACTCTGGATTTAATTTGGAAAACTATGATGGCCTTTTACCAATGCAGAATATTGTGTTTTTAATAGATGCACCTTTACGGATATACAGTTAAGACAAGAGCATATTTTAAATGTCATCTTTTGCATTAAAGAGGTGGAATTAATATACATTCCGGAATGATGGCTTTTGTGACAGTTTAAGTTTGAGTCAGAACAAGCTGGTCTCACGTGATCCACAAAGAACAATAAGAGCGGGATTAGTCCCTGCTTCTATAACTGGGCAAAATGTTTATGAAACAAGCTTTTCAAATAATTTTTTCTACCTGATCCCTGCATAATTTATTTAATTTGCACCTCCTTCTGTGCCTGTCAGTGCCATGATACGGGGTAACTTGGTAAACTGTCAGTCACATGGCAGGGGAAATTTGGTAAGCTTGGTGTCGGAGGTGGGTGAGGGGGGCACATGCCAGATCACCAGATCGCAGGACAAGGCCGCAGTGTTGAGGGATGGAGGAGTGCAGCAGACGCTGCTGGATTACACGTAGCATGCCATGCTACGTCAACGCTTCTGAGCCATTAAGAAGTGAGGTTCGGACCCTCTGCGGCAAAGTGCTCACAGGACAAGGCTGCGGTGTTGAGCGACGCATGTGCGCAGGAGATGCTTCCCAATTACACGTAGCATGCTACGCTACATCAGCACTTCCGTACTTTTAAGAACCAAGGTTCAGACCCACTGCGGCAAAGCCCTCGCAGGACAAGACTGCGGTGTTGAGTGACCGAGGTGCTCAGGAGATGCTGCCTACTTACACGAAGCACGCTACGCTACATCCACGCTTCTGAGCCCTTAAGAACTGAGGTTTGGATCCTCTGCAGCAAAGCCCTCACAAGACAAGGTTGTGGTGTTAGGTGACGCAGGTGCGCAGGAGATGCTGCCCGATTACAAATAATATGCTATGTTAAATCCACACTTCTCAGTCTTTCACAACTGAGTTTCGGACCCTCTGTGTCAAAGCCCTCGCAGGACAGGGCCGCTGTGTTGAGTGACTCAGGTGCGCAGAAGACACTGCCTGATTACACATAGCATGCTACGCTACACCCACACTTCTAAGCCTTTAAGAAGAGAGGTTCAGATCCTCTGCAGCAAAGCCCTCGCAGGACAAGGCTGCAGTGTTGAGCAACATAGTTGCTCAGGAGAAGCTGCCCAATTACACATAGCATGCTATACTACATCCACGCTTCTGAGTCTTTAAGAACCGAGGTGCGGACCCTCTGAGGCAAAGCCCTTGCAAGACAAGGACATGGTGGTGGGCAATGCAGATGTGCAGGAGACACTGCCCGATTACACATAGCATGCTACATTACATCCACGCTTCCAAGAATTTCAGAACCGAGGTTCAGACCCTCTGTCGGAAAGCCCTCGCAGGACAAGGCTGCAGTGTTGAGTGCCGCAGGTGCACAGGTGATGCTGCCGGTTACATGTAGCACACTACGTAACATCCAGGCTTAGAAAGCCTTTAAGAACTGAAGTTTGGACCCTCTGCGGCAAAGACCTCACAGAACAAGGCCACAGTATTGAGCGAGTGCAGGTGCGCAGGAGATGCTGACCAAGTTACACTTAGCACACTACGCTATGTCCACATTTCCGAGCCTTTCAGAACCAAGGTTCAGACCTTCTGCAGCAAAGCCCTCGCAGGTCAAGGCCTCGGTGTGGAGCAACGCAGGTGCACAGTAGACGTTGCCTGATTACACGTACCATGCTATGCTACGTCCATGCTTCTGAACCTTTAAGAACTGAGAACTGCAGCAAAGCCCTAGCAGGACAAGGGTGTGGTGTTGAGTAATGCAGGTGTGCAGGAAATGCTGCCTGATTACACATAGCATGCTATGCTACATCCACACTTTTAAGCGTTCAAGAGCCGACACTCAGGACCCTCTACGGCAAAGGCCTCACGGGACAAAGCAGCGCTGTTGAGCGACACAGGTGTTTGGCAGCGATAGGGTAGCAGCGCAGATTCTGGATTCCAGGTTGTTTACTGCGCTTTGTTGATGGTTCTGTATTGCCTCTGATTTTGTAGGTCTGGGTTTCCTTGTTCTGTGTTGTGCTCCTCCCTTTGTGCCTCCCTCCTGTCTGCCCCCAGCTCTACCCCCCCACACCTCTGTCCTTTCTCCCCCCCTCGTTCTGGCCTGCCCCCTCTATGGTGCTCTTTGTCTCCCCTATCTTCTCTAACTGCTATTCTATCAACTTTCCTATCCCTCATACTAGGTCTGTCATGAAGAAGCTCAAAAGGGACATCCTGGTCTCAAACCCAGGCCTACCCTATTGCTGATACCTACACCAATGCTTCCTCCAGACAGACCCTTACCGACATCCTCTTTGTCGTTCCCTTTCCAGGCCTATGAAGCCCCATTAATGTTGGCACCAGTGGGAGGCCCTCTTGGCCCCTTCCACTCCACTAAGACCATAATTAATGTCTAGTTAAATGGCACTGTCTTGGTCCAGGAGACTCCGGCCAATATCCTCATTTTTGATAGATGCTTCCCGCGCCTTATCAACTTCCTATCTTCCCTGTTATTCCTACTTACCCCTCTCTGGCTCCATACCAAACCTCCTTCTTCTGCCACCTCTGCAGCACCCTCTGCTGTTTCTTTGGCCACCCTGTTGCCTCCTTCCTCTGCCACCTTTCTTGCACTCTCTTCTTCCTCGGACTACCCTGCCATTGCCTCCTTCCTCCTCGGACCATCCTTGGGCACCTCCAACTCTTCCACAGGGTGTACCTCTGGCCTGTACTCCTTCATAGAAGTCCTTCAATTGTGCCAACCTGTTCCACATCGCTACTCTCAGCTCTTGCTGTGCTGTCAAACATTCCTCTGTGTAAAGACTGGAGGGGGTGTTGGTACTTCTGCTCTCTATATGGTAGAGGAGAGGCACAGAAGACCCCAGCCAAGATTCTATATTATTGGTATGTGGTCGAGCAATCAAGGCCTAGCTTCTCAGGAGGGTATACAGGCTGGTTCTTAAGCACAGTGTAGTCCCTAAGTCCCCACAAAGGAATGTCCACACACTGTATTAGTTAGAACACAGTCTTTATATAATTAATATTCAAGGTTGTGTACACTATCACAATAACACACTTTGTACTCAGAAAATCTACAATGGCAAATATATAGAGTTCTAAAGTGGTACCACAATTATTATCAGATCTCATTAAAGTGAATCAACTATAAGCTGGTCAAATGTCACACAGATCACTTAATAAAGGCAACCAACAATAGACATAGGAGGAAAGCAGTTGGTTAGAACAATTGGCAGAAGACTGGCCCCTACCACTAGACACAGTTCTGTGTGGCGATCCCCCCACCTGGGCAACCTGTAAAGTAAAGATAAATCACAAGCCCAGTCCATATATTGTTCTATGAGTCTTATTTCCTTCTATAATAGTTATACAACTCCAATGTACCTGGAATAGCAGAGTTTGTCGTTGGGTCGTCGACAGATCCTTCTTGAGCTGCTCCCTTTAAGGCAGGAGCCATGGATCATCGAGATCTCACGCGGAAAAAGGGTTGAACGACAACGGTGAGGTGGCAGCTTCGTTCCTAGTGGTGCTCGTCGACGACGGAGCATTGGCGTCCTGCAATGAAGAGCCGTGCGGGGCACCTCAGTGATGATAGTTCAAAACTGCAAAGAGATTGTGAAGGACTGTGGCCCAGCAAGGGCGTCGAGTCGTCCGGCGTCCCTGCGGTCGTCAGGTGGTGGAACCCCCCCCCCCCCGGTGGATGCTCCTCATTGCGTCGGCGGCCTAAACTTTCTCCGGTGGGACAAAGCGGTTGACGATGCAGGCGAAAGCGTCCTTAGATCAAATGTTACTTAGGCAAAGCGGGCATGGCAGCTACGGTCGGCGACGGCAGTCATCGACGGTGATGGACAACAGTGTCTGGCCGTTTCTCCTTGTGATTCCGTGGCGGTTCCCGTCTCCGGTCAGCAGCCTGTCATAGGTCTTTCTACCCGGAAGCTTTGGCAAAGATCAGCTGTGCACGATGATCCCTTGAAGCTTGAGAAGAGTGCGCCTTACCAGGTCCTCTTTGGGTCAGTCTTTGGAGACACAGCAGCTTTCAGATCGATGAAGTAGAGCAGCAGCAAGCCTTCTCTTCCAGCAGGGCTTCAAGGTTAAGCTTCAGTTTCTCTTCAGCTTCTGAACACGAATTCTAGCAGTGAGAGGCCCCCAGATATACTAGTTGCTCTCCCATTCATTCTGCTGAGTCACACTCAGGCAACCAATCGGTCAGAAGTGCATTCATGCAGGCAGGCAGCCAATCAGGTGCATAGTGCTTTCAGGCCATTCACTTTTCTCCAGACACTCACAATAAGTTATGTGTATTGGGACAAGTACCCAGCCATTCAACAATCCACACTGCATTCATACCAGTTTCAGGCATGACTGTCTCAGTCATTGTGTCAAACACTAGAAAACAGACATCCACAACAAGAAGTGCATATTGGTCACACACTCCATTCACCCAGGTCCCACCCACAGGCGTACCCACAACATACAGTCACTGGGAAGGCTCCAGCCAGTCTGGCCTGGACTTCACAACAACACCATATATCCACCCAACAGCCAGTCAGGGGAAGGGACAGAGTCAGGGCTTCCCAGGACTTTGGGAAAACAAGGTAATAGGCAATAGAAAGCAAGAGGCCACAGGGGCCATCTTGTTTCCTTGGGTATCCCAAAATGGAGGATACTCAGAGTACCTGTCAAATTCAGCATGGGGCAGCCACCAACCCATACCCTGCTATGTGGGCCACACAAAGGTGCCCAAAAACATACTAGGGGAACAGGGTTGCACCCCCCCATGGGTGCCATAAGGGTATCCCATGGGTCTGTACACCAAACCAAAGGAGAGAGCTTCACAGCCAGCAGCCCCACATGAACTCCTGTGCTAAAAACACGACAGAACACATGATAAAAACAGTAAAGGACAAGGATACGGATCCCCTGTCCCTCCGATGCATTTCCAGCATCACACTCTGGCATCCGCCATCTCCTGGAAGAGCTTGATTTGGATGTGCTCAGACTTGGTTCATGGCCCGCTCTGTCACGAGTTTTGACACTCTACTTCCCGATGGCTACAAGATACTCTCCGAACCCAGAACCAATCTCCCAGAGGGGGTGTAGCGGGGTTGTAGCCTTCATTTTTCTGGAGTGGATCCCTGCTTCTGACATTCCAATGCAGGACTACTCCCCCTTAGAATGCCTGGTCTGCAGGCTCGCTATCTCTCATGGCCTTTTCTCTTACTGTGGCCACTATCTACAGGCTGCTGAGCCAGGTCGCCCCTCTTCCTCTCTGAGTGGGCTGACCTCTGCTCCTCCTTTCTTGCCTCTACCTCTCAACTTCTCCTCCTCTGAAACCTGAATATCCACCTCGGTGCTACTAGTCCCTCTTAGGGGTTCTTTCGCAACCTCTGCCACTCTCTCTCTCTATTCTTCCCTCTGGCTTGACTGACTCTGCAGGGCACACGCTGAATGTTCTGATCTTCTCAGCCTCCCCCTCTCTAACCCTCTCACCACTCATCTCTCTTGGAGAGACCACTTTCTCCTCTCCTCCCACCTCTCTTTCTCTACCCCTCAGATCAAGCCGACCCCAGCACTGCCACCTACCTTCTCGGTCATCCTGTTCATTAAGTGTGTGTCAGGTGAGGCTTTTGATGCTACTTTCTATCCTTCCTACACCTTTGGCTGGCTCACGCTCTGACACATCCCTCTCTAACTTTCATCCCTCTATCTCTACCTCTCTTGACCTCCTTGCCCCTGTCATGAGGATCAGTTTGAATCCCACATCCAAGTGCAACTCTTGGTACCATTCCAACCTTGCCACCCTTAAATGCAAGTGTAGGGTGACTGAGAGGAAGTGGAGGGAATCGGGTGCAAAGTCTGACAAAATGGCCTGCCGCTTGCTCCAAAGGCAGTACTGACTCTCTGTCCTCTCTAAGAAGAGAGCCTACATCTAAGCCTGCATCTTTGTGGCATTTCACAACTCAGCTGAACTTTTCAAAATCTGAAAGGAGCTGGCCAATCCTGTTGCAGTCTCTACCTCTCCTATTCCCTCCCAGGCACTCTGCACTGCCCTGGCTTCTCATTTCATCACTAAAACTCAGGACATCCTGTCCACTCTCTCTTCCTCTACCACCTCCTCTACCACCCTGGCCCGTCTTTAACGTTTCTCCTCCTCCTTTCTCTTCCTTTCCCCTGTTCACCCCTGATGATGTTTCTAGACAAGTCAGATCTATGAAAGTCTCATCAAAGCAGGTTGTCACTTGCTCATCCAGAACCATCAAGGACCACATTGAAACCATTGCTCCAGCCTTGGCCAATTTCTGCAATCACTCCTTTACCACTGGAATCCTCCCCGCCCCCTTAAGTACTCCCTTATGCACCCCCTTCTAATGAAGCTTTCTGCCGATCCTTCCTCTCCGGCTAAGTATCGCCCGATCTCCATTACTCCTTTCCATGGCAAACTCCTGCAAAAGCTGGCCATATTCCAGCTTAATCTGCATACTGAATCTGTTGGTTGTCTCCACAATGACCAGTCTGGCTTCAGAGCTGCCAGAAGCACGGAAACTGCTCTCCTGAACACCCATGAATACTTACTCTCTAATCCTGACTCTAATCTTTCTTCTGTCCCCATTCTCCTCAATATATTGTCTGCTTTTGACACGGTCAACCATGCCATCCTGCTCAATCGCTTCTGTGACAACATGGGTATCAATGGTCAAGCCCTGACCTGGTTGTCCTCCTTTCTCACTGACTGACCCTCCCAGGTCCAACAAAGGGTTTTTACTCTCTTCCATCTCTCTCTCTACATGTGGTGTTCCTTAGGGGTCTAACCTTTCTCCCTGGGTTTTCAACCACTACCTGGCACCTCTTGCCCACCGCATAACTACATTCTGCTCTAACTTTCAGTGTTATGCAGTTAACACCCAGCTCTCCTCCGGGCTCCCATCAGCCACCTCTGCTCCTTCTCTCATACCAGACTATCTGTCTGTAATTCAGGAATTGTGTGCCACCAATGATCTCTGCCTTAATGCCAGTAAGACGGAGATCCTCCTCATTGGTATACCTGCTCCCTCCTTTCCTCTCTCTGTCCACCCACCCTGGGCCCTCTCCCTGCTCCTTCCTGCGAGGCTAAGAACCTTGGCGTCATCTTCGACCACACCCTCTCCTTCTCTCCTCACATCTCAGACTTTTCTAAGAAGTCACACTATCAGCTGAACCTCCTCAGAGGTATTCTACCTTTTCCCACTTTCCCCAAGAATATCACTGTCTCCAGAGCCGTTCATCCTATCTGGGCTGGATTATTGCAACAACCTCTTTCTAAATCTGCCTGTCTCTATTCTTCGACCTTTACAACTTATCCAGAACAGGATTGCAAGACTTGTACTTGACCTCAAGTCCAGGGATTGTATCCCTGCAGCTCTGAAATCTCTTCAATGGCTCGCTGTGGCTGCAAGGATCAAGTTTAAGACCTTCTGCATCGGACACAAGGCTCTCTGGGGCCTGGGATCAGACTACGTCCAACTTTTTCTTCCTAAACATCTTCCTTCTCAAGCTCTCTGCTAATCTATCTCCAACTCTCTGAGGGTCAGACGCTTCTCCAAGCAGAGAGTGGAGGGCAGATCTCTTTCCAAAGCTGGGGTCACCCTCTGGAACAGCCTCTCTCAAACCTGAGCAGAACCACCTCCGATTCCGGAAGAAACTCAAGACCTTCCTTTTCGCTTCTTGTTTCTCTCTTCCTCTCCCCTGATGATGTCCCTGACTGCTCCGCGCACTGTTCCCCTGTCCACTCACTGAACTCAGGCCCATGCTCCTGCATGTGCAGTTGCCATCGCACTGCCTCCGGGATCAGCACTTAAGGGTCTCTACCTGCAACCCTTTAGTCCCTTCTCTCTGCACTTATTGGGTTACCTGCACTCACCCCCTCACCCGGCACTTCTCCTCTCCCTCTTCCCCGAACTTGCGTGATCAGAATGACACAAGGCCTAGTAAGATCATTGTTTTGTCCTCCTTCTGTTTCTCCCACCTCGTTGCACCTAGAAACACTTGTGTACAGGCGCGTTATAAATGACTTAGCATATCATATCATATCATACCTTTCTGAGTATGATGCAAGCTGATAAAACACACCCCAGCATTTACAGACATAGAAACATTATTCCCAGCCTGAACAGCATGGGCAAGTTCATTTGCTCATAAAGAGGTTCACTATTGTGTCGCCATGTGGGCCTGATTTACAAAGCATTTTCCAGTGGGATTGTGCCATTGAAAAACGCGTTTGTAAATCAGGACCTGTATGTTTGATGCCCAAATGTCACACGTCCTCTGCAGTTCTTGACAACAGCATTTTAAGAGCGGGTGTTTGTATCTTTTTTATATTTTTAATTGAATTGAGCACCTGCAACAGGCCCTTTTATGCAGTCTTTATTCTTCAATGAAAGCCTTTGTTCCATGCTGGTCACTAGCAACTCTGCCATGCTCCACCACTTTTTCCTCCCTCTCCCCCACTCACACTGACTGTGTCCGTCATCATTGAGGGGTTGCACTCAGACCTATTAATTTGGACCCTGTGGGCTTAATGGGCCTCTGATGGCTGGGTTCTATGTTATAGGCCTGAGCGAAGTGAAGGCCTTACTGGCCTGTGAAGCCCGCAGGCCTGGGGATTATTAATATTAGCATTCTGGGTTTAAAAACCGAGGTACTGATAACAATGAATTTGTTTTTTAAAAAACAGTTTGCGTAGCTCTTATGACCCATTCTTTGAAACAAATCCTCAACCAAGCTGACCACCAGGGAAAAGGAAGGCAGCTCCATGAGGAGTGAGCCAGCCTTCCATTTCCAGGGCAGCAAAGGAGCTACTGACCAGCAGCAAATCAGTGTGTGGAAACCGCCAAGAATGTGGTTGGGGCGAGGGGAGTGGACAGGAGGCAGCAAGGGACACAGGCAGTGGGGAGCAGGTGGGAAGATGGTGGGGTGAGTGTGAGCAGTGCTTAGCTTTCTTTGAACCTAGGCTAGGGCCATTAGAATCAGGCCGAGGCTGGAGCAAACTGATTGGCTGCTGTGTCCACCCAGGCCTTAATATCCACTACAGCCCTTAAAACTGGGTACTATTGCTTATAACATAGTCCAACAACAACAAATTTTAACTTGTAAACCAAGGCAAAAGATATAGATATAGCCCTCATTTCCCTGCATTGAGATACGAACTTTAAAAACATGTTAGTGAAAAACACTTTCTTAGACAGCTACTGGATGGATTTGATTATCTGTGAAACAAATATTAAGGCAGACTAAAAAAAGCGTGCTAAATATATATATATATATATATATATATATATAGTTACATTTTTTTTATTGGGCACATATTGAATGGTGTATGTCAAAAGGGGGATCAGAATTATGACTGTGGAAAATGCTGCGAATCCCTTCGTAGAAAAAAGCCACTTCACATCGCCTTTGAAAGATATTCAGCTGCTTGAACTAGTCTTTACTTACAGTTTATTGGAGGAGAAAAAAGATGTTCTTAAAATCAGTTGACTCCATCACATTCAGAATCACAAATATTAATCCATAGATTTGCAAGAAGAAGAAAAAATGCATGTTTCTTGCCTGTAAATCTGTTACCATTAAGGCCAGAGTGAGCACCATTCCATGCAGCAAAGAAAAATGGGACATAAAAAGGTGGTGGTACGGTTGTCATTGAAGACAGATGGCTTGGCAGTGACCTACTTTGGATTCAGCTCACTTTGAGCAGCCTTACACATGTACTCAATATCATTCAGCACACAGGGCAGCACGTGATTCATGCGGGGCTCCGCCCTCACTTATACTTTAGTGTCATGAGCTCTGCCAGGCGGTCTGAATTTATGTGCTGGGCTATTTCTGAAATGTTTATGTACCAAAACCCTGTTCACCTCCTTGCAACATCCCCACCATATGATAAGAAAAATAATGATAATACTAGCCGTTTTAAAAATATATATATAGCGGTGCGAGCCACATTCCTCCTGTTTCTGACCGCTATAATAATAGCTGTTATTACCAAGTGTAATGGTACAAAATACATGGAGATTGATACGAAATAATTTTATAATAAATGCACCCTAACAGCATAATATGAATAACTAGGAATAGGGCTTAATGTACTTATTTGCACTCTTATTCTTGAAAAGCTGCAGATATTTTTATTTCGAATTTCTTGATAATGTGACTATAGTGGAAAGGTTTTGTATTAAACCAAATCACTAATAAAAAATAAAAAATAATATCCTTATAAAAATGGATTTGTGATGAGGATGTTATGATTCCTTTAATGACTATCCTTATAAAAATGGATTTGTGATGAGGATGTTATGATTCCTTTAATGACTGCATATTAATTAACTTAACTAGTGGATTTGAAAACCACTTGTTTTTAGCCCTTGTCTGCAGACCAGCTATACTCAACCAATGAAAAAGGGGCTGATAATTGGACCCATCCTCTTTATGAACCTGATTTTTGACTAATGATGCAAATTACATTACACAGGGGGTACTATTCTATTGCCTGATGCAATAATGGAGACATGAAAATGAGGTGTAATGTTTTTAGGCCAACATTTAATGCTCTGCCCCATTTGTGTCCCCTTAAAAGGTGTTGGAGGGGCACATAGAAGAGTTTGCATGTTCGCTTTGCTTTCTTCCTCCGTCGTGGAAGAGCACCTGGATTTACGCCTGGATGAGAATTTCATGCAGGTGTAAAACCAAGGGATTCTGAATAAATCTTGAATTTGCACCTGGTAAAAATCAGGCCGATTCAATAAGAATCAATTACAAAACGTAGTGCCTGCAAAGCCTAATTTGTAGGCACAATTTTTATGTTTACCAATCAGAGAGGCGTAAAGCAGATTTTGCCTTGTTTCACTCTTCACAAGCCAACCTGCCTTGTATATGTTGAGAATTGCATCCAGGGTCCACACCAGCACGTAAGTAAGTGCTAACATGGCAGTCTCCTGCATTGAATTTGCATTTACTTTAAAATGGCCCCCATAAGGTTTCTCCTTGTTTTCTCTACAGAGTGTTTGGAAGAAGGTACCCATTAAGAGAACTTTATTGGATGTACCCCCAAAAAGATGATAACCTGAGGGAGGAAGAAGAGCTAGTGACATCACACTAGCTCAAAAACAATATCTGGGTCATAAAAGGCCAATGGTGAAGTAAGGATGAAGTGAAATTTCAAGTTCAAAGAAGAAGATTGCACACACACGAAGTGTAACAGAAAATAACCGATCAATAAATGTACAGATGCTAAAACGCCAAGGTAGATTAAGTCACCATAGAAGCTAGCTCTAAGTAGTGAATACAATGCAGGCAAAGCCGCCATTGCACAGAAAACTGGACATGGATATCATGAATTAAGTAAGTCGGAAACCATGAAGAAGGAACAGAAAAGCTGTGTCGCAGCAAGAATAGTAGGCTGATGGAGCTGCGTGGCGAGGCTGTCTGGCCTGGAGTCAAGGTTTTAGAAATCAAGGTCAGGTATCTACTTTGAAGAAGAACGAGTATGTGGGGGATGAACCTTCTCATGTTAAGGTGCAAGAAATAGCACAAAGGATGCCAAGCTTTAATTCATTTAGAGCATTTAAAAGCTGCAAAATGAATGACCCAATCGTGGTCTTCTGTCACGAGAGTCAAGGATGGAAATAGGCGTTGAACTTGGAGTTCCAGAAACTATAGCGAGTGCCCTCACTCCTGTGCATTCTCAAAGACAAGGATACTCTTCAAGGCCAAGTACAAGGACAATCTCATGGCAGATGGCCTGGGTGATGAGAGATGCTGGGTTAATTGGGTGGTGAGGTAGTTTCATGTCCTATCTCCTTGCACCTAGGTCTGGACCTACGTTCTGCTAAATTAACCAAATGTGTGAGACATGGCACAAGCATGCCAACCAGTCATGTTAGTCAATATAATGAAGGACCTTATAGTTTGAAGACCAATGAGAAACTATGTATCTAATGTTTCCAAAATTACATGTTTTTAGAGGTAGGTATAAGTTGTTCACCTGATAACGAACAACCAATAATAATACTAGCCTCTATAGAAAAGTACACTTAGATGTCTCTCTTAACCAATCCCAACCCTTGGTAGGTTTTTTTACTATTGCCACAAAGCATGATTTCACTTTGACACATGTTTTACTATAAGACTTGGATTTTTTGTGGAGATCATTGAGAGACTGAGCATACGTCCATTGATGTTCTTTGTAACCTCTCTGTTTTAGATAATTCTTAATAAAACATTACTTTGCCATCTTCCTGAGTTGGTTCCATTATTTGGACTCATAATTATTCTGGGGTGATCCCATCCATTACATATGCACGCTCCTAAAGGGCCTTATGCTCATGTGGTAGCGGTGCAGATTGTTTAAAGATCCAAACTAGTTTGGCTCCAGAGTATCGAACGATCGGGCATCCCCTGCCATTAGCTGGAAGATCGCAGAGTTTCATGTGGAAAGCGGCCGATAGAAATAAACTTGCAAGAAGAATCAAGACGGTGGGCAGGTCCCCCTTTGAATAAATTCCTGCTCGGATTCCACGGGCGCTCCGTGGAAAGTGTTCGGATTGAACGAGGAGTCGATACCAAAGGCCTCAAGTCGATTTACAAATGTAAGTAGAATAAGGGAAAAGGCAATGTAAAGGGGTGGGATTGTGATATATTGATTAGAATTTTGTGTAGATAAAGATAGCGCCTAGAAATCCTAGTTCAAGGGAATTTGAAGAAGACATCTCAAGCTCCAATGGAAGTAGTGATAAAAAGAGAAAATGCACTTTCAGGACCATGAAAGGTGATGCCTTACACCCTGTATAGGGTAAAATAAGTAGAGGCGGTATAAGTGTACCCCTGATTATAAATGTTTAATAATGAAGGGAAGGTGATCACAGGGTTTATTAATGTGTAACGTGTGAGTATTTTAAGTATTGTTGTTTTGTGAATTATTGAGAATTTCCAGAACCATGGAAAGTTGGAAGTAACAGTGTTTGAAGTTAAGGTGTAGTAAGCGATTGGCGCCAATCAAGAGACAAATAGGTTAGTGAAGCAAAAGAGGATTAAGCAGTGATTGATGGTGCTTGCTCATATTTGTTGTTTAAAAAAATAAAAAATTGGTGATATTCAATTGAATTAAAAGGTTTTTTTTAATAATCGAGTAAGTATCGGCAGTCAATTGAGACTCGTCGTTATGGAGGACACTCCTCTAATGCATCTTTGTAAGACACTACCAAAACATGCCCCCAAGCTCAAACAGTATAGTGCAGAATGGGGAAAGGACACAGCGCATAAAATGTTCATGCCATGGCAGCAAGGCCTTGAGTAAGAACTACTTTGACTTTAATGACCAATTCTATCTCCAGATAAAAGGGACAGCAATGGGCGCAACTTTTGCGCCAAGCCTAGCTGTTATCTTTATGTCAGAATTTGAGGAGATTAACATCTTTGCCGACAATAACCCGTTCAAAAGACAGATCCATCACTGGAAGAGATATACAGATGACATCCTCTTCATTTGGGAAGGCTCAAAAGACACCCTTGACAACTTCTTAGTGTGGCTTAACAACGTTAACACTGACATCCAATTCACTATGGAGTCTAGCAACAATATGGTGAACTTTCTGGATCTAGAAATACGACACAAAGAAGGGCTTATTAAATGTAATCTCTTCCGCAAACCAAGTGATCAGAACACCTTACTTCACTTTTCGAGTGACCATCCAAGACACCTCAGAGAGAATCTGCCATTTGGCAAGTTTCTCAGAATCAGACGCAATTGTTCTGAAATTGAAGATTTTTACCATCATGCACAGGACCTCGCTAACAGACTGACATAGAGAGGATACCCACGGCATATAATCTCAAAATCCAAAAAGCGTGCCAGATTCTATAACAACGAAGCTTTATTGACACCTGATACTCAAGCCCCGGACCTCAACACCAGGACAACCTGCGTGATCACGCATGGTACCCAATCACAGAAAATACGCAAATTGATCTCCAAATACTGGCCACTGACCCGACTTTGTCTACAGGATGAGCCAACACCCAGGTTTGCGTACAAATGTGGAAAAAACTTACAGGACCACCTCGTTCACTCCAGGTTCATAAAACCGGCACCAAGGGTGGGTCTATGGAACTTGAGGAGTGCCATGGGACACTTTCCATGTGGCAATTGTACAGCCTGTAAATTCACAAGGAAAACCAAAGACGTTCTGGTCAACGGCAGACCATGGACCCTCCATAACCTCACAAACTGCAAGAGCAAACAAGTAGTATATGTGATTGAGTGTCCTTGTGGCCTCAGATACGTGGGTCAGACAATGCGTCCAGCCCACATCAGGATTTGTGAACATTGTTCTAGAATCCGATGTAAGAACATGAGTGCCCCCTTATTACCCACTTTATAGAATCTCATCATTCCGTTGATGACATTACTTGGTGGATTATTTAAATAGTTGTCCACTCAACTAATGCCCTTGCAAGTCTTCTATCTAAAGAAGCCGTTGGATCCATCATTTGGACTCTTTTCACAATGGACTTAATGAGGAATTCATACCTCTAAGATGATCTTTTGCGACCGGGTTACCCGTCCCTCGACATATACACACACTCTCTCCCTCTTGTAAGTTGGCCTTCCTTGTCCCTTCTTCCTCTGGGACCACAGGGTCCTGCCCTTTGATCGGCTGGTCATCCCTTTTTCCGACTGACCCTCGGCACCTCCCTCTGCGGTTGACCTCCTGCACCTCCCTTCTAGACACATTTGTCTTTGGCGGTAGCTTTCGCCACCGTGGATGGGGGGCCCCCTCATTTGGGTGCTCCAGCTTCCCTAACTGTGACGACAGCTGCCCCCCCCTGTGAGGGGACCGTTTGCCTCCTGTGTCTAATTTTGAATCAGGCTCCATTCTTTCTCCCCGTGCTTTCACCCCATCTATATGCGGGTGCCATTTGTTGTTTTTCAAACAAACACATACACAGCCCCCTTTGTCTTTGCAGAGCTGCACTTCCACGGTCTCTCCGTGCTCGCTCTTGACAAGGCAGCTGCCCCACCTCTTGCACCAATAGCCTTGCGGCACTGTGATACACTTCGTGCCCCACCTCCCGCGCCACTGGGCGCATTGGAACCGGATACTCTCCTATCAGAAGCCGCAGGAACGGTTTGGCGCTCACCACACCCCTGCTCAGGCTACTTGAAGGCATGTTGCCATGACAACCTTCACCCGAGTACGCTCGTCAGCGGCATTCGGCTTCAGCTGCTCACCGGGTGCAGGCTCCTTCGTTGCGAGTCTCCCGCATGACACGGCATTTTCGCGTTCTGCCGTGCGCTTCAATTCCCAACTCTCTAAACTCCTGTACCAGCGCGCAAGGTAAGCATACCCAGCTTGGTCCAGCAGAGGGATATTTATGGTGGGCTCCCTAATAGACACCGTGTTTCCCACGCACCAGGTTTTCTCCCTTTCTTTCCCCTATTTTTTATGAAATCCTGAGGCCACCTCCTAGTTCCCACAGGCACTGTAACTACATTGTCTGTACTGATGGTCTCGCTACTAATACAAACGGACAACATAAGTAACGTTTATACCCACTCGATTCGGGCGGCTCTTGTTTTCATTTTACAGTTATTTTTGTACTGTAACACCGCATCCGTGCCACACCAGTTTCTCCTGGACTGACCTGTGTTGTTCTCGACTTTGCCACCCAGCACTGATTGATACCGTGCTGCAAAGTAACCCGCTCGTACACCTCTGTATACTTTGTCAGTATGCTCCACACGGGTCACCATTTTTGTATGGGTCACGTATCTCCCCTTTTTCTCCTCCTTTTGCCACTCTGCACATGGAACCTATCATTGTGTTTTGATGTTCTCCAGCCTCTCTCACACATCTATCTTTGCCTTGTTCTTAACTCGTTTCTACAGTATATGGTCACTTCTGTACCTATGTTCTCCCTCTAGGCAGTCATGGATACATGGTGTATATACAGCAGTTTTATCTAACACACCACTTTTTTGAATTTTTTTACATGCATTTGTGCACGATACATAACTTCATGATTTCCCCTCCTCTCCCCATTCTGAGATCTACTCCTTTTATGTGCTTACTTCTATAGCTGTTGGATTTCAAGCAGAAGTTGAAAGTAGCAAGTAGAAGTTCTGGCAGTAGCCTTGTCCAACTGGACATTTTCATAAGCAGTACAAGAGTTCTGACACACTAGGACAGCAGCCACGCGACATTCCCCTGTCCTCCATACATTCATAGGGTGAGTGTTTCGTGTCCGTTTGTCAACAGTATCACAAAAACTCAACACTCCTTTGTAATTTTCCTATGGAGTACTAGTCTGACCAATCATGTTTTAATTTTTTCTGCCCCCTTTAGGGATTAATCTCTATACTACATCAACTCTGCCCTGAGGAAGGCTTCAATCACATTAGCCTGTTTAGGCCCGCCCAAACATGTTTTTCCCTGTGCTGTGTTCCCCTCCCTTCTGGAAGCACCTTTGGGAACAAATCTACAATATTTCATACACGTTTATGGCAAAATAACCATATGTCATAAGTTGATTGTGAATGATTTCACTCTGTACTAACCAGGGTAATTTTTTATACACCCTGGTTAAAATCCAACCCAGAGGTACAACTGTTTTCCTGTTGGGCCTCCGTCCTTTTATTAATTGTTTTTGCACAATATCCTATTCCATTTCTCTAATGAAATTACAATGTACACGTTATGCTCTTTGTTTCTCTTTCATTTTTTGTTATGTTTTTTTAAACTTGTGTAAGAAGCACCTTGAAATTCTTAAAGAATATGTATTTCTGTATAATAAATTTATTTTCATGTACTCCTAGGTTTTTCCATTGGTTTTGTTGTCTGTGTGACTTCCCTTGAAAGCACACACCTCATAATAACATGGAGATTTAACCTAAAATTATTGACAGAATTCAAGACTGTCACTGGCGTGGGTTCCTTTCTTAGGTTCCTTGTTTTGAATGGCAGCAAGGGGGATCATTGTCAAAAGCTATATTGCAACACATGACCACATACGTGCCCGCCATATACATAGGAAAGAAATTAGAGAAAAGACTGGCAATTTTAGAACTTTGGAAGATGTACCAAGAGGTAAAGGAGGACCTGCCAGCAGAGTAGTTGGTGCTTAACCAGCATAAGAGGGAGGGCGTTGAACCCTGAGCTCCTCTTACCTTGTCTGAAATTAAGAGTGCAACTGCAGAAGAAATAGGAGTCTATCCTTTAAAGGAAGTAAAAGCAGTGGTGGGATATAGTAACTCGACATATTAACCCCCTGCTTGCAGTAGTGATGATAGGCCAGAAGAAAGTAAAAGAAAGGAAGATGATTGTAAATTTATATGAGATAAGGAAGAAAGAGGCTAGAGGTCGATTTTGCCGACATATATAGACAGAGAGATTAAGCGATGGAAGTGAGAAAATGGCAGGGCTGATGAGGTAATGCTCGTACAGAATGAATGGATGGGAGACAGATGTTACTCAAGTTAGATGGGAAAAGTATTGAGGAGGTTAGACAGAGAGAAGACAACGACAAGTAAGAAAAGAAGGACATGGAACAAGAAAGGAGATTGAGGGAGGATGAGCTAGGAAGGAAAAGCAGGGATTGACATGAACAAATATATAGGGAGGAACAAGGGAAAGTTGAACAATGGGCAGAGGAACAAAGGAAGTATGACAGTAGACAAAGGACAATAGAAGAAAGAGACATGAAGATAAGCAAGAGAGAGGAGGAAGAAGCAGAAAGAGTAAAGAACAAAAGGTTACAGAGAAGAAGAGGAACTAAGACAAGGAGTAAGGAGGGAAGGACGAAGGCAGGAGGAAGAAAAGGATATAAGGGATGCAAGAAAGCGAAGGGAAGTAGATGTAGAAATAGAACAGAATACGAGGCAGCAAGGTCTGGATGCCAGTCTCATCCTCAAGAAACAAATGAGGCAGAGTGCAGAAATACGATGGGATAGAGTGAGAGAGATTCCCCCGATAAAAGAGATAATGCCAAAAGCACTTAGAGTAGCGCTAGAAGAAGAAAGATGTAATGTGGAAGGCATTGTGGAAAGGACCGATAAGGTCTATCAGCAATTAAGATGAGAAAGCGTGTATGAAACTTGAGGGAGCGGTAATCAATCCCTGATACCACAACCACAAATTGAGGAGGAAAACATGTTTAGTAATGAACTCTGATCAATGTCTTTGAGCAGACTAAATTTAGATAAAGGCGAGGTGGGTGATAGTCACACTAGTTGAGGTCTGTAAATGTCAGATGAGGAAAGAGAGTCAGGTCATGGGGCAGAAGGAGAGGGTGCATGCACCCACCAGGAAGCCAACAGATGGATAAAGAGGTAAGATTCTCAGATCTGGAATATACTAAAGAAAGGATGCCAGATCCCATAGCATATCATGAGCTTCCCGAAGATGATAATATAGTGAGAAGAGAGAGTCTCCACCATTCATAAGTAGGTTAAGGTCGCTACTAGCAAGAAGACAGATTACCCCTGCCATTGACAGACTAATAGTGCGATCAGACTACGGGATGGGGTTCACACAGTTCCCCCTGCTAGAGAAGGGCCAGACCACAATACATTCCATGGCCACAGATGGATAAGGATAACTTAAAATTCAAGCTCCCTAGTTTGACTTCAGGGGCTAGGAAATGGATATATGAGTTGGAGAAAATGACAGGAGGAAATACGCTGGGCACAGGAGACATAAAAGGCTCCTAGCAGCCATTCTTGGGGAGAGGGCTGATGACAGATGGAGGAGAGTGGGGAATTCAAGTGTGACTGCACAAACACGTCGCATGACGGAGCGCCATTTAATAATTGTAGGGCAGATGTTTGGAGGGCTCTCAGGGTACAGTAAACTCCCAGAAAACTGGCAATTTTGTACATTCCCTCGGTGCCTGCATACGCAAGCAATATGCCCTTTTATTACACAAGTCCAACAAACTGTGGGTGGCCCCCTGACAATCCCTCCTTTGGTATATCCTCTCTGAGCACTCTGGTTTTCATTCTGAGTGTTTTGAAATCCACCTTGATTATTCTTAAATTCACCTCCTCTTTCCCTGAAACCCATACCTCTGCCTCGTGGCGCAAACTCATACCCATCTTGATCCATCAGGCGTGAATTATTTGCCTGAGATATACCTATGGCTTCCTTTATTCCCATTCCTTCTCTGCTTGTCAACACTGCCCCTTTGACAATTGTTTCTAACTAATTTGGCTTTGTCAATTTTTCTATTCTCATCCTTCTTTTGTTCTTCTCTTGTAACAACAGAAAGTGATGTACTTTAATCAACTGTATCTCAGCCCATGGCTCAGCTTCCATCCCCACTTGTTTTTTCATCTATCTCTGTACTGGCTATGGTAATCCCTGACACAGAAAATAATAAAATAAGGCCACAGTTTTTCCCGCTTCCCAGTTTCAAGCTGCCATTTATCTTGAATATCCTGAATGTAATCAATAGGGTCTTCATCTTCTTTCATTTATAGTGTCATAATTGCACCCATATCCGATGTGTCCGGACAGCTGAGGGAGGACAGCTTATAGAACCAGAGCTGTGTATTGCTACCCAGCAAGCCCAAATGCACACCCAAGGGATAATAATCCCTATACACAAATTACTCATTCATTGTAGGTTTTACGCCGTAGAGACGATCATTTAGGTACTGGCGTACCTAATAAAGTTCAAATTTTAACTCAAAAAGTTACTAGGCAGTTTCACAATGTCAATAAAGAACACATTTAAAACATCAATGTCAAATGTGTAGATAAATCAGAGCCTAGATTATAGAGATAACTTTTGGAATGTAATCTCGCAAGTCCAACAAGTTATGGGAAATAGACAAATCAAATTCACACAATGTCCTCTATTGGCACGTAGAGCACATATTTATCCATGTTACATACAGTACCAAAAACCTTAGGAACATAAATATTGGTGTTTAACCACTGGTGTTGTACAAATCAGTTGCAAGTCTCTATGAATTTGTCACTCCACAGCGCTATAATCCATAGGTTCAATCAATCATAAACTTCCAAATGAAGTCCCTTTTTAGGTGTTAATAAATGACCAACGCATTTCGGTTCATAGAACCATCTTCAGGGTATAGACTTCACTGTTCATATTCACAATAATAGTTCATTACAAGGACTCTGTAGGGTAATAAAGAAAGAAAGCTTTTCCGTGTGACTTCTTGGTTTTTTAGAATTCACTAACAATGTAGAGTGTTTAGAAATAACTAACCTTGCTGATACAGGAGCAGGGAGTCCAAACAAAAGCCCAGTCTTCAGGATAAGAACTAGGCAAAGGTAGAGTGCGGTCGCTTCAGTATCTAAAAAAATGAAGCCAAAGAAGACCCATAAAGAATGGCAGTCTAACTGTAGGTACGGGAAAATGTGAAGAAAAGCATGTTAAATGCTTCTAGACCGAGAAAGCATCAATCCATGGTCTGTGTAAATAGGGGGATCTAGCTCAGTGTTATATCAAAAGTTTCTTATTGCCAAGGAGGCATCAGAGTTCCCCAGTTATGTTTGTATTGAATTAGGTGGAAGGAACTTGGATGTAGGATCTGATAACGTTCGATGTACCCAAAGTGTAATAATCCCTGTGACAAGACTTACAAAGGGATAAAGTGGAGGGATAAGGCTATCAAGTGCTCAAGTAATAGTGTGTTCCACACCAGGAATACACTATTCAAATGTGGGAGAGTTCATACTTCTGTTCACATGGAAAGTGGCTATGCAAAGAGTCGCAGTAGATCCAGAAGTCTTCCTATATGGAGTGAGGATTCTGTTAACATGGCTACCTGGGCTAGTAGGGAGTGTACACAATTGCCAGTTTTCAAGAGGGAGGACAGCTTATACACTGCCATACAGCACACAAACAAGAGACGGATTTGCCCAGGATCACACATCCTATCAGTCGCATTTGCCACAAGTACAGCAGGTGCAACAGCAGGGATTAGTACAAATGCACACACTGCAAGGGCAGTCACAACAAGCACCTATGCAGACACAATATGTGAAAACAGGGCACATACTCACAATGAGGATAGGGGGTGTCACTGTGGTAGGAGGAAATACTTTCATGGGGACAGGGATGAGCTTGTACTCTCAATAGGACAGCTCACATGGTGACTTAATGTGTTCAATACTATCTCTGACACCAGACCCCAACAACAACCAAGGGTCAATGTTACGATAGGGGGCAAATACTTTTCTTTTCTTGTAGACACTGGGGCAACCCGCTTGTGTATACGGGAGGGAAAATATCCAATGTCAGGTATTGCCATGAATGCACAAGTGTTCCCTGGAGCTAAAAATGTAGTTCCTTTGTCTGATAAATTACCTGTCTCCATAAGGTAATGGGACATGTCCGTTCCTTTGTTATATTCACAACAGACACCAGTTCACATTTTAGGAAGAGATTTAATGACTAAACCTAGCATGACGATTTCATTTACTGCTCAAATAATAGTGTGTTCCACTCTAGGAATACACTATTTAAATGTGGGAGAGTTCATACTTGTGTTCACAAGGAAAGTGGCTCTGCAAGAAGTCACAGTAGATCCAGAAGTCTTCCTATATGGAGTGAGGATTCTGTTGACATGGCTACCTGGGCTAGTAGGGAAGATTGTGAGAATACCTGATTAATTTTTAATTAGACCACACATACCTATGGATGAGGAAGATCAACAGACTATTCCTATAGAGTTGGAAGCAGCTATAGTACGAGGTGAGATAGCTATGCTTGAACGGGTAGATGACAAAGGTAGATCATGAAGAATGTTGATAGCTCTTGAGGAAGGGTACAGATTGACTGACATAACAGGTGAAGATATGTTCAGAGAAGAACATAACGATGACGAAATGGTGTTCTTCATGAGCATTAAATGAGGATTGAGAAGAGAGAAATCCCACAGTGAATGGCGATAATGCGGCAAAGACCAGCATTTTTCCAGGATGACCCTGAAATGGTGCCAAGTGTCCCATGGAACACATGCCCCTATGATGTGGGTTTTTTGAAGGGAGGTTAAAATAAAGCTTATCCCAGGAGCAATTTCACCCCAAGCAAAACAGTACCCCATGTCCCGAGAAGCCGATGAAGGTATATTCCAAACTATTTCTGCATTAATGAATCAGGGGATCCTAGTGCCATCTGAGTCTTCGTGCAATACTGTGGTGTATCCGATTAAAATATCTAAAGGGGGGTCGTGGAGATTTATCCATCATTTATGACCTCTTAACCAGATTATAGAGGCAGATTTTCCATTAGTTCCTAATCATGCGATAATATTGTGCAGCATCCCAATCGAAGCTCAGTATTTCACAATGATCGATTTGAAAAATGTGTTTTTCTCGATACCGTTGCATAAAGACTCAGAAGACCTGACTTCATTTACGCTTAGACAAAAAAGACTAAAACATACTTGTTTTCCTCAAGGGTACTGTGAGTACCCATCATTCTTTAACAGGGTCCTACAGATGGATCTAGGCAATATTGATTTTAAGGGGTTGGGATTTAGGGAATTTAGTATGTGTTTTGTGTATTACTGCTTGGGTTTGTGGTTGCTTCTAGCAGACTGCATCTGTTTCAGAGAGGGTGGGTTGGGTGCTTTGGGTGGGGGTGTGTGTATTTTGCCTTTTTCTCCTCTGTTGATTTTCAGGTGGGGGAATCTTACAGTGAATATGGTGGGTGAGGACTTGAGGTTGGTGTCTTGAAACGTTAATGGTTTGAACAATGTCAAGAAAAGAATGAAAATCTTGCGCTTCTTGGATGATCTCAAGGGTGATGTATGTCTCCTGCAGGAGACTCATTTGGCAAAGTATGAAATTGAGAAATTGAAGAAAGGTTGGGTGGGGCAGGTCTATGGTGCCTCATTTAATACCAAATCGAGGGGTGTGGTAGTTTTATTCAGGAAAAACGTCCCGGTCAGGGTTCTGAAGGAAATGTCTGATAAGGAGGGGAGAATAATTGCTCTGCTGCTAGATGTGCAGGGGATTGAGGTGTCCTTGTATACTATCTATGTGCCCTCAATGGATGACGGTTCCTTCTTCAGAAAAGTGGCGCAAATATTGCAGGATGTGGGATCCAGGAATGTTGTGTCAGGAGGAAATTTTTAATATTGTTTTGGATGAGTCAGTGGATAGGAGTGGAAGTCATTCTAGGGGTGGTGCGGACCGGAATCATTTGGCATTGGCGGATTTGATGTTGGAACATAATTTACAAGACTGTTGGAGCCTGGAGCATCCCTTGACCAGGGAGTATAGTTTTTACTCGGGTGCACATTCAGTATATTCTAGAATAGATATGTTTTTGACTGCTGGTCAGATGACGGAGTGTTGTGAAACAAGTGAAATAGGTAACATACTCTTATCGGATCATGCGCATGTGGTTTTGCAATTTCGGCTTCGATATGCGCTAAATGTTCATAAATTTTGGAGGATGAATGTTTCATTGCTGCAAGAGGATGATGCGTTGGAGGAATTGAGGAAGGAAGTGGAATTTTTTGTGGAGAGTAATCATGATGGCATGATGCATCCCAGTATTGTCTAGGAGGCTTTGAAATGTACGATACAGGGCCATCTAATTGGTGTATGGAGTGGGTTACGGAAAAAGAGCGTTGAAAGGAAGGCATTGTTGGAGACTAAACTTACCGAATTGTCGAGGAGGGTGATGGTAGGTCCGGTTTGTGGGGAGGTTGTGGGTGAACTTAAAAGGGTGAGGAGAGAATTGTATTCGCTCATTGATGAACGTAATAATCGAAGTAGCTTCTATTTAAAATTCGCCTACTTTGAGAAGGGTGAAAAATGCGACAGGTGGTTGGCTTATAGGTTGAGGAAGCGGAAGGCAGAGCAGTCTATTCCTTCGGTTAGGACTCATGACGGCAGCATTAGCTATCATCCGGGCGTGATAAACAACATTTTCAAAGACTTTTATGAGGAACTTTATAAGAATGAATCCGGGATATCAGGTGAAGGTGCAGAATTTCGGGAAAAGGTAGGCCTGTCTAGGATTAATGTGGATGATTCAATGTTGCAGGAGGAGGATTTTTCATTGGATGAGGTTAGGACGGCGATTGGTAAGTTGAATGCTGGGAAGGCCCTGGGACCGGATGGGTTCCCGGTGGAGTTTTACAAGATCCTGCCGGATTCGGCTCTGCGATTGTTGCTGGATGTGTATGTGGAGTCGTTGATCATAGGATTACTTCCCGAGAATACTCGTCATGCTTTGATATCGGTCCTTCTTGAAAGGAGGGAGGGATGAAACTCTGCCTTCCAGTTATAGGCCTATTAGTCTTGTTAATGTTGATAATAAGATTCTGGCAAAAATGTTGGCTTGCAAGTTGGAGCGTCTGCTTCCGTCAGTGATACATGTGGATCAATATGGTTTTGTGAAGGGTAGGAAGACCTCCAGTAACATCAGAAAGATTTTAAATATTGTCTCGAAAGCAAGTGGTCAGGAAAGGGATAGTGCTGTTTTATCTTTGGATGCGGAAAAGGCATTTGATAGGGTGAATTGAGACTTCCTCTATGCAGTGTTGGACAAGATGGGTTTCGGTATGAGGTTTATTTCCTGGATCAGACTGTTATATAGTGAGCCGACTGCAGAGGTAGTTACCAATGGTATGAGGTTAGGGAGAATTAGAATGGAGAGGGGTACGAGGCAGGGGTGCCCTCTGTCGCCTCTTCTATTTGTGTTGGCTTTGGAACCACTGGCTGAGTTTATCAGGAGGGCTGAGGATGTGGTGGGTCACTTATGCTGGGGGATAACACAGAAGATTTGGTTGTTTGCGGATGACATGCTCTTAGTCCTTAGTGATCTCAAGAAGTCTATACCGGCATTGATGGATGTTATGGCAGAGTTTAATCTTTGTTCTGGATACAAAATTAACTGGATGAAATCAGAGATTATGCCTTTGACGCATTCTGTTGATAGGAGGTTTGTGGTGGATTTGCGCTTCAGGTGGTGTGCGGATAGATTGCTGTATTTGGGGGTTTGGCTTACTCCGGGGATTGGTGGCATGGTTAAGGAAAATGCACGGGTCGTGTGTAGTGGTTTACGGACGGATCTTGAGAGATGAAGTCTTTTGAATCTTTCTTTGTGGGGTAAGGTGAACGCCTTAAAAATGGTATCTGCCCTGAGGATTAATTATGTTTTGAGCATGGTTCCTTTGATGTTCCCTAAGTCGTTTTGGAGAGATTTGGACAGGTTGTTGCAGGAGTTCTTGTGGGATAGCAACCCCCCGAGAGTGAAATTGTGGAGGTAACAATTGCCATTGCATGAGGGTGGTCTTGGGGTGCCGAATTTCAGGGCATATCACCTAGCCTTCTTTTCTGAATTTTTGGTTCCCTTTGTGGAGGATTTGCAGGATGTTTGGGAAGAGGCTGAAACCAGTTTCAATGGACCTCTTACTTCCAGAGCTGTGTTGACCTCGGTCTCCAGGAAGAGTTGTGGACACGATTTGTTGATAGATGACTTGAGGAGCGCTTTGAGGGAGCCTGGTGCCTCGCTGTGGCTAAATCCTGCTATCAAGATAGATGGCAGGGTGATTTTTTGGGCAGATTGGTTTCCGGGTGGGGTGAGGTGGGTTGGTGACCTGTTTACAAATGGTCGTTGGATGAACACAAGGGAATTGCAGCAACAATATGGTATTGAAAACTTTAGAGCTTCTGACTTTGTAAAGCTCAAAAGAGCAATTGGTGATGTGGATTTGGAGAAGAAAATTGCGTTGGATTTGTTTGCAAGGGATTTGGTGGGATCGGGTGGAGGTCTGGCCAGTCGCCTGTATAAAGTGTTTGTGTCGTGTTTTCAAGGGAATGATTCTTTAAGAGAGGAGTGGGGCAGGAGAATCGGATTGGATATCACGGAGGGCTTGTGGCAAAACATGTGTATGAACGTGAAGTTGTGCTCGCTGGGACTCACGGAAAGATCGAGACGGATTAAAATTCTGAATCGCATTTATTGGACGCCTGAGAGAATGCATAAAAGAGGGATGTCGGAGAGTACAGATTGTTGGAGGGTTTCATGTGAAATTGGTACACTGGAACATTTACTATGGGATTGTAGGCTGGTGAGGCTGTTCTGGGGTGAGATTGGTCGTATATGTGATACAGTGATTGTTGGTCTCCCGGTCTTGGATTTTAGTGTGATCATATTGGGGATTGATGAGTCTTTGGATGATCTCTCTCAGAGTGAGAAGAAGTGGTTGTTCAGAGGGGCAATGACTGGTAAAAGAATTATTTTAAGGAACTGGAAGAACGGTTTGACATTGAATGTTGAGACGTGGCTGTCTGAGATGCATGAATTGGCAAATATGGAGAGAGTGATGTAAAAGAGACTTGGTAAATTGGCTTTGTATGAAAAAATATGGGCTAGATTTTTGCAGCTGTTCTAACATTGTGGTTATTGGGTGGGGGGGTGATTGAGAGATTTCTTTGATTTATTGGGGGTTTGCGGTGTTGTACATGTCACTCTGTACATTGAACTGTGTAAAATGCTGTGCTTTTCTTGTATTGTTTGCCATGTTTTATTTGTTGTACATTGATTGTCTTGGGTTTTTGTTGTAGACGTTTAGTAAATAAAGTTTCAACAAAAAAAAAAGAGTGCGGTGATATATTATGTAGATAACATATTGATTTGCAGTAAAACAGAGGATGAATGTAGGCAAGATTCTGTCCAATTTATGACTATTCTAGCAGAAAACGGATATAAAGTGGACAAGGAGAAATTACAGTATTGTCAGAAAGATGTGTTGTACAAAGGTCAGATAATTTTGCATGAAGGAAAGAAAGTGACACCTCAAAGGGCTGATGCAATTATGAAAACAGCAAAACCTAACACAGTGAGACAAATGTAGCAGTTTCTGGATTTATGCAATTACATTAGAGCGAGGGTGTTTCATTACACCACGTACGCAAAGCCACTTTTACACATATTAAAGAAAGCACAAGTTGGTAATAGAATGGATTGAAGAAATAAAGGAAGGATTTGAAAAGTTGAAAAAATAAATGTGTACAGCTTCAGTTTTAGGTATTCCCGACAAAGGCAAGGAGTTTTATTTATTTTCACAAACAAATGGGGCAGTTATGACAGTAGTGCTTATACAAAGGACAACACTGGCATACACACTTTTGGCATATTACAGCGGGATCTTAGACCCAGTCGGGAGAGGACACTTCCCTTGCGAACAATCTTTGGCAGCTGCCACATTTGCAATTGAGAAGTCCAAATGTATTGTCATGGGCTGTTCTATGACTCTTTAAGTGTAACATTCCTTATTTGCTATTTTAGAGAAACCCAAGGGCACATTAACATTTCAAAGAGCAGGAATGAAGTAACTATGAAGTAATGATTTCTAATCCAGCAATTCAAATCGTAAAATGTAAAATAATGAATCCAGCCACGTTTGTAGCTGAGCCTGTAGAAGAAGGTGATCATGTGCATGACTGTGTAAATTATGTTGAATTCTATGATGATGTATCCCATGTGAAAGAGAATGCTTTGGTGGGAGGAGAGATTCTTTTTGTTGACGGTTCTTTGAAAATGTATCAGACTAGTGGGGAAAGGCATTCGGGTTCTGCCATAGTAAGACACAGATTAAATGGTGAATTTGAGGTAGTGGCGAGTGCAAGACTACTGTCTCACTTTTCAGCACAAACAGCAGAATTAGTAGTGCTTATTGTCGCACTTGAGAAACATGAAGGGCAGGAAGTGACGGTGTACAGTGACTCTGCCTACGTGACATCAACCGTACAAGCAGGGCTGTCACATTGGAAGGGGAGGGGCTATCTCCATGCAGACGGCTTTCCAGTACAACATGCATCCTTATTGGACAGGCTCATTAAGACACTACAACTCACAGTAGCCATAGCGGTCGTAAAATGTGCAGCCCACACTAAACAAGCAGATTTTATCTCTCACGGAAATGAACCCGAAGACAAAGAAGCCAAAAGGGTTGTGTATTTCCCAGATAGTTCAAATTTCGATACTGAAGATATTAAAGAAAATTCCAAGAGAAGCATGTTAGTACAAGAGGGGGTTAATTTGCTGTCAATCACACAACTAATAGAGATTCATGGGAGAGCCCCACAGGAAGAGCAAGAGCTACGGAAATGAAGGGGGTGTTCTTTATCCCCCTCAGAAGCATTATGATGACAGAAAAGAACTGGAAAGCCAGTAATGTTGACAGCGTTATAAAAAGTCGCACCTAAGCAACTGCATTATCCCATGCATATAACCAGAGTAAGGATTGCTGCCAGTATTGCAGAAGACTGGTTAATTCCCATTTTGTTGGAACATGTTGCACAGTTCATGGTGAATTGTATTGTGTGTCACAAATGTACTGCTGGGCATACACTGAGAGCAATTAGAAAAGAGATGTTTTTATGGGAGGGCAAAAGGACACTTGCCCAGGGCCCCCCACCTTGGAGGGGTCCCCACAAGACTAGCTGATCTGAAGAAGTAAGATTCCATTGTTCACCAGTCTTAAATAGCACACGTCAGAATATTTTATGGGGTGCTGCTGAGGCTCTAAAACCATTGACTTTTTGTTTTGGCAAGTGCATTCTGCCTTGATCAATTCATTATGTATTGCTTTCTGTGTTCACTGTGGTATACATAATTTGTGTGTTCCTTATGACACAACTCTGTAGAATTCTTACCTTCCTGTGAGAATTATTTTGATAATGTGCAATAGGCAATGGTGAGATGCATTTCATAATTTGAGTGCCACAATGGTTCAGAAGTTAGCTCAGTGTTTGAAGCACTCATTGCACAGATATGTGTTCATATGCAAAATTAGAATATCACATTCCAGAAAGGCTGGCTGAGCCTTTCCTATGTCTGAAGTTTATAAACCTGCCTGCGTATGTACTTGGTTTTGCAGAACAACATCTGCTATTATCAGCAATCTACCTGTACCAGATAGGGGTTGCTATAAGAACTAGCATATCATCCGTATGATGAAGGTCTAGAAAATGACTTGATCGGATGGGGTGTTGTAAAACCTAGGCAATTGCCTCCAACGATGGCATACACTGTTAGTCCAAGAGGTGAATAAGTATCCAAATTCAACACTATGGAATGACAGCGTTCATGTTTGTATCCTGGATTTGCCAGCAGACGATACAGTGATCCTGATCAAATCATCTACTATATCTTACATTGCTGTGCCTGTGAGTTTGCCTTCTTGTATGCTGCTAGTCTCGTATAGCCCATTACTTGATCATTCTTCTTATGTAGGCCATTTTGGTGGAAGCTTTGGTAGACAGAAGAGAGTGGACTATATGTTGCAGGGCTCCAGCAAGCATATTTTAAGGTCTGCTTGTTTGACACAAAAAGCGGTTTGCTTTTTGGTAAAAGTCAAAGGTTTTTATGCACGTTTATAAATGAAAATGTCACAAGCCATTGTTTTGGAAGTATTTAAAGCTTTAAAATCCAAAAGACAAAAAAAGATTACATTTGTTAAATCACATCGATTGGTATTCTGGTTCTTATAAACGTCCCTTGATGATGGAGAGAAAGAAGCTAGAATCATTCCCATTTTGCATAACATCCTTCTATAATATTTAGTTTAAAAATGGTCATGTTTGGTAATGTGATTTGTATACTTTCCAAGTCTGTTTTTTTTATATAAAATGAGATTGTTTTAGTTCATGGTAAGAACTGGAAAAGAAAGTGGTCAAATTCAGAAATTGCAGAGTTGGCACAAATCCCAGCATTACCCCATCACCCCTTAACCAATGTGTGATCCTGGGCATCTCATTTAATCTTATATTGACTAACCTTTCAATATTGCCAGTCCCTAAACCTTTCAAAATTTGTCAGCTCTTCCAAGTGATTTCCTTCTCATGGTATGATTTTCACAAAAGCCTTATTCATGGTTTCACTGAGTTAATAGGGTGCATATTTATATTGCAGACCACAGCCATTTGTTCCTTTGATATTTAATGGCAACACTATTTGAAAACCATATCCCACTTCTAATCTCAGTCTGTCTGGATAAAGAGACCTTCCTGGTAGCTTCTAATCTGCCTTCACTATCCATGCTACAGTACGTGTAGCTTTCTCTTTCCTTCCAATTGGTGGTCTCTATCCATGCATGAGCACGTTTGCGTTCTGTGAGCCAGCTAATGTGTGTTCTCTGTCTATTATGGGTTACATGTACCTTTTACATACGGTCCTGCATTAATACTACATCCACCTTCCTGGATGTTATTGATAAAAAGTATCCTGTATGTACTAGAACAGTAACCCCTTTGTAGACTGCTAATGTTGGTCTTCAAATGCTACTTGTTTATCAATTTGATTAGACCAAGAATGAAGAGGCAAGGGGACTTAAAGGGAGTAAACATGCTTATTATGCTGCGAGACAGCATATCAACATATAATAAGTGAGTGTGATGGGTGGGGGTGGGGAGCGGGGGCGCAACCAGTACTCTTCATCCCTTCATTCCTTTGTTTTCTTGGAGGGGGCCCCAAAGATGTCCTGCCCAGGGCCCCAAAAGTGCTTAAAATGGCCCTGAATTAGAGGAGTAATACCTCGACTGAATGGTCAGTTTCAGCATTTACACATCGACTATGTCGATATGCTGCAGATATGTAATGGATACAGGTATCTATTAGTGGTGGTGTATCCTTTCTCTAAGTGGATCGAAGCTGGTCTGTGTGCACACCATGATACCACTTAAACAGCACAGTTTTAAGTGTGCAAAGATTTTCCAAAGGGGGGTTTGTGCGAAGTACTAAGATCCGATAATGGGCCTAATTTTGTCAATGAGTTATTTGAACAAATAGGACTTCTATTAAGCATAAAACACAAGTTTTCTTCTGCTTATCACCCTCCAGCAAACAGGATATGTGAGAGACTCAACTGCCTCCTCAAGGAAACGCTCACCAAGATTAAATTGACTTTAAAGAAGGGATGGCTATATTTCCTACCCCTAGCCCTATATACCCTTCAGAATCAGCCAGGTTCTGACCACTACCTCACCCCTCATGAACTAGTGACATGGCGTTGTCTGAGAAGGCCTCTTATGCCTCTATCTAGGGTCAGGAGTGATGCCCAGAGTGTAGCGAAGACTCTAGGTGATGAAATGCATGATTATTTGACATGTATGTGTACCTGTATTTCTTTCATTTCAGATCAAGTCAAGCATCCGGAGAAAGGTCTAAGAACATGGAAGGGAAAAATCCAGCCACCAATCCAAGTGAACAATTGCCACCCCCAAAGTTATACGTTGGGGACCTGATACTTATAAAGAACTTCACTAGAAGGTGGCACGGACCTAGTTCAATTGCCCCTTTATTGGTGAGCATGTCTCCTCTTCCGTAGTTAACGTTGCAGGATGACGAGCTTGACTGCATTTGAGTGACATGAGGGTTTATAAAGGAAATATTTCATTGTCTTTCAGTGACGCACTATGTACATTAGTAATGGTATTCAAGGTGGTGGTAATAGTAGGTTGCAGTACAGGTTCACACATTTCATTACAATTCTGTGGCATCATCAGAGCATCACACTGTACATAGTGAGGCAGCATAAGGGTAAGCACTGCTGTATGCTGCACAGGGCAGGGAGGGGCAACCGATCATGATACAATAATGTTAGCAACAGGATCTGGTACAAGTTTAGACATGACCAAATTAATTGGTGTCATGTCCGGAGCAACAATGGGTGGTAGGGAGGACGCAGCAGTATAGAGGTGCCATCACCGCTATCATGGATGTTCCAGATACTTGTAGAGTTTTGGGAGAAAAATCCAATTAATATAAGATGAAATTCTTTTGATGCACCAATGTGTCCTGATTTTAAATGTTTCCGCTCTACTTTTTCTATCTCTAGATTATGTGGAATAGATGTATAGAGACTTTTAACATCGACAGTGAAAAGGATGTCATATCTCTCATATTACAAGTTTTCAAGAATTTGTAAAAAATGTGTTGTGTCTTTTATATTTGTATAGTCTGTTGGACTAATAGATTAAAAAATAGTCTATATAAGACCCTATAAGATGACGAATTCCATCTGTGGCTGCTAATATAGGTCTGCCTGGTGGATTTACAGGATCTTTATGTATTTTGGGAAGTAGGTAAAAAGTAGGACCTTTAGGATGTTCAACAAATAAAAGCTTCATGTTTTTGTTGTTAATCCATCCTTGTGTTTCGGCATGTTCTAATACTAGTTTAAGATGACTCTGTATTTTTTCAGTAGGATTGTATTCTAGTTCATTATATGTTCTGTTATCATCAAGTTGCCTCATATATTCATGTTCATAGTCATTGGTTTTCATAATTACTAATGCTACTCCCTTGTCATGGTGAATGGTGATATCATCATCCATGTACAAGGATCTTATAAAGGATACTACTTTCTGACTCATGTTACCTTATTTAGGTATTTGGTAAGATAGTTTACTAAAATCATTAAGAACTAGTTTTTTGAAAATGTCAATGGATGAAGTTGATACTGCCGGTAACTAATTACTATGTGGTTTAAATGGGGCGTCATGATTTCTAATCATATTGTACTAAAAAATGGCTTCAATTTAAGTTTGCATATAAATCTTAATAGTTCGATTTGTATTCTGAAATACACTTTTGCTATAAACTGGAACGAAACTGAGGCCCTTCTGAAAGGTAGAGGGTTCTTGGGGACTCAATACTGTGTCAGATAGGTTCACCATTAGATTTGCTTGCGCTCCTGCCAAGTCTGTACCCTGACTTGTCTTTTGTTTCCTCCTTCCCCTACATGTTCTTTTCTTCTGGAGCCTTTCCCTAAAAAGGTGTTCAACACTGATGTAGTCTGTGTTCTCTCTCTATCAGAGACCTGTAAGGTTCTGACTTCTTTATTGCTAGTTCTCTGTTGTTCGTCACTATTTTTAGAGTTCTTATTCCCCATAAGAGAACTAGATAAATTGGACGAGCTATAGTTTTTGGATGTGTTTACTGTTTCTTATTTGTCCATACAGCTGTGCACTCTCTCCTTAAGATAGTCATATATTTCACGTTTACATTTTCGAATTTACTTCTGCTCTAGCACTTTGCGGTATCATTCTAGTTTCCCATTCACCTCTTCAAGAATCTTGTCTACCTCTGATTGCCCTATCAGATTTTGTAACTCGAGTTGTGTATCATACATATCCTTGTTAATTACTTCTAGTTGTTTGCATAACTCCTGAAAACTCTTAAATAGTTATTAATATCAAGTCAAGAGAACATTTATTCAGAATATTCTCCCATTTTTCACAAACTACTCTTTAATCTCTTTACATACAATCGGTCTCACGGGAATGCATATGCCCCCTGGTATCCATTGTGTTTTAAAATGTCACCCAAGTGTAAATGCATGGACTTTCCTGTGTATTTTCGAATGAGATAATCTATTCTAACTGTTTGAGATCCTTCTGCATTGATCGCCTTCAGGGATGCTGTGAGGATGTGCCAGTTTTGCCATCTTGTGCCTTCCTGGTGTACTTATACTAACTCACTTCTAACAGAGATGAATAAGGACAATTGAATTTGTACTTAGCTGGTAATGTGTGACCATTAAGGGAGGGAGTCATGGCATTGTTATAGATGTATGGAGCTTAGGCACATTCATATGAATGTGATTCTTTATTTATTTAAATCCTCAATGGCAATAGTGGTTATCAAGGGCACATCTTACTGTGCCCAGAAAACAGATACATTTCTTTATTTAAAGATATCATAAGTGTGTCCCGACCGTGCAACATTTGAAAATTCAACTTAATAGGTTTGTTTTGCAAACACTGTGGCCTGATTCACAGAAGCGTTTTACAGTGGCTCAATTCCATTGAAAAACTTTCTGTGAATCAGGCCCTTCGTGGCATTGCGGGTTGGGGCACGTTGTCAATGCTGGCATTGTTCTTTACATAGGGCAGACGCTTTTTCTCTCATAGTGCAAGTCAGTGGCCTTGCAATCCACAAAGACTTTAGCGCAAGGCCTTTTGGGAGCGGAGGGTTTCATAAATGGGGATGATTAAATAAAGATTAATAAAAATAATAAATAAATAAATAAATAAAGATTGTACTATCATTTCATTGAGGAAAGACAGCATGGGAGATATCACATCTCTGTCCTTCACCCCCTGCCAAGAGCCTCCTCCAATAAGGAATACATTCTAAGAGATAGACTGGCATGTGGGGAAGCTGTCAATCAATTAGAGGACTGAACAGTGCCTTTAAAAAATCCAGCGCTGATAAGATGCATACTGGTATGCCTTTCAGAGACGTGGCCCTATCCTCAGTTTTTTTGTTGTTGTTATTAACTCCACTACTGTTGCATTTTCGGTATGATATCCCCAAATGTGCTTTGAGCCAAGGCTCACCTGCAACACCTGTCACCCAAGTCCAATCCTAAACCTGTGTAAGAACCAATTCCTACTTGCCTGGAAATGAACATGGTAGCCAATGAGAGCCCTAATAGAGAACATATTTCTGGATAACTATGAATTGTCTGGAAGCATCCTACTTTCCCAAGCATTCATAAAGCAAAGCATGTCAGTAAATGGAATATGTTATCTTTGTCTTTGCTTGAATAGATTCAAGGAAATGCATTCCGCTCCTTATTTAGTTACTATGTAAATGGCATCTGAATCCATAATTTTGTCATCAAAAGCATTACGGTTAGCCCCATTAAAAGCCACCAGGAGCCAGCGTACTGTATAATAGTTAAACACAATCGTTCACAGGAGGATCAACAGCATAACTTAAGCATGACCGATTATTTTGTGCATGCATAATATGCCTGTGATAGACTTGTCTTGTACAAATGACTGGTTTTTAATATAAGATATAGTCAGTGTTGTTTGTGACGTATTTCTTCGTTGTTTTCAGTGAAGATTCCGAAGTAAACATTTCACGTAACTCTGTGTGAATACATGTGGTTGTGATCTCAATGTGGTCTGCTTGAATTTATATATTGGTCATTGATTAAAGGAATCGGGGTGCTATACCTTCCTGGAAGCTTGTTGATCCTTCTGCAAAGAAAATGTGTGAACCGGCGTAATGTAGTCCTCAGTCATTGCTAGAGGTAGTCCACCGGCAATGCTAAGGAATAATACTGGACGCTGTGATGTACACCAAAGCATCAGACAGAAGTTTAGAGTTCAGGATTGCTCTTAGCCTGTCTCTCCAATGGAGCCACAGTAGATGGAGTACAGTGATGCAACAATGTCATGCAGGGGTGGTTACAGAAGACATGACACGGGTGTTTGGGCTAGTGCTGGGGGGCTATGCTACAGTACTAAGCCATGTACATTATGGGGGGTATGGTCCATCTCAAAACACATCTTTTAATTAATGTGCCAGAGCGACATTCTTGTTCCCAGTAAACTGCTAGCCCTGCCACCCTACCTTTTGCATTCAGCTCAGCTCCTCAACCATCCCGAGAAACGTAACATTTAATGAAACCACACAGTGTTTATTTTACTCTATCTGGGAGTCTCTAGGGTGTGGACCTGGAGTGTGAGAGAACACAAACAACAGCACATTTCTGAACCTGATGAAAGACGCCACTAGTCGTTTTGCAGTAATAGCAATGAGTAGCAAATTGCAGATACCATGGAGAAAGCTCCAGCTATGAGGCTGTGTGGCAAGCCATGTCACTGTAAGTGTGGAGTAATCCATTAATTATTTATATTTCCCAAGTTCTGTCCGGCGGCCGATGGTGACTTATCTGGAGCACAGATACATTTTGGTAAGTTCTGAATTGCAGATATTCAACACTGTAAGATCTTGAAACTGTGTTGTATACCCATGTAGGGTTCTGTCAATTGTCATATTAGGTGGCTCTATTCTGTAGAAAGTCTCTCAACCTTACACTCTATTGACTGTTCAGTGCCACAACAGAAGAAGATTTTAGACTAGGACATGAACCTGGAAATCAACATGTCTTTAGGAGCATGAATGTCTATTCATTCTAGACAAATACAAATCAGCCTTGGTAAACAAATATGTTTCATGCAACCATTTTGTAAGGCTAGACTGGTTAATTTTTAAATATGTGTGCTGCGTTTGAAGGACAATTAACATTGATCAAAACTCCCCAAACCTTATGTCAAGCATATCGTTTTTCCCCCTTGAAGTGATCAGCTGTGACAGAACGTATAAGAAAATACTCATTGGCTAGGACAATATTAGCATATGGCTTATGCACTCACTGGCCATTTCAAAATAGTAAATTATGAGGAATTGGGAAAAAAGGGCAATCTGAATATTGATGTGTATGAATAATCAGGGATGTCTCTAGAAATCATTGTTAGGGTGTGACCAACCAATACCAGGGAATGAGCAGAACTGATGTCCAAGAGTAGATTATGTCTCACTCAGTAAGGATACATATGTTTAGAATGCATGCAATAAACATAAAATTGTTTTTAAAAAAAAGCGTGTTTTCACTTTCTTTGAGAAGTAGACTGTCTTGCAAGTTGCTAAATCATGATTTATGTCACATCAGTATATTTATCGATCTGTGTATGAGTGAGGTTTCCTTTTCAGCACAAAATTACCTGTATCCTTTCTAGAAGATGCCTGTTTTGGCAGTTACGGGAAATAAGGCATATTGAGGTATCAACTTCCATAAAACCCCACAATATGGGCATGTGAAGAAGCTAAGAATGCAACCCAGGTTTCTGTTAGGGGTCAGAAACGTTAGGCAGACAACTTTGTGACGGTTTTTCAAAAGATGCCATTTTATTAACTCAAAAGGTTGGATAAACACCTAACTATCCCTACCCTATCGCTATCCTGATTAGGATTTCCCTGCCTAAAATAAACTAAAGGAAACACTCTAACAAAAGGTTTCTGTCCCTCACGCTTGTACATACAATAACTTAATAACTTAACAAGGTAATTTATGGCAATTCAATATATAACAGTTAAGTTCACAACCTGATAACTGTCTCTCCATATGATTTGGGTGAACTCCTCACCCCCAGATTCAAGCAGAATTCTACTCAACAGTTCCAAAATAATAAGGAACTCCTGTCTTGTAACACAGTTCCAGTTCAGTCATTTTGGTTCAAACTTGACAACCAATGTTCCAACATGTATTCAACCAACAGTTCAACAAGGTTCTCCTCTTTGCACTTGTCACAAAGAGCTAAAAAAATAACTTGTTCGTATAAAACAAGACTACTTCCATAGTTCAATAGGATCAACAAAATGCCTATGTCACGATAATTCTGCAGCACTTCAAACACTTGCTACAGTGATATTACTTCTTCAGGATGATTCTGTAAAACAACTCTTAGTGGTTCTGCCACTTCTTCTTCAAGACCTTTAACCACACCCAGCACTTCAATGACTTCCACCTGGTCCATTCACCTGCCAGTGTTACTACTACAAGGTTCTCTGCCCAGGTGTACTCTCTTGCCAGGACAGAATAACACTACTAACTACAAATACTTCTGTAGTAAAGGTTATCTTCCAACAATTTAGCAATGTCTTTTGCTTCACAACATCTAGTTTAAGTATGTCTTCTGAGAAAACAAAAAATACATTGGTGCTTTTTGTTACACACTTGTGAGTTACACACACAATGCAGTTTATGCTCCACTCCTCCTCAATACATTATGTTAGGAGGACAGCCCTCCTAGTACTCTTGTTCCCCGGATTCCGCATTAACCAAATGTTGTCAATGGTTCTCTTTCACTCTTACTCTCATTCTTACACTTCTTTGGCTTTTGCAATGTGGGTGTAAGCCAGTCCCTCTTATGACTTCCTTTATATATGGAAATATGTTTTTAAAAAACTTGAAGTCTTAATTGCCCTGCCTTGGCTTTGGCAATGTTGTTTTTTTATACTGTGCCTTGGTATGATTTTCTTTTGGCTCTGCCAATATTTGTTTGTATTGGTTTGCAGATTATTTCCCTCTCTTCATGTGCCCTTTAATCTGACCCACATAGATACAATCACACTCTACTGGTCGTATGGTTAAGTTAATATTATACCACCTGCTCATGTTTGAGTTAGCTTCGTTTACAAAAGAATAATTAGTCTCCTTTATATCAGTTTGGTATTCCCCCAAAAATATTCTTATATTTTTTATTTTTTAATGTGGTATAACTAAGTATTGTTTTTTTCACAGAAGCACAAATTTACAAAAACATAAACATTCCATATCTAATCAGGATATTTTCATTTTTCATCAAATGTTCTTTAAACATTCCAATTTTTGGACTCCTAAAATTCAAGCGCCTGGTACAATTGCAGATGTTCAGATTGCAGCAAATGATAAGATGGAAGCTGTTTACCATACTTCAAAGAAATAAAACCTGTCTGTTGCAGCACTCTAACAACATTTAATGTCAAAGCAGTTTCATGTCCCGCCATCCATCTCAACCAAAAGTCCTCGGATGACAACCAGACTCTTGATGCGACGAAATGCTCCAGATATTGTTTTCGAACATCCCATGTTCCACGGCAAAATCTTAGTATGTGCTCAATGGTCTGGTCTTTTGGATCCAGACATTCTGGACATAAAAGTCTACTTCTAGCCCGCCGCCCCAAAACGAGCGGGAACAGATCCCATCTGAAAAAGACCCAGACGCACTCTAAGAACGTTTTTTCTCGCAGTTGCATCCGGGAATCTTGACAGATAGTTTGGTAGATATCTCAGTCTCTTATCTATTAGGGAGAAAGAAGGCACCACTTTAGAAGACTGAGTTTGAGCGATTGTCTTTAGCCAGTCGGTTGTTAATAGCGCCCTCTTTATCTTCAGAGGATTTGTGATTAGTGTATCAATATCACTATTACAGCTAGTCAGAATCTCCTGCGAACCTCTTTGTAGATCATACAGTACCTCTGGAGAGACTGACTTCAGATGGACCCATAGATCTTCACATAGGGTATTTTGCCTGGGGTTGGATGTCAAACTGAAGAGTGAGAGGAATTTCCAGTCAACCTGTGAACTAAGTGACGAGAGACCAGCTCAAATCTTAGACTAACTATTGGCAGACTTGTTGGCAGGGACAAAGCTGTTTTCCAGATCCTGCCCTCAATTTTCTGCCAATCTGTAACCCAAGCCAGTGGTTTGGCCTCTAAGCCATACAAGAGGACCGGGATGAGCTTAGCTGTATAAAATTGGATTGCTGGTAGGAGGGACAAGTTACAGTACTGTTAAATCATCTTCAGTAACTGCGACATCAATTGGGTACACTTTTGTAATATCTCTGCCCATATGCGGCTAGCTCTCGGTGTGGCGTATAAGGTGAAACCCAAATAAATGACTTTCTCCACCACCGGAATCCGCTGACCACCCACCGTCCAGCAGAAATTGCTTCCTCTGATCCCTTTTTCGACAACAATCACCACTCTTGACGTTTTGGGATTTACTACGAGGCTATTATCCTTCATGTATTGATCTAAGACGATCCACAACCTCTGAAGGCCCATAGGTGTTTTGTCCAGGAGGACAATATCATCCGCGTACATGAGCCACTTTATTGTGCAAGGGCCAATCTTGGCACTGCCCAATGCTGCAGACTCGACCCCCTGGCCAAAATCTCACAGGAAGAAGTTGAAGAGGAAGGGGGCAACCATGCAGCCCAGCCTCACCCCCTTTTTACAGGGATATGTTTGGACAATAAGCCTTCTAGATTTAATTTTATTTGCACAGTGTTTCTTTCATGCAAGGAGGCTAATATGTTGATAAGTGAGATTGGAGCACCCCTACTTTTGATATATATTCTTTTTCCACTTCACTTTATTTGTGTTACTTTTATCCTTAAGGCCCTTGAACTTGGTCAGCGGGCAATTTCGGAGGGCTACGGTGTCACAATCAACTGGTGAAATCATTGGGTCTGGCATGCATGTCTGTTCACCTCATTGCCTCCAGTTCTTATGCTTCTGTTTTCCTGCGTGGTGCAGCCATCTCTCCTTCTCGATTTCCCACGGCCCAGGCCAGTTGATAAAAGTGCTCTCCTCGCTCTCACAGCTCTCCAGTGCTCACCTGCCACAGAAGCCTGACTAACAATAGGGAAAGCTTTTGAATTACACGCTTTCCGCTTTGTGACCTCTGCAGCTGCGGACAACAGGGAAAAATCCATTACTCCCAACGCTTCCTGCTGTGCAACCTCTGCAATCAAGGTCTCAGACAGCAGAGACCCTCCCAGGACCCGCATCCGTTTGGCACATGACCGTGCTCCCAGGGTCTCTGTTCTCTTCTAATTTCTGCTTCTGCTGCCACGGGGAGGTGCCACAACTGTTCCACCTCCTGCTTCTGCTCTTCTCCATGACCTGCACCTGAGGGGGCATTTTATGCCTCTCAATCTCCCTCAGGTGTGTGTTATTACCTCTAATAGGCTGCAACTTGCAATCTCGTGGCTCTGCAGCCCTCTTCTTCATCACATTACTTGGGGCATTGTGGGACTTGGAGTCTGCAATGTCAAAAGCAGCTTTTCTAATGGAAATACCAATACCAAGTTCATTTCTCTCCTTATTTATATTCCATAAATGAGTATTATAAGGATTCAATGAAGGATCTAGCTTTACAGAGGAATAAGGGTGTTCATGGTCTAAATTGGTAATAATTAAAGACTAATGCGACTTTAACATTAGTTTGTTTCCTTACTCCTAGTACCTAAGTGGTTATGAATTTATTCACCCACATTCAGATAGTTAGCTTGGGAAAATAAAAGCTCTCTCTGACAGCAAGCCATTACATATTCCGGTAGCAATGATATTTCCTTCCTTGAGGAAGATGAATACCACGTCTTACCCAACAGAGACCTGGGGCCCGTCTCCTCCCCATTGATCCTCCTGACTAATATCACCCACAGGGTTAAGATCATGAAGTGTCAGCCTTTCCTTGTCCTCCTGGGAGGAGTCTCTAGATAGGGCCTTTGTGAGGACTCTGTAGGATTTATCAAATTTCCCAGTTCTAAAGTTGGCAGTTCAGCATGTAGACCACGGCTTCTCCCAGCACATATTTAGATTTTTACCAGCATATGATGTTTTCTGAACAGTTGTAACAGGAGGGTCAATCCCTCTGTATTAGGTCCTGAGGTCAGAAAATATTACTTAACATGGGGTGTCCTAATAATCAAATTCGTTAAGCATGTGATGTACGTTTATTTGCAGGCCAAACTTCACAAAGAATGTCTATTGGGCTCTCAGTTACTCAGCAACAAAAAGTAGTATATTCATTTGGACTTTTGGTAGAAAGGGGGTTTTGTTGGTTGTCATTTTCTTTATTCAATGATTTTTCATTTCTCAGATTTGAGTCATAGTTTTCCCTCAATATCTTTTCTATACATTGTGACACAAAAACATTTTCAACAGTATATATAACAGTTACAGGAAGCTACAGAGGGCCTCCAAGCTCCTGTGGACAATCACGTGCTCTGTGAGTCAAAAAGACTAGTAGGGGAACTACTCGGTTTTACAAAACATGTGGAAACATTTACTGAAACAGATAGACGTATTGGAAAAGGGTTTTTCACATCTTGTAATGTGTGCAGAAAACATGAACAGACAATAATAAATAACATTTTTAGATTGATAACGATTTGAATATAATGTGGTCCATGTGTCCATATTGTAAACTCATTACTTCTGTTAATTCATATGAACCTGGGCTCCTAATACATGTCTTCTGGACCATTATGGGTCAGAGTGTCCGGGTTCTAATTCTCACCTAGTGTAATGGTCACCTGGCCTATTCTTGGTCAACGTCACTAATGATTAGTACATAACTAGGACAGAGTTTAATAACTGCAGTTCTGTCCTTCCCTTAGACGTTTCAGCAAATGATGATTTAATGCACCTTCTTCGGGACCATTAAACTGTTGGACCCCTAGAGTGGGAACACCAAACAGTGGGATTACTATTCACATGGTGGCTGCAATAATATACAAACCAAATATATATACATATGAATTCTAAAATTGCAGTGGGACTGCTAATTTGCCCATGGGAGACTGACCTGGAAAACAAGGGATCCCTTTAATGTTGGTTTGCTGGGGGTGCAAGGAACTTGTAAAGTAGATCCACATGGAATTGAAGCTCTCATGGTGGGAGGTCTGCAAATACAAGACATAGGGCCTCATTACGACCCAGGAGGTAAGTTACCGCCTGGGCCGTGACTTTACCACCATGGCGTAAACTACGTTTACGCCATGATGGTTGGCGGACTTACCGCCCCATTCTGACCTTGGCAGGGCGGTAAGTCCCCAATCCCCATTTACCCTTCCCCATTCCCATTTTTGCCCCATAGGGCATAATGGGAGTGGGGAAGGCGTTAATTACGCCACCGTAAATTACGGTGGCGTAATTAACTCCATGGTCCCTTAGCGCCATGGATTTTAACACCTGCTAAAAGCAGGTGTTAAATCCGCCATGGCGCTAAGGGACCTCGTACTCAGGCGGTAAGGGTCGGCGCTGTTTACGCTGCCGTAAACCCCTTACCGCCTGGGTCGTAATGAGGCCCATAGAGGCATGTATGTGGGTGGCTCGTGCCTCGATGGAAAAGAGAGAATGTGCAGCGAATAATTGCAAATAAAAGATATGAATCTTAAATTCGCATATTAGAGTTGTCTGTATAGAGTCTTTGCTGTAGAGAAAGGTACCCTGTGTGCAGTAGTTCCCAAAGGACCTCTGAAATGAAATATGAGAGACCGTGAATAAGAAGCATGCACCAATAATCTGTGTGCTATGGTAGTATCACACATGGTGAAAAACTGAGTTACCTGCATCCTTGTGCAGGGAGGAAATGGATCAGGTCGGATGCAGTGCATCATGTAAATCAATTGAGGCGTTTGCATCCAATGGCATGAGAAAACCCTGCTTACTCAAAATAGATAAAGGGGATTCTGTCGTGAGTGTGTGTGGTATTATACACACTGCGGACGAGTATAACCCAAGGGTAGAAGGATGTGGGAGATTTCTTGAGCCGCTGTGGTTGGCCGTGCCTCGAGGGGAAAAAGCAAACATGGGCAGATGTTGCCGGTTGCTTAGATACCTGGTGCCGGGGCCAGAAACTTGTTGTTATGGTAACAGCTTGTATGCAAACGATGCACATGCGCTGTAGGTCTCTGAGGGGAAATACTATGCAATGCGCCATCATGAGAGGTGTTGTGGCAGAGTTATCAGTGTGGAAGCAAAATTAATAATTAATGAAGCAGTCCTCAAGGTGCTGTGTTTGTGTAGAGTGGCTGAGCAACTAGTATGTGAGGTGGCTGAATGCACCAAATGTGATGGGTCGAGAGGGAACGCCAATTGCATTGCTATGGTAATAGCTAGTGTACTTGCATTTGCACATGCTCCGTAGAAGACACAGATGGGGTAACATGCATGCCACCATCTTGGAGGGTGTGGTAGATGTAGCTGTAAGTACTGAATGAGTGTTCATCAGACAGACATAAGGGTGTTATGTCATATAAAGGTGGCTGAACCACTGGCATCTGGGATGGCTTGAGTGGCGTGGGGTGAATTGAGTGAGGCCCCAATTCAATTGCGTTGGTACCACTGGGACATAGGATCACCTGATGGGGAAGCAGGGGTGTAGAGGGGAGCAGAGAGTGTGAAGCCCCAGGATTCGTGGTGCCCAACATTATAGAGTGATCGCAGGAGAGTGAATAAGAGAGATAACTGATCGGGCAAAAGAGGGGACCCATTACGTGACTGTACGACCCTAGAAATAAACCCCACTGTATGTCCAATATTGCAGGTACATGGAAGGTCCTTTGTGGGAGAAGGATAATTTAGGGGAATATTGGCATCATTTCATTTAGGCCTGTTTGGCTTTGAAGCTTATGTTTCTGCCAAGCTTCTTTGTACAGAAGAGCATTAGTGATGTTGGTGCTGGTATTGACTACATCCACCTCCTGCCACCTGATGTTGTCTGGTCCATGTTGGAATTTCCTGCAGTGTGAAACTAAAGAGACATTGTGTGTCCTGCACCTAATTTTAGAACAGTGTTCACCAATCCTCTTGTTCACCAGATGGCTGGTCTGTCCCACATATTGTAGCCCACATTGACACTGGCTTACGTAAATGACTCTGCTTGTCTTGCAGTTTGTGAATTGTTTCAGGATCCAATTTCTGTGTCCTATTTTAAAATGTTTGATTTTGGAAGTGAATCTACATATGGTACACACCCCGCACAGATGGTAACCTACTATTTTTCTGAGATTCCACAGTGTGCTCCTTGTTTCCTGCTTCTTCATCCTAGAGTGGGTTAGGCATTCTTTCAAATTCCTGGATCGCATCAGTGCCATGCATGGCGTTAGCTCTCCTGGCATGCAGGTTTGCACAATCAGCCAGAATTTCTTAATAATAGATCTTACTTTGCTAGTGTCCGGACTGAATGTGGCTACACATGTAAGGCTGATGGCATTCGCTTCCTTATTTCTTGGTGTTAGAAGACTTTGTTTAGGTGTGAAACTGGCTCTCTTTTTGGAGTTCCTCAGCTTTTTCTCGGGTAGCCTCTGGATCTTAATCTTTTCTCTAAATCTTCTGCATGGGGTTGGTAATCTGTCAGTTGGGTACAGTTCCTCCGGATACACAAATATTGTCCATATGGGAGATTTTCCTTGAGGTTCTTAGGATGGTAACTCTCGAAGTGCAGGAGCATGTTACTGTCAGTACTCTTATTGTACAAGGGTACAGTATATTTTCCCTTGTGTGTTCGCCATGGTGAGGTCCAGGAAGTGGATGGAAATCGGACTGCTGCACATGGTGAACAATATGTGTGTCATCCTGTTGTTCAGCCAGATATGAAATTCCTCTAGGAAGTCATGGAAACCTTGCTAGATGAAAATAATGTTGTCTGTGTACCGCTTCCATTTTTTGATCTTGTGGTGGAAGGGATTGATTCAGTTGAATACATGTGTTTCTTCATACAATGCCATATATAGTATGGCTAGACTGGGGGAAAAGGCTGCACCCATGGCTGTTGCACAGATTTGTAGGACGAACACTCTATCTTCCAGTAAAACCTCCTTAGAGCGCGCTGTTGTAAGCAGTTCCAAAATAAAGTTCACAGAGACTTGTGATTGTTCCATGTTGTGGGTGGGATGGTCCCTTATACATTCCAGTGCTGCCTCTTAGGGAGTACTTGTATAGAGTGCCTTGATGTTGATAGTAACCAGGAGTTATTTGGTGGAATCACAAGGTGTGTCCTCAGAGTGGGTGATTGTGTTCATGGTGTCTTTTAGATTCTCAAAGGTTTGAGAAAGTGAGCAATACATTTACATAGTGGACTAGAATGGACCTGCATCCCAAAACTATGGGTCTCCCTGGTGGGTTGCTGGGATCTTTGTGAATTTTGGGCAATGCATAGAATAACAGAGTTCTTCTCTGTGAGTTGGTGAAGTATTCCTGTTCATTTTTGGTTATCCATCTATGCTTGTAGGCGGATTGTTTTGTCTCTTCAATTTGTTTCAATATTTCTGCTGAAGGGTCCTTTTCATATTATCTGTCCAGCCAGTGGCCTGGAGCAATTAGCCTCACTAGGCAAACCCAGTAGAAACTGTGTTACAGGACTTTGGTTGCGCTGTCCAATGGCAATTATCAATTATCCATGGTGTGCAAATATCATTTGCAAAGCACTGCAATTAGTGGGAATCACATCTAGTCATAATGCTTAAGACCAGGGCCCATAGTTGAAGCTGTGCACCAATGACTTGTCCTATCAACAGTAATGCCTTTAAATACTATAGACATCATGATGCTTTGTGCGGTCAGGCATTGGTTTGCATATGCATAGCCTCAAGACTGGGGACAACAAGAATTTACAAATTCTTATTCGCACACAGCACAACGTAGCGAAAAGCAAGACCAACCCATGGACTGTAAGTGCAGGTGACTACAACACACAATATCACTGCATATGACATGATGCAGGTCACTCCCAGCGAGAAAGATGAAGTAGAAATATGATGGATATGCAATCAAGCCTCACTTTGGGGTGTGTGTCTTGCAACAGCAGAAACTCTTCACACCTGTAAGGAGTCATACAGTGCTGTGTGATTGAAACTTTGATGTACTACAACACACTGCACTGCACACATGCCCGTTTCAAGCTGGTGACCCGTGATTTTGAATTTGCAAGGCCCATTTTCCATTCTGTACAACCTGTCAGTCAAATGCGTTCTTACACTCAGATACACTGGTGCCCCCAGAGGCCTTTTGGGGGACCCAGATCCACTGTGCAGAAATTACAATGTTTAAATGTTTAAATGTTGCATTACCCCTGCACCCGCTTTCATCATCAAAGTTATCAGAAAGCGTTGTGTCATCCTCACTGTGCTATCATTGGAACAGGTAAGACTAGGACTAGGAGTAATGATGATTACCAGGTAAAATACCAGCAATATACACAAACTCCTGTCTGCAGAATATGTGCCCCATGATGGGTGAGGAAGGATAGCTCAGGGGCAACATGTTTGTCTTGGAAGCAAGACAAAGCAGTGAAGCACAGGTTGGAATAACGATCCTGCTCATTGGTATTATGCATGTTATACATGAACAATTATAATTATTCTGGGTTACAATGAGAGTTGACTTGCTTGCACACAAGCAACTATTCATGCAACATGCACAATGAAGCACAGAAATTCCTGAATCACTTGAATCAACAAACCCTGGTTTAACAAGTACAGATGTAAGCTAAGGCCCAAACCCAGGATTAAATCATCTGATTACATATGCTGCCAAATACACTAACACATAAAAGGGGCATAAGCTAAACATACCTGCCCCACTGAGACACTATATCCCTGTGAAGTCATTCTAGCTTTATGAGCACAACACCAGCAGAAAGTCACGTGACAGCACCAGCAGGTGACCCCTGCCCCAAGGGAGGATCAACCAGGGGAGGATATTTTAACCTAGGGTCACAATTTTTGGGATGCCAGACAAGGAGGTGATTGAGGCCTTCTGCTTCCCTCCCCCATCATATGGGACACGGTACAGGGATGGCAGGCTCAAACCCACCACAGCCTGGTTACATCAGGGTACTGGTGAAATTGGTGGCTGCCCTCTATTTTATCACCACTACCTCATACCACAGAACCACTGAACTGGGTGACTTCCAGCCCTGTAAGATGAGTAGCAATACTCTCGAGATGAATGGGGAGGCAGACTTTATTCATAAATCAATAATCTAAATGACTCAGGTAGTTGGCAAAAAGGATAACTGTTTTAATATCAATTATCTAAAACAGGGAGTACAACGGACATCAACGGACGTCTCAGCACAAATTCTCGCAATGCATCTGTGGGATATATTTACCCACTCAGCAGTACTTCCTAACATCATCCAGCTGCACTTCAACAGTTAACAGCAAAATGGCTGTGCTGGCTCCTTGGAGCACTATTTCCACGCATCAAAACAGCGTTTTTACAGCCACTAAATGATGCTGCACCATCTTGCCATGCACCTATTGGGCAGGATGGAATGGGGGGGAACACTGAGAAATCCTGTCAGTGTGTTTCTTACATGCACCAAGAAGAAAATTGAGAAGCAGCACTGCTTTGCAGCTTGATCCACATTCTCCTTGAAAAAGGAAATATTCAGCCTTTATAATGATGCTGCCCTGACGCTATTTCTATCTGTTCAAACATTGCTTTCATCAATGAGGCCCTGCCATGCCCACCCATATCCAAATTGTGCTCCAACAAAATAGAAAATTATCCCTGTATGGCAGGCTGTTTCAGTCAAATCTGAGAAATCAAAAGAAGCTTTATTTTCAGTCACACAGGAAAACGCTTGACTTTTGAGTTACAAAATGTCAAATATCAATGCTGCAAAAGTAACTCTGACTCTCTGGGCCTATGTCAATTTCAATGGACCTGTGTCTTAAACAGATTGTTGTATAAGTGAAACAGAATAGGGCTGTAAAACAATGTGGGAAATTCAGAGAGACAATATTTTGAAATGGTCAGCCCAGCAGTCTTCATCATGTGTTAAAATGTGCTTTTGTAAATAAGGAAAACATCTGTTTTAAAAGTGTAATGTTGAAAGAAGGCCATGTTTTGGCCTAGCAATGTAAAGGTTTTTTATGCTGGGAAACATATATGGGATGTTTTATTCAACAGGCTTGCTTTTGATTTAAAACAAAATAAAACAAAATAAGCAATAAAGATATGGACTGCCTTCTGAAAATTAGCTAAACAGGTTTTCTGCCATGGTTCAAGGGACTGCCATGCTCTGCATAACATATGTAATCTCCCTATATAATTTGTTAAGATGCCACAACTGTAAAAATGTGCCATTTATGTCAAAACTGGATTTTAGCTAAAGTAACTGTGGGATGATCCTAAGCATTGTAAAGCCACATCATGAAGCTGATGTCATGTCTCGAAAAGTCCGACCAGCTGACAGCAAGGCGGTAACAATCACCCCTGGCCAATCCAGTTGTTAGAGGCATGGCCAGCTTAAGCCGGCTCCACCCTATACTTCTATGATGTCAACACACCTTATAAATAAGGGAGCCTGACAGAACTTTAGAGACCCTCTTCTGAATTTTCCAGCTACTGCGTGGCCAGATATTCCACCTTCACTCTGCAAGATTCCAGACTCCACTGCCAGAAAAGGCATAGTTGACCCAGTCCTTCCTATCCAGGCAGAACTACCCTTCAGCACTAAAACCCCAAAACAAAATCCCAATAACTTCAGGGAGAAAGGGGAAAGGTGGCTGAGCCCGCTTTGGGATTCTCCAGTGCCACCTGCTTGCCCTGCTTACCCGCTTCATCCCACTGAGGCATCTCTGTGCCGTGACCAGACCTCTGCCCAGCTGTCTTTTGCCAGCAGAGCCTGCTATCCGGTGTCCAGAACCTTTTGAGCTCAGAACCCGGTTGGCTTTTCCAAATTCCAAACTCAAGTGCTGACTGTGAGTATTTCCCCATCCCATAGCAACACATCGCCTACCCCATCTTGACCTATTTGTCTTTGCCCTATTTTCTAAGCAATCCTATCCATACCCTGATAAATTGTCTAAACTGTTCTAATTCTCTGTGCACCCTGTCCTTGTTTTTCTAGCGTTAGCGCCATTCTTTCATTCACCCCATCTTGTAACTCCTTAGCAATAGTTTGAATAATTGAATTAATTTCCACATAAAGAGACACGCAGCATGGAGTGGATTAATGCGGCTGACTAACCTGTTTCATGGGCAGCGCTATCTTCTTGATAAACTAGTATAACTAAACTTTGTCTTTTTCTTTCCAAACCATTTTTTTTCTCTTTGACGGCTTTGTTTTTCCAAAACTGAACCTCCTTTTATCTTGCAAATCTCATCCAATCCTTCAGCTAGAGACATCATTTCACTTCTATATCGTCCCTGTGAAGTGCATCTATTCCCCAGCCCAAAATCCAATTTCAAGTATTTCACTCATTTTTCTTAAAAAACGTTTGTGCCATTTAAAACTGCATCCGTGTAAAATGCAACTTTCCAAAGTGTGATTCTGGCTGCATCATGTTCTTATTTTGAACTTTCTTTTGAACTGTATGCCTTTGTTGATATCTTGCCTTGTGATTTCCAGTGTTTATACCTTCCTGCTATTGTGAGAAATCATATTTGCCTCATAGATTTAACCGCACATTAATTATTCATTTGTCAATTTCCGAGTGTCATTTTATGCCATTGGAAAGGGCTTATTTTGTGACTGAAGTTTGGATTTTGATTCTCTTTGCTGCCACATATCGCTGACTACCTGATGCTTCCTTCTATCCACTCAGAACTATATTAATTGTGGGTTGAGGGAACATTACAGGCGGAAATCGTAACTCTGGTGCTATCTACCCTAATTGAAAAAGTGTTCCTATTCATTTGTTCTTTGGATATGTTCTTGTAGAAGGTTACCCAAGTGTATTTCAGTGGTTTTCATTGTAATTATCACCCCATTGGTGATTGCTGCCCAATATAAAAATGTTGTGATTTTCTTTTGAAATTAAAATAAAGAAATATTGTGTTACCACCCACTGGCCTGGTTCATGGTCCATTGTGACACAGGGTATTTGTAAAAGGGGGTTGAGATGGGTCAGTTATCGGCTCAATTCTAATTCATTGAAATTAAAGAAAAAGCATTCTAATTGCGCACTGCATCTAAGGCTGAGGGCGAAGGTCCTGGTCCGGTGTGCGACGCCCAGTTAGAATCCTTCACACATCTTAGAAAAAAGCATTCTTTAATAGCAGAAAATCATCATAGATGATGTTAACCCACATATTACTAACGTCATCCTGCGTGGCAAACTACAAAAACCTATTGGAGAAAGTGATTGGATCTAGGGGAATGTCTAAGTATACGTTCTATACTAGTATGGGACAGTGAAAGAAAGTAATTGGTTTCTTAACTTCAGGTGGGACAACTAAGCCCTCCCCTTAAATATCTCACTATGAACACCACTAAATACACAACGTCCTATTGGCTACTCAAACTATAGGACTCTCTATTACAGGGTCCCCTACAATTGGTTGGCACTCTTCGTCAGTACTTTTCCACCTATGTTAGCAGCACGCAGGCTGGGCTCCCAGGTGCTGTTGAGCTCGTCTTCACCATAGCTTCCCACCAATTAGCATATGCATTATATTATCACCTCAGTGGTCGGCTGACTATTAGGGCTTTGAACTTGTCCTTGGGAGTGTTTCTTAACTCTAGGAAATTCAGGGAGTCAAGGCACGCTCTGCCCTCATGCGTAGGTGTGACCATCTCATCTGTCCAACTTCATCCTTCCACGTGACTGAAGACCTCGAGCGCCTTGTGTATTAAAAATACTATTTTCTAATAGATCTCTATCGTCTTCCTTGTTTGGTTCATGCCTTCTGAACAGGAGTTTTGTTCTTTCACATGGTGTGTATCCAATATCTGCTCACTGCAGCCTGATAAGACCTTGGCTTCTTGGCTTTGCTTCATGGCTCATCACTTGGTAATTCATTTGTTTTCTTACAGCAACACACTGGAAAAGAGGCCTTCCTTTTCTAGCCCAGGTCTGCTATAGTTCGTAGTGGAAACATCCAATCTTCACTCATTTATGCATATATGTATATATGGTGCATGCTGCAATTAATTCACTATAAAGCTAGCCTCAAGAATACTCTGTCTGCATCAGTTCTGTGGCATAAGCTTTTTCACCTTGGCCGCAAGATGTCACTTATCCTTAATACTTTCTTGATGCCTTATAGAATATTTGCATTCTCCTGTTTCTGCACCCTTTCTATGTACGTCAGCTCGACTCTGTATGACATCACCATTCATCTTGGCCATTCACTTGCTCTGCTTCTTTCAAGATTTCATTCAAATGGACATCATACTGTCTCGTATGCAAGTATGGTTTTCTCAATGGGAACCTTGCTTTGAGGATTCTCATTTGAATCAGTATTTTTTTAGTGGTACTGCACTTGTCTCACACTCTGGTTCCCAACATATAGGCAATATGGGCAAAGTGGTTGAGGTGGGGGTACTTGTCTCCTTCTCTACACCACTGTCATACCAGCTGGATTTTACAAGTCAGTTTCTCATGATGAGTACACCAGATGGTCTGATTCATCACATCCCAGAGTGACCATTATGTAGCTGTGCCACATTCTATGGGCAAATACCGAGATGCAGCATGTGACCTCTACGCTAGCCATTTCCTTGGGGTCTGAGTCCTGTGGACTGCATGTCCCTGATGGCAAGCCTCTGTGTTGGGTTCTGCCCTGCTCAATTCTAGCAGTGCTAGGGTTTGTCTTGGCCGCGACGCCTCCGGGTGATGCCAGCTGCACATGATGTGGGCCAGAGGTGTACACATTCTCATTGTTTTGCCCCCAGTGCAACTGCAGGCTGGGCTGTCGCTATTTCGTTGGTGAAGATGTCACTTTTTATTTTCAAGCACCTCCCCACTGCTTCTCTCTCAGCAGTCTTATTGTCTGTTTATTGTTGGCAACGGGGAGCAACCATCCTGAATGCCACCATATTCTTCTGTTTGGGATTCGGCATCCTGTTGCTCTGTTCCACAAGAATGCCATAGGATTCTCCTTTACACTGGCTCCAAAGGTCGTCTTGTGATGCCTAGAGCCTGAGGGTGCGTTGTGCCGAAGGACCAGGACACACATAAGCAACTGGCAGGTACATACTTGTGAGGAAAATGCCTCACATTCATGGGCATCATGTAGCGGGCATGGCACATCTGATGAGCATTATCCTGAACATATATGATTGTGTGAAAGGCGTGTCGTGTTCATTATGATTGTGTGTAGGCTGAGTCTTGGGCATCACCAGGGAGAAAGGATTTGGCAGGAATGGCCTGGCAGTCACCAGGCACTGCCCGGGCAGTCATTTACGTGGGCAGTACTGTAGAGATCTTCTTTTTTGGGTGTTCGTGTTCGTAAATCGTCAACACAATGAAATCTTGCGTTGTACATTCTGGGTTCTATTGATGGGAAAGCACGATCAGTGTCTAGCCTTTAGGGATGCGAATGCATGCCAGCCATTTTGTCCATCTGCTCCTTGAAGGTTAAGCTACTCCCACCCATGGGCGGTGCCAATTGGAATGCAGGCCTTGTTGTGTCAGATGCTTTGTGCTTTGAAGGAACGCCATGAAAAGGCAAGAGGTATCTTATTTGCAACTATAATGCAACGGAGCAAGTTACTTCCTACATAACTACATGTTCTTAAGCATTTGCTTCTGCTGTTTGCACTGGTAAATGAGTTATTTGGCTTGACGACATTAGTATGTATGTTATGAACTGTTAGTGTGTGGGGATGAGGCAACAATTGTAGCTAATTTCCAACTACTGTGTCATCTGATGTGCATGCCATGTTCGACACATGCACAGTAGCATGGAGGAATATAGTGCATGATGTTGGCATGCACACACAGCACCCTTCTATTGATGAGACAGTATACGAATGTGATGTCAATGGTCACTTATTGTATTGCACAATTTATGGGAAGGAATGAGATGTGGTGGTTTGCACATTTGGCAATGGCAAGTGGACGATGTGTGTGCACTGTTCATGGCAGGTGCGGACAGATCACGGAGGCACCCCAGAGGGTAGGCTCTGTGGTGGAGGCTATTGGTCCTCATGGGGAGAGTGTGCTGATCTCTGAGTTCATGGAGGTTACTTCCTTGACTAGCCACGTCAGTATTCCTGTGCACTCTGAGCCCCCCAGTGTTTCCTCCACCAATTACGCCTGTTTCACAAACTGAGAGGCATTGACCTTTTGAGGCTCTGCTACTTCTGGCTGGGGCACAGGCGGTGCATCGGGCTGATGATGTTTCTGATGGCTGCTTCGAACAACATGTTCTTGGGGTTGGATGGCCTGCTGTTATGCACGGTGCTGCTGGTGCAGCTTGGCTCTCCCTTTGTGATTTCGGATGCTGGCGGCTGTAGGTGGAATTGGATTGGTGTGGTAGCTGTGCGATGTGTGTCGAGTCTCCACTACTCGCACTGTGGTCCACATGATACTGCCCCTGGTGGTGGTGTGCTCCACCACCAGGTGCAGTATTACCTGGTGGTGGTGTCGTGGGGCAGCATTTCTGCACAGGTATCCCTGGATGGAGAAAGTCTTATGCACACACAGACATTTTCATTGTGGCCTCCAATGCTGCCCCCCTCTTGGGTAGACCAAATGACGTTGTTGGTGTCCTCAGTAGCTGGCTGTTGTGTGGTCCCAGAAGTTATCCAGCAGATCAGGGTTTTTGTTTTGTGTAACTTATCGGTGTCTCTGGCCTCAGTGATGACTGCAGATGTAGTTGAATGGAGACAATGGGCATTTAAAGAATATTGTAAATGTGTGGTGATAATTGATCAATTTCTTACGTGTCTGCTATGTTGGTCTGGGAGTGACCACTGCCAAGTTCAGGAGCACATTACAGTGGGCCTCATTACGACCCTGGCGCTAAGTGGTTAACGGTGCCGTAAAAGGCTGCGGCGCCGTTAACAACTTAGCGCCTTACTACGAGGTCCATTTGCGGGACCCGACCTTAACGGCTGGTCTAGACCAGTCGTTAAAGCAGGGACCCGCAAAGGGACCTTCGCGGTAAGTATGGTACCGCAATTTGCGGAACCGTACTTAGCGCCTTCGACATTCCCATTATGCCCTATGGGGCAAAAATGGGAATGGGGAAGGGCCATGGGGAAATGGGGAAATACCACCCCACCAACCTTGGAATGGGGCGGTATTTCCCCATTGCACCATGGCGGACACGTTACGATACCGGCACCAACCATGGTGCTAATAGCGCCATGGTTTAGCACCGGTATCGTAATGAGGGCCAGTGTGTCCTTTTGGAATTGCTGATTGTGTAATCCTGTGGTTGCTGAGTGGTGGGTGGGCTTTGAAAGATCTCATTAGCATACAGTAAGTAGTTGGTGAGGACCCCATAAGTGGATTTGACAAAGTATTTGACTCACTGCGCGTGTATGCATATTCAGAAAGCACAGTGGTTTCTAAAAGCCACTATACTGCTATACTTCTTTGGAGAAGCATATTTCGACATTTTGTGCCTATGGGAATGTGTGCAAAACAGACATCTCAACAGAGTCAGGCAGAAGTGCCTAAGCGAATGACTTACTATGTAAGTTATGGTGATACTTAAAATATGCAAATGTCTTTGCAATGACTTATGGGCAGACACTATAGCTGTATTGTCCACATCTGTGGCTCACATATGATTTGTCATTTCCATGCAACATGTATTTAGCCATCTGCACCAAACCTATGTAGACTTTTACATGTTGATGTATGCACATTGTGTATGCCACCCTGAGTGTGGGCGATAACTTGATTTGGCTCCTGGCACTTTGAAGAATGCAGCTGGTTTCCTTCTATTCACAGGTGTGTCTTGAACAGGGATGCAGTCCTTTGTGAATGTTTTATCTGTATCGGTTAAGTAGCATGCGTGGTAATTAACCTTGCACAGTTTTGGCTACAGAAAACATGTAATTGATTAAATTAGCCAGTGTATCATATGAATAGCTAATTGGCTTACAAAGCACAGTGTTTTCTGTGCTGAGTATTCTGCGCAGCATAAGAAATGTAGGCCTTTCAAGGGTTAATGAGATGTGGCTTGGTCCCTGATGCGTTGCATCACATTAATTGGGTTACTATAGTGTAGCGTTTAAGGGGGGTCTTGCTAGATCTGGAAAAGACCCGGGGCTACGTTAATGTCAGGACTGTGGGGACTAGGGGCTAGCTAGTCTTTTTGTTGTAGCTCCTGAGATTCTATCCGGGGCTACAACCAAAAGACCAGGGGCTATAGCCCCCATAGCCCCCCTAGTAACGCCTCTTCCTGTACGTGGCTTCCTCTTCAACTCCTGCTGCTGACGTTTCTTCTGGGATGCATATGTTAAGATTGGACATCTTGGTGGGAAAGATATATCTGAATCAAACCCGATTCATAGATTCCTTATGTACTGTGATGGAGTGGGGCACACAACACGTGTGTTTGGGAAGAAACGTTTTGTCCATGGATTTGATTTAGCATCCATGGTTAGAATTTCTGTTCAATTCGTATTGGTCTTTGCAGAGTTATTGTCCAGCCAGTTCTGTATTGCCACTAGACTCTCTTTCAGTTTAAATGCAGGTTCCTCTCTATGACCTGAAAGTGGAACCAGAAGGTTCCATAATATAAACAATTAAAACCAAAATCATGTATTAAAGAAATCAAAGGTCTTAAGTAGACATCATTAAAAAGAAGAGTTGATAAAGATGAGGTACAGGTAAGCATAAAGGTACTGGCCAAAAAGAGGCTATCCACGGCAGGAATGTATCCCCCAAGCCCATTGCAGCTGGGTGAGATAATAAGATCGTGTGCTCCACTGTATCAAAAGTCGCTATCTGCTCTATCATAACCAGAGCTTCTGCAGCTCCTTCTTCAATCCTTTCTCTAATGCCACCTGCCATAGTTCTGGCCCCTAACCATCACTACAACTTGATCTGGAAACTGGCCTTCATCAATGCAATAGTCGATTTTCTTAATCTGTCGAGCCCATTGTCCTTCCGAGGTCCCACGTTGTTGTGGGTAGTGCATGCAGGGACTTTGCAGAGTGACATGTTGGTATGCATGTTGATCATGATCACAGCAAGCTATATGATGTGTCTGTAGGTGTGGCTACATGGATGTTGAATTTGCCTCTGAATTGCTCGTAGTATTCCGAGGCTCATAACCCTGTCTGTGATTCCTCTGGCATGTTAGCAAGCATGTCCTGCTCTTAGAGGATGTAGGTCTCTGGTGAGTAGTCTCAGGGGACAGAATGTTCTTTTGCAGCAAGAACCTTGATATGCTTTGACCTCTCACTTGGCCTATCGTCATTCTATTTCAATTTGTTTTCTCCAGTTAACTGACACTCAGTGCCCAGGGAACTCCTCAGTGACCATCACCGAGAGCACAGCCCTTTGGCTAAGGGTAGTACAGAGCCTTGGCAGCGTGTAGAGTCCTGCATTGTTCTGCAGACAAATGTGCATCGAGACCTGTGTTTCTGCTTCTGTGAAGTTGTGCACCATTAGACAATTGCGAATAAGAATCAGAGAACACATGCCCAACCTTTATATTCAGAACAATAAACTGCAACCAGCCGCTCAATGGCAAGAATGCCATCAGATGGCAAATAAGAGTGATTTGAGATTTATCGGTCTAATGAGGGTGAAAAGCGGTAAAAGATGAGGGGATCTGAAACTAAAACTGCAACAAATGGAATATAAATGTATCTGTTTTTTGCAGTGTGTGAAACGAGACTCAATGCAGAGCATGACATTAATGTTTTCCTATAAGTATCATGAATGTGGACTGAGTTATGTATATGTCAACACCAATCACTATAAAGGTCAGGTTTGCGTGCATCACCGAAAAAGTCAATGCTTGAAGGAATTAACTGACCAAATCTCAGAACCATGACATAGATGAGGCTTGTAGAGAGGATGTAACCCATGCACTCAAATAAAGTAAGTGAATCTGCATGAAATGATATTTAATGCCTGATTCATGGAATTATTTGCGTGAAAAATGCATATTTGCGTGCCTTTCTGCCTGAAAATCCCCATACTTCAAACAAGGATTTTCAGGCAGAAAGGCACGCAAATCTGCGTTTTTCACGCAAATAATTCCATGAATAAGGCTGTCAATGTTGTGGTTTGCAACCGTATCATTATACAGCACCCAGTATCAAAACATTATTTCGATACAATATAAAGGACACAGTTTGCCTGCAGTACCCAACTAGTCAAAGCCAGTTTCACCACTTGAAAAAGAATATTGAACAACATGTAGAACCCTGACATAGATGACATTTATAGAGAGGAGGACAACTGGCATCATGTAACTCATTCATTCAAATGAGCTAAGTTAATCTGCATGACACGATAAGCTATGGTATGGTTTATAACCATGGCATGATACAGCACCCAACATCACATTTTACACACTACTAGACAGCACTTTAACAATAGGTTTGGATCCAATAATATGATGCCTATTACTGGGGAGCACTCACACACCTAGCATGCCTGAGCTGAAGTCTCTAATTTCACTAGGAGGATTGAAGATATTAGCATACATTTGAAACTCATGAGAATAATTGATTTAAGGAGGAATAATAATTTCTGGATTTGAGGAATATAACTAATCAAGGCTTACCCACTTACTATGCACTTTCAGCTTAATAAATAAACTAGGTAAGAAATGCCAATAATTGTCCACAGACTACAACTAATCATGGTTTAACTATTTACTATGCACGCTTTGCTCAGTAATGAAATCATGTGAAAAGTACCAATAGCTATTTACAAGATCCACCGAATAGTGGACTTGAACAGGCCACGCCGATGTGATGTCACACGCACGGGTATATGACATCACATGTAGTTCTAAATGCATAAACAAAGAAGGTACATGGCACCGGCGTGCTACCATATGCATGGTGACTGGGTGTGACCCCAAAGGACTGACTCAGCCTAACATGGTAAGCGGGATGAGTATACCTGGTCACAGAGCATAGAGGATTAGCTAAGCGCAAAGATAATAAATAGGAAACTCTAGATTGAAATATATATACTAGCAGGACTACAGCGTTAACATTCACGTACTGGACAAGTCCAGGGGGAGCTACTAATGGAGATGTTTCCTAACTAAAATTCCTATTTAAATGACACAAGCCCGGCTCCCCAATACTGTATATTCGTCCAAACAAGAGAAGAAATCAGCTAGAACAGATTCTGAATGGGCCAAGGGTACTGTAAAGGAGTAGCCAAATGCCTCTGCAGGAAGTCCCGCGCCTTACTGCCTATATGTCTGAAGACTGAAACTGCAGCATGCTTGACACCAATAGCTGTGACCATACTGTGAAGAGTGTTCGAGAAAAGTTACCCATTAAGAAAGCCATACCTGATGTACCCCCGTAGAGATGACAATCTCTTCGAGGAGATTCCTGAAGGAATATGAAGACAAAAAAAAGAGAAGCTGGTGACGTCACAAAATGTGAGGGTGACGCACTGAGAAGAGTGGCTGAAGAAGAAGATGTATGGACCCTATAGAAACTGATGATGAAATAAGGAATCGAGGGAACATCCTATGCAGAAATGAAGATTGCAAAGGTAAAGAGCACTGCAGAAAATGCAAGCCGTTTAATAACTGTACAGATGCAGCAACGCAAGTAGATCAAGCAATCTTAGAAGCTTGCTATACGTAGTGAATAGACTGCAGGCAAAGCCGCCATTGTATAGTGTCTGGACATCTGTGGCACAATTTTAGTAAGTCCAAATCCATGGAGAAAGAAGGATCAAGAGCTGTGTGTGTCACAGCAAAGAATTAGCTGGAGATCACAGACTTGAAGGGTGAAGCTGTTTGGCCTAATGTCAATGCTGAAGCAGCCAAGAACTGGCTATCTATCCATGAAGAACAGAAACCGTGAGATGTTGAATCATCTTGTGTTAAGGTGAAATGAAGGAACACCATGAGTGTCAAGTTTATTAATTAAAGTCAATTAAATGCTGCAAAACAGGCTGAAATATGGTCTCCTGTCACGTGAGCAAAGGATGGAAATAGGAGTTGGGCATGCAGACCAGAACTGGGATAAGCATGTGCCTGTACTCCCTTTTATTCCCTTAGAGAAGAGAATCTCCTGCAAGGCCAAGTTCAAAGACAGTCTGCATGGCAGAAGGCAAGGACAATGAGATATGAGGGGCTAATTGGGTGGGAAGCAAAAGTCATGCCAACCTCCCGGCACCTGTGACTGTGTATGAGCTTATGTGCTGCTAAGAATGAATGTTCCAGGCATGGCAGAAGGGGATGCCAACCAGTTATAGAAGGCTGTATAATGAAGGGCCTTATAGTTTCAGAGCCAATAGTATTTTGTGTACTTAATAATTGTTGAAGATGACTTGCACTAAGTGTGGGCATAAGTTGTCCACCTGACTGTAGAGACCCAATCACAACCCGTTCCTATATAGAAAGTATACTTAGGTGTTCCCCTTGACCCAACCAGGACACCCCATAGGTTTCTCCTGTTTGCCACGTAGTAAGACTTCACTTATGACAAATATTTAGTACTTAAGTGTAATTTTTCATGAAATGTGTTGAGACCTCGAGCAAACGTCCATTGATGTCCATTGTAACTCCCTGTTTTAGACAATTGATAATAAAACAGTCGGATAAACTTTTGCCAACTTCTGGAGTCGGTCTGATTATTCAATGTAAGAGTTATTCTGCATCCCATCCATGCATGACATGTAGTATGCCAATAAGAAAAAGTAACCATTTGAGGTAAGAGAAAACGAAAAACGGTATTACACACGCATAACAACTAGACAAGAGAAATAAGGAATAATTAGCTACCTTCACAATATATTTAACTTACAGTACCTACAGGACGAATTACAATCGATCCAATTGAACAGCAGTATCATAAGCTAGCATTGGACAACAGTGATTAAGAATTTATAAAACATGGGTAAGTGACAAAATTTAGGCCTACACTTAATATATCAGTGATATTTGTACAGCAATACTAGAATCACCTTCGCCCTAACTAAGAACCATTTCATCTCACGGATGGGATTTGCCATCAATATTAAATGGTAAGATCCTTTATGTACACCTCATGTGAGACAAGCACCACAACTACGGCAAATGAGGGGCACGCCACATTCGCATGTTACCTAACAGAAAATTATAGCTAGCTAGCAAGTAGTTAGGTTGTCACGCACATCCCCAATCATGGGTATGAACTTACACGCCCATATATCTGGCACGGGCTATAGGTTGCTATACACAATCGACCCACTAGTGTAAAATAACCATTACAAAAAATGATGATAGACAGTATATAGAGCGCACTTGTGTCTGACCATTACCTTGATATATGAATGCCGCGTAACAGTGGAACGACTGTTTTAATTCACAGATCTAATTTACAAAATTAGATCTCTCTGGGTGGGTGGTGGGCTTGACCTTCTGTCACTCTGTTAGAATGAGTGGGGTGCTGTTGGGTGTGTGCTGGATTCTGGGGGTCTGACAGGTAAGGGTGGGCGTTTGGATGAGTGGGCATGAAATTGAGGGATTGTTGGTGGGAGTGTGTGGTGATTTGTATGTGTGTCTGCGGTGTCTTTGCAGCATAGGCTCAAAGCCCTCAGATGTAAGTTGGCTGTGATTGACTGAAGTTTTTGGGGGGCTGCAAAAGGGTTTCCCCTGTCTCTGAGGTAATGCCTACAGGCGTATGGTGCAAATAGGATGCAGGTGGTGTTTTGGTGCATCATGTGTTCTGATACTGAGTTGGGTGCATGCAATGTTTGTATGAGTGTCTTTTAAAAGTTTTGGTTTGTGTTTATTTGTTCCTTTTGTATTATTTTTACGTGTTTTATTTCTTCTGAGTCGATGTGCAGAGCCAGGCTGTTGGAATGGCCTTTCTGAGTAATAGATGTCTTTTCTTAATGAATCGGGTATGACTTACATGAGAAGTTGCACCCAATACTGCTGCTGCTTCACGTGCAAATTCCCCTTTTTCATGTCATTTACTTGATATTTTGTCAAAAAATCAAATGAGGTAATTTACTCCAAATTTGGCTCAGTTAGGGAATCTGGCCCACCGTGGTTAGGCTACATCAGTGATGAACTTTGTTTTGCCATGAATTCCTATTGAAGAAGTAGACACAGTTTGTCAAATAGATTGTACTTCCACACAACAAAACAGATACGCATGTAGCAGCATAAGATACTACCGGAAAAAGGAAAATTCTGGCAAAAAAATATAGGCAACAAAGTACGCATATGCGCCTACCCCTTCCTTCCACCCAGAAAACTCCCCGGCTACCATGAACGCAATGGTACTGGCACAGCTATGCCATGAGAAGGAGCTCTATGAATCTACTGCCTGATCCGAACAGTAAGTGCAAGGCCCTTACACATCTTTTAATTTGCGTGAATAGATGCATAGAAGTATGGATTAAAAATAGATCCTGTTTCGGAGTTATTATCCATGTTTAAACAACTAACAAATAACTTCTTTGAAAATGGAATCACCCTTTTCACTACCCACACATTATTTTACTCCCAGCCTCAGAAAATACTGAGTAAAATACTTCCATTCAAAATCTTACAGGAAGCCTCGCTTCCGCAAATCAACAGAAGTGCTGAAAAATGACTGTAGCAAAACATTAAAAGCACTCACTGAAAAGGACGTCTCACATTGCATGTGGACTATCTGGAAAGTTTGCCCGGGTTAAGTGGCTGCATTTCATGCGCCAGCTGTTCGGCTTGGGGTCCTATAACACAGATGACCAGCGGCATGGGCCAGACTTCACTTAAAGATGACAGAGGTCAGAAGGGCAGAGGGCGCAGCAGTGAGACCCAATTGGCTTCAGCTGACCCCACCACTTTGTTATCCCGCCTAAATTTGAAGGCGTCATTAACAAGCCAAGGGATGATAGGATCACCTTCAATAAACTATGGAGTTCACATTTGAAATTGTATATCTGTACACTTTGCTTGATTGCTTTATTTTTATGACACGTGCGGTTGATATAAATGTATTTGTTAAATGGCGTGTCCCATTACAATTCAATTGTATGGGCTTGTTCGTCCCTCAATTTCCTCAGTGTGTTTTCCTCTTTTCTCCTTTTTCTTTTTATTATTTTTAACGAAGACATAATAGGGCCACATTGTTTATCCATGGCAAGTTGCTTTAGGTTTCTTTGAGCATACATATAACTTTCAGTGTATGTCAATAAGAAATGAATTTAAAAGTATTTGGTTACAAAGTGTATTCAACAGCGCACATTTTAACATAGTGGGAAATAATGTTAAGAAGTGTCGATAAAGAGAAATGGGCCAACTAGACCAAAGATGACGGCTAACTATTATTTAAATCATAATAGCTTTCTGTTTATTGTACAAATGCATATCAGGTTATGCAAAAATATATACAATGTTTGTGTTCATATAAAATGTAGCTCCATATACCAAACAAAGCACATCCCTCCATACACAACTCATTCACAACTTTTGCATGCATTCATCATAGTCACAAAAGATAGAAAACATGAGTGATGTCTTGCTCATATCACAGTGGTAGGTCAAACAATTGTAAATTGGACACTTAATTATTTTACAATGTGCCCCTCTGTCTGTATTCACGGGGTTGGAAAACTGTTCTCAACATGTTTCGGTTGAGTTCTATTGGCGAGGATTAAACGATCCCCTCGTATAATAACTTAATATTCAACCTTCTTCATGACAGGAGAGCAATCGCCACTTCTGAGTTGCCTTTTGGTGGAAAATAAAAGTGGGGGGGTGTGGAAACTACCATCATAAACCAATGGGGACTTCCCCCAATCATTGGACACTACAAATGTGGCAACTGCAGTGTCTGCCTCCTAACCGAGACCAAACATAGCTTCCAATATGGGGAGAAGACATGGTGGATGAAAAGCCATATGAACTGTCACACAAGAAATGCCATTTATGTTATGTCATCTACTTTATGTAGGGAAAACCACCAGAGAAGTCAAGGTGCAAATCGGAGAACATTGTTCATGCATCAGAAATCACACTCCTGACAAACCCTTGGTTGACCACTTTAACAGGAACAACCACAAAGACACAGAAATGAGGTGGTTTGTACTACAAACCCTAAACACAAAGACATGAGGCGGAGACATGGCAAGTGCCTTACACCATCTTGAACAGAAATGGATTTATTCTTTGGACACGGTACAACATGGGTTAAACATTTCAGTAGAATGGAACGCTTTAAACAGCAAATAATTCCACCATGGTTACAAACTACACTATCCACAATGCACGCCAGAAGTGAGCCTCCCTTTATTTGGGAAGGAGATTCTCCCGGTCACTAAACTGGTGATATTACTAAGCACTCGACATGCCAAGAAGAGCTAAGTAAGTTAGTATGTCTGTACATGAAAGGCAGAGGTTGTTCCCCACTGAAACCAGGGATACCACAATTCCCACTACCCTTGGTGCATCCTTTTAACAAGAGAAATGCATTTTTTTTCCACCACACAATTTAGTAACAATCACCTCTGTTACTATATTGTCAACCACTTCAGGTACTTGTAAGCTCACTGACTAACTGATCCTCACATCTCGCGGACTTCAAAGCCCACAATCCCAAGCGGCCGCGCTGCAACTCTACAGCGCATGACCGTGTGTACTACAGGCAACGCTGGCAGACAGAATACAACAGAGCAGACACCGGTGACCCTGCTGCATCGGGAATCACTGCCTGATTTATTGGGTGAATAATAAGGTAAGTAAATAAGTATAGCCACAGGGAGCGGCATAGAGGTGTGCAGCTTCACTAGAGCAGATACATAATGCTCCACATTGTGTCTGTGTTTACTTTGACAGCCCCATGGCTGTGACGAGGGCTCTGCACCAAACTGCCTCAGAGAATCTATCACAGGCGCGCAGCCCCTAGCGAGCCGCACTCTAGACCAAGCAAGCAGCCGCTACAAGTAAGCATTCCTCTATTCATAATGTTTCTCGTGTGAATACTGACAGCTACCCGTGCATGCTTTTACCTGAATTGACAGCCCTGCACTACACTAGGCCACAAGATTCTTTAAATAACAGTGAGTACTAACCCACTAATTTGAATTACCACAGTTGGGTACACTCCACTCTCCAGATTTTTGAATATATATGTCCTTTCACACTATAGGACACCAAATACGACGTGAAGCGCCATTATTGGGAGCATTCACAACAGGATCCATTCCACTTCACCGGTTCGCCAGCCCCTGAAAGACTCAGAGGAGGTGAGCGGGTGCTATACAGTCAAACTAGATAGCTGTTTGTCTTACCCAGTGAAGGGTTGTTGAAATAACACAGAGATGACAATTCTATTTATTTTTTACTATTTTCTAGATTCAAGGCTCCCTAGCCACACACCCCCCACTTTTGTTTTCCACCAAGAAGCAACGCGGATGTCGCGATTGCTCTCCTGTCCTGAAGAAGGTTTAATATTAGGTTATTAAAAGAGGGGATTGTTTTATCCTCACCAAGAGAACTCAACCGAAACATGTTGCCAACAGTTTTCCAACCCCCTGAATACAGACAGAGGGGCACATTGTAAAATAATTGAGTGTCCAATTTACTATTGTTTGACCTACCACTTTAATATGAGCAAGATATCACTCCTGTGTTCTATCTTTTGTGAATATGACAAATGCATGAAAAAGTTGTGAATGAGTTGTGAATGGAGGGATGTGCTTTGTTTGATATATGGAGTTAAATTTTATATGAACACAAACATTGTATATATTTTTGCATAACCTGATATGTATTTGTACAATAAACAGAAAGCTATTATGATTTAAATAATAGTTAGCTGTCATCTTTGGTCTAGTTGGCCCATTTCTCTATATCACATTATAGAATTGCCTGAAGGGCCATAGACAGTAATCAGACTTCCTTTATTATTCTTACCAAAACGTGTTGAGCCATGGATTTCAACTAATGATCACATTGAACTATGTATCTCATTGCTTTTTCTTCTGAAATATTTGAAATATTAAATATTATTTATATAAATTAGTTTTCAACTATGCATTTTGTAAGACTGTGTCCTAAGTAAAGTTCTTGTATCTACACGTTACACTACCTATTTAGGGCCCGATTCATGGAATTGTTTGCACGTTCAAAGTGACTTTGCACTGCCCACACAGTAACCCTGATTCATGGAACTGTACAAAGTGTATTTTAGCGGTGCAAAGTCAGTGTACATTTCATTCTGTACAGCAAAATTGACTTTTCACTGACTTTGCACTGCGAAAATACACTTTGCAGTGTTCCACGAATCAGGGTTTGAGTCAGCAGTGCAAAGTCACTTTGAACCATGCAATACATTCCATGAATCGGGCTCTAAGACTCTGAATTCATCAGAGAATAATTCATCATCTTAACATTTGTCTTTTTCAGCATGATGCTGTGCAGGGGACGGGAGTATCCTTAACAATAGGATACTTATTTGTTTGTAGTCACTTTACATTTGTGCCAGGGTTGTTGTTCCTCCACTGCACCCTTGCCTATTTAAGGATTTACACATCCATAAGTTCTTTAACCTTTCATGAATGTATAGGTATGCTTATAATTGCTTACTGTTTCAGTTTTGTTCACACACTTCAGGCACAGGACATTCCAGCTCAAAATGTTCACCCTTAAAGTGGCAGCCTTGCAGACTGGAAGAATTCTAGAACAGCAAGTGGGGGGATGCTGCTCGCCAGGGGTTTTGACCTACGATTCCCATGATCCCTCAATATTGGTATTAAATCCAGGGCTGGTGGGAGCTGTAGGCAAACACATCTGGCGAGCCGCAGGTTGCCCACCACGCAACATGGCATTAATAAATACAATATTTGATCACATCTAATCCTCCGCCCTAGATTAACCAAATGAAATACTTCCCTGATCCTCACTGGTGATGGCATGGGCCTTCACTGTTGCAGTCACTGATACTTCTGATGTCACCCCACCACTCTCCATTCCTTGGCCATTCCCAGCATCTCTTCTTAGGCCCCCTGTTTATCCTCTTGTCAGTCCTCCCATTGCACTATTGTTCCCGCCTGCCTGTTCCTTACCTGTAGCATTGCCAGGTATCTGAGAGCACTTACATGGAGTGGTTCCCATTGACCTGCAGAAGGCCCTTGTTTGTATTCACCCCCCCCCCCCTTTGAACACTGCGCACTCTTCCTCCAGCAGGTCATGCACCATTGACTAGTACTTTCTTATCGGTTATGACTTCACTCATTTTCAGCAAACCTTTTTTAACATTACCAAGCAGCCTTATCTTAACAACGTTTCGCACTCTGTCATACGATGGTTTAACACTTCTTTTTGATCAAGCGCCCCCGTCAGGAGTATCCGCTTCTGACACATGTTCTTGTAAACCTCCCCGAGCACACCCCACTCTCTCTCACTATCGACCATGGTTGAGTTAGCAATGTGTCTTTTCTGACCTGTAGAAATACAAAGGGCGAGAAGACAATTATCAAATTTGGGGGTGTTTGGATGCTTTTCCAACACTTGCCCCACTGTCTCCAACACATTTTACCCACTGAGCAAAGTTGCCTGCACACAGTCCTTCAAGGCGCAAATGCATCTTTTCACTTGGCCATCAGCCTGTGGGTGACACAAAGATTGGGAGTGATTCTTGATTCCTATGCCTTGCAAGTGCCTTTTAATATTATTGGAAATCAGTTACGTCTGGTCATCAGTTATGATCTCTTCGAGATTCCTTTACTTCAAGAAAATGACTTTAGAATCGTGTATGCTGCTGTTACACGATCTTTAAATGATACCTCCGACTAGTTTGAGAAGTAATCTACCATTTCTTTGACTGTCAACCTACAATATGGAGAGTCAAATTCAAGGACATTCTTTGTCATGCTCCATCAGAGACATTGAAGGAATCATGGAAATGTGAGTTAGAACACACGGAATTCTTTGCACGGTCCAGAGTGACCTTGCAGTGCTGAAAAGTGACTTTGCACTGCCGACACAAACCCTGATTCATGGAAATGTGCGAAGTGTATTTTTGCAGAGCAAAGTCCTTGCAAAGTGATTTTCTACTGCAAAAATGACTATGCTCTAACTTTGCACTCACTTTGCACGTTGCACAGTTCCATGAATCAGGGTTTGTGACTGCACTGCAAAGTCAGTTTTCGGCGGGGCAAAGTCACTTTGAACCAAGCAGGAAATTCCATGAATCGGGCCCAATGTATACCCCCCTCATTTACCAGCCACCGAAGATCCTCCCCCGTGTTTGGGCATCTTGATTGTGGGCAGGCAACAGAGAGCTTCTCCCTGTTGGCATTCCGCAACCCCTCCGACCCCTACCCTTGCTTCACTCAGGCCTACCTAGGCTCATGCTGTCTGGTCTTTTCCGGCCCTGTACACTGTCCTAAGCCGGGGTTATTGCTTGAATCTTTCATTTCAGAATCTTCCCCACCAAGGACATTTGTAGGTGAGATAAGCAATCTGCAGTGACATTACATCTGCTGTGTTCGCAGTGGATACTGTACATGTATTATTGCACATAGGAAGATAACTGGGCAAGCTTGGGAAGACTGCTACAGGCTGGGCATCTTTGCATTGCACAATAGGGGCACCCCACACACATTGATGGACAGGTATCACTGCCCACTTATACACCAGACCTTGTCATTCGTTATCTGAGTATTTAACACAGGCTGCTTTCACGAAAAGAGAGGCAAAGACTGCAGTGATGTCAACGATTCCCGGAATGTTCAGCCTTACTGCTCCAAGCCCTTTCTTGCTTAGCATCAACCGTTACCGCCATGCCTGTGAAAAGGCTCAGGTGTATGGGCATGAATAATGGTTTAGCTCCTGTCTTACAACACTGCCTGGTGTTGGGTGAGCCACAAGTACTTTACTCCTTTACTTAAGGATTTTTTTCAAATGGAAATTGATGAATAGGGCAAGGAAAGAGAAAAGCAATCCTGTTGTGATGTTGTCACCTACAATCGCTCTTGAAATCATTGTTAGGGTAGGCAACAGAACCAGGATAATGCCACTAAACAAAACAAATGATCGGACCATGTTTGCCAAGTGGGATTGCACTAAATCATTGTTGAAGATTATTATTATTATTATGAATATAATTATTATTAGTATTATTATTATTATTGTTGTTATTATTTATATATTATTATTATTAATAATAATAATATTTATTTATTTATTTGTTTTTCAGCAATGCTATATTCTGTTATACCATGAATGAGTGATGTTTTTTCAACAGCACACAATTATCTGAATCAGTTCCAGCTGATGCCACTTTTGGCAGATATGGAAAGTAAAATATAATGTTGTAGTAACTCGCACAGGATCACACAATTTGGTCAGGTGTAGATGCCAGGATTTGCGGCAGGTTCCAAAGTCTGCAATTTACCAAATAGACAACACCCTCTCCAACACCATCTTTAGTTTCAGACAAGCCTGCAATGCATTTGCTAAAGTTTTCTAACGATAATAACTCAATTAGTGTTCTGTGTTCAAGAAAGCTGACCTGCAAAGCATGACAATTGCATGATACCTCAACCTGATAATAAATAAAATGAATCTTCAAAAATTAATTACAGGGAAACACCCTGTGAAGGCAGTGGAGTCATTTTGCTGAAAATGTTGGGGGAGGGGGGACATGAAATCTGAAGAAAAGGTGCCCCAGCCAATTTAATGGGGACAAAATGGTGTGCCATGAAAGTTGGGGTGGGGGCAAACAACCCTGTCCCCCCTTAAAATGACGCCCATGTGTGATGAGCAAGAGTACAAAACAAAATGAATGCCACATTCTTCCGTCTTCTTTGTCTGTAGTTTCCAATGTAAGGATTGGAAAAAACGATGTTTTTGTTAGTAAATGAACTACTTTGTGTTAGCACGAATAACAATACAGAAATAGACAACATTGATAAAATAGGCATATCAAGAGACACATTCAAAAGCTATGAGTCAAACTATGAGACCGCTTCCTAAAAGAAAATGCTCTCAGGTTGCATATGGAAGATCGGGCCTAAGTATTTTTATAGCCCCGCCCCCTCCCATCATGCTTCAGGGGCACACACGGATGTAGCTGCCACTCGGCACTGTGATTTTGGTTGCTCAGTGGCCTCTGGTCCAGGGTAGAGATCCTTTTTGGCCATGCCCACGTCTGTAACGATGCAGCCACCACCAGCAGACCAAGGCAGCTGCCTGATGTAGTAACTGGACAATAGGATTTCTGGTTAAGGAACTGGGTGGGAGCTGTGTTCCACCCAACCTTGCGGCTCTGAAACTACTTGCCACTTACCTAGGAATTCAGGTGTTTCCTGACTTGGTAACAAGATGGTGGGATCCACGATGAAGGAATCAGCAGTGACTCACTTCCACCACGCCACACACCAGGTTCATAAAGGAAACGGCGTTGGCCAGAGTCACGTCTAAGCATGCATTTGCATATGTTGCAAATGCTCCTTGCAGAGCATTATCCGAGCAAAGACCCAATTTGGATGGAAGAGCGGTCTGGTAATGAAATTATAAGAGCCAGGACATGGCCAGATGAAAGGGGATGATTTCGGACTACAATCAGTGTAGACTATAGTATTTTGTACATCCAAGGAGACTTTGTTGCTGCCGGTGTGAGATCAGAGCACTGTTTCATCTGTTCAATTGCAGAAGGCTTTCACACTGGAACTGATGACTGATTTCACAAACAGCTTAGATCAACTTTATTCCATCAACTACCAGCATTGACTTTATCCATCACAAAGATGGCAAGTTAACTCTAAATGATACGAGTTTGATTACCGTACAGAGATCTCATCTCATTTCAGTACAAAAGACACCAATGGTGCCACCGCCAGGGACCTTACGTGGACCCTTTGCCACTTCACCTCCAGTCTGTTTCACTAATACCTTTGCTGTGGTAATGGATAGTGTCCTATGCTCTATGATGATGACAGATCACCAGCACACATACTTTTTAATCTCCTTTTAACACCTGCTAATTTCCACTCAATGGAGAGGGCCTTTTATCAAAAGATAAGTCTCTTTTTGATTTATGGGTACAATTTTATGGAATCTCCGTCTAATTTAATTTTTCTTTCCCTTTCTTCTTCTCTAATTTTACTCCTCAGGGGTTATCCACATAGCTTGATTTTGGTCCTCATCCACATAACTTGATTTTGGTCCTGAGGAAGGCGGAACAATTTGTTCACTACCGTACTCAGCCCTGTGTGCACATCCTAGGTGCACAGCTTACAGGCTTCTCGTATTCGAAGATTTAGAATCTGAGCTTTACGTAGACCCCTGAGCCCATGGATTGTAATTTGGGCTGGTATTTTCGCAGGTCAAGTGGTGTCTTAGTACAATTTCTTCAGCTAACATTGTACCTGTATTTTTTTTACCAAGTGATTTGTTTTTGTTCTTCTATATTTGATGTGCTTTTTGAAATTTTTATGAACAAATGTGTGCCTAACTCAATGAAAAATACATGTTGACATATGGTGAAAAATGAAAAATGGGGTACATTTCCCCCAATATGTGAGTGACAATTGGAGGTCACAGGGCCTCATTACACGGTAGGCGGTAAGGGTTTACCGGTACCGGTAAGGGCACCGGTACCGGTAAACGCTTACCGCCTTACTACAAGGTCCCTTTGCGGGACCCGACCTTAACGGCTGGTGTAGACCAGCCGTTAAAGTTGGGAGCCGCAAAGGGACCTTGGTGCTAATTACGGTACCGCAATTTGCGGTACCGTAATTAGCTCCTTCCCCATTCCCATTATGCCCTATGGGGCAAAAATGGGAATGGGGAAGGGCCATGGAGGAAAGGGGAATTACCGCCCCGCCAACCTTGGAATGGGGTGGTAATTCCCCTTTCCTCCATGTTGGTACCGGTATGGTACCGGCGGTAAACCATGGTGCTAAAAGCACCATGATTTACCGCCTTCCGTGTAATGAGGCCCACAGGCTTTTTCTTTTAACAGATAACGCATGGAATTTAGAGCATGCTTAAAATTCCCACACCACTGAAACAGTAGAAATGACATTTTTTTATTGAATGACTTACCTGACGAGACGACTCTTTTTTTGTTATAATATTATGATGTATCCCCAGTCTCGATCAGATTAGGGGTTTGTCCTTACGTTGTAAGCTGCCGATGTGAGAGCATGCCACAATTCAGTATCCTGTCTTATATGCACCATGCCAGCAGCCTTTTCCTGAGGCGTAAAAGAGAGCAAGAGAGAAGGAGGAATACTGACAAGACCTTGCGACTGAATAGCATGTCAAATCCCAAGACTTAACTCCACAGCCAATGCCCCCTTCAGTAACTACTTCTCGGTTAGCCGCATGCCCGGACACTGACTGCAATGTAACTTAACAAGTATGATGTATTTCTTCTGCTTTCTGCACTTCTTGCAGTTTTATAACTTTTATGATCAGGCAAATGGGATGAACATCACAGAGTATATTCTCTTGCTGCTAAAGCAAACAAAGCAGCAGCCTGTGATGCAAAAAGCGATTTTATGACCATAGAATTGCTGGAGCAGACTCCAATCCTAAGGAACTCTTTAGAAATCTAAAGGAACTGGAGGATCCCTGTCCCCTTCCAGCACAGGCGATTAAAGACTCTAATTGGTGTACGGCCATTCAAAATGCCTTGACGGACAAGTTAAAAAACATTAAGATAGACATTGCTGCCAAATGTGCAGAGGAAAGAGTTAAAGAAAATACAGCTTCCTTGAGGACTAATATGACCATCCTTAAATTCTAGTTTCATCCAGTAACTGAGCAAGACTTGGTGGAGGTATTAAGGAAATGTAAGCCTACGAAATGTAAAGGGGACATCTGCCCTGCCCTTACGGTTAAGTCATGCTGCCCTCAGTTAGTCCCTCTAATCACAATATGTGAATGCCTCATTTAGGGAAAACTGTGTACCATCTTGTCTCAAAAAGGCATGCATCTCTCTCCTGATCCAAAAGCCCTCTCAGAATCCAAATGTGGTGAGTAATTACCAGCCCATTATTAATGTTCCCTATCTACTACAAATACTAGATAAGGTGGCTCACTTACAAATTGAGGAGTTTCTTTCCAACCATGAAATCCTGGGACAGAAACAATCTGGGATTACACGCGCCCATAGCACTGAGTCTACTTTATTAGGCTTGAAAACTAACATCTACAACACCTTTGAGAAAGGAAGCACAGCGGTGCTCATGCTGTTGGATCTGTCTGCAGCGTTCGATTTAGTGGACCACTCCATACTGGCAAATAGACTGCAAAGCATGGCATCGTTTTCTTCATCTGCCATAGAGTGGTTAAAATCCTTTCTCTCTGACCACAAGGCCCAAGTGTTCTTTGAGGAGGCTATAGCAGAGGAATTGCTAGTACTGTGTGGTGTTGCACAAGATTCTTGTGTATCACCTATGCTGTTTAACATCTTTATGCTACCCCTCTTTGGACAATTGGATGTCGAAGGCATAATTTACGCCAACTATGCAGATGACACACAATGCCTTATTGCCTTCTCTGGGAATTATATCACTGACTCCATCACCATCAACTCCACCTATGGCCTGATTCAAACCTGGATCCATGTTAATTGGGCTTGCGCTCAATGACTCCATGGTTATGGGCACAACACCAGAACTACGTAAGCTAGGCCCAGAATATCAACACTTTGTCATTGCAGGGTGTACCATCATTAACCAACCCAAAGTCAAGAACTTAAGAATTACCCTGGATCAAGAGCCTATTATGAAAGCCCAAGTTTATAGCCTTGTCTCTGGCACATACTACCATCTGAAACTGTAAGCCCAGATCCGACCCTTCATGAATCCCACCAACTGTGCTACTATTGCCCGAGCCATTATAGGGGTGAAGCTTGATTTTGTCCAGCCTATTGTTATGCATTGCCAAGGGTGAACTCACCCGTCTCCAGGTCATCCACAACAACGCTGTATGCATTGTTGAGGGTCTGCCAGAACAGACCATGCGTCTGCAGCTAGAAAAGCCCTACACTGGCTCCTTGTTGTGTCTGTGTTTATTTTTGTATAAGAAAGATGGACAGTTTGTCAATTATCTTGCAGTCTTCATGGAAGGTAACATTTGTTGTCTTCTTTTGGCCTTGTGGCACACTCACGCAACCCCATATTTCCTCCTTCTAAGTGTATATTCTCTTGCAATGACCTCTGCCTATAGTTTGCCCAAGCACATAGTGTCTCCCTCGTGCAAGCATGTCTCCCCTGTGCAATCATGTCTCCCCTGTGCAAACATGTCTCTCCCAGCTTATGTGAAAAGGAGATGAGCAGGTCTGAAAGTCTGTACACTCAGGGCATTGTTGAGGGGATGGGTGTGTTCTGGATTACTTACTCTGGGTCACCGTATCCTGTAGGTGACAGGGGGTCTCGCAGGAATGATGAGGCCTTGGTTGAGGGGGGCTATTGGTGGTGTTATGGCAGGCAAGTGATAGGCTTATAAAACTTTATAACACACATGTCTAAGTGTAGCCCCCATTTTCCTCACCCAGCCTTAGCCAGGAACAGTCCCCATGGGAACCACCACCCCCACCCGCAAGGGCAGCCAGTTAGGGAGGGGCGCTACACCTGTAAACTCAATTTGCTGATAACAGGAGATGGCCGACGTCCTGAGTTCTTATCTTGTTAACTGACACCAAGATGGATTTTTATAGGGATCCCAACTGAGACCTCTCGTTATTTATGACATTTTGTATTCTATTATTAAACATTCCTATTCCCTTTCCAAAGTTCCCCCAGTGTGAGTTCCCTATAAAATAGCTAATCTGCTCTGTCAGCCCACACTTCCTAGCAGGGGTGAAAGGGAGACCAATAGGGTGGGACTGACGTGACAGATCCCCTGCTTAATTCCTTGTACCACCCCTGAAGCGTGAAGCCAGAAGATGGCATCTACCCTAGGCAAGAGAAAAAGGATGGGCGAACCCTCTTTTTTAGGGGGCCTGACTCGAGAGGGTTGAGAAGTATACAGATACGTGGGGGTAGAGTCAAAGGCTTCCCAAGCCAATAGCTTGACAGGAGGTCGCTATAGCCTTGCAGAGAGAGCTAGATAACTGCTAGCTCAGAACAAAGAATCACCGTGGATGAATAAAACAATATGAATTTATTTAACAGGAAGACATTTTTGTGCCATAGTGTGGCATATATGCATACATTAAATCTGCATTGTGAAGGATTAGTATACAGTGGTGACAGTCTATTTTCTGTGTTGTTTTTTATCACAACACATTGACGTTGTCGACACTTGAGTTTGTGTTTCTGGTTCGGTTGATAGCTGACATAGGCAGAGGCTGATAGAGATGGGACAGCGCTGCACTGAGGATACCGAACTGTCTTCAGGACTTGGAGGTCGAGTTCAGACCGGATGAGTGAGTAAGGTGTCGTCCTATGGTAAAAGAGGCTATGTTAAAAACGGTGAGGATAGAATATGTCCACTAGTGGTGGGAAGAGCAAGGCAAAGGACCTACCATGTGGACGTTGATAAGCGCCATGGCTGTCTGAGTAAATTATAGCTGCTGCATTTGCGGCTGGGGGGGTCGATCTGCAGGTGTCAGAGGCCCCAGTCTAAGTAAAAGAAGGGCAAAAAATGACTAGTAAGAATTAATCTGTGCATAAGGCCGTTACTACAACAAGGACTAACTCGTGCTGCTATGTCCAGTGAGCGGCCGTGACTCAGAGTTTTTAGATGAGGAGTGCTCGAGTCAAAAGTGGGTGGGAGTTGCAGTTCTAGTGATTAGTTGGGAGTCCGTTACTACGTAGTGCTAAGATATGAGGGTGGTGTGCAGTGGTACGTAGCATGAGTACGGAGGACAAAACCAGCGGTGAATCGTTGGAATAAATGCTAGAGTATGATTGTGACCAGAACAAATGGTGCCAGCAGCGCGGGGTATTGCGGATCTTACCTGTGCGAGAGACAGGAGAAAGAGCTGTGTCACTGCCGTCGGTTGCGCTGGACTGACTGCGCATGTCAGGGTTTAAAACGAGGCCGTAGTGCCTACAGGGACTGCGCATGCGTCCGGGGATAGTGTAAGGTGTGGGCGCGGTCGTGCTGAATGCGTCGGTGTGCGCATGTGTGTTGGTCATGTGTGCATTGGTGCGCGCAAGCTGGATGAGTCATGTATGATCATGGGCAAAATTACAATTGGCACCATTTGTAACATGCATTGTTATTCCTTGAGACATCAATAAGGAAACACAGTTAAAGGCTTGTGAGCGGATATTATCAAGTCGCTAGGTACATGCTACATTCAATGCTGGCACTGCAGAGTTACATATGGAATCATGTATTGCAGTAAAGCGACGTGAGTCATCAATAACATAGTGCCCAGGAAAAACAGTTCACAATTTCTGTGTCTTTTCTGTGCGGACAGATTAAGGACATGGATACAATACAATAATGAAAGGAGTCATGTGTTGCAGTTGATCACAGGCAAGTGCCAGAAATAGATGAATCACGAAAAAAGGAATAAGAGATCTTAGTGGCGCTCTGTATCGTAGCGCCTAGAAATTGTTACAGGTGTGACCAGTCCACAATGACTGTATTCGAAGTAAAAAACACACTGGGGAGTGGCAGATTAGACTTAGAGTAACTGAAGGTTGAAGGGAGCGTGCTCTGGTAGTAGAAGGAGACCCATGGGGAAATAGCTGGGTCAAGGCACAGGGGAGCGAGCAACACTTTACTTATTAAAGAACAGGTTCCATTCGATGGAAATGTTAAGACCCTGTCTTACAGAGTCCAGTCGATAAATCCATTTTTGCTTGAGTTTACGAAGGGCAAGATCTCTGTTGCCTCCGCGGAAGGGGTTGCCTACTGTTTGCAATATTGCCCAGAAGATGTCGTTGTGAGTGTGATTCATCATCTTGAAGTGTGCCACTAGTGGTTTGTCTTCTATTTGGTTTCGTACGCTGGAACGGTGTTCACAAATCCGTTGTCGAATTTCTCTCTTGGATTTGCCTATGTAAATAAGATCACAGGGGCATTTGATGATGTATACGGACCATTTGGTTTTACAGTTGGTAAACGAGTTAAAGGTCCACTGGTTTCCTTTCAGATCAATGGTCTTGAGGTTGGCCGTGAGATTGCAGACGGAGCAATTGCCGCATTTGAAGTGGCCTTTGACGGGTGGGAGGTTCCACAGTGTGGTTTGGGTACTGTCTGGAGCATCCCCTTCTGTGTACGTATGTACAAGTCGGTCTTTCAGATTACGACTTTGTTTGAAGGCAAATCTTGGTTTTTCTGGTTTAAAAGATTCTGTTTGTAGCTTGTCCCAGTGTTTTAGAACTGCCTTTTTGATTGAGTTACTCAAGGGACTGAAAGTGGTGACGCAGGTCATTTTAGAGTTGGATTGATCTCTGACGGTGGGAGTGAGGCAGGCCTTCCGATTAGTATGTTTGACTCTTTTTCTAGCTTGACGAATAATGTGGCTCGGGTATCCCCGTTCCTTTAAACGGGTAGCGAGTTCTTTACTCTTAGATTCGTATTCAGTTAATGTAGAGCAATTGCGTCTGATACGTAAGAATTGGCCATAGGGTAGGTTGGTTTTTAACCCTAGAGGGTGGAAGCTGGAGTACTCTAGTAGAGTGTTTTTGGATGTGGGTTTGCGATATAAAGTGGTGCTGAGCGAGTGGTTTGAATTCTTGGATATTGCTAGGTCCAGAAAGGGAATCTGATTCTGACTATACTCCATGGTAAATTTAATGCACTCATTTTGTGAGTTCAACCACAACAGGAACACGTGAAGATTGTCTTCGGTCCCTTTCCAAATCATGAACACGTCATCAATATATCTTAGCCAACATCCGATCGAGTCTTTAAAGGTATTGTGTTTGTTGTAGATGGAGTTCTTTTCAAAAGTGTCCATGAACAAGTTAGCCACGTCCGGGGCGAAAGTAGCCCCCATGCTGGTCCCGTGGCATTGTTGGTAAAAAGAGTGTTTGAAAATGAAGTAATTTTCCGTGAGAGCTAGTCGGGTGCACTCAAGGAGAAAGGCGGTAGGTGGTTCTCTTGTTATCCTGTCGTCTAAGTAGGTTTGGAGGACTTTTAGACATTCCATTTGCGGGATGCTCGTGTAGAGGGACTCAACGTCCAGGGTAACTAAAAAGTCATCTTGTTCGGCTTTTGTTGTGTCCAGTTTTTTTATCATAGCCGTGGTGTCTTGGATGTAGGAGGGCATCTTACTGATGAAGGGCCTTAAGAAGTGATCCACATAGATAGATAAAGGCTCCAGGACTGATCCGATGCTGGCCACGATAGGTCTCCGGGGAGGATTGGTTATGTTTTTGTGGATTTTGGGGAGCAGATAGAATGCTGGAATAATGGGATGGTTGTTGACTAGGAAAGCCTTTTCATCCTCGTCAATCCAACCTTCGTCGTGTGCGTAACGCATCAGACTGATGACTTCGGACAGGATCCTTGACGTAGGGTTTACCGGTATTGGTCTGTAGAACTTAGTGTTAGATAGTTGTCTTGTTACTTCCGTGTCGTATAGGGTGTTGCTCCAGAGAACGATACCTCCGCCCTTGTCTGCCGGTTTGATGAGAAACTGTTTGTTACTTTCTAATGATTTAAGGGCCAACCTCTGTTGGGCCGAGAGGTTATTCCTAAAGTGGGTTTGTTTGTTGAAAATGTTCCGCATTTCTAAGAGAATGCGATTCTCAAAAGATAGGATCTCTGGACATACCGTGGAGGAGAGGGGGGTAAAAGTTGATGGTGGTTTAAGGCCTGTTGATTTTGGCAGTTCTTTTTCAGGGCTATCTCTGAAAAAATAGCGTAAACGGATGGTCCGAAAGAATTTACGTAATTCAACCTCAGTGTTGAACATGTCAGCGCGGGAACTCGGAATGAATGTTAGGCCTTTACTGAGAACGTTGATTTCGTGGGAGGACAAGATGTGATCGCTGAGATTGAAAATTGGGATCACCATGTTTGTTGTGCCCGTGGGGTCCAATTCCGTGTGCTCATGGGGTGCTGGCCTTGGTATCGGGGTCTGCCCTGTTGTCCTCTCCCCTGAAAACTTGAGGATTGTTGGGGATTTGCAGGCCCTGCTGTACTTGAATCTGAATCGCTGCTGTTGGAGCTATTAGAGAAAGTGACGAATTTGTTCCTTTCTTGTCTCCGTGGGTTTTGTCTATTGTTAGATGCCTGTGAGTTCTGTTGATTGTAGAAGCCTGGGACTAAATAAGGATAAGTTTTTTCCTCTTTATAGTTTTTTATATCGTTTTGTAGTTTCCACAGCTTTTTATCGATTGTGAATTTTTGAAATTTCTTTATTTCCTCTTCTATCTTGTCCAGGTGTGTCTTTATCTCTGGTATTACAGATTCGTCTTTGATTTTGTCCTCAAGGATTTTGAGTTCTTCGTTTTGTTTCTTGGTTTCCTCGTCGGCTGTTTCAATTACTAAAATGACCCAATCGCGGGAGCATTTGTTGCCAACACCGCTAAACTTTGTCATAAATCTAGGGTTGTCTAAAAAACGCGAGGTATGTTCTTCACTTGTAGACCTTCGGGAATCACGCCAGCTTTCAGGTACTCTAACATGAGTTGGCCGTGTGATTCTGTGCGTGTAAGTTTCTTCTTTTTTTGTAATAGGATGTCCAAATCATTTAGTGCCGGATCTTTCACCGGTGCCGCTGGTGTGGTGGTTACACCGAGTAGCGAAGGGGTGTCTAAAAGTTTTTTATACAGATCATCGGAGAAACTGACAATATTTACTTTCTCCATTTAATGTCTATCAGATAAATGTTGCCCAACAACCAAGGCTTGTCCAAAGGGAAGAGAAAAAGGATGGGCGAACCCTCTTTTTTAGGGGGCCTGACTCGAGAGGGTTGAGAAGTATACAGATACGTGGGGGTAGAGTCAAAGGCTTCCCAAGCCAATAGCTTGACAGGAGGTCGCTATAGCCTTGCAGAGAGAGTGGACCTTTAACTCGTTTACCAACTGTAAAACCAAATGGTCCGTATACATCATCAAATGCCCCTGTGATCTTATTTACATAGGCAAATCCAAGAGAGAAATTCGACAACGGATTTGTGAACACCGTTCCAGCGTACGAAACCAAATAGAAGACAAACCACTAGTGACACACTTCAAGATGATGAATCACACTCACAACGACATCTTCTGGGCAATATTGCAAACAGTAGGCAACCCCTTCCGCGGAGGCAACAGAGATCTTGCCCTTCGTAAACTCGAGCAAAAATGGATTTATCGTCTGGACTCTGTAAGACAGGGTCTTAACATTTCCATCGAATGGAACCTGTTCTTTAATAAGTAAAGTGTTGCTCGCTCCCCTGTGCCTTGACCCAGCTATTTCCCCATGGGTCTCCTTCTACTACCAGAGCACGCTCCCTTCAACCTTCAGTTACTCTAAGTCTAATCTGCCACTCCCCAGTGTGTTTTTTACTTCGAATACAGTCATTGTGGACTGGTCACACCTGTAACAATTTCTAGGCGCTACGATACAGAGCGCCACTAAGATCTCTTATTCCTTTTTTGTGATTCATCTATTTCTGGCACTTGCCTGTGATCAACTGCAACACATGACTCCTTTCATTATTGTATTGTATTCATGTCCTTAATCTGTCCGCACAGAAAAGACACAGAAATTGTGAACTGTTTTTCCTGGGCACTATGTTATTGATGACTCACGTCGCTTTACTGCAATACATGATTCCATATGTAACTCTGCAGTGCCAGCATTGAATGTAGCATGTACCTAGCGACTCGATAATATCCGCTCACAAGCCTTTAACTGTGTTTCCTTATTGATGTCTCAAGGAATAACAATGCATGTTACAAATGGTGCCAATTGTAATTTTGCCCATGATCATACATGACTCATCCAGCTTGCGCGCACCAACGCACACATGACCAACACACATGCGCACACCGACGCATTCAGCACGACCGCGCCCACACCTTACACTATCCCCGGACGCATGCGCAGTCCCTGTAGGCACTACGGCCTCGTTTTAAACCCTGACATGCGCAGTCAGTCCAGCGCAACCGACGGCAGTGACACAGCTCTTTCTCCTGTCTCTCGCACAGGTAAGATCCGCAATACCCCGCGCTGCTGGCACCATTTGTTCTGGTCACAATCATACTCTAGCATTTATTCCAACGATTCACCGCTGGTTTTGTCCTCCGTACTCATGCTACGTACCACTGCACACCACCCTCATATCTTAGCACTATGCAGTAACGGACTCCCAACTAATCACTAGAACTGCAACTCCCACCCACTTTTGACTCGAGCACTCCTCATCTAAAAACTCTGAGTCACGGCCGCTCACTGGACATAGCAGCACGAGTTAGTCCTTGTTGTAGTAACGGCCTTATGCACAGATTAATTCTTACTAGTCATTTTTTGACCTTCTTTTACTTAGACTGGGGCCTCTGACACCTGCAGATCGACCCCCCCAGCCGCAAATCCAGCAGCTGTAATTTACTCAGACAGCCATGGCGCTTATCAACGTCCACATGGTAGGTCCTTTGCCTTGCTCTTCCCACCACTAGTGGACATATTCTATCCTCACCGTTTTTAACATAGCCTCTTTTACCATAGGACGACACCTTACTCACTCATCCGGTCTGAACTCGACCTCCAAGTCCTGAAGACAGTTCGGTATCCTCAGTGCAGCGCTGTCCCATCTCTATCAGCCTCTGCCTATGTCAGCTATCAACCGAACCAGAAACACAAACTCAAGTGTCGACAACGTCAATGTGTTGTGATAAAAAACAACACAGAAAATAGATTGTCACCACTGTATACTAATCCTTCACAATGCAGATTTAATGTATGCATATATGCCACACTATGGCACAAAAATGTCTTCCTGTTAAATAAATTCATATTGTTTTATTCATCCACGGTGATTCTTTGTTCTGAGCTAGCAGTTATCTAGCTCTCTCTGCAAGGCTATAGCGACCTCCTGTCAAGCTATTGGCTTGGGAAGCCTTTGAATCTACCCTAGGCAGCCTCAGGCAGGTCATCACTTCCTTCCACTACCTCAAGCCAGGATTCTAAGCCCCTCAAACATCTTTCTGTCAACAGTGGAGGGCGAGGCCTCATCAACAGCAAGGTCGATGGTCCAGGTTTGAAGGGCACTGAAGGAACTATCAGACAAATTAGAGGCTCTGGACTTTAGGTTGCGGACGAACAACCTTCAGATAGTGGGGGTTCCAGAGTCAGCTGATGCTGGGTCCATGGAGCTACTGGTGGAATCTATATTGGAAGAAGTGTTGGGGTAGGACTGTTTCTCTCCTGCATTCATCGTGGAGCATGCACATCATCTTCCAGGGGGGCAAATACCCATTCCTGGAGCACAGGCGAGACCAATTATTGCAAGGTTGCTCAATTATAGGAATAGATAATCTGCCCTGCACTCCTCTAGGGAGAAAGGTCTGCTGAGATATAAAGGAGAGCAGATATGTCTGTTTCCGGATTTCTCCAACAAGGTCCAAGCATCCAGAAGAACATACCTCGAAGTTAAGAAAAGGCTGAGACAGAAAGGAATGAAATATGCAGTGCTATTTCCTGCAAAAACTTTGGGTGGAACATAAGGGGAAGGTGATGGTTTTAAAGACAACTGAAGAGGCTAGTGACTTCACAGACTCAGTGCCCTGGGGGCCTGCTCCATCCAAAGGCTGGAGTGGGATTGAAAGATCCCCGAGCAGAGTTGAGGACTAACTGGGAACAATATGGCTTCTGCTTGGTGACCAGAGTAATATTGTTCTACATCTATTGGTTGATGTCGCTATAATGGGGTGGTGTGGGTGGCTGGGCCCTTGAGAGACCCTAAGGCAAAAACGCCTTGGCTGAAATGGTTAAAAGGGGTGGGGTTTCTACCGGACGATTGGGGTTGCTGGTTGGGGAGGAGGAGGGAATGGGATGGCTAAATATGTTGTAATGTTGGTTCATTTTTTTTTCTTTTTTACTATTCAACAGATTTTTGGAATTAGATACTACGGGACCACTGCACAAGATATGTTAGAGCAATCAGTCTCTTGATGTTTGCAAGGAGTGGCTCACAGAACCAGGGTCAGGGGTGGTGTCATTGTTGGCTGGGTTTTCCATGTGGGTTGAGATGGGTGGTTTGGTCCCTTTTTTTCCTTAAGGTCAATGGTTAAAGGGATGCAGTTCATCACATGTAAGTTCCATGACCTAAATTGTCCCTTGAAAGCTTGTAAATTGTTACTGTATTTAAAAAGGTATAACATAGACATTGCATTTCTAAAAGTGATGCATCTAACTCCCTCAGGGGAGGCAAAGTTTGCTAAAGTATGGGGATGTCACTATTACTTTTCTTCATACTCAAGCTACTCCAAGGGGTATGCACACTGATACATGGGCCCTTGGGTTATGGCCTTATCGTGGTGGTGTGGGATGGGCTGAGCAGAGCCTTAATAGTCACGAGTGTCATTCCTGACCACACTATTACATTGGTCAACTATTATGGCCCAAATACAAAATCATTGGACACTTTGGAAAGGATAGAGCTACAATTGATGAAAAAGGCAACCAATGTGATAGTCAGGGCTGAGGATTTCAATGCAGTGTCAAATCCTGGATGGGATAGAACATGTGGGATTTACTGGCCACTCTCTAAAACTACTCAGAAACTGCAACAGCTTTGTGTGACTTATGAGCTATATGATATGTGGATGGATCGGCAATGGGAGGAAAGGGGTTTCACGTTTCGATCAGAGGTCCTCCAATCGGCTTCCCGCATTAACTGTGTCCTTATTTCGGATAGAGAGATGGGTTGGGTCTTAGACTGTACGGTATTAGCTTGTACATTATCCAATCATGCCCCTGTGAATGTACGAATGGACGTGCCTGGGAAGCACTCAATTAGATCCAGCTGGGTGTTCAAAAGTGAGGGTCTATAAGACGTTGTATTTTGGGAAGTATCAACAACTTTTTTCAGGAAAATGGGAGCTCTGTCTACTCACATTTGGTGCTTTGGGAAACCTTTAAATATGTCATAAGAGGGGAATGTATTGCTAAAGAATGTGGTATATTAAAAACTATCAGAGGTGAATTGGCAAAAAGTGAAGATCCCATTAAATAGGCCCAGATACTTGAGGTTTTACAAAAGTGGGCTCCCAACATATGCGGGCAAGTTCCAGATAGGAATATACATGGAAAAAACACACAAACACAGAGGAAAGAAAAAGGACATCAACAAAAGAACCTATAGTTATGTAGGGTGGAGCGACTTCCGAAGAATGGCAAAATTCTCCTTGGTGCGTTGTAGCTTAAAGGATATATGACCTTCAGTGCTTCAATATGTATCAAAAATATATATATTTATGTTTATTCAGAGCATTTTACACATGGTGTAATACATAACATAAAACATATAACATGAAGCTAAAGGACATCTCAAATAAAAGGTGAAACAAAGAAATATTTGAACAAATCAAACAAGGCATAATAATGTGCACACTGTGTATTAAATACTGGTGAAGTTCCTCAGATGGGTTGAGGCTAAGCAGCGAGTGGTTCAGAGCACCACTGTCTGTCTAGCTCAACAATAGATTTAGGGCCTCATTACGACTCAGGCGGTAAGGGGTTTACGGCGGCGTAAACAGCGCCGACCCTTACCGCCTGATTCCGAGGTCCCTTAGCGCCATGGAGGTTTTAACACCTGCTTTTAGCAGGTGTTAAAATCCATGGCGCTAAGGGACCTTGATGTTAATTACGCCACCGTAATTTACGGTGGCGTAATTAACGCCTTCCCCACTCCCATTCTGCCCTATGGGGCAAAAATGGGAATGGGGAAGGGTAAATGGGGATTGGGGACTTACCGCCCTGCCAACCTCGGAATGGGGCGGTAAGTCCGCCAACCACCATGGCGTAAACGTAGTTTACGCCATGGTGGTAAAGGTACGACCCAGGCGGTAACTTACCGCCTGGGTCGTAATGAGGCCCTTAATCTTATTGCAGGTTTTGATACTCGAGGAACTGCACTTGGAAAAACCGCAGAATCGTTGTCAGACCTATTTGCTGTTATCTACACTGTTAACCATACTATATGCACTTACTTGCCTGTGCAGACTTGTATTGTACAGAAATTCAAGGGCTCTGAATGACTATTGTTTTTACCCCTTGTTCCCTCCCTCCTTGAGCGCTTTGAAACACTTTCCTTGTGTGTAGGCACTTTACAAATAAACATTACCATACCATACCATACCAACTTTAATGAGGCAGCTCAAACGGCGTTTACTTTTCTGAACAGACAGGCATCCGTCTGTCAATACTGTGAAGGGCAAAACCCAGGCAGATGATTGGTGTGGGTGGCAAGCGTTGAGCCTCCCAAAACGTAAATAATGCTGTAAAGGAGAGTACGGGTGAGATCAAATACACAGACAAAGGGATTGTTCAAGTACTGAAGGAATTTTATCCAAATGTATATTTTTCCCACACAGACACTTTGTGGGCACTCATTGATGGTTTCCTGGAGCAGGTGGCACTATACTGGTTTAGTCAGGGGGAGAGAGAATGACCTTTTAAACTTCAGGAAGTTCAGCAGGCAATCCAGGAATTGCCATCAGGGAAGGCACAGTGACCGGCTGGTTTCCCAGCCGAGTTTTATAAGACCTACTCAGCAATCCTGGTCCAACAACCTTTGAAGGTATACCAACAGACTCTTATGGAGGGTATATTTCCAGAATCGATGAGAGAAGCACTGGTAACGGTATTGTTGAAGCCTGGGAAAGATGTTACAGAATGCTCATCATATCAGCTGATTTTGCTTATTAATGTGGAAAATAAAATCTCAGCCAGTATGGTGGCTACTATGCTAGCTTTTTGACAAAAATTAGAGACTAGAGGGTGTTTACTGACTGGTTGGAATAATCCCCCTAAGCAATAGACTATACTTAAATAAAATATTCCACCAGTCTTGTGTTGTGGATCCCTATGTAGTTTGACTTCTTTCAAGTATCGGACACTTCACTTTATTGTGACCATACCTTGTGTTTCACAACTTCTTTTCACAGAGCATACATTAGCTTGAGCCAAATCGTCAATCATTTGCCAAAACTCATCTTTTTTCAATTCAATAAATATAATTCATCACATTTATAAATAAATCACAATTTTCAGAGATATTCATTTATTTTTAAATGTTTTTATTGGCATTTTGGTAAAAGACATTCACGTTACATGAGGTTAATTGTGCAGTAATTCCAGTTTTAAGTAATAACCATCAAACAAACAGACAAAAACAAAACAAGCAATTCTCGTTACAGTCTTGGCATGTGAAACATGAGAACAAGTGGATGTCTCCTCATCCGGGGTGCCGTTCTTGCCCTTCTTGGGGGCAACTCCTCCAGTTCACGCATGGTGGGGGTGGGCAGTTTGCCAACCAGGCTTGGGGGAAGTGCTCATCATGGTGTGCAGTTCGTTCATAGAGGCTTGTCGTCGGAAGGATGAAACATGTCCCATACTAGTGCTTTCCAGGTGACCCATTTATCACTACCATCCAGCTCTGATTTGCTTACCGCCTCTGCCTATATCTTAGTCTCAGCCTCCGCCCACCTCTCGAATTCCCTATGCCAATGTTGGTACCGTGGCCCCCCAGCCCTCTTCCATGACATGGCAATGGTTCTCTTGGCCAGGATACATGTGAGGTCCATAAATTTATGCACATGCTTATGTTTGCTGATCCTGGGGTAAGCACCAAGCAGGCACTCTTTCAGTGACCACCCATACCGGACGACGCCAGCAGCTGTACAGGCTTGTTCTATCCGCACCCAAAGATCCCTCGCCCGCTCGCAGCCCCAAAACATCTGTATCATATATGCCTCCTCCCTACCGCAGCATGGGCAAACCGAGCTGGCATTCCTGTTGAAGGTGGCTATTCTGTGTGGGGTCATGTAAGTGTGGTACAGCACGTTTAGCTGTATCAGTTTGAACCGATGATTCCGTGAGACTGCTTTGGGGTAACCCAGTACCCTCTCCCAATCCCGTTCTGTTAATGTCGTGCCCAGGTCTGCCTCCAATTGTTCTTTCAATGCTGCACTCTTGGGGTTGGGCGTGTCTCTGAGCGTGCTATATAGGCTAGAGACTGGGCGCCAGCCACCATCAAGGTTGTACATTAGGGTAAGAATTGGTTCAGCCTTCGGCTCGTCCGGCCAGCCCTCCAAGCCATCTCTGGCCACCTTTCAGACCCATTAATACCACAGGAACTGCCCACCGGGGACCCCCTCCCGCTCCCGTATTGAGCTGAATTCCCTGAAAACCCCTTTGTCATACATGTCTCCCCACGTGTATATCCCATGCCCTTCCCATCTTCGCAGAGCCGCCAGGTCCGAGCTGTCCTGGCATGCACCTGCCACTATTGGTATCTCTGGGGTATAAGGGTGTGTGGTCCCCAGTACCGCTCGCGTTCTTTTACATATCTTCCGCCCCAGTGTCACCACCATTGGAGTGTGTTTCACAGCCGCGAGGGTTACCCAGAGTATTTCTTTTAGTGTGAGGGGCACAACCAGCTGTTGTAGCAGGACAGTCTCCGAGGTGAGGTCATCAGACAGCCATTTGACCACATGGCTAAGTTGGGCCGCCAGATAGTACTTTTCTAGGTTTGGCAGCTTCACGCACCCCCGGTCATATGGCAGGTATAGGGTCTTCAGTGAGAGTCTGTGGCGAGCAGCACCCCATAGAAACCCCAGGATCAGCCCCTCCAGTGTGCGGAAGAAGGAGGCCTTGACGTAATAGTGCACGTTGTTAAAGAAGTATAAGAACCTCGGGAGAATGATCATCTTGGTGATAGCGACTCTACCTAACAGTGATAGCGGTAGCCTGGCCCTGAACTTCATGGAGTTCCTCATGCCATGCAACACCCTAGCCGTGTTGTTTTCGTGTATTTGTTCAGGCGAGTGTTGAATGTTGACTCCCAGGTATTTAAACGAGACAGTCTCCCATCGGTGACCAAATGGAGGCAGCATGCTGGGGTCTCTCCCTACTAGACCACCAATTGGGAATATGCAGGATTTAGATCTGCTGAAGCTGATTCCAGAAACCTTGGCATAGTTGTCTTGTATATCTAGGATTACCGGGACATTTAAGTGCGGGTCTCTGACGTATAGAAGGACATCATCCGCATAAAGCGATAGTAAGTGCCCGCACCCCCGACCCAGATGCCCGCTCAGAGATATTCATATATAATTTCATGTTATCGTAGAGTTGACATTAGTGCAGGGTGATCATTTCTCTATGAACCAACACTTTCCTGTAGTTAAAACACTTTGTTTTCAATAATACTTTTCATATGCAACTTCTATTACAGCCATTCACTCACATTTCATACAATGCCCAACATGTTTCATTCCTTTTTTCACTCTAATTACAGTTTATCAGGAATTTCATCAGGGGAACACTAATTTACACTTCCACATTATTTTAACATGTATTTAGCAATCATATTGTCTTGCTTCAATATTGTGCTTCTTTCCTGTCCCCTGTCTCATAGGGCGATATGTGTGCTCCTTGACAGTCTTCCAGTGCGTCTACTAGACTTTTTCTTTTGTCACAATCTACAAAGGATCAACAACATAACAAGAATCCGGTTTTAATTCACTGTTCTCATGTCTAAGTTTACAAGCATCTTTTCACACTTTTAATTTGTGTAGAGAGTTTAATTCTCTTGATCATAATGGTGTCACTGATTGTGCATTCATACTCAATCTCACCTGTTATAGGTGTGTTCTGTGTAGGTCTCTACACCGCTAGAGTCTAACTGTCAGTTAGTTCTGACACTGCTTCCCATCTGATTACGACTTGTATTCTAGACAACAAGACAAACGGAGGAGCTATAACTCAGTGGACAGTTGGAATTACTCCAATTGTCTTTTCATTGCATTTCTCTTTAGGTTTACACACCTCATTAACTTAATAAGCCTTTTTTGCTACCTGCCGCAGAAGACAATCAGTTCCTCAAGGCTACCCTTATTCCTTAACTGTGTCACTCCATGTTTACCATCCTTCATCAGACATTATTTTTCAGACATGGGGCCTCATTACGAGGTTGGAGGTAGCCATGGTGCTATTAGTGCCATGGCTGCCTCCAAACTTGTTCCGACTCCGCCCTGGTGAATGGAGCAATTACCGGTCCATTCCAAGGTTGGCGGGACCGGTAATTGCCCATTCACCAGGGCCCTTCCCCATTCCCATTTGAGCCCCCATAGGGCTCAAAGGGAATGGGGAAGGTGCTAATGACGGTACCGCAAATTGCAGTACCGTTATTAGCTCCAGAGTCCCTTTGCGGGTCCCGTCCTTAATGCCTGGAAAAACCAGGCGTTAAGGGAGGACCCGCAAAGGGAACTCATAGTAGGGCGGTAAGGGATTACCGGCACCGGTGCCCTTAGCGGTGCCGGTAATCCCTTACCGCCACACCTCGTAATGAGGCCCATGGTCTCTCCATCTAGTTTTAAAAAAAGCATACCTTTTCGAATTGCTTATTCCCGCCATCACTCTCTAATGATCTGACTGCACATATAGCGCGTTGCTCCTCTCCCTTCTCTTTAGTTAACATCCACGCCCCATACGTCTTTATATTCCGGTTTACGCCGGCTCTCTTTCAACATTATTCTTGAAGACTTGTCTTATTTGTATGCTTACATCGTGCATCTGTTTAGTACTAATCCTACTGTGACTCCACGTTTTGCTGTAAAAAAACATAGTTTACATCTCAAGGCCTCTCGTACCTGTCTTTTGTTGACCTCCGGTACCCTTCTTCTTTTGCAGTCAAGTTTCGACAGGGCCTCCGCTCTCACTGTCGACGTCTTCCCAGTTTGCGGGTCGCACAAACTCTGGCCTGCAAGAAATCACGCTCTTGGTTGTATTTTCAAAACACATGTTTTGCTTTCGTTTCGCAGTTTAGCAACCTCTCGCTAGCGTACTTCACACTTACTTCTAATGGAATTCTGTAACTTCTGTAGCCCAGGAACTGCGGGTCTCCTCACATTTGCATGGTTTCATTGGCAAGATGATTTTAAACCTTCCCCTTCTGATAGGTCCCTTCCTCTAATGGCAGAATAGCCACGACTCTTAAACTAGAGTGTTTTTACCTTCAAACTTTCGTTCATTACAGCAAAAAAACATAGGCATACTTAATTACTTTGCAGTAAATTATATCTTTTTTCGTTTCATTACCATTTCATAATTACAGATCATTTTTCAATAATGGCTCTATGATCACTCACACGTATAGTTGTCACAATCTTATTCTATTCCTTACTGGTTTATTCGAATCTGTAATTTCCACAATCTAGCATTGTTCCTTGTTGGTTTATTCAAACCTATACATTTCGAACATTTCATCATTAAGATTTGGTGGCAGTTTTTCCCATACACACGGAGCAAGTCATATTTGTTTCTTTTCTAATATCTAGTGTTCCATATTAAGGGAAATGTAACAATTTCTCTGTGCATTCATTGTGACCAGTAGTAGCACTTTGCTTTCACACTTAGAGACCATACCTATTCCTTTTACTGCATCTCCATTTTCTGTTCAACCTTCCAGTGCAATGCTGATGATACCCAATTAATTTTAATGCTTCCTTCAGCTTTCTCCTCTCCTTCCCTCATCTCTGATTGTCTAATCGCCATTCAAAACTGGTGTACCGCCAACGATCTATGTCTAAATGCCAACAAGACCGAGATCCTCCTTATTGGTACACCATCTCCATTCTTTACTCTGACTCTCTGGTCGGTCTCCCTTGGCCCTCCTCCTGCCCCCACCTGGTCAGCTAAGAACCTCAAGGTTATCTTTGACTCTACACTTTCCTTCTCTCACATCTCTGACGTCTCCAAAAAGTCTAACTTTTTATTGCACCTCCTTAGAGGTACTCTGACTTTCCTCTCCTTCCCTTAGAAGCTCACTGTCTCCCAAGTTCTGGTTCTTTCCTAGCTGAATTACTGTAACAGCCTCTTTCTAAATCTACTTGCCTCCACTCTCCGCCCTCTTCAGCTAATCCAGAACAGGACAGTGAGGCTTGTCCTTGGCCTCAAGCCCTGGGATCGTATCTCTCCAGCCCTGAAATCCCTTTGTTGGCTCCCAGTGCATGCAAGGATTACATTTAAAACCCTGTGCATTGTCCATAGGGCTTTCTGGGACCTGGGTCCAAAACACCTTCAACTATCCCTCTGTAAATACCTCCCGTCTCGAGCCGTTCTCTCCTCTATCTCTAACTCCCTCAGGTTCATGCGTTTTGCTAAGAAACAGGCTGGGGATAGATATCTGCCTTTGGCTGGTGCCTCCTTTTGGAACAGCCTCCCTGCCACCTTGAAACTTGAGGGAAACCATCTCTGGTTCCAGAAGCATCTCAAGACCTTTCTCTTTGCCTCTGCCTTTGCCCCCCTTGGCCCCTGTTGATCTCTTTCTTTTTCTTGGCACTGTGCACCTGGCCACCCTGTGTCATTCGGGTCCAGGTACTGGCTCACCCTGCCACCCTCCTGCACTGCCTCCAGGCCACCCTCTACACTAGGTATCTGTACACATACAGCCCCCCCCGCATTTCTTTTGCACTTATCAGATATCCCTTATCTGACTAACTTTCCCCTGCCACTGGCTGGCTGCACTACCATGGTTTATCGCCCTTATTTATTATTTATTTTAGGTAATATTTATTTCTGTTTTCTCTCCTCTGCTCTGCACTTTCCACTCTCCACCCCCTTGCATGCACTTTCCTCCTTTTCCCTTTCCCATGCACTTGCGCTTTCTTAAATGTCACTGCACCTGGTAAGATCGCCTTTTTTCTTTTTTGTTCTCCCTTGTTCCCCTCCCTTTGTGCCTGGTCACGCTCTGAAACACTTGCGTATGAGCGCGATATAAATAAAATATCATATCATATCATACGTTCATTAAGACCACTAATTGCACTTTTAGTCAAAAATATCAATTCACTTTCTTTTTGCATCAGCTTTCTTTTGTTCAGATTTGGTTCTCCTCCTGATTTTACCATATCATTGTACGCTGATGATATGATCTTGTACATGCAGGAGCAGCTGGTCAAATTGAAGCCCATAATGTCGGACGTCTTCAAGTTTGGGCGAAACAAAGGCCTTAAAATTAATTCCAAAAAGTTGGTTCTATTTCCAATTAATGATCATTTAGGAGAATATCCATATGGGCTGGGATTCGAGTGGCATACGATTAATACGCGATACCTAGAGATAGAGCTGGTTTGTGTGCCTTAGACCTGTATGGCTGAAAAACCCTAATAAACACCTAACTATGTTCCATGTCTAGGATTCCATAAGTGTTTTTGAGAGAATTGTCTCTTGACATCAATACAGTGTCTAGCGTGAATGTGACAGGCCTCGAAACCGCTACTCATAGGTTTATAACCTCACAGGCTATTCTTTTAGCCAATTACAATGCAGAAACTGACATTGGGCCTCATTAGGACCCAGGCGGAGTGGGTTTCCGCCAGCGCTAATCGCGGCGGACCCGTCCGCCGTACTACGAGTTCCCTTAGCGCCATGGAGGTTTTCTCCGCCTGGTTTTACCAGGCGGAGAAAACCATGGCGCTACGGGACCTCGTTGTTAATTACGCCACCGTATTTTACGGTGGCGTAATTAACTCCTTCCCCACTCCCATTATACCCTATGGGGCAAGAATGGGAATGGGGAAGGGCAGAATGGGGATTGGGGATTTACCGCTCCGCCGAGGTCGGAATGGGGCGGTAAATCCGCCAACCCCCATGGCGCTATCGACGGCTTTCCGCCATGCTTCGCGGTGCATTTAGCACCGCGAAATCCGCCTGGGTCCTAATGAGGCCCATTATCATCGAGCAAACATATGCGTCAAGTCATCAACACAAATTGTACTCCTCTTGTCATTTAATCAAAAGATCTATTTCATGGTGTCAGTGGGGTGCACAGCCACGGCATTAATGAGCAAACCACCAGTAATCATCAACTTCTTTGAAAATATTGGAACAAAAGAAATATGAGTGTTACTCAATGTGTAATACACTTGTAACCACTACAACTTAGTATTGTACCCTCATTCAATCAAGGTGTACTCACAAGGCTTGACTGCTGTGTAGTCCTCTCAAATGGAACACCATTAACAGGTCACTGAAATGAAGTAGAAATACTTTGTGACTAACACAGTTCCCCCAATCTTCTTAGCATAGACAAAATGCAAAGGCCATGGTCATGTTCGCTAACCCATACTGCTTGTATAGCCAACGTATATGTTCAGACAGCGATTCCAAACTACATGCTCCCATCTCCCATATGTCACTTACTCGTGCAAAATTCGGCATAACACACCAGGGAAAATTACTTCCTCAGACATCCATAGCCAGCGGAGCTAAATGATGCACTGTTACCGAGCACACCTCGCACAGCGTCTGCATACACCCTCTAGTAATGTTTTAACACTAGACCTCTGAAGAAGTTCATCTCTGGGTACATACATGGGAAGGAAACACAGGTAGGTTAGTTGTTTATAGACTGTGTGGATCTGAACCATATTAAGGAACTAGACAATTGGTTGAGCAGAGCACTAGTTGATGATTAAGTAGACACTGCACATAAAATCATATTTGTGTTCATTAGAAGAAATGGTTGCATTGTAATTGTTTGGGTGTGTTTGGGAATGAACTAATTGAATGGAAGACTGAATAATTACTGTGTTCTTGTAAAATTGTTGTAATATACTATTTTAGACTGATATATTGTTGCACGTAGCACTTTAGTTTGTCTAAATGTGGGCATTGGCAACTCCTGCACCATATCACTCTCTAAACTCAATAGAAAATTATACTCTGCTAAGTCTTTCGTATGTACATAGCAGGGGGTACTCTCCTTTCTATGTTGATTTAGAAGAGAGACTATTGTCTGTTATTTAGATGCACATGACATAGCACAAGGTAGCCTTATTAATATGTTAATAGTGTGACTCAGGGTAGGAGTGTTAATTATTTTAGGAATAATGTGCACAGCCCTGAAAAGGACTTCTCTCTAGCAAAGATTCTAATATAACAATCGTGTGAGTTCAACATCATGCAGGTACAAGACACAGATTTCTTAAGTTCAGTAGCACTCTGGGGATGTTGTTCAGAGAGGGTTAGAGAGGCAGGAAGATGCTGTTAGTGTTCAGGCGAGTGTAAACCAAATACTTTACAATCGGATAAGATCAGAATTAATGTTAGGGTTGGAGTAGACTTAAAATTAGTGTAGGGCCCTATAATTGGAATTAGATAAGCTTTAGGCTGATATTAAAATGGGGCATTTCATCATTTATTATTTTATTTGGAAGTGTTGCACTTCACTCCTCCCAGTCGGCAAGAAAGACACAGTGATTGCCTGACTCTTACTTTTTTTTAAGGGGAACAGAAATTTGGAAGGAGTAAAACATGTTGTTATTCTCCACAGGAGCAAGAAATCGCAGAGAGCGAAATATATATTATTTCCTAAAATGTTAGACAGGGACAGACATTTTGTTTTTTGCACTGAACAGAACATTTCACAGAATGACATTTCTTTTTTAGGAGGAATAGAAAATTACAAAGGCTGACATGTTCTTTAAGAACATATATAATGTCAAAGAGAGCAAGATATATGTTTTCTGGAGGACCCGTTACTTGCTGTGCAATATGTGATTTTTCTAGAGGGAATAGAAAATCGCAGTGATAGACACACATATTTTCCTGAGTGGGTATGGAAATCACAAAAAATATGAGTTTTTTCCTGACAGAACATAACATTTCATACAGTGTCCAGTTATTTTTTCTGTGGCAGCAGACAATTGTGGTGAGTGAAGTATGTGTTTTTGCTGAGGGAACAGAACATTGATGATGGCAACACGTGATTCTCTTGAGGAGAAAGAACTTTGCGGAGAATAGCACAGTTCCTTCCATATGGAACAGAAAATTGCAAAAAAACATTTTAGTTGTTTTCCGTGATGGAACAGAACATTGCAAAGAGTGACCCATGTATTTTCCTCATTAGGTAGCAAAATACAATATGACATAGATTTTCCTTGTGAGAGAACAGAAAATTCCAGAGAGGGGCACATTTTTTGTGAGGGATTAGACATTTGCAGAGAGCAATACAGCATTGTCCAAAGGGAACAGAAAAGTGCAGAGCGCACCACCTGATTTTCATTGTTTGTTTTCTAAAAGAAACAGGAAATTGCAGTGAGCAGAACATTTGCTTTTTCCTGATGGAACACAATCAGAGAAATAGATGTTTTCTTTTCTGCTAAGAGACAGAAAGTTGTAAAGAGCTTCAATTAGGACAAAACACATTTTGTTTATGTCCTGAGGGAACTGAAAAGTCCAGAGCACGTGTTTTTTTACCTGAGAGAACAGAACATTTCACTGAGCAACTCCTGTGTTTGTCTTTAAGGAAATGATATATTACAGAGATTCACATGTTTTATATGACAGAACAGACAGTTGCAGAAAACAACACAATTGCAGTCATTGAAGTGTATTTTCCTGAACAGATTGCAAAGAACATCAAGTCTAAATTGTACGGAGTTATCTGAAAATTGCTCTGAATGATACATGTTTTTTTTCTCCTTGTGAAACATAAAATTGCAGACAACATCAAGCGTTTTCCAGAATGGGTGGAATATCACAGAGTTACACGTCTTTTTCATAAGGAAAGAGAACATTTTACTGAGTAAGATATGAGCCTATGCCCGCAGGTACATATATAAGCACCACTGTGTGTGTTCCTTTCCTGAGAGAACTGAAAACTGCTGCAAATGGAACAGAGAGTGATGTATTTTTAAGGAGGGAAAAATAGCATATATTAACACATATGTTGTCTTTGAGGGGTAGGACATTTAAGAGAATGAGTGTTTTGTTGCATAGGGTTTAGAAAATCCCAGATATTGATGACGCTGATTTAGCTTGGGGCAGAAAAAACACAAGGAATGTCTGCCTGAAACAAGGTTCAGGCTCACTCAGTAAAAAACAACTGAGTGATTAGACTCATGGATTTCTATTTGAGAAATTAAAATTATTGGCATCCTTGGAGTGACAAAACTGATTTTCTGTGAGGGACGAATATAGGGTGACTAGCAAGGAGGAGGCTTCAAGTATACAACTGAGTGATTGCACGCTAGATTTTCCATGATGGGACAGAAAATCATTGGCAGCCTGAGATTGGAAAGAAAACAGTGTCTAGATATTTCAAAGTCAGAGAAGACACAGTGAATGGAATGGATGGATTACACATCATATTTTCTGTGCAGGAACACAAAATCATTGATGGGCTGAGATTGCAGGTATGATTTTTCTTGAGGAGGAAAGAACGGTGAATCACTTTTGGATACAACGGTGTGATTATGTGCATGAGATTTTGTGAGGGAACAGGAAATAATTAATTCACACCTAATTTTACCTGATGAGGCAGGAAACAGTTGCAAAAGGGATTTCATTAAAGTAATGGGGAGTTCAACATATGTGGAAACTCCAATCATGCCAGGGGTAAGGAGGTAGTGTTTCGAATCACCTATAGTTGGTGCTTCAATCACTGAAAGTGTGCATAGTGTTCTATGGTTGTGCTGACCAATCAGAAGTAGCACTATCTCTAACTGTCATAAGGTCAGGATTGTGTGACACAGAGCAGGCCCACATGCAATGAGATGAGGCGGTAGATGCGGAATGAAGCGGGATACTTATCCCAGTTTATTTGGGGTAGAGAAAGAGGGTCCCAGTTTGCATCACATCAAGTCCTGGGAGTAAGTGTAGAGTTGGAGCCAGATGTTGTGCTTTTCTGACCTCCTAATTCAACAGAGTCAGATAATGATGATGGTGACTATGATATAGATTATGCTCTGTCCCCTTAAACAAGGCTCAAAGTCATCTTTGTGGCCACCACTCTTATGAGGACAATGCCCCAGAGAGAGTGTAGGAAATGATGAACAAAGCAATGGAAGAGACTGATTGAAGGACGTTGCCCATGGAGCAAGTCACACTGAGACAAACCCATATGCCTGTGTACAATCTCCTACAAGGAATTCCTGACAGATTGGTCATTGCCAATGCTAGTGCTAGGTGTGGGCCTCTACAAAGAGCTCTTTATGTCGCACAAAGATGTACTAATAGCTGGAGAGGCAGAGTTGTGCGAAATCAAGACAACAATCCTTGGGACAACTAAAAGGAGGGTGTTGTAGTGTATGTCTGAGTGCTGGTGACATCACTAACTCTGGAATGCTGTGATGTCAGCGTAGTGTAGAGTGCTGTGGTGTTGTGATCTGAACTAGGTTCTAAGAGTTACAGTTGGTGAGTGTAAGCTGATGCTGTGGGACGTGCCGGTGCCTTCCTGGCAACTATGATACTAATAAACCTACAGTAAACTTACTTGCTAGTCCGGGTGTTGGTGTACGGTACCACGTTATTTCAGAGAGCCAATACATATCTGGGGATGCCAGTGGTTAAGACTAATTCCAAACTGTCCAGCCATCACCTCTTTTGTTTTGCTTTAGTCACCCTGAGTGGGACGGGTATGCCCAAACGTGGGTCCTGTGCCTGCTGCGTCTAGAGACCCAAGCTAATCCCGACTGATGATACCCAATGAGGACAAAACATGTATGGGGATGCTTGTGGTCTCATATAGAATGGATGTGACCTAGAAGTTTAGATTTTGGGGTAGGACTAAGCCTGATTTGCATATGGTCTGTCCCCTTTCTGTAATGGCCTGGCCGGCTAAGAACAATGGTCTGGAAGGTTGCCCAGAGCAATGCCAGAGGTTAAAATTAATTCAAACATTCCAGTCAGCACATCCTTTGTTTTGCAACTAAAAGGAACCACATTTTGAAAGGTATCAAGACTATCCAGAGGTAGGGTTGCAATTTGACAGAAGGTATGATGATAGTACTGGACTTTGTTAATTTCCCTGCAAGCACTGGCTGCCTGGATGGCTAGAAATGGGAAAATCTAAGAGTTTTGGCTGATGATGGCATTCTAAATGCTCGGCCATTTCCCTTAGACAGATCCCTGGAGTAAATCTCCACACCAGCATTCAAGTACATATGACATTCAATGTATAGCGCTGCACTGTAATGGTGCTTTCTTATTGTGTCTTCTTAAATAATTTAACTAGAAAAAATCTTTCTGTCATGCCAGTCATTTCTTTGTTCTTTTGATAGTATGCTACAGGTCTTTCTAATTATATATGTGGTTATGTCACCCTCATATAGAGTAGCATTCAACCCTCCCCGTTTTAACTTCCCAGAACAGATAACCTTCCCAGATATATGGCACCACCACAGGGGAGTGGCCAGCACACGTGTCCGATGGGATAAGGACTGAGCCCAGGGTAAAGGAACGGGGTAGTCAACTCCCCTCTGCCGGACATACCTGGGCATAACCCACCACCAAATGGGGAATTGGGATGGAATGTAAAACCAAGAAGCAATAAGCTCAGCCGTGCTTGATCAGGCATCCATCTTGACAAACCACTGCACAGGGTCATTTGCATTAAAAAGATGACTAGTACTGAAAAAAAAGGAATATACTACAATATCCCAGATAACTGCACCCTGGCATATGATCAAAAGAGGCTGGTCTGCCAGCATAACACTCATGGGGCCTCATTACACGGATGGCGGTAGGGATTTACCGGTACCAGTAAAATATCAGTACCGGTAAATCCCTACCGCCTTACTACGAGGTCCCTTTGCGGGTTGGGGGATTTAACGCCTGCTTTTTGCAGGCGTTAAAATCCAACCCGCTAAGGGACCTCGGAGCTAATTACGGCACCGCAAAATTGCGGTGCCGTAATTAGCGCCTTCCCCATTCCCATAGAGCCCTATGGGGCAGAAATGGGAATGGGGAAGGGCAATGGCGGAAGGGGGATTTACCGCCCCTCCAACCTTGGAATGGGGCGGTAAATCCCCTTTCCGCCAAGGCGGTGCCGGTATTTTACCGGCATGAGCCATGGCGCTAATAGCGCCATGGCTCACCGCCTACCGTGTAATGAGGCCCATAGTCACATATTCACAGGAAGGGATATTTGATCCATGGCATGTCAGCAGAAGCCCAACTCTGCTGGCACCAGCCAAAAAAGTGATACTACAAACCAGCCTCACTCTGGGACAACCTCTTCTCAACCCCCTCTATGATTGACCACAGAGTCCTAAGAACCCCTCAGCATCCCTCAGGTATTCACAATCCACATATGCAAAAGAGTCAGCACAGAAATAGAAGCATCATCACCCAGGTCATTGAATGAGCTGTTGCTGCAGGTAAATTGTACAAGAATCTCTCAACACATGTCATGAGACCACCATTCTGTGAGCACTCTCCAAGTGCTCCCCTCACCAACCAACAATGCTTTCTTGAACTAGCAGTAATGAATTCATCATCAGTATTATTAAGTGAACCATCAGCCTCCCCCTATTCACTTTTCAAAAGATGTTGTGAAAGGTGGCACTAGAGAGAGAAAACTAGACAGGCTATATACTTTATTATCATCCTGCATGACAGGATGAGAAGACCCTGCCACTGATAACAGAGAGTTATCTAATAAGGTCCCGAAGGTTGGTAAGAAAGAGGTATAGTATGTAGAGAATAAAGTGACATCAAAGCCAGTCAATAGCTCATGTGAACCCAAAAAGGTGTGGGTGTGGCAGTGAGGAGCATCAGAGAAGGAGTGCCACAAACCAGTTATAATAAGATCAGGTAAACGGGTGAATTTAACCAAGGACTCCATCTGTTGCTAATTGCAAATGTGCAGGATAACATTGTGAGCCATGGAGGCAATCTCAGGGCCAGGAATACCATGAAAAGGAACCAAAAATGGCCACCGGGCAGAGGCTATTTCGAAGCCAGGCAGCGCTGCCTGCACTGAACTGGCAGAAGAATGGCAGTAAGTGAAGCCCAACGAATGTCTGCCTTCGTGAATAGATACGTCCAAGGTATCACAAGTACATGCTCAAAAACAGAGATTGAAGGGCAACTCAAAAATGTAATCGCCTACCTTCAAATCTAAAGAACAGGGACACATTGTGTAAAATGCTGGCACGCCTAATGGAAAGAGTAGCATGGTCTAATTATGGAAACACTCAATTGACTGTCAAGCTCTAACAATAGAATACTCATAAAGAGATTTTGAAAGACGAATACAAAAATCGCCTTCACACAATTATTTGTTATTTGCCTAATTTTCGAATTTTCCTGCTCTTAATTCTCTTATTTCTGTTTTTAATGTATATACATATATATATATATATATATATATATATATATATATATATATATATATATATATATATATATATATACCCACAATAGTATCGTTCATTTATTTACATTAGTGATATGCATTTAGCTGCAGTGGCTTTATGTCTGCATTATTCTCAATAGTTATTGATATATGTATATTGATAACATCAAAAACCTCTTTCCGCCAGTGATCTTTATCGGTTACATGCGATTTTAATGAAAGAAAAAAGCAAAGAATGCATTTTTAACGAACCTAAAGCAACAAAATATAATTTTTAAAACATTTTATTTGTGGGTCCCACCTGCCCCCTTTTTCCCTATGTTTAAAACCCCACCCCAACACCTCCTCACCCATTTTGCCTCTTAGCCCATTTACACATATATATCTATTTTAAATGTGATATTTTTTCGTTGTTTTTTTCATTTGTTAAAATGTTATTCTTTGTTTTCAATCCAGAAAAATCCCTGCATGCCGTTTTTTTTATTCTGCCTTATATCATTAGGTGCAGTAATTGTTCATTAATATTTGTAATGATAACCTTAAAACATCTCTACACTTGTTTCACTTCTTTCTTGCAGCTTCTTCAGGAAGACAATCTGGAAAACAAAAACAATATCTTGTGTTCAATGTGTTCATTCTTTGTCAATGGCAAATTGTATTGTTTTAACCAGCAACATATACCAAAATATACCATGCAACTAGTATGTAAAAGACAAGAAAGGTGGGCAACAAATGTTATTATGTGAATATGTAAAAGCGGGAGGAAGGACTAGGGGGGTGCAGTTCGTTCATGCAGTATTCTTCTTATAGGTAGAAATATTTCATATGTAATTGGCAATTGTTAAGTAACTTTTTTGCTTACCAGCCTTCATTGTTTTACCATACACTGCACAATAAGGATCTCTTCCTAGGTCTATTTCCAATGGATGATTTAAGGCATCCGTCAGAGTTGGGTGGTGTAAAGATGAATGACCACACGCACAGCACGTGTTCAGCGTGTTTATTCCTAAGTTAGTTCTGCACAGACCCCCAGAACTGCCTTCCCCCATAACCAGAAAGCAACGACTGAGGCTAAAATCCTTTTTAACCAAGAACGCGCCATAGAACTCCTGACTACATCACACAACACCTACCTATTTACATTCTAGTTACAACATAACACCCCAACTGGCATTATCACTACATCACACAACCCAGGCCACCCATGCTCAACTATTTACATAAGATTCATTATAACACATCTCCCTCTCTTATCCAGCACCAAACCTTTTTACAACCGCAACCCTGTTCTTATTCTGCACCTGACCACCACTCACCCTCACCGCGCCTTTCATAACAGCAATCGCCCGTACAGGACCAGAATACAAGTCTCTTTTCCTCCTTACCAAACCTTTCTTAATCCTCGCCCAGTCACCACATTCCACCTGAGCTCCCTTTTACATCTCCTCCTGAAAACATAACACTCCAAATGGAATTAGCACTACATCACACACACCAGGGCATACATGCTCAACTATTTACACAAGATTAATTCTAACAGGTGGTAACTGTAAATCCAGTGATATTTGCCAAATACTGCCAGATGTACTAATGACCTAATGCAGGCTTGGGGGAAATACCGCTGCCACGTATGCCTTAGAAGTAAGTTTTAGTCTTTCTGCTGAAAGATCACCTATAGTGTAGGTAAAACCTCCAAAGTGTTCCCAAATATTTGTTGACGTTTTGAACTGTACATAAGGGAAGTGGAGGCATTTCCTTTCAATACAGCAAAACAAAATGTGTATATCGGCCCATGGCACGGGATTCAGAAGGTGGCCTCTCTGATGCCCCCTCGCAAAACCATACCCATATAATGCATACATGGTTAAGAATTCACACCTTTGTGCATTATAAATTGTACACCAGTGGTAGAGACCACTTGTGCACACTGTCAATTTCTGCCTTCATTTCGAAGGTAGAGATTTGGATACAAACTTTGTTTTAAAAATGCACTAACAGGTCACCAATTGTGGAGGTGGTGTATCTGGAATACTGCACAAACAAGTGTGCTCCTGGGATTGTCTCTCTACCGGCCTATATCCCGAGTTAGAGTCTCAACCAGAGTCTTTAGCTCACCATCCTCTCACAGAAGAGAACTTTCCAGGACATATCAGTCTTTGTCCTGCCCAAGGGCAGTCCAGCACAGAAATGCCATGCAATTCTCTTCTGAACCAGAGTAGCAATGGCAACTCCAGACACGTGTTTCTGCCTGGTTGAGCCTCGTCAGCGAGGTAGAGCTGGGCCTCTCTAGAACAGTGAGCAGGGGTTCCACCTATGGATTACCCTTGTAACCTGGAGTGAAAACCCAAAGTTACTTAATATGTACAACAAAGGGGGGTCCTATGAGTGTCCAAGACAGGACAAAGACTGATATGTTTTGGATATTTCTCCTCTGTGAAAGATAGTGAGCTAAGGAATCTGAGCAAGGCTCTCATAACCATGACTAATGTCCACCAGAGGGACTCCCAGGAACCCCCTTGATTTTTGCATAATCTTAGTAACTTTGGATCTCACCCTAAATTACTAGGGGAATACAGACATGGACCCCTTGCTCACTTTTCTTAGAGAGGCTCAGCTCCACCCTACTGATGAGATCCAACCAGCCCGAAACATGTGTCTGGGGTTACTGTTGGTGCTCTTGGCCAGAAGAGAATTGCCCAGCATTTTGGTGCTGGACTGCCCCAAGGCAAGACAAAGTCTGATACGTTTTGGATATTTCTCCTATGTGAAAGATAGTGAGCTACAAAATCTGGGCAAGGCTCTTGTAACCAGGACTAATATCCGGCAGGACTCCCAGGACCCCCTCCCCTTGTTTTTTGCATAATCTTAGTAACTTTGGGTCTCACCCTAAGCTACTAGGGGAATCCAGATGTGGACCCGTTGCTCATTATTATAAGAGAGGCAAAGCTACAACCTACTGATGAGGTCCAACCAGACCGAAACATGTGTCTGGGGTTGCTGTTGATACTCTTGTTCAGAGGAGAATTGTCTATCATTTCAGTGCTGGACTGCCACAAGGCAGGACAAAGACTGAAATGTTTTAGATATTTCTCCTCCGTGAAAGATATTGAGCTGCAGAATCTGGGCAAGGCTCTCGTAACCGGTCTGATGTCCGGCAGAGGGACTCCCAGGACCCACCTTTTTTTTTGCATATCTGGAATACTGCCAGAAAAAAACCACCTCCACCAGTGGTAAACTTTGAATCAGGTCGATTTTCAGAAATACCACCAGAATAGGCGCTAACTTCCGGCAGCAGTATTTAGTTATGAAAGTCTTCCCAACTCTAATCGAGGCCCTAAATATAAAAACAAATCCTTCAACCATGGAAGGGAGTGAAAACCAACATATAAGAAAATCTATGTTAAATGTAGTCATTGAGGTGGACTGGGGTTAAACGGAAGGTATCAGTCTGCAACTTTAACATGAAATAATTTCATATAAAAACGATATTTAGGCTTCGAAGATAGTTTACTTAAGGGAAAAACGTAATGATTGTAGATTCTTCATTCAAATTTTAAAGAATAGATAAGAAGAGATGGCACCCTTTGTTGTAGAATCTAATTATGCCAAATTAAAGGCAGTAATGTAAAGACGATTTGGCAAAATTATTATACTCGGTTTGAGGATACATTTGTGCTCTATGTGGGTGTAACTCCACATGCTAGATTGACAGGAGGCCTTTTGAAATGGTTGCCCCCATTTTAGATCACGGGCGAATGTTCAAGAAATTGGAGCATATATCAATAGTGCAGATTTTAAGATGCCCCATTTTTGGAAATGTGCAGGTGAACTTGTTTTGATCTTTAGCACAAATGATGCGTTAGTCCGCCCCCTTGAATACAAGGTTTTACAGACTCCCAACACCCATGTGGATTCTGGGAGCACATTTCATGATGACGGTCCTTGAAGGACCTGCTACTGTAAAATGTCAATGAAAAAAGAAACACGTTATCCCTGTTTGAAAGATAGAAATGCAAGTAGGGCAGCAACAATTTCAACTGCAGGTGTCACGCTTAAAAGGATATCCATGACATGGTCAGAAATAATTAGCACATCTCCCTGGCTCTGTTTTCAACAGGCACAGGGGAATGTGGCTAATTTCTCGGCATTTAACAGTGCTTCCCATTTGTGAATATGAGTTAAGCTTGTACATTTGCAGAAATGCCTCCTCATTTGTGCAAAAGCATAAATCAGTGGAAAAGGGCATCTGAATGTGTGCACCTAAAATTCTCAAATTCAGATGCCATATGCAAACTGGGCTGCTCCTTTGTTTTGCATAAAAGATTGCGTTCGAAAATGTTTTGAGACTCTAGCTTAATGGGTCGTTATTTGTAAGTCAACGTCTTTTTTGAGAAACGTTACTTGTGCAATGATATCATGCCTGCAAAAACAGACTTATGATGTACAGCATTGTCTGTTGTCCATTTCTAATTTAGTGATGATTGTTATGCTTAAGTGGAATAAAGTGAAAAAATAAATCCATGCGCCGACTATTTTTTCAAACGAGGGATAATCTGTGATCCATAAGTGAATCTGATGACTCCAAGTACACATGCAGTGAAGGGAAATAGATCACTATTATTCTTGCATATAATATTGTCAAAAATATGGGAAGGAGGTAGTGGAGTGAGAAAAATGGTGGCCTAGTACCAGAGTAAACAAATGGAAACAAAATGTATTATTTTGGGTTAACAGATTTGTATTGGAATAAATGTAAATAGCCTAGTTTTTTATAGACATAATAAATTGCATGCATGGTACATAGATCGTAATCACACTAACTCAGTTAATCGTGATATTCTCGTAAAGAAAATTACATTATTGCAACCGTTGTAGGGTTACTGTTCATAACATAGTTTCTTATACAATGTGTAGTGTTTAGCTTTGACTGTGTCGGAAGTGGCTGCAGTGAAGGTAGACAGTGCGGCTTGACAAACTAGTGTTACTCCTGTTACGTGCGACGCTCCGGATTGCCTGACTGCTGGCAGTGGCGTAACACAAAATGTGGAGTCCCCCCTGCGAGCCATGCTGAGGGGGCCCCCCAACTCAGCAACAAATCACCGGTCGCACCACACTCTGCGCCGGCCTAGATTATCATGCTTGGGTAATGCGCACAAATGTGATGTTGAAGGGGTATGCCACACACTGCACTAGGATAAAGATATAAATATATTTTTTAATGCAATATACAGCACACTTTCTGAGAAAAAGTGGCTAAAAAGCCAGAGTGTTTGCAATGGTTTTGTAGGGTAACACCAATCCAATACATGCAAGTCACCAACAGTGCACAGGAACATGAATGCTTTGCTATTAAAATGCCATGCCAGAATGAAAACATGTACAATGTAGACCAGTGTAATAACATTATAGTAAAGCATGCCAGGCCACATTTAGACATACCTAGACTGGTTGCACCAAAATGGCAGTCGAAGCAATAACACTCATCAAGGAGAGAACACACATTCAAGCACATTCAAGCATGCGTCTCTGTGCCCTCTAACATCACGGACAAACTCTTTAAAATCTGTAAGTAGGGGTGCCACCAGGGGGCGCACAGGCAATGGCAGCCTGAAACCCGCGCTCCGCCAACGGCCAGGTCGAACAGGTCGAACAGGTCGGCCAGGTCGAACTGGGGATTGAGCCCCCCCCCGAAACCCCTCCACCGAGAACGAAGGAGCCAACACGGGCAGTTAACCCCCGGAGCCCCCACCAAGAAAAACAGCGGCATCGGTAGCCCCGCGGAAGGCTGAGATCCAGAGCCGCGGCCTCTGCGGCAAAACCGCCTCCAGAGAGTTGGGCGGGGGAGGAGCCGTAGGCCGCCTAATCCAGAGGCCTGCTTCCGCGCTGTGACTGGAGCCCCACGCGAGAGGCCAGAAGAGCAGCGGAGCCGTCTCCATCCGCGGACCGAGTTCAACACCTGCGGGCGCGGCGACGACCCTCTCTTGCAGCCTCCGATCGGGCAGGGTGAACCGCCGGGGACCCTCAGAGGAGGGGCCCCTCCCACCTTTCCCCGGGCCCGACGACCACCATTACCACAGGCGGATCAGAGCATCGGCCACCCACCCCAGAGGGAACGAGGTGCCCCCCCCTCTCTGGAGTGCGCAGAGGACCCCCGAAGACCCCTGCTCTGGGTGTGAGGCCCCCGCCTGAGGCTGGCGGGGCGTGTGCCCACCTGACAGCATTCGCTCGGGCATCCGGGAGGCCCGGGAGGGGAGAGCGAGTTATCAGTGGACCCGCCGGGTGCTCTGTAGCCCCCACAGGAGCGAGGCACACTTAACGGTAAGCCGGGCAAACAGATGGGCTAGCAGAGTAAGCTACAAAAATACCGTTACCAAGAATCCAGGCCCCACGCTCTCAGCCCACCCCACTACAGTGCAATGGCCCGCTCTGAAGCCTCCGCGCCCTCGGCGGAGGCAATGGAAAGGGGCTTTGCCTCCATTCTACAGGAGATAAGAGACATGCGCTCCGACTTTGCCCAAAAGTTCGATAAAATGGGCCAAAGAATAGACAAAGTGGAGGATAGGCTCCTTTAGGTGGAATCTAGCCAGTCATCCTCAGCGACCCTGGAGGTGGAGATGGACATGAGGCTATCCGCCCTTGAAAGACGGGAGGAGGAGAGGTCGAGACAAATGGACGATTTTGAAAACAGGGAACAGAGAAACAACCTCAGATTCTTTGGGGTCCCTGAGGCAGAGGGGGAGACGGAGAGAGAGGTCACCCGAGTGGTGCGAGACATTATTGCCCTCTTCGAAGATGAGATGACCACTGAACTCATATTTGACCGGGTGCACAGGGCGGGAGGACGGGTGGGTGGACCTCGATCGATTCTGGTCCGGTTCCACTATTATGCCGACAAGACACGGGTGCTGGAGGCCGCCAGAAAAGATCAGGAAGTCACTGTCACGCACGGCAGCCGCGGCCGCTGGCGGTTGTGGAGACGCTGGCGCTGGGGCGGCCATTGATATGGCCGCTACGCAGCTGCACATTCTCCAGCCGCAGTCTAGTTGCTGCCGCGGCCGCTGGCGGTGGTGGAGACGCTGGCGCTTGAGCGGCCATTGTTTTGGCCGCTACGCAGCTGCACGTTCTCCAGCCGCGGTCTAGCTTTCCGCCGTCGGATCAGCGGCGCACTTCATTACGAGCGCCAACCCGGAAGCCCGCGCGTTGCAACCTATTCGCGTTAGGCTTCCGGGTTGGTACGCTCTAGTGCCTTTCTCCGTGTTTTGTTCCTCTCTCGTTTCTTTCTCCTGAGTACGTTCTGCATTGCCCTTTCGTCCTCTCCCTTACCTCTCAGGCTCCCCTTTTCTTCAGCAGTCCTTCTGTCTTGGCTACCATATTGGCTTCAGCAGTTCTCCTTTTCTCTTCTGTCTGTTGGGTTCCATCACCCCCATCCTACCTTCGTTCTGGAAGGAAGTTCGTTCCGTGTGGAAATCCGTCAAATCATTTCTGACCTGGCATCCTGTTATCCAATCCAATCGGAAGGGGTTTTTTGTGCCTTGTGGCTTTTTCCCCTTCATTGGTCTGCCCCGGTTCGGGGGCCCCCCTAGGCCCCGAGTCAGAGGGGCAGGGTGGCTTCCTCTCGAGGCAGACCCCATCTGCATTCCCGAGAAGAGGCCCTGAGAAGAAGGAGATTTGGACTCCAAACAGAAGAAGAGACAGCAGGTGAGCAGGAGGGCATAAGGGTCACTGTGGATAGTGGTGAGGAGTCGAGTAAACCAGGGAGCCATTGTGACAGTTTGCAACGCCTTGAAAGAAGTATGGCCTCCCCCGAGCAAATACAAGATTTAGTAGCCGCGGTTCAGGCCATGAATATGGAACTACAGAATGTAAAGGCAGACAATGCAGTTCTGAGGCAGATGATCTCTAATCGAGAAGCTAGAGATTCCGACTTACCGCCTATGACCTTGTCCACAGGCAAATATGACGGCACCCCAAAGCGCTTAAAAGAATTTTTGGAAGCATGTTCCGTTTACTTTGCATTCAGACCACTGATGTTCTCCAACGATCAAGCTAAGGTGGGGTACATGATATCTAATATGATGGGAAATGCCTTGGCTTGGGCCACCCCATTTGTGACCAACAATAACCCTATTATCAGAGATTATGGGGGTTTTCTGACCTTATTGCGCCAGCAGTTCGAACAACCGGAGATAACACATGTGGCTGCAGAGGAACTTTTGGATGTGCAACAGGGTTCCAAGGACCTGCTGACATACCTCTCCACCTTTAAACGGTTGGCCTCTGAGGCAGGTTGGCCAGAAAGGGCCCAGTATACAATTTTCCGTCGAGGATTGAAGGAGGAGATAAAGGATGAGCTGGCCCGAATAGCCCGTCCTACTACCCTGTCGGACTTATTCTCCATAGTAACACAGATTGACTACCGCCTTAACGAACGCAAGGCAGAAAAGAAGAAACAAAGGGTGTCGGTCACCCCTCTACCTAGTGCCTACCCTATGCCCTCACTGTCTCACTCCAGTAACAAGGAGGAACCCATGCAAATTGGGTCCGCACGGTCCCCGTTGACCCCCGAAGAAAGAAGACGCCGGAGGGAAGCGGGCCTCTGCATGTATTGTGGATCCGGTTCCCACTTACTGCGAAGTTGTACTGAAGTCCCACCGAGACGCTCGGGAAACGATCGACCTCGGAACTGAAGGGGACGAGTAACCGAGGTTCGACCACAAGTCCCTATGTTACGGTGACCGTAGCGTCTCATTCAACCACCATGGACTCTCGCCTTATGGCTGTTCCCATCCGGTTGGAAACCCCGACAAAAGTCTTCACCACTATGGCGCTTTTGGATTGTGGCGCCGCAGGAGTATTTATGGACACTGAGTGGGCACACAAACATGGTCTCCCACTGCAGAAACTGGAAGAGGTCCAGAAGGTAGAAGGAGTTGATGGCTCTCCTCTGTCATCGGGGCCCATCACCCATTCCACTATTTTTTTGAAGGCGTGCATTCTCCAACATTCAGAACAGATACAATTCGACTTAATTCGAGCAGCCCATTTTCCGGTTATCCTTGGAATCCCTTGGTTAAGGAAGCATAACCCGCTAATCGACTGGGCTCAGAACACCCTGGCTTTTACATCCTCGTATTGTAAACAAAACTGTTTACTCCATACCTCAGAAGAATTTGTACAAGTCCTAACCCCCCAACAAGAAGGAGTACATGAAGTTTGTAAGATTCCCTCAGAATTGGTTAAGTTCAAAGAAGTCTTCAAAAATAATCCGGTCTTGGATCTCCCTCCACACCGTCCGGAAGACTGCGCCATCGAGCTGGTACCAGATGCCCTGGTTCCGTTTAGTCGCATGTTTTCGTTATCTCTATTGGAGAAGAAGGCGCTTCGGATTTACTTGGACTCTCATCTGACCAATGGCCTTATTCGACCCTCCAAATCACCGGCTGGAGCATCTTTATTTTTCATACCTAAAAAGGATTCCTCGGAATTAAGGCCATGTATCGACTATCGGGGTTTAAATAAGGTCACAGTACGTGACCGTTATCCAATGCCGTTGATAGCAGACATACTGGAAGCTGTACATGGTTCAACCGTCTTCTCAAAATTAGATCTCCGGAGTGCCTACCACCTTCTCCGGATTAGAGATGGAGATGAATGGAAGACAGCCTTTCGGACACCTTTTGGCCTTTTTGAATATCGAGTAATGCCATTCGGCTTGGTTAACGCTCCGGCAATATTCCAACGTTTCATGGATCGCTTGTTTTCTGACCTGCTATTCATCAATGTCATAGTCTACCTCGATGACATCCTGGTTTTTTCAGAATCCTCCTCAGCACATGCGTCGCATCTTCAGACAGTGTTTCACCGACTACAATCCCAACACCTATTAGTCAAACCCGAGAAGTGCTTTTTTTTCGCATCTTCTGTTCCTTATTTGGGTTATATCTTATCCCATGAAGGCATAACCATGGATCCCAGGAAGGTGTCTGCCATTTTGGACTGGCCCGCACCCATGTCCTTGAAGGATGTCCAACGGTTCTTGGGACTAGCCAACTTCTATAGAAAGTTTATTGAACATTTTTCGCAGATAGTGCTGCCCATTACTTCACTACTTAAGAAGGAGGCTAAGCCGTTTCTATGGTCGGAAACGGCCAATCAAGCCTTTATTGGGTTAAAGAGGAGATTCTGTTCCGCACCTATACTATCCCAACCTGATCAAAATCAGCCCTTTATAGTAGAGGCTGATGCTTCCGCAAGCGCATTAGGAGCAGCACTTCTTCAACTCAAAGATGGACTGGAACATCCTATCGCATACCTTTCTAAGACTCTATCCACCAGTCAACAAAATTATTCAGTCATTGAAAAGGAACTTCTAGCGCTCAAGGTGGCATGTGAAGAGTGGAGACACCTGCTACAAGGCGGTTCACATCCATTCACTTTACGTACAGATCATAAGAACCTAAAGATCCTTCGAAATATGGAATGCGTCAACTCCAGGCAGGTTCGTTGGGCTCATTTCTTCAGCCAATATGACTTTTCTATAACCTATATTCCAGGCACTCAAAACAGCTTGGCTGACGCCCTGTCAAGATGTCAGACTTCCGAAAATCACTCTTCTTCATTTAGTCACATGATGTTTCCCCGAAACCGAATAGTGGGGATAATCTCGTCATTCCTTCAAGAAGTTAAGACAGCAACCCAACCAAATTTAGCAACCACTGTGCCGGGTGGCTTACAACCTCAACTTCGCTGGTCTGAAGGCCTTTTACTGGTGGGGCAGCGTTTGTACATTCCCTCTAGACCCCTACAACAGAAAGTTCTGGAGTGGGGTCACAACCATGTTACCGCCGGACATAGGGGTGTCAAGGGTACTGTGGAGTTGATCTCTCGCTCTTTCTTCTGGCCTTCTCTTTCTCACGATGTAATGCAACACTGTAAGTCGTGTATGGTGTGCGCCCAAAATAAGAACTCCACTCACAAGCCCTATGGGTTGTTGATGCAACCGGAATTGCCAAGCCAGCCATGGTCCCAAATATCCACAGACTTTATAGTAGACCTGCCCCGATCCCAGGGGCTGACATGTCTTATGGTTACCATTGATTCATTTACCAAGCTGGCCCATTTCTCAGCGCTGAAAGGAGTTCCATCCGCTACAGAAATGGCTGAAGTATTCCTTAGGGACATATTCAGGCTCCACGGGCTGCCTGATAAGATTATCTCGGACCGGGGCTCTCAATATACCTCTCGATTTTGGGGCGCACTATGTCAACGGTTAGGTATAGAGAGGGCCTTGTCATCCGGTTTCCATCCTCAGACTAATGGTCAGACAGAACGCCTTAATGCCTCCCTGGAACAATACCTCCGATGTTATGTCAACAAGTATCAGGACAATTGGGTGAGTCTTCTGCCCACCGCCGAATTCGCATATAACAACGCTGTTCACTCGGCGACGGGACTCAGCCCTTTCTTTTGCTCTTATGGTTTCCACCCTCGAGGTATACTACCAATTTTCTCTTCACCCTCTAATATACCCACCATCGAATCCACATTAGATCAAATAACCTCAGCCCACACTACCGCTCAACAAAGTCTGATATCTACCAGACGCCGGTATAAGGAGGTGGCTGATCGCAGACGTTTATCCGGTCCTTATTGGAAGGAGGGAGAACGGGTCTGGTTGTCCACCAGATATTTGCCGAGATGGGTACACCCAACCAAACTAACCCCCCGGTTTATCGGACCTTTCAAAATAATCAAGAAGATTAACCCAGTGGCTTATAGATTACAACTTCCCAAGTCCATGTCTCGAATACACCCAGTCTTTCACTCCTCCCTCTTCCGGCTAGTCGATTCAAGCACTCCTGTTAAAAAGGCTACCGGAACAGCGAGTTATCCCCAGGCTATACCCGAAGAATATGAGGTATCTGCCATAGTAGATTCCAGATATCGTAGAGGCAGATTGGAATACCTTGTGTCATGGAAGAACTATCCCAGTTCGGAGGATTCTTGGGAACCCAGGTCATATGTACATGCTCCTAGACTGTTAAGATGTTTTCACCGAACACATCCGGGGAAACCCGGAGGGGTAGGATCTGGAGGGGGGCATACTGTCACGCACGGCAGCCGCGGCCGCTGGCGGTGGTGGAGATGCTGGCGCTTGAGCGGCCATTGTTTTGGCCGCTACGCAGCTGCACGTTCTCCAGCCGCGGTCTAGCTTTCCGCCGTCGGATCAGCGGCGCACTTCATTACGAGCGCCAACCCGGAAGCCCGCGCGTTGCAACCTATTCGCGTTAGGCTTCCGGGTTGGTACGCTCTAGTGCCTTTCTCCGTGTTTTGTTCCTCTCTCGTTTCTTTCTCCTGAGTACGTTCTGCATTGCCCTTTCGTCCTCTCCCTTACCTCTCAGGCTCCCCTTTTCTTCAGCAGTCCTTCTGTCTTGGCTACCATATTGGCTTCAGCAGTTCTCCTTTTCTCTTCTGTCTGTTGGGTTCCATCACCCCCATCCTACCTTCGTTCTGGAAGGAAGTTCGTTCCGTGTGGAAATCCGTCAAATCATTTCTGACCTGGCATCCTGTTATCCAATCCAATCGGAAGGGGTTTTTTGTGCCTTGTGGCTTTTTCCCCTTCATTGGTTCGGGGGCCCCCCTAGGCCCCGAGTCAGAGGGGCAGGGTGGCTTCCTCTCGAGGAAGACCCCATCTGCATTCCCGAGAAGAGGCCCTGAGAAGAAGGAGATTTGGACTCCAAACAGAAGAAGAGACAGCAGGTGAGCAGGAGGGCATAAGGGTCACTGTGGATAGTGGTGAGGAGTCGAGTAAACCAGGGAGCCATTGTGACAGTCACATATAATAACTCCCAGGTCTCCATCTTCCAGGACCTCTCTGCATATATGTTGGCCAAGCGCAGGATGTACCGCCCCTCACACACCTGTTAAAAGAGAAGGCGTGCGATACAGATGGGGCTACCCCTTCTCTCTAACCTTCCAATACCTGGGTCAGCGGACGACGTTGACCACTGAAGAGGATATCAAGGGGGCCATCCAGGACTACGTGACGGACCCGGCCCCTCGGAGGGGGCCAACTGGACCCGTCCTGGGTGGAGCGAAAGGCCAGGTCCCGTCGAGAGTAAGAAGGAAGAAATCTGGCCCAAGGAAATTCAGGAAGATGAACACTCTCTCCCCGACAAAGGAGGGATAACGGAATGACTCCGAGGGATGAGTGCCTGGTATCCCGGCTGAGTTTGGCACGGGAGCCCGGACCATTGGGACGTGAAATGGGGCATGACCACCTGTTGGTCTGGAAATGAGAAACTGCAGTCTAAGTAGTGCCCTGAATACCCGAGCAATGCAAGTATGGCGGGGACGACCGGGGGGACGAAGGGAGGGGAGGGGCTCAAGAAAATATGTGTTTATGAAAAGATTGCCTGCCGTAGAAGGCGGGCTGGTGGTCTGGCCAAAATGCCAGAAATGGTGGAAATATCTGGCTGGACGCCGGGGTGGAGGGAGGGGGAGTACGAATCAGTTGGGGTTTGTTTGCTGGGGAAAGGGTTTAGGAGGCAGTTGGGGGAAGGCCCTGAAAGTGTCCAAAAGATGAAACAAGGGGAGCAAGAAGGGAGCAATGATGCAATGACAGTGGCTAATAGAGAGGAAAACACAGATCATGGTTGATGCCCGGCCGGCCCTGGGTATGGGCACCCTCAACGTGCGGGGGATGAAAACCCCCACAAAGTAGTCCCTGGTCCATAGGGAGTTTAGGAGGCGAATCTTGACCTGCTCTTTCTGCAGGAGACACACTGGGCAAAGGGAAAAGAGCCCAAAATGCGAGGGGGAAGAATTGGAGAGGTCTTTCATGCCTCCCACAAGACCAAAAAAAAGAGGGGTGGCCATATTGCTGGCGAGGGATACGGTCTTCGAAAAGGAGGCCATCCAGAGTGACCCCGAGGGTTGGTACTTGATGGTGCGGGGTTCCTGGCAGGGGTCCCCCTTGACGCTAGCAGTAGTGTATTGTCCTAACGAAGGCCAGGCCCAATTCTGGGAGGAGATAGGGGACAAATTGAGACTGTTCGTACAGGGCCCACTGGTGGTGGGGGGAGATTTCAACATGGTCCTAGATTCGACTATTGACAGAAGACGGGTTGGCCCCCAGTACCTCAGACACACGGATGAGGCCATGGCGCAGCACTTCCAGAGGGTTAACAGAGACCTGGGACTGTCAGATACGATCCCATCTCCCAGGGTAGGGACCCCCTCCTTCTCCTATTACTCAACTATTCATAACTCGTTCTCGAGAATAGACCACATCTTGGTAGACGAGGTCCTCACCCCATATGTAGCGGGCTACGGGATAGACCCAGTCCCCTGGTTGGACCACGACATAGTCCGAATCACCTTAGCGCTGGGATGGGGTGAAGAACGTAGAGGGCGCTGGAGATGCAATGATGCCCTATTAAGAGATGAGGTACTGGCCCAGGAAATCCTCGACTCCATAACAGAGTTTTTTGAGTTTAACTATAACAGAGAGGTGGCCATGCACACACTTTGGGACGCCTTTAAGGCAACCCTACAGGGAGTCCTCATAAAAATAGGCTCCATGAAGAAGGAGAGGGAAGCCCAGGTGAAAGCCCTGAGGGGCAAAATAGCCTGTCTCTAACCGGGGGGCTCCCCAGACCAAGCTGCAGAGCAGGACCGTGTGGCTGCACTGGAGGACTACAGGCTTCAACTGAAAGATCTGCTCCTACACAAAACCGAGAGGAGCCTCTTAATGGTGAAACAAAAATACTATGAGAAAGGGGACAAAACCGATAAAAACCTAGCCTGGAAGCTAAGGGAAGTCCAGAGAAGTAGAAGGGTGAAGGAGGTGAGGGATACCCAGGGACATCTCGGCCGAGACTCCTCCCACATAGGAGAGGCATTTCGCCAATACTACAGAACCCTCTACTCCTCGGAGTAGGAGGGGGACGATTCCCAGATAGTGGACTTCCTAAACTCCATTCAAATCCCATCCCTCTCGCGGGAGATGGCAGAGGGGTTGAGGGCCCGGTGACAGAGGATGAGATTGATAAGGTAATAGGCGGGATGAAGGTGGGAAACTCCCCTGGGGATGACAGCTTCACTGTCTATTTCTATAAAAGATTCCCCTCCACCCTGGCCACGTTCTTGGTGAGAGTCTTCAATGCTGTCCTGGTGGATGGCATCCTCCCCGAGTCCATGATGGGGGCCATAATAGCAGTTCTGCCCAAGGAGGGGAGGGACCCCGTGGAATGCTCCTCATACCGCCCCATATCTCTGTTAAATATTGACGTCAAGATTCTGGCCAAGGTGGTGGGGAGGCGGATGGAGAGAATTATGCCAAAGCTAATCCATGGGGACCAAGTGGGCTTTATTACGGGAAGGCAAGGGTCGGATAATATTCGCAAGACAATAGACCTCCTCCACTTTGCCCAGAGGTCGGGGCTAAACGCATGTGTCCTCTCCCTGGACTCGGAGAAGGCCTTTGACAGGGTCGAGTGGCGATCCATGGGGCTCCTCCTCCAGAGGATGGGCTTCGGGCCCCACATTATGAGCTGGGTGACCGCCCTCTACAGGGCACCCACGGCAAGGGTAGAGGTGAATGGGAGCCTGTCCGAACCATTTCCCCTCTCCCAAGGGACAAGGCAGGGCTGCCCTCTCACCCCCCTGATATACGTCCTAACGATGGAGGCATTGGCATTAGCAATTAGAGCCCACCCGGACATCAAGGGGATTAGAAGGGGGGACGTTGAGTTCAAACTGTCCCTGTTTGCAGATGACATCCTAGCATATCTGGTGGACCCTAGTGCATCACTTCCCCCCTTCCTGGCCTTGGTGGCCGCGTTTGGTCGCTTCTCAGGCTTGAAGATAAATGCTGCTAAATCTGTCCTGCTCCCTATGAGGACAATAGACCCGGGGCTCGACCCTCTAGACTGGTTTCACGGGATCAAAGTGGAGAAGGCCGCTGTACGGTACCTGGGTGTACTTCTCACCAGAGACATATCGAAATTGAGCGCCACAAATTATGACCCCATGATGGCAGAGATCAAATCAGATTTGAGGAGATGGGACAAGATGACCCTATCGTGGTATGGCTGAATGACTACAGTAAAAATGAATATATTACCATGGCTTCTCTACCTTTTCACGGCTCTCTCAACCAACATCTCCGCTCAAACTTTTAGAGAGCTACAAAAGGGGGTCCGAGACTTTGTGTGGCAAGGGAAAACCCAGAGAATAAGAAGGACCACCTTGTCTGGAGCATATGAAAGAGGGAATGGGGACATGTTGGACATACCTGGAAGACATGGACGCCCATCCCCTGAAGGTACGAGACCTCTTGTGGGCCCCTCGCGGGTCGATCCCTCAACACTTAAGGTCCCACCCGACCCTGGGAGTCCTCTGGGACATCTGGAGAGAGGGCCCCCGGACTGCTCACCTCACCACCTGGCCGTCTCCGATGACCTCTCTCTGGGGCCACCCCCTTAGACTGGGAAGCAGGGGGTTCCGGCACTCTCAGGAATGGTCGGACAAGGGAATGGAATGTGTGGGGCAGTTGTTCAGAGAAGGGGAATTCCTAACATACGAGGGTTTTTTTTTTCTTGGGTTCTTGAATGTGTTTGTTATTTCTAAAAATGCTAATAAAAACTAAAGTTTTAAAAAAAAAATCTGTAAGTAACTGGTCAATCCTGTAGCGGTCTTTACCCCACCTGTTCCCTCCCAGGCCCTCTGTATGGCACTGTTCTCTCACTTCTCCGGTAAAACTCAGGACATCTCCTCTTCATCTCCCTCTTCCTCTCTTGACCCCCCCATTGGCCAGCTCTACTTCTCTTCCTCCTTTCTCCTCTTTCTCTCTGACAATACCTGATGAGGTTTCTAGACAAGTCTGATATTTAAATGTGTTGTCCAAACAGGTGCTCCCCTGCTCCTCTAGAACCATCAAGGACCATATTGACACACTCGCTCCAGCCTTGGCTGATTTCTGTAATCACTCTTTCACCACTGGAATGTTCCCCTCTCCCCTTAAGCACTCCCTTGTGCACCCACTCCTCAAGAAGCCGTCTACCTTTCCTGCCTGCCTGGAAAACTATCGCCCAATATCCATCACATCTTTCCTGGGCAAACTGTTGGAAACAAACTGGCCATCTTCCAGCTTACTCTCCACACTGAATCTGTTGGTTGTCTCCATCACCATCAGTCTGGCTTCAGAGCTCTAGAGGCATGGAATCTGTTCTTCTGAACACCTGTGAAGATCTACTCTCTAACCTTGATTACAGCATTCCTTCTGTCCTAATCCTCCTTGATATTTCCCCTGCTTTCGACACGGTCAACCACGCCATCCTGATTAATCGTCTCCATGAGAACCTGGGCATTATGGATCAGGCACTTGAGTGGCTGACCTCCTTCCTCTTGGACTGTCCCTCCCAGGTGCACCTTGGTCCCTTTCTCTCCGCCACATCTCTCTATACCTGTGGTGTTCCCCAGGGCTCCATCCTCTCACCCTGGTTTTTCAACCTCTTCTTGGCCCCTTTGGCCCACTTGATCTCTATCTTCTCCTCTTATGTAGATGACACTCAGCTTTCCTTCAGGCTACCCTCAGACTCCTCTCCTCTCTCTCTCATTCCTCACTGTATATCCACGATTCAGGATTGGTGCGCATCCACCGATCTCTCCCTTAATGCCAGTAAAATGGAGATCCTTCTCATTGGGAGCCCTGCCCCTGCTTTCCCTCTGGCACTGTCTACGACCACCTTGGGCCCCCTTCTTTCGCCTTCCTGCGAGGCAAAAAACGTGGTTGTCATCATTGACTCCACTCTTTCTTTCTCTCCTCACATCTCGGACATCGCCAAGAAGTGCCACTACCAGCTGCTCCTCCTCAAATGGACTCTTCCCTTTCTCACTTTCCACCAGAAAATCACTGTCTCCAGAGCCCTGGTTCTCTCTAGGCTGGACTACTGCAACAGCCTCTTTTTCAACCTCCCTTCCTCTACTCTTTGCCCCCTGCAACTAATTCAGAACAGGACTGCAAGACTTATGCTTGGCCTCAAGCCCAGGGATCATATCTCTCCAGCTCTGAAATCTCTCAAATGGATCCCGGTTGCTGCAAGGATCAATTTCAAGAGCCTTTGCATTGCCAACAAAACTTTCTGGGCCCGGGCCCATACTACATCTATCGCTCTCTTCCAAAATACCTTCCTTCTCAAGCCCTTTGCTCAGCTACCTCCAACTCTCTAAGGGTTAGACACTTCCCCAGGCAGAGATTGGGGGCAGGGGGAGTATATCTCTCTCCTATGTAGGTGTCTCCCTCTGGAAAGGCCTCCCTTCTCCTCTCAAACTTGAAGATCCGGAAGCAGCTCAAAACATTTCTCTTCTCCTCTGCTTTCTCTCTCTCCCTCCCCTCCTGGCCTACCTGACCTACCTGTCTGCTATACCGACTAGTTGCTGGGCTACCCTCAGAGTCTCACTATGTCCAGACTCTTTCTTGATCAGTCACCCCTGCACTGCCTCTGGACCTCCCACGCACTTAGGGGCTGTAACTGTAACCCTACAGTCCCTTGTTCTCCTTGCACTACTCAGAGCTGCACTGCCCTGGCTGCACTTACTTAGAGAATTGTTGCCCTGTGTTTTCCTCCCCTCTCCCTTGCACTTCCCCCTCCCTTTCCCCTTGCACTTCTCATTCTCACACCCGCACGATCTGAATGACACAAGGCCTAGTAAGATTGTTTGTCTTGTCCTCATTCTATATTCCCTCCCGTGTCTTGTCACGCCTAGAAACACTTGTGTACAGGCGCCTAATAAATGACCGATGGGCTTAAAAACTTTACCATCAAACAGTGTCCAGAGATATGGGCAGAGCTTTGTGACACACTCTTCAAAAGGATAGTCCAAGTACAGCAGACGCCAAAATCCTGGAAGTGTGCGATTATTGTACCCATCTTTAAAAAGGGAGACAGATCTAACCCGAAGAATTATCGGCCCGTCGCCTTGTTGGATGTGTTGGGTAAAATTTACGCCACATTGCTACAGCAAAAACTAGTAGCCTGGTCGACTTCAGCATGCCATGTGGATAAACGTCAATCAGGGTTTGTAAAGCAAGTGGGCTGCTCGTTAAATCTATTATTGCTAAATATAATCAAAATGGAGGCCATCAAATCAAATACAAAGGTGTATCAGCATTTATAGATTTTTCGTACGCATTTGATACCATCAACAGGGTGCTTTCGCGTTCAAAATTGAAGAGTTGGGGGTGTCCGTGGGACTTAATAGCTGCCATCAGAGAACTCCACACGAAGACCTCTATTCGAGTCCGCCTTGACCAATCTGGCCTCTTATCTGCCTCCATGGACACCTTTAAAGGAGTAAAACAGGGGTGTCCTTTGGCCGCAGCTATATTCAGTCTTTTTATTTCTGGTATAAGCGACTCAATTAACGAGGTCAAATCTTTTCCGCCGAAAGTTGCTAACACTCACTTAAGCTGGCTGCTTTATGCAGATGACTTAATCATCATGGATGTGACGCCTATTGGGCTGCAAAGAAAATTAAATGCTGTCCAACGATACGTCACTTCCAACAACTTGTTGATCAACACAAAGAAAAGTGAAATATTGGTATTGTGGAACTTGAACGGCGGCGGAGTCTCTAATAGAAAACATATAACATGGTCTCTAGGACAAGAAACCGTCCAGCTCTCTCAAGACGTCCACTACCTTGGTATGACATTAAGCTCTGCTATAAATGACAGGCCGTGGCTTGCAAAAACCAAAATGAAATGCAATCAACTAGCAAGCCAGGCATTGATAATCCACAAGAAATTTGGCAAATACTCCCTACGACCAGTCTTGTCTTTTTATCAGCAGAAGGTTATCCCTGTTGTGATATATGGGGCAGAAAACGCTCTTGGTTGCCCTTATGAGACATGGGCTTCTCTAGAAAATTGGTTTTGGACTAAGGTACTAACACTTCCGAGAGGTGTGAAGACTTTATGTATAAGATACGAGCTCGCCCTAATATCAATGCATGCAAGAATATGTTGGAACCTGTTGAGCCTGTACCGGAAAACCTGCACTCGTGCACAGATTCCACAATTTGATATATTTTACAATGCCGTTCCTGGCAATCAAAAGTGGTTCACATGTGGTCAAACAGATGTGAAGCAATCCTAATGAAATATGACATCAAAATTGATATGCTTCATGAAAACCCAGATGCAGCCAAACTTAAAAACTGGTGTGCAGATTGGGAGGAAACTTGTGTGGAGAGATCAGCCGCCAGTCGAATGTGCGATGTGCCACTAGAATCACGTGACTTTAACACTCTTCAGAACTACGTGGCACTATTCCCCAATCCACAGGCGCATAGGCTGTTTATATTGTTTCGATTAAACATGTTTAAAACCGTTGACCAGCTCCGCTCATGGAAGGGCTACGAGCACCTGTCACCTGAATGCAGGTTATGTGCGAGGGAAAACGAATCACTCAAACATTTAGTGCTATTTTATACTAAACTAAGATCTGAGAGGACTATTCATTTGGGGCCCTGGAGTGCAAACCATCCCTCTTAATGTGCAGATGATTGGTGGAATCTGATGTTTCAGGGATCTGACTTAAAGTTAATACTTCCATTAACACAATTGTTGGAAAAAATCGAATCTTGTTTGACATCAACAGAAGGAACACCTTCCGTAAACAGCAATATTGGGTGAAACAGTGTCCATAGACATAGAATTGGAAATTATGGGAAATGGATGGAATGATGGTGATTGTCATAGGATATATGTTAATATGTGTATGTGTTGTTCATTTTAAAGGTTTGTAAAAACCAATAAAATAAAAAAAATGTTTTTAAAAAATGGCTTATATCATATCATTTTATCACAGATTCCAAGAAATATATACAATGCCCCTGTAAGAAACGACTAGTCTGGCAGCACCGAAATGCCAGTCTAGCCAGGTAATTACACTTAGCAGGAGTGCTTTATCAGAAATGCCTGGTTATAACCACTAATACCACATCTCATGCCTTTTTAGACTAGACATGGACAACCATTATGATTTATCACACAATCCCGCCCCCCACAAACATCTTTTCTCCCTCCCACACCTACCCCAACCTCCAAAATCAACTCCTTGGCCCAGAATTACCTCCACGTCCCTCTTCATTGTCCCAGAGTTTACACATGAGGCTCCTTTACACATAGGTAAGTACTGGGACGAGGAAGAGCGGGACTGGGAGTAATGAAGATTACAGCTAGCTAAGTCAGACATTACCTCCATGTACCTCTACCTTATCCCAGTACTTGTGTATGAGGCAGAGTGCCTCATACACAAGTAGTGGGACGAGGAAGAATAGGGCTAGGAGTAATGAAGATTGCCAATAAGTGATCAAGGCATTAAACACAAGTAGTGGCGCAACACCATTAAGTTGACTGGGATTCAGCACGCCTCCCCCCCAAAATGTTGGGCTATGTTGACTCGACCTGGCTGACCTTCATAGCAGTTGCTGGACAGAACAGGACAAAGATGTTAAACGGCGCCTGGGTTTTACTGTTAACAAGAGCCCAACAATTACTAACATAAAGCATTTCACTGTTTCACATTTCACCTGCATTCAAATGACACTTTTTTTGCCAATTGAAATTGTGATGTGCGTTTAGTAATTGCATGCCAGGGGAGTGATTGGAAGGGTTGAGAGGGAACAGGAGACCACTGAATTCTCGCAGCAGTCCATAAGTGGGAGAGAGTTAACTGTGTGTAACATTGAAGCTGCACTCGGATAGTCTCATTAAAATGCGTAAAGAAATTGTATTCCCAACACAAATAAGTTTGCCCCTCCTCCACCGCACATGAAGTTAGCACCTCTCCCAACATTTGAAGGGTTGGCCCCCCGAAGTGTAGGTTTTGTTGCACCCCTGAACACAAACACACACACCATTCACCATATACACACATGCACACCCAGCCATTTAAGTGTGCACTCTTTCACCATACAGGCACACACACCCAGGCACCCGCCCATACATTTAAGTGTGCACCCTTTCACCATCCACTCACACAGGCAGCCAACTATACATTTAAATGTGCACCCTTTCACCTTGCAGGCACACCCAGGCAGCCATCCCACATTTAAGTGTGCATCCTTTCACCATACAGGCACACACACCCAGGCAACCACCCATACCATTTAACTGTGCACTCTTTCACCATACATTCACACAGGCAGCCACCTATACATTTAAGTGTGCACTCTTTCACCATACACTCACACACGCACCTGTCATGGGGTTAAGGGGAGCCCTATTACTTCAAAAAGAAATAGTTTCTTTTTGAAGTTACGTTGACTTCATAAAGAAATGATTTCCTTTAAGGACTGAACCATAACGGAAATAATTTCTTTATGACTGCAGAATGACTTCAAAAAGATACTGGGGGTCATTATGACCCTGACGGTAGCCGTGCCGGCAATACCGGCAAGGCTGTTGCTGGAGTCATGAATTTTCCGGTGCCTGGGAATGGGCAATTACCAGTGCATTAGAGCCCCGGCAGACACAGTAATTGCCCATTCCCGGGGGCCGGAAAATATGTCTCCCCATTCCCATTTAAGTCCCATTGGACTCAATTGGAATGGGGAGGCCGGATGCACTGGCACCATTCATGAATGGTGCCAGTGCATCCACTGAGTTCTGCGCTCTGGTGCCATTCCGCCCTCCTGGCGGGCTGAAAGGCACCCGCTCGCAGAACTCATAGTTTGCCGGTCCGGAAACAATGGTACCGGCAAGCTTACCGGTACTGTTGTTTCCGGACTGGCAAACTCAATAATGAGACCCACTGTTTCTTTTTGAAGTCATAGGGTTTCCTCACCCCATGACATGGAGGACTCCAGCCTAGGGTCTTCCATTGCATGGGGTGGGGGGATCCCTCAGACTTCAAAAAGAAAGTTTCTTTTTGTAGTCACTCTGCTTTCATGAAGACATTATTTCTGTTACAGAAATAATTTCTTTATGAATGCAAAGTGAAATCAAAAAGATATTTCTTTCTGAAAAAAAACATTTTTTCATTTTTTTTCCTCTCCAAGTGGGGTCCCCTCCCAGGACATGTGCTGGTGGGGCCCACCGCACTGCGGGAGCTGCGGGGGCCCCTGTTACACCAATGACTGCTGGGTCCTTTCTTCGATCCTTCCAGAGAGCAGAATACGAGCGGAAGACGAGAAGAAGAGGAGGACGAGAGGTGCTGTGGAGGCACTGGTGTTGTGAACAGAGCCGCGGAGCTGCCTTGGAGGGAAGGCAGCTCGCAAACCACCTTAGCTTCAATCCCCTACCAGCTGAGCAGCCACTGGCGGAGCTGTAACATTCTCGAGCTGGAACTCGGAGCTCGGATTTCAGGTATGTCAGGACGCATATACAGGCATACAGCACTCACAGGCTCTGAGCCCTGCTTGGGTTAGTTGTAGTCCTGACTAGGGCAGAGGCATTTCCTTTCTTTCTTATCGATGTGACGTCCCAGTTGAGTTGGTGCGCATGCGCGGGCCTCGTTATGGTCCCGCGCATGCGTAGTTTAATAAAGTGCGCCCGTGCAGCAGTTCCCGCCGGGACGCGGAGCAAGCAGCATCGCGTCCCGTGTATTCTTGTGTGGTCCGTGTCTGCATGTGTGCGTGGGCCCTCACGGCCATATACAACAACTGGCGACGAGGATGGGATCGGCGCCACAGTGCTCGCCCCACGAACGGGGGCGTGTGACACACGTCACCGGCACGAGAGTACAAGACGCGGATTGAGCGAAAACATTCGTCGCTTCGAGGCAGTAGCGGCCTGCACAGGTGCTCGTGCGCTGCCACGAGGAAAATTTTTGGAACTCTTGTTTGTTCCCAGCAACCTGGGGACAATCCAAAAAAAAAAAAAAACGGACACGAGGCCAGTGACGGGACACAGCGGAAGGTGTGCGGAACAGCGCATCAACCAGGTTAGCGGCCTCTATCACACCGAGAGGTGCCTGTGCGACCTGTGAAAATGTCAAGCAGTGAGGATGAAGCAGAAGTGGCGACAAGAGTGGTGAGGACACAACAGGGTTCGCTGCTGCCCATGCAGGAGTTCGACATGTCGGGGCCCCCGTCCAAGTTGGGTCCCAGGTGGCTCCCATGGGTCAAGAAGTTGGAAATGTACTTTACTGCGACGGGGACTTCGAATGACGACGCAAAAAGGGCGACCCTTCTGTATTCAGCTGGCCTGGAGATTATGCGAATCTATGAATCATTTGCCCTACTGGTGGTCACGTATGACACGGTCAAGACCGCGCTGGAAAACCATTTAATCCCACAGTCAAATGTCGACTACGAAAGGTTCCTGTTCTGCAGAGAGAGGCAAAGGGAGGAAGAATCTCTCGATCAGTTCTGCGCCAGACTGAGATTGATAGCCAGCACGTGCCGCTGGGACAACGACGAGCTGATGATAAGGAACCAGGTGCTCCAGGGCTGCAGTTCGGGCAAATTGCGACGTCAAGTACTGAGGGAGCCAGGATGGTCACTGCAGCAGATACTTGACAGTGGGAGGACATACGAGCTAGCAGAGTCCAGAGGTGCGAGCATGGACGCAGCGGTCAGGCCAAATGCGAGGGAGGAGGCCTTTGCCGTGTCCAAGAGAACGAAGCAGAAAGAGAAGTGGACCCCGAAGGCATCGGAGACCAGGCATCCGTCCGTGCCTGGGTCGATTTGTCCGGACTGCGGATATGACTTACCTCACGTGGAGGAGTGCCCCGCCAAGACGAGGTCGTGCGGGCGGTGCAATAGTCTGGGGCACTATGCTCGAATGTGCCGCGCACCGGCCCCTGTCCCCACACAGAGAGGTCCCGCGAGAGCGAGAGGCGGCGGATTCAGGAGGCAGCGCAGCATCGCTGCCCTCGAACAGGAGATACGGAAACTGCAGCTCGCGGAGGAAGAGGAAGAAGAGGAAGAGGACGAAGAAGAGGTTTTCTTCATCTCTAACATTGCCTCGGGGAACAAAAGGAGGAGGCAGCCCAGGTGCGTGGTGGACATATTGGGTGTGCCGACCCAGATACTGATAGATACAGGCGCTTCTGTGTGTATGCTGGCAGAGGAGGACTATCAGAAACTTCCAGGCCCGCCGCCACTGGACATGTCCACGGCGAAGATATTTACGTTTGGAGGGGACACCCCGCTACCACTCAAGGGTGTGTTCGTGTCACCTGTGTCGAAAGGGGGCAGTAACATCAAGGCCAAATTCTTTGTTACAGACGTGAGCCCCCACTCACTTCTCAGCTGCGCGGCGTCGGAGGCCCTTAACCTGGTTCATTTTGCATATGGTGTATACCAGATAGACATTGAGACACTGCTGGACAGGTTCTCGAGCATCTTCGAAGGCATTGGGAAACTCAAACCACCCCCCGTGCGCCTCCAAATCGACGAGTCCATCAGACCGACGGCCCTCAAGCACCGCAGGATCCCGTTTCACCTGCGGGAAAAAGTGGAGGAGGAACTCCGATCACTAGTGGAGATGGACATCATTGAGAGAGTGGAGGGGCCGACGCCCTGGGTGTCCCCGATAGTGGTGGCCCCCAAGCCAAAGCAACCAGGGGCCGTGAGAATCTGCGTGGACATGCGCCTCCCAAACGCCGCTATTAAGAGGGAGGGGCACCTTACACCCACTCTGGATGACATCATCGGAGAGCTTCAGGGGGCGAGAGTTTTCTCGAAGTTAGACCTACGAGCGGGCTACCACCAGCTCGAGCTACACCCGGACTCTAGGTTCATAACTACGTTTACGACGCATGACGGCCTCTTCCAGTTCAAACAGTTGAGCTTCGGCATCTCATCAGCCGCCGAAGTTTTCCAGAACACCATTAGAGGAGCGTTGGCTGGCCTTAAAGGGGTGCTGAACATGAGCGACGACATTTTAGTCTTCGCGGACTCTGAACGGGAACACATGAAGAGGTTGGAGGACACGCTCCTGAGGTTGAAGAACTTGGGGCTCACCCTCCATCGGCAAAAATGTGAGTTCTTCAAGGACCGTATTGGTTTCTTCGGGTTCATTTTCCACGCAGCTGGTGTGTCGCCCGACCCAGCCAAAGTGAAGGACATTAAGGAAGCCCCCGCCCCCCAGTCACCTACGGAAGTGAGGAGCTTCTTGGGGATGGTAACTTATTGCGGGCGCTTCATCAAGGGGCTAGCGTCGCTGGCAGAACCACTCAGAGTGCTAACGAGGAACGACGCTGAGTGGAAATGGGGGGCCAATGAGCAGGAGGCGTTCCAGACTCTGAAGAATGCCCTTTCGGATGGAGACACCATGGCCTACTTCAACCCCAAAGTAGAGTCAGAGGTGGTGGTTGACGCTAGTCCGGTGGGAGTGGGGGCGGTGCTAATGCAACCTGACGCACGTGGAGACATGCGCCCCATCGCATAAGCGAGTAAGGCCTTTTCGGACACGGAAATGAGATACTCACAGATTGAACGGGAAGCGCTAGCCATCCTGTGGGGCTGTCGCCACTTCCGGTTGTACATACTGGGCAAACCTGTAGTGGTAGTGACGGACCACAAGCCACTCCTGCCCATTCTGGCAGGGGGATCCTCCAAACCCCCCCCCAGGATCGAGAGGTGGATGCTAGCCCTGATGGAGTACGGGGTGAAACTCATATACCGACCAGGCACGAACAACCCGGCCGACTACCTGTCGCGCCATCCCAACAAGGAGAGCGCTGTCACCGACATCGGAGCGAATGAGTGCCACAGCCTGTTGTGTCAGGTGGTGGAAGGGTCCCTTCCGATGGCAATATCAAGGCTAGAGATGGCAACGGAGTGCTCCAAGGACGAAGTGTTCACCATTGTCAAGAATGCCGTGAGAAGCAGCGAGTGGAGGGAAGTGCTGCAGGACAACTCCCGCCGGCAAGCGGAGGCTCAAAGTGACCTTCGAGCGCTCTGGAAGGTCAAGGATGAACTCTCAGTCACGGACGATGGACTCATACTTCGAGGGCGGCAAATTGTAATCCCGCGGGCACTGCGGTCAAGGATCCTCGAACTTGCCCACATCGGACATCAAGGGATTGTCAAAATGAAGGCTCGGCTGAGAAACAAAGTATGGATTCCGGACCTGGAGGGGCGAGTGGAGAGTTTCGTAAGGAGGTGCATCGCATGTCAAGCGGCGGCCCCGGGTGACAGAGCTCCGCCGATAAGGTCGATGGAGCGTAGTTGCCGTCCGTGGGAAACTGTCCATGTGGATTTTGGCTCGACTGGTCGGGGAATGTACTTTCTGGTGGCAGTGGACCAATGGTCCAGGTATCCCGAGGTGGAGGTGGTACACTCGACGGCGACAGAGTTTGCAACGAAGGCACTAGACAAAATGTTTGCCACCCATGGATTCCCAGACCTCCTGTGCTCGGACAATGGACCACCTTTCACAGGCAGCCAATTCGCGACTTACCTCCGTGAAAGGGGGATCCGGCATCGCAGGGTGTCCCCGCTCTGGCCGCGGGCCAACGGGGAGGCCGAAAGAATGATGAGGACTCTCAACAAGGTCCTGAGGATCTCCGCCTGCGGCGGTGAAGACCTGGAGAGGAAGCTTGTGGAGTTTCTGAGGTAATACCGCACGACGCCCCACCAGTCCACGAGAGTGGCCCCAGCTGAGGCACTATTTGGGCGATGCCCAAGGGGAATGTTGCCGGAGGAGGATGGCCGGCTGCCCGGAGTAATAGACGATGATGGTGTCCGGAACGAACGGGCCAGGCGCAATGATAAAGAAAGTGAAAGGAGGGGCCTGCAAGAAAAGGAGGTGCGAGTGGGTGACGCAGTGTTGGTCCGGAACAGGCACCCCGAAGGGAAGTTGTCCTTGCCCTTCGAGCCGCGCCCGTGGAAGGTAACGCACGTCAAAGGCACCATGGTGGCGGCAGCCTGCGACCGAGGGAGAGTCACGCGCAACCGGTCGTTCTTCAAACGCATTGAAAGACCGGCAGAGAATGGACCAGTAGAGGAAGGCGCAGGGCAGGCTGGTCCGCCAGAAGATCTGGAGAGCGGGCAGGCGGGCCCGCCAGGAGGTCCGAAGAGGGGGCAGGGCAAGGAAACATCGAGGCTGGAACATGACGATCCTCCTCCGCCTTCCGCCTCACCAAGGTACCCTACCCGCCGTGAAAGGCGATTGCCCGGGCATTTCAAGGACTATGTCCTGGACTCACGTGACTGAACTGAATGAGGCAAGGTGAGACTCAAGTGGTCATATGGCCGCCCGGAATACCTGGCGTGCAAGGTGATGCACGTTTAACTGTTTACGTTGTTTTTGGTTGAAGTTAAAAAGGGATGTGACGTCCCAGTTGAGTTGGTGCGCATGCGCGGGCCTCGTTATGGTCCCGCGCATGCGTAGTTTAATAAAGTGCGCCCGTGCGGCAGTTCCCGCCGGGACGCGGAGCAAGCAGCATCGCGTCCCGTGTATTCTTGTGTGGTCCGTGTCTGCATGTGTGCGTGGGCCCTCACGGCCATATTCAACAATCAATTGCTTCTTTTTTTAAAGTAAAGTAAATAAAAAAGATTTTTTTTAAAAGTTACATTTCGTGTGGATAGCTTATGCCACCGCACATTTACACCCTCAAATCAGATATGCCGGCAATGACCACAGCCGTGAGAGTCAGCAATGTATCCAGCCCATGAGGCGATTTAAAAAAAAAAAGCTTGACACACCGGCAAATGGAAAAAACCTGGCTGCAGCAGATATACGTGGGTTTTGCGTACCATGTGGCATAAACCAAGCAGACATAGAGCTGCAAACTACAGTTGCTCCCGCTCCAAACTGCCTCACTGAGGTGGAGCTAGGGCACAGGAGTGTCTCCTTGCAAACAACTCTACCTCTTCGGCCAGTCATTGCCAGCACACGGTCAGACCCTCTCGACCAGGCCGGATAAACACTTGCTAACACCCAAAGATTGAGATAGGAAATGGGCATTGTGACTGCAAATAACACACCAAGTGATAGCGAGAGATCACTGCCTTGTTTGGGGCTCGGATAAATCCTCCATTTCGATCAACACAACCAAGACACTCAATGAGAGTGTATCCTCGTCAACTCCAAAGAACAGCAGAGATTCTTCTTCTATTGTTCTTGCCCAGCCGTCATCTGTTGGTATTTCATTACATGCAAGTTCTATCGACGAAGCACATCCTCAAAATCTTTCGCGATCACCGGCTATGTTTCAACATGATGGCTCTCAATCTTCAAACGTGTCAGTATCGTTCATTGCCCCCACTCCGAGGAGACCTGTGGTTTCGAGAAACCAGAAGGAGGGGTTTAAGTCTCATTCATTGTTGGAAATTACTTTAACAGCTATCAACACAACAATGTCCTCTCTTAGCCACCTTTATGAATCCCTTGACTACAAAATCACACAACAATCCCTCCAACTTAAACAAATCATGGAGTGGATTGCCAGAATGGAAGACTCAAAACATAAGCAGTGCAGTATTCTGGATAAAAGTGCACAATCTGATATGAATACCCAGCAGCCAACCACCCAGAATACAGCAAACAATATTGTGACTCCATCGGCTTTACCCAGTTTTGAGGCAGTGATTCGACCGATCCCATCTGATAACTTGGATCGGGGTTGTAGGGAAGGAATGGATGAGACTGGAACAGTGGCCTTAAGGATGCCCCAACAGACATATGATATATTCCATACAGATCATACTGCACTCCAGCTAAATAATAGCAATCGAGGGAAGAATTTGTGAAAAATCCAGACCAAGAAGCCTAAAAATGTAAAAACAGCAGGCTTACCTGGTAAATACTCCTCAAAACATTTTATCAAAACAATTATTGCTGCACAAAAGTAAACTGAAAGTGCCAGCATGGCAGTGGTGAAGAAATATAAAAACCTGCAAAAGGAAAACAAGCTTGAAGCAATGGCAGGTAAATCAATCCCAGTTCCGTATAAGCCGTTGGATGATTTGGTTGTTGAAATCACAACCCAAAGAAATAAAGATCATGTATCTGTGGACTCAACCACCATGCACAAAGGTGTGCAGGAAAAGAGGACTGATAAGTGTAGTAATAAGACAGATGAGATCCAAGATCTTGACATGCGTCGAAAAGGCATTAGAGACACCGTAGATGCCTACATGGCGTCCCAAATCTCTCAGGTTCCAAACTCGACATCCAATACCAGTGACAATTCGCCAACAGATAAAGGACCAGTTATGGTGAATAAAGAATGTTTGTACCACAATAGTAACGTTCGAAACCAGTGTGCAGTGACAAATGAACAAGTGTCTGTTCTAGCAAAACGGAAGAACTTGCAACATGTAAGGATGTAAGATCCAACAATGCCAGATATGAAACAACCAAAGAAGAATACCACCAACAAGAGTGGAGGGTCTAATCGGATGCACCACACCTTGATTATGAGGTGTCGGAGCAGCTCCATTTAGCCAATATATACTGAGCCGCTCAAACATCTTAAGCATCTTTGCAGACATCCCAAGGCTGGAGGACATCATGTCGATTGACATTGTCCAGGTAGAATTTCCAAATTTATATGATCCAGCTATGGTGAGACTTTGGATCCCATCAGGGGTGGTTATAAACACCATATGGCTTGCCAAAGCAGAGCTATTCATGCTAGGCTTCATAATCTCACAAGAGGTTGCAAACTCACAAAATCCTGACCCCTCTATTGAATGTCTTGGAAAATGTGGATGTGCCTGTCAAAAGCAAGTCCTTAAGAAACCAAAAAACACATGTCGAGCATAACTATGTCTTGATCGCCCCGTGCAGCACCAGCCTGAATTAAAGCAGGATCATATGACTAAATTGGCAAGTTGGAACACCCGCGGACATGTTCATCTCACTAGTCCGAACCAAAATACAAATCAATGAGTATGACATAATTGCCTTTCAGGAAACATGGATGCTGCACAAACCAAGCTGGGATGATCATGATATAGTGTTCCTGAAGGAGATTGCTGCTTCCAAAGGACTGCCGACCTCTGGACTTATGGTCGCGGTAAAAATAAGCTCAGGTTACACCAAGCATGGAAGGCGCCCAATGCAGCTGGTTAGAATCCAAAATCAGCATCATACAGTTGCCTTGGTCAATCTATATAGAAACCCGGCGTGCATCTCTGACAAGAGTTTCTTTCAAGACTTGCGATCTCTCCTAGATATAATTGCTGGTGATCCTTTGATTAAATGCACAATAATCACTGGTGATTTGAATTTAAGATGTCTAAACACTCATCAAAGGCAATGGAAAGCCAAACCAGATGGTCCTCGCTGATGAAGGAAAGAGGTTTCGTGATGGCGATTGGCTCGCTTCCTGGCGATCTCCCGCCCTGACCTACTTGGTTTAGAGGCCCTTTGAAGAGCACTATCAACTTTGTTTATGTAGACAAAGATCTTTACAACCTAGCGGATAAGTTTGAAATCCTCGCTCAAGTAAATAGTGATCACAACATGTTGATTTTGCAGTGGCACTGGGAGACAACAAAGACCAACGGAAAAAGAGATCACTATTCCTCACAGATCACCATAAACAACCCTGGCACTCGTTTCAAATGGAATGAGTATAAACTCTCCCAACTAAACGAAATACTGCTAAACAATGAAAGGACATATGGAGATACTTTCTACACCACCACTCGTATCTTCTTCTGGGCCCAAAACAAGCACATCGAGCATAAGTAATCAATCAAAACCCACTGCTTTGACTTAGTCCAGAAGGAAAGGAAAGCTGAATTACGATGGGGAAAAAAAGGCCATCAAGAATCTATCATCTTCAGAACATTTGACAGCCCTAAAGTCGGCTAAATTTACATATAGAAACTGGACACAGGGATCGCCAGGCCATCAGGTACCAGCAAGACAGTGAAAGTCTTTTATGAGCCGTTGTTTCTAAAAATACGGCAAGTGTATGGTCAATCCTTAAGCAGGCTGTTGGAACATCGCAGATGAATGTGCAAATAAATGGTGTGACAGAATCTCAATGGATAGCATATTTTCGAGCTCTGCATGACAACTCTCGATGGCCGGAGATAGAGACATCGGCGACAGCGCACTCACCATGGAGCTTGATTATATCACTCGAGGATATTGAGGCCTTCATCAGAAAATCAAGTAGGTCGCGGGCGCTAGGGCCCGACCGCCTAAATAATCATATGCTGAAGGCCCATCCACAGCTATGGGCCAAAATTCTGCCCAACATCTTTTCAAATGTCATAAAAAGGAGATCTATTCCGTCCTCATGGCGTAAAGCCGTGGTCATTCCGATCTATAAAAAGGGGGACAGGGCATGTGCTGGAAATTATAGACCAATTTTGCTACTTGATGTAGCAGGTAAAATCTTTGCACGATTCGTCCTCCGGGACTTTAAAGCATGGACCATCAGTTGTCGGAAGCGTGACCCCCACCAGAGCGGTTTTATAGCCGGTTTGGGAACAGTGGTTAACTTGACAACATAATATGTCATCAAACATCAGTGCTATGTAACAAAAGAACCCTTATATTTGGCATATATCCACTTCCACTCAGCTTTTGACTCGATCTCAAGGCAGATTGGTCAACAAACTTCAGAAAGAAGCTTGCCAGGCCACACTTGTTAACATTGTAAGTGAATTGCACAAAGATACTTCATTACAAGTCAGGCTAAACATGAAGGGAATGCTTTCCACCCCAGTTGATACCACGAGAGGGCTGAGGCAGGGGTGCATACTGGCCTCAGCCCTCTTTAACTTTTTTGTATTTGACATACCGGATGCATTTGATAATATAATCGTAGATGCTCCAAAACTGAGGCAGAAAAAAATAGTAGCCCCTCTTTACGCTGATGATTTGGTGATTATGTCAAAAACGCCAATGGGTTTACAAAACTGTCTACATGTCCTGTCGAGGAACATCACTAAAAATCAGCTAACAGTTAACATTAAAAAATCGAAAGTTATGATTTGTAATGCTACAGCTCAAAGTACTAATAGATTGAGTTGGCAACTACAGAATGCAGTGTTGGAAGTCGTCGAAATGTATGTCTATCTAGGCATGCGAAATGACAATCAGATTCTTCACAGAGTGCACTTACAAACCTTGGAGGTAAGATTAACAACTGCCATCTCGCAAACTAATATACTAATTCACAAATATGGCAAATTCTCACTAAAATCGGCTATCACTTGCTATAGCCAAAAATCAGTCCCTATTTTGCTGTATGGGCTGGAATCGTGGTTTAGCACACCCCATTTAAACCTGTGAAAACTTGAAGGTAGATTTTGGAGGAAGATATTGAACCTCCCACAGTGTGTACCGGTTGCTCTCATACGATATGAGCTGGGCCTGACCTCAATAAACTCAACCTTCCAATGACGTCAGTGCGCTTTGTTAAGAAAGTGCTTCTTGCTGGTCGTTCTAGAACAGTTCCCCAGTCTCTCTCGGAATATCTCCTCGCATCAAGTCAGGGCGCTGTAATAAAATGGAGAAACACAATTTATGGCATAATGGCAGCTTCTGACTTCACACTGAATGTCCTTCTAGAAAATCCACAGCGAGCCAAACAAAAGGTATACTTACAGGATTGGATTAATACATGGGACCAATGTTGCAAATACAGAGACTTCAGAGCTAATCCATTTCTAGGGAAAAAGCTTGGAATGTGTGACCCCTATCTGACATTACATCCTTCTGTTTCGTGCAGGTCATCTTTTATATGATTCAGATTCAATCTTTGGCCAACAAGAGTGGTCTTGATAAAACGGCAATTAATTAGTAGCACATTGAACTTTGGTAGGTTCTGTAAAAAATGTTAATCAGGTGGAATCCATTCGACACATCATGCTGAAATGTCCAGCATTAAGGGGAGCTCGAGAACTGCATTTGTTTAAACACTATGGGCCTCATTACGAGAAGTGCGCTAAAAACGGGATCATTACCGGCATGGAGGAACTAGCGGGTCCGTGCTCGTTTGACGCTGCTAATAGCGGCTGATTACGAGTGCGCGAGCACGCGCGAACCCCCATGCCGGTAATGGCCATACCGCCATGCCGCTAAAGGCCCTCCAACCCCCCGATAGCACCATCACGGGACCCGCCGATACCGCCTCCGCCTAGGAGGCACCCCTTAATACCGATCCAGTAATAACATCATGCTAATACCGGGCTCGTAATACCAGACCCAGAAGTAACGTCATTGCGTCGGAATGGGAAATGCACCGGCAGCCATCTTTAAAAACACAATCCATTGCAATCCTCCCAAATCACCAGTGTTGCACAGGAGAGACCAGGGCCTCCCAAATCAACATGTCCAAGGCAACCAGAAAATCAAACCCCCGCCTGGCAAAAAATGTTTTTCCGATGAGGAACTCAACATGCTGGCGGACACCCTCGCTGCCCATGCTGAGGACATAAACACCCATAACCTCAAAAGGGAGGCGCAGCAGAGGAAAAAGGAGATTTGGGAGGAGGTAGCCTGCAAGGTATCTGCAGTCAGCACCACCCCACGGACAGTCAAAGATTGCAAGAAAAGGTGGGATGACCTCCGCCTTAGGGTACGCAACATCCTGGCCAGCAATCGGAGGGAGGCCATGGCCACAGGCGGAGGTGCCCCCTCCCCGAAAAAAACTAATGCGCTGGGAGGAGACGTGTAGTACTTTCATCCAAATGGAGTCTATCGAGGGCTTCGGGGAGATGGAGACGGGTGCGGCAACATCTGGAGATGGAGGTGAGTGACCCTGCAGACCCCAGTAGGTAAAACCATGACGTAGCACATGAATAGAGTCTGGGCAAGGCAATGCATGTCCCAACACACACACATCAACATATCCATGTCCAGATGGAGGCTCAAACCCTGCCACACTGAAATGCATGCTGAGTGCCAATCTCATTACCAACAGACAGCCAACACACACGGACCATTCCCATGTCATACATCACACAAACCACAATACAACAGCCACCTGCCATGCAGCATTCCTGAATTGAGAAGTCACGGCAAATGCCAATATGCCCCCCTTCAAACTACCCTGTGTGACACACCTGTAAGATATGAATGCATGATAAATGAAAATCTCCAAAGCACCATATAATGCATATTGTAAGTAACACCATCACTGATGCCCTGCATCTCTTCTACCCCTGAAGGCACTGATGGAGAAGATGCCAGTGAAGAACCGCCCACAAGGGCATCCATGTCCCGGGCCAAAACAACTGCCACAGGCAAAACCACCTCCGGGGCAGCCTCGTAGCCCACACCAAAACCCAGGGAGAGTGCCCAGGCCATTCCCGCACATGAGGGCCCCACAGCTACGCCTGAGACCGGAACCACAGAGCTGGCAACACTAGCGGAAGGCGAGGCCGGTGGCACCCATTCTGCAGAAACAAGTTCCGTGGGCGAGGCAGCAGCCACAGCCCAACTGAGCGACATCGAAATTGGAGCAGGGGAGTATGTGGATGAGGAAGGCCTAATCCATGTGGCATGTCCACACTCCCCAATCCCCCTGTCCATCCCCCAACCCCACACTCAGGCCACACCCACCAGCACCATTGCAGATCCTGCACTCCACAGTTCAGACCTCAGCACCACCCCCGAGGCCATCCCTGCAAAGGCACGCCTGGTCGCAGCACCCTCAACCACTGCTGCTCCCACCGACCTTGAGGCACGGCTAGCAAGGTTGGAGGCAAGACAGGACTCCATGCTGGAACTTGTTCGACAGTATGTGGCGGAGGGAGAGGACACAACGCGGGAGATAGCGCAGGCCATCGTAGGGAACAGTGGCGCCATAAATGCTTCTGTGGTGATGATGCGTGCCAGTCTGGGGGCCGTCACGATATCAATACTGCAGCACATGCAGCAGCAACAACCCGCGCCAGCCGTGTCAATCACTACAGCATCCACCCCATCCACCACACCCCCAACCTCCACACACGCTTCCTCTGCACCATCCAGCCCTGTGCGTCTGACAAGGCGGAGTGCGAGGCAGGCAGAAACGCTGCCCCTGGACACCAAGAAAGCACGGAAATAGTGTGGGACAACAATGGGAGTGGGGGAGAATTTAATGCCTGGACATTGTTCATTTCGTGTGTATCCATTTTATTCATGTCAGTGCACAGTGCCCAACTCCCCACATACCCTGTGTGCATGTCCACATGGACCCATTGCTCAGTGTAGCACTGACACATATTCATCAACGTCCCTGTGGTTCAGAAGTATTCGTCAATCCGTGATTGACGTACAGCACGGCCATCTTGTGCATCACATACTGGCAGGGGTGCTGCTTCTCCTCTGTCTTCATCCTCATCATCCACACCCGGTGCATTCATGTCAATGTCAGGTGGCAGTAGTACATTTCTCTGGATGCACATGTTGTGCAGCATGACACAGGCCATGGTGATCTTTGCCACCTTCTCAGGCCTATAAAGGAGTGCTCCACCAGACCTGTTTAGGCAGCGGAACCGCGCCTTCAACAAGCCAAAGGTCTGCTCAATCACGACACGGGTACGGGTATGAACCCGATTGTACTCCTCTTCATGGCTGTTACGCGGGTTCCGCACAGGGGTAAGTAGCCACGGCTTCAAGGTATAGCCTCTATCACCGGCATGCGAATACAATGAGGTCTGTGTGAGTCACTCTGAGCTGCCACCTTCAGGATTCACAGCCATGGCCGCAGCAATTGGCTGTTGACATGAACATGTCCCTGTACGTATGCACAAATATTATTTAGATGCATTGTATACTGCAATATGGTGTGCTAGTCTGGATGGCGTTGAACGGATGATGCAGGGTGATTACTTGCATGCTGGTGCGGATGTACTTTGGATGCAGGACGATATCTTGCCTCCCATGATTGCTGTGTATACTACTCTGTGCATGATCACACTAGCCACATTGGCACCGTTCCAATCATGTTTGGTTATGCATTGCTTGACATACCCATGGTGGCCAGGTTGTACGTCTTACATGTTGTCATTGACAGATGGCATTGGTCCAATGTGTGGCAGTGATGTGTCATGTTCGGGTTGGGAGGTTCAGGTCAGGAGTGTATAGCTCTCCGTGCTTTCGCCACTCACCGCCCATTCCCACCCTGGTGGAGTATGCATCCTCACAACCCCGATGCACTGCCATCGGCCAGTCAGGCAACTCACCAAGCAGCCAGGCACGTTGTCCAGCATGTCGCTATATGTGACGGGGTAGCATGGAGTTACACAGCACCATGGCATCATGTGTAGACCCGGGATATCCGGCGCAACAATGTGTGATGATCTTGCTGGAGTCACATACCATCTGCACATTGATGGAGTGGTATTGCTTGGGATTGCGGTACACCGCCTCTAGGGCATGGGGGACTACCAATTCGACCTGGGTGCAGTCGAGGGCACCAACGCAATTGGGCATGCCTGCCAGTGCATGGAAGCCTACTTTGGTGTCGACAATCTCCTGGGCAGTCCATGGTAGGGATATGTGGGTGCTAGCATGCTTCAGGAGGGCATCCAGCACTTGGGTCAGCATGCATGAAAAGAGTGGTTGTGAAATGCCATGCAGCTGGCCTACTGTGTGCTGGTAGGTGCCTGTGGCCAGGAAGTGGAGCACAGACACCACCTTTAGCAGCGGGGGGATGGCAGTGCGTATTTCAATGAGGCTGACGATGTCATCATGTATCATGTCCACAATGGTGTTGATGGTGTCTCGGTCCAACCGGTATAGGGTGTGAATCTGCTCAGGGGTTAGATTGAATGGACTGGGTCTGATGCGAGGGATTGGTGGCTGCCTACGAGGTACTACTGGCTGCACTGGTCTCCTCCTGCGTCTCCTCTGTGCTGCCTGTGGCTGAGGCTGTGGTTGTTGTTGTAGTTGGTGTTGTTGTTGTAGTTGTAGCAGTATAGGCATGTCCTCAAGCCCCATGATTGCAACAGCTTGTGGTGTCAGTTTGGTGTGGGAAGGGGTGTGGTGTGTGGGTGTACTCCTTTTATACTGGGACAGCCTCCATTGACTCCACCCGTGGTGATTGTGTGCACATGTGACAGTTGCCTTGACTGCAGGTTGCTGTTTACGGGTGGTCCGCGATGCCTCTATGGCCGCCATTGTGCAGGCCCTAATTACCGCCTTCCGGATGCTGGTAATTGCATGCCCGCATGAGTTGTGATGTCCTCCTATTACCGGCATCCCGGTATTTACTCCGCAAAGGGGCGGGTGTACGCACGCGAGCCGGTATGAAGGGTCACCGTACGGGCGGTGGTGGTATTGGCGGGTTGTCAGGTTGTAATGGCCCGGACCCATTAACGGTGCCGGTAATACCATTCCGCCTTCCTATTTTCATTACCTCCATTCTCATAATGAGGCCCTATATGATCTATCATACCTTACATGAAAACGATATATGGAAGCTCTTTTTTTCCTCGAATCATTTCTCATTTTGTATTGCAGTGATATACTTCCTTGGACCTGTTTTTTCACCTTATCAAGTAACTGCTTAATATTAATTTTATCTGCTGTCTTCCTCCGACTGTATATTTTTCATTTTCTTTAGCCTTCTAGTCCTCTTTTGGTGTGTTCACCTATGTCAGAAAACTCAAATCGTTTTTAGTGTGTGATATGTTTTGTAAGAATTTACATTGTAAAGTTGTGTAAACAGCTAATTCAATAAAAAAGAAAATATATATAAAATGTGTAGGGATGTCCGCGACCTAAGGAACAGTGTTCAAAATAAAGTTCTGAGCTTTTTCCAGCTCCTGGCTTGCTTTCAGCTTCCTCTTCCCCAAGTTCAAAAACGTTCCACTAAAAATACCTTGGTGCTCCCTTCCCCAAGTTCAATACAGTTCCAAACAGCCTCTGGGTTCCCTTGCCCAAGTTCAACACAGTTCCAAATATCCTAAGGGTTCCATTCCCCAAGTTCAACACAGTTCAACCAGCCTCTGGGATCCCTTCCCCAAGTTCAATGTTTTCACAGTTAATTCACCTTTCTCAGCTTGCAATACTGATTGAAAATACACTTTGTAACCTTTCAGGCTTTTCAACCATTCACTTGGCTTATTCTTCTTGTTTGTGTTAGGCAAAGCAACTTCAACCTCTTGATTTTCCTTGTTTCACTCCAAGTAGGGATTACTCAGTCTAGCGCAGTTGTCGGAACACACGGTCCACCCAACACAGGTCACACAACTAATAACCCTTGACACTTTGTAATGTTCATTGATTCTCATTGGACTACCTTGCCACCATATGTGTCTTGTCTGCATCTGTGACATAAGTCCATCTGTAATCCTCTTTCTCCTTGGCAGTCTCATGACTCTGCCAACACGCGACTTTCAAATAATTCAGTTTGTGGTGTTTATTCCTTGTCACCACCTTGCTTTCCCACTGTCCAATAGTGCTTATCATTTGGATTTCACTTGCTTCACAAACTCTCAGTACTGGTTTTATTTAACTTAATTATTTATTTATTATATTGTGTAAATGGCCAGACCCCGAGGTATCACAACATTCGTTACAGTACATATACATAAAATAGTTAAAGTGACAGAGGGCAAGCATAAAACTCATGGACCAGCATCCAGAAGCAGCAAATTACTCATTTTTCGAATAACCATGTCTTGACAAGTTTTTTAAAAGTAGGGAATGATTTCTCATTTCTGATCGATGGTGTGAGGAACTTCCAGAGGGCTGGTGCTGCAAAACAAAAACTCACTCCACCTGCTTTTTTTGCTTTGAAGCGAGGAGTATGCAGGGAAATGCTAGAGCTGGTTCTTAGGGCACGATCTTGGGCCATGTTGGAGATGCAATTGTTCAGTTATTGAGGGGCCACATTTTGCACATGATATGATATGATATGACTTTCATAACGCACCTATACACAAGTGTTTCAGGGAGTAACGGAAAGGGTTTGAAATTCATCCTGAGCTTTGATCGGGAGCCAATGAACCACATGTCTGGAGGCTGAGACCTAATCAGAGCATTTAAGGCCAAGGGCAGAGCAGAGAGCTTTGTTTTGAAGCAGTTATAATTTAGTTTGATTTGCAGCAGAGGTACCCATCAGCAGGATGTTGCAATAGTCAAGTTTGGATAGGAAATAGGCACGAGCAAAAGTGAGGCAGTTTCTGGAGGAGAGGAACTGTCTGCTCAGAGAGAAAAGTCTTGCTGTGTAGGCAGTGGATGGAGCTAATATATAGGACATAGAGAGGGCAGCTTCAAGACGGTGATGGGCGTGCTATTGATACAGAAAGAAGAGAAGGAGGCATCCAGGTGTTTAAGGAGGTGCAGTGTGCCTATGATGAGGAGCTCCGTTTTCTCATAATTGAGGCAAAGGTTGTGCGTGGCCATCCAGTTCTGGGTAGTGCTGTAAACCTCTTTCATGGTTGTAGAGTCAGATTCATGGTCACCCGAGAGGGGGATGAGGATTTGCGTATCATCTGCAAAATTGGTGTAGATGATATCTCTTGCATCAAAGAGATCAAATAGTGGTTTGGTTTAGGTATTGTAAAGGGTAGGGGAGAGGCAGGAGCCTCTTGGGACACAGAGAGGGCCCGGGATGGCGTCTGCCACTGTTTTCACTTGGCTTTGTACTTTCACATTGTTCATAAGTGCTTTTTACTTATTTTCACTTTCTTCATATTTACACATCACTTTCTCTCCACTTGTGCAGTAGTTATATATATTTTGCATATCTTTTCTATAGTTCTGTATTCAATAACTGATTGAGTACTTTGCTGCTTGTTCAGAATTCAGTAAGATCCATTTGGTCTCCAGATCCATTCATTATATACTTTCACTTATTTGCATCTTAGTTTGCCCATGCCAAGCCCCTGGAGTGCCCCAGCATTACTGTTATCTCCCTGTCATTCACTGGAGTATGGCTGCTCATCCAGTTGTTGGGAGCACCAGCGAGCAGCGATCTCCTCTTCCGAACCTTGTTGCTGCTTTCTGAAACTTGGTGGAGACTTCTGTGTCGCCCAGCTGCAGCGAGGAACAAGCAGCTCAAGCCTCTGCAGGGCTCATGACTCTCTGATGCCTCGCTCTGGCCTCAGCGTCATTCCCACTCTCCTGCAGCAGTTGCGTCCTTTTCACCGACCTCACTACAGCCTGCTCCCTGTCATCACTATCTCTATGCGGGTCTCTCCTTTTTATATAAACCTGTAAACTCTCAACTCTCAAGTGGCTGCAGGTGCAAATCCTTTGCATAACTACAATTACTTCTGTCAATGGGACATGCCTGACCTTTAGAGTGGTGTTCAACATCCCGCTTCCTTGTCCCAGTACCAAAGTGGTGTGCACAGATTGAAATGTGCATTACTCCAAGTTGCCTCTTCCCTGTCACAGTCTTAAAGGGATCTGAATGGGGGACAGTTGGAGGGTGTGACAGTGGGGAAGATTGGTAATAACCTATAACGGTCAAAGGAGGGTAGGATGTATTTTGACATGGGAAAAAGGGATACCATGCCTCACCAAAAGGTATCTTTCCTCCACTCCCAAAGGTCTCTCCACCCAGGTGATCCTCCCTTGCATATCCACTCCCAGGGTCGGGATCGAAAAGTGATGGTCCTTTCCTGGCCACCTGAAAGGAAGACTCAAGGGGAGTAAATGGGAGGATGCCCTCACATACCCTTCCCCTGTACAGGATGGACATGGATGTGTCACATGGAAACTGGGGAGAGATAGTCGATATTACCTTGATCTCGACCCTTCCGGTGTTGCACTGTGAAACAATAGGGTTGAAGGTCCAGGAACCACTGCATAACCCTGGGATTAGACTCTCTATAATGACTGATCCAAACTAAGGGAGAGTGGTCTGTGATAATTCTGAATTTGCGGCCTGATGGACAGTATTTCAGATGTAGGACAGCTCATTTAATAGCCAATGCCTTAAGCTCGATAAAAGAGCAGTTCTTTTCCCTAGGAAACAACTTCCTGCTGACGTATAATACGGGATGTTCTAGCCCATCATTATTTCGAGAAAGGACAGCCCCTAGACCCTTCAAGGAAGCATCAGGTTGACAAAATAAATTCCTTAGAGAAATCAGCTACTTTTAGAATGGAGCTGCACATATGGGCTATTTGAGAGTGGTGGGACAAATCTCATTTTCCTCATCCCACCTGATCTTTTGTGGTTCTGCATTCTTCAGTTTGTCAGTTCGTTGGGCAGTCTTATTTGTAAGATTTGGAATAAACCTGTGACAGTAGTCGATTAATCCAAAAAAGGCTCTTATGTCTTTCTTTTTTTTCGGCATTAGGGTGCCGAGAACCGCCACAACTTTTTTTTGTTGGAGTTGAACAGAACCATTACCCATGAAAAACCCAAGGTACTTAACTGCAGATTGAGCTAGTTTGCATTTTCCTGGGTTCACAGTTAGGCCTGATTTTCTGATTACTAGCATGACAGTATAAAGGTAGTACAAATGATTCCCAAGCTTTACTGTGTATTACAATGTCGTCTATATGGGTTCTGCAAAAGTCTGAGTAAGAATCGTATTCACTCATTTCTGGAATGTTGTGGGAGCTCCATGTAGACCAAATGGCAAGACTTAAAATTGAAATAGACATATCGGAGCGGTGAAGGCAGTTTTCTCTTCGTTAGGTCCATATAGAGGGACCTGCCAATAACCTTTTGTAAGGTCTATTGTAGAAAGGTAAACAGTATTACCCAGCTGTTCAATAAGATCGTCAATACGTGGCATTGGGTAAGAGTCAGAGGCAGATTTGCCATTTACGTTTCTAAAGTTGATACAAAACCTCCAACTCCCATCCGGCTTTGCTACTCACATGATACGGTAGGACCAGGGGCTAGTAGATGGCTCAACAATGTTAGCCTCCAGCATCTGCTTTACTTTGAACAATAGTTTCTTTTTGGAACCCAGGTAGTAGATAAGATTTTAAATCTACCACTTTGCCTTCTGGAGTGAGGATGTGATTAAAAAATATCCTTCACTCTCCCTGTCTCTTCTCTAAACACATCAGTAACCTGTCTTATGAGATCATATAGGTCTTGTCTTTGTTATTCAGGTTGGGTGGTATTAGGGTGGTGTTATCTATCTCCTCTGGTAATAAACAGAACAGAATGATGGCATTAGATTCTGAAGGATTTTTCGTTCCATTCCTTTAGGAAATTAATGTGGTAGACTTGTGCTTTAAGACGGTGATCAGGTTGGGAAATGTTGTAGTTAGAAGGTCTTATTTGCTCTAATACCTCATATGATAGTCTGTGTCTTTGTTTGTCCTAAATCGCCCCCAGTCAGATGTGAATGCACTATCTCTAAGAGCACTTGCTTATGACTCTTGGAAATAACCAATTGGGTTTTTACTAAGCACTCAGCAGTGGTATCTACCCTATATATCAAACCATGTTTTAAAAAGAAAAAAAGGTCCCTGTTTGTCACGGCCCTCCTTTTTCCAATGTCATTTGTAAAAAGGCTTCAGCCAACAATGGGTACATGCCACTTGGATATTAGTTTGTTCTCTGAAGTGGGTAACTACACTAATACCTTCTGGTCTATGGAAAAATATCTTTGTGAAACCTTTTTATCACAGGAGGCTTTCTGTTGTTCTTGTGCCTTAGCAATATGGGTTTGTACCAAAGATCGAACAGCCGTCATATGTTCCTTAAGTCTAGTGGCTGTTTGGTAAAGAGGTATTGGGTCCTCCTCTCTCTCTTCCCAGGTTTCCTTTAGCATGTCTAGGATATCCTGGGATTCGCATCCGTAAAGTAACTCAAATGGGGAGAATCCTATGGAAGCCTGAGGTGTTTTCCTAATTGCAAATAAAGCCCATGGAATCATCTGATCCCAATTTCTGCCATCTTGTTCTACTAATTTACGAAGTATGGTCTTTAATGCTTTTTAAAATCATTCTACAAGTCCATCTGTCTCTGGGTGGTACCCTGAGGTCCTCAAAGTGGTGTTATGTAACAATTGTTTAACTTCCCCCATGAGTTTGCTCATGAAAGTTGAGCCTTGCTTGGTCATTATCTCCGTTGGAAACCCCTATCCGGAAAAAAAAGGGAGCAGGTGTTTCAGGATTTGCTGGGTGGTATTAGCTCTCAAGGGCAAAATCTTCTGGATATGTGTCGCATAGTCCACAATTTCTAAAATGTACTTGTTCCCTTATTCCGATGTCTGTAAGGGTGCTAAAATATCCATACCCATTCTTGAGAATTGAATTTCAATAATTGGCAATGGATTTAAGGGAACTGGTGGTGGCGTATGAGTACTAGTCTTTTGGCAACTCTTGCAGGCCTGGATAAAGTTCTTAATGTCAGCATGTATTCACAGCCAGTAAAATGTATTAGTAATTTGGGCCTGTTTCTTTGTTTGTCCTAAATCGCCCCCAGTCAGATGTGAATGCGCTATCTCTAGGACCACTTGCTTATGACTCTTGGAAATAACCAATTGGGTTTTTACTAAGCACTCAGCAGTGGTATCTCCCCTATATATCAAACCATGTTTTAAAAAGAAAAATGGTTCCCGTTTGTCACCGCCCTACTTTTTCCAATGTCATTAGTAAAAAGGCTTCAGCCAACAATGGGTCGTTCCTTTGGGCAAAGGCTAGGTTGGGAAGGGTTTTAGTTTCTTCTTCTCTGACTCTTCTAGGTTCCGGCTCTGGAGTGGTGTCAGGTGTATCAGTCGCCTCCCTGAAATCCTCCATACCTCTGTCTGTTTCTCCTTATTTTTATTTATTTTATTTTATTTGTTAATTTTTATAGTGCCGACTGCCCGCAGGCATCGGGGCGCTTACATGGAGAAAAGGACAGACTCAAGGGGAGCCTGGAAAGATGCGACAGGACAAATACATAAGAATACTAGTTAACTGATTCGGTAGGGTCTAGACAGAGGGTTACCTGAAAAGCTCAGTTTTTAGTTTTTTGCAGAAGACCAATAGGTTGGTCTCCAACCTAAGATACTTCGGCAGTTTGTTCTAGTTAGCTGCCGCTCGGTTGGGGAACGCTCTGTCCATGCCGGGTTCCTTCTTGTGTTTCTGGGGAGTTATGAGCCCAATGGCTTCTGATCTTAATGCCCTGGGGGGATGGTAGAGAGCGAGTTTGGACTTCAGATAGGCTGGTGCCTTGCCGTATATACACTTGTGAGTTAGGCACATAGACTTAAATTGTACGCGATGCTCCATTCTCAGCCAATGGAGATCCCGTCTAGCTTCACTGATGTGTTCGCTTCTTGCTTTCTTTTTAACCATTCTGATCGCATTCTTTTGGACCAACTGGAGTTTTTGGATGCTTTGCTTACTAGCTCCTACCAGGAGCGCATTTCCATAGTCCAGACGCGACATGATGGTGGCTCTTGGTATTGTGGTGCAGTTTTTCTCACTCAACAGTGGTCTGATGGCTTTGAGGAGCCTGATGTAATAGTTGCAGTTTTTGCTAACGTACATAGCCTGGGCATCTGAATTGAGGGAAGCTTCCAACGTCATGCCTAGTGTTTTAACCTTATCTGCCACTGTAATGCGGCTTTCTTTAATTTGGAACGCCTGATAGTCAGCAGGGAGTTTGGCACGAGCCTGGGTGGAGCCAAAGACCATTAATTCAGTTTTATTGCCATTCAGGAACATCCAGTTTTTGTCCATCCAATCTTCGATGTTTCGAATCTTATAAGTCTCTTCATTGATCGTAGGGAACATTGCCCTCTCAAGTACCCCTTGAAATATTGTATCCCCTTGGTGGATTTGAAAGGGATCTTTTCCATGGTTCTGTAATAACACTTTAACAATCACCTCTAAAGCCTGTGTCTATAGCCCCAGCTAATGAATTAATTCCAAACCTCCAGGCTAATCCTGATTTGGGAGCCAGTCTGAAATAAATTTCAAGGGGTGGAATAAGGATCAAATCAGTGGGTCTCCTTATTTCACCTGGGGGAATAATCTCATCCCTATTGCTACAAATGTCAAACCTGATAGAGCCCTTAGAGGCTACTGAGGTGTCTGTTGCCCTGATATAGAATTTTCCAAATGTAAGGGTTCCCCAACTTGTATCGGTTAAGCCTCATCTCATTTCTGACAAATCTGTGATGGCATCATGAAGTAAGACACAGAGCACAGATTAACTTTTCTAAAATTAAGTTTTTATTTCTCAAATAAAAGGGTGGAGTAAGGCCTAACTTGACCTACGCTAAGGTGGGATTTCCCTATCTAAAGAAAGTGTGACATAAAGTTCAACTCAAAACTCTGTCTGTGTCAAAATCCTATGCTTGCCCTCACAACTACATCTTTACAATGTGTAGGGATGTCAGCAACCAAAGAAACAGTGTTCAAAATAAAGTTCTGAGCTTTTTCCAGCTCCTGGCTTGCTTTCAGCTTCCTCTTTCCTAAGTTCAAAACAGTTCCATGAAAAGACCTTGGAGCTCCCTTCCCCAAGTTCAACAATGTTCCAAATAGCCTCAGGGTTCCCTTTCCCAACAATGTACAGTTATTTCAACTTTCTCATCTTGCAATATTGATTGAAACCCCACTCTGTAGCCTTTTAGGCTTTTCAACCATTCACTTGGTTCATTCTTCTCTTTAGTCACTTATAACGCTTGTTAGGGAAAACAACTTCAACCTCTTACTTTTCCTTGGTTCACTCCAAGTAGGGGTTACTCGGTCTAGGCTCAGTTGTCGGACCATACAGTCATCCTATCACAGGTCACGCAACGGCTAACAATTGGCACTTTGTAATGTTCAATGATTTTTATTGGATTACCATGCCACCATAGGTTTCCTCTCTGCACCAGTGACATTATTTCATCTGTACTCCTGTTTCTCCTTGGCAGTCTCTTGACTCTGCCAACATGTGACTTTCACACAATTCAGTCTGTGGTGTTAATTCCTTGTCACAGCCTTGCTTTCAAGCTATCTAATAGTGCTTATCATTTTCCTTTCACGTGCTTCACAAACTCTCATTACTGGTTTCAATTGGCTTTGTACTTTCACATTGTTCATAAGTGCTTTTTTCTTATTTTCACTGTATTGGTAATTACACATCACTTCTCTCCACTCGTACAGTATTTTCATATATTTTGCATAGCTTGTCTTTAGTTCGGTATTCAATAACTCATGAAGTACTTTGCAGCTTGTTTGGTATTCAGTAAGGTCCATTTGGTCTCCAGACCCATTCATTATATACTTTCACTTGTTTGGCATCTTCCTTTGCCCATACCAAGTCCCTGGAGAACCCCGGCATGAGTGTTCTCTCCATGTCTCTCCCTGGTGTGTGGCCGCTCCTCTGAGTGCTTCAACATTCCTCTTCTGCTTTCGCTTGCTCCCCTCTCCCTTGTCAGGAGTACTGGTGAGCGGTGCTTGGCTCTTGTGTGCCTTCTTGCTGCTTCATGAAGCGTAGTGGAGACTTCTGTGTCCCCAAGCTCCAGCGGGGGACACGCAGCTCAGGGTTCTGCAGGGCTCTTGACTCCCTCATGGCTCGCTATGGCCTCTGCCTCTTTATCGCTCTCCTGTAGCAGTCGGCGTCCTATTCACCGGCCTCTCTCCAGCCTGCTCCACATCATCCTGGCTTCCAAGCCTGTTCCCTTACTCCATGCGGGTCTCTCGTTTTCATATGCACCAGTGGCCTCTCAAGTTGATGCAGGTGCAAGTCCTTTGCCTGACCACAATTACTTCTTTCAATGGGACATGCCTGACCTTTGGAGTGGTGTTCAACAGTCCTCTTCCATGTCCCAGTACCAAAGTGGTATGCATAGATGGAAGTATGTGTTACTCCTAGTTGCCTCTTCCGCGTCCCAGTCTTAAAGGGATATGAATGGGTGTCAGTTGGAGTGTGTGACAGTGGGGAAGATTGGTAATAACATATAAAGGTCAAAGGAGTAGGATGTATTTTGTCAAGAGAAAGGGGGATACCATGCCTCAACTGAAGGCATCTTTCCTCCATTCCCCAGTGTCCCCCCACCCAGGTGATCCTCCCTCGCATATCCCCCCCCGGGTCGGGATCCAAATGTAATGGCCCTTCCCTGGCCACCAGCGAGGAAGACCGAAGGGGTGTAGATGGGAAGATGCCCTCAGGTTTCTCACAACTATCATGGCCTCTTCACGCCTCTCAATGGCAACAGAGGAGAGTGGTAATAACATAATTTCTTGGTGACCAGACTGACTTAAAATCCTATAAGATAGTCCTGCCATCAGCCTTGGTCTGATAAAATGTATGGACAATTTTAAGGATAACAATATGGAGAAGGATTCTTCCCGATATTGAGTGATAGATCTGTGCATCACACACCTACCATTCCTGGGGAAGTTCATTTAGAGAACTACCCACCTCCACCTACTTGAGATGATCCCCCAAAACTAAATCTGTTCAGGATTATTAGTCTGACCTCTGTCCCAGATGCTGCACAGAGAAAGGCACCATTGAAGTCCTCAATGTTGCCCTTCAGATCGCAGACAAGTGGAATCCACACGCACTGTTTTACAACTTGAATGATAACAGCAGGACAGAAGCAATGTACATACTCACTCAGAGTGCCCTTCGGGATACAGCGACAATACCCTTAGCCATAATGTGGATCTGGTCCAACCTCCTCAACAAGCAAAATAGTCCTTCTTAATGATACACCCTACTGCCCTAAGAATATCAAGGGACATATGAGCAAATCACTTGAGAGGGTGAATACACAAATCGCCAGAGAAAGACACCAGGCTGAAACAACAAAAGAACGGAATCAGGAATGCCTTCTGATAATTGATGTCTTCAGTAGCCCGAAGCAACAGCAGTATAACCATTCACTAACCTGAACAGATGAGCCTGTAAGCCTTGAAGGTGAGGAACACAACTGTCTAATGAGAGGAGGTAAGGCTGGATAAGGAGGAAAGGTGTGTCAATGACTAGTGAATGGGCAGAGTAAATGCGGGTCACAGACTGTTGCTGTGCTGTGTTATGCCTCGGAGGAGCACAGGCAGGTGGGCCGAGGTCAGAAACAAAGTGGGAGATATCAGTATCAGAAACAATTAGCAAAAGAAAACCAACAACGGGCCGAGGTCTGTTAAGGAGCGGGCAACGCCAGGTACAGATTTGTTCAGCAAAAAGCAATTCTAGTAAGCGGGTTGAGGTTGGAAACAGAGCGGACAAAGTTAATCAAAGAATCGAAGGCAAGGGAATTGCCAGGAGGTGGGCCGAGGTCAGTAACACGGAAGGAAGCAGGCAGTATGGAACCAACAGCAAGTCCAATGACCATTAGTAGGGATAAACAGAAACAGCCTTGAGGTGTAAGACGGAATGCGGGGGAAGCTCCAAGTAATCCACAAAGGAAGATCAGAAGCACTGCCACAGGGGTTGCTTCCAGTTTTATAGAATCTATGACTACACCGTTCACTGGATATGGTGATGATGCTGAACTGCGCGTCTGGCAGTCACATGACCGTGTATATTCACGAAGCATGTGGGCTGTCCTCCAAGCTTACAGGAAGACCAGCATGACCATGGCAACCGTCACGCTGCCTTCCAAGAACCAAAAAGTGTGCTTTTACGAAGCACCTGGCCAGGTAAGCTATGCCCCAAGAGGGTAGTTGACGGCCCGTGACAGCGCAACGTGGTACACACCCTGGGAATCATTACACACTGGTCCTGTATGACCCTTTTCTGCCTTCCTCTCTATTAATAGCAAGGCTCTCCTCAACATTCGTGACATCCAAATTGGGTTTGACAGCACAATTCACATGTGGTTTGCCTGCCAATGTATGAATAGTCACCAGCTTTTTGAAATGGGCACAAATAGATCACAGTTCAGCCCAGCAACCTGTGGTATCCTGCAGGGACCCATCTTCCCACCTATCATTTTCACACTCTTCTTGTGTCACTGGGGGTACTACTCTCTAACCTCAGCAACAAGATAATAAAATAGGCCGATTACATGCATCTCTACCTGAACATCACTATGCTAAAATAATCTATCAACTGAGACTGCCTCATCCAGTCCTCTGTATAGAAGCCCTACCCGTAGCTGAACAACTTAAAAACGTCATTTACCCTAATGGGAAATGCCACCAAGCAAGTTCTGGTCTGGAAAATACCAACAGAATTTGAACTCAATACATTCTCACCACAAATATTTGGATTCAGCATTGGCAGAATTTCTCCATCAAGGCCCACTTTAGCAAAACAATGAAGACAGGCTGGCTTGTCAGCTGGGGACTATTGAATCATTGAACTTCCTTGCTCCCCATACCAGCTCTTACCCCCCTTGCTTTAATTCAATATGATACTCCCTTTGCTTTACTGGGCTCCATTGCTACCCAATAGGGTTGCGCAAAAGAAATCACATACATCCATTCATGCGCTTGTGCCCTTTTTTTCAGTGTTACATACTGTGTGTGTGGAGGGGTGGGAGGTGAGGGCGGGTGCAGTATCTTAACGTTTTGTTGTCGTTTTTTTAAAGTCACTTGAAAGAAAGATGAAGAAAATGGTTCGTCATTGGGATCATTTTCCTCCTAATTTCTAGAGGTCATATGTGGTTCCTTAGGAACAATGTAAATGATGTATGAAACATCTGGAAGCTTGGGTGTGGAGAAGCAGGGAACAGGAAGCTTACACCAACCATACACCTACGTGGGTGTACCTGCCAGAACCTGGGTGGAGACCTGCCTGGCACTCCCCGCCATGCATGTAAAGAGGGCTTTTTAAAAATGGATGCTGTTCCTGGCCACCGTTTGCCCAAACAAGCCTTCTTAGGACAGGCATGGCTGAAGGATGAAGGTGTGAGAGTGCTGCTCTCAGACACTTGTGAGAATCTTGGGTGTGATGCCCACCCTTCGATCTGCAGCAAAGAAAAGGGTGAGAGAGCGCACGCCCAAGCATGAAAGAGTCAAACCTTTTCTCTTCGCTGTTCATATCAGGGAAAGGCCCTATTCTTGGGGACAGGAGTGACTAGCCATTATGCAGTGCAGTCAGAGAAGGGCCGGCATCATCAAAGTTCTAGGGCTTTCTCCCTGCGTGTGGTCACTAACCTCCCCCTTCCCTCTCAGGCCACGAGCCCTGTCAACAAAGACAAGGCAATTAAATAGCACACATTAGCATGACAATAGGACTTGAGACTCCATCAAGCACCTCCCACCTATGGTCATCAGGTAAACACAAGTCATCTGCATCTGCATGGTCCATGTTTCCATGAAGGACAGATATCTTTTCAGTTTTGTGCTTAGGATACCAACAACGTATTGGAATCCTGGTAGGGCATAATATATGTTTTCTGATGTTGAGAAAATGTGTCACATTAAAAGGGTTACTGTTAAGAAAAGTGCAGCAGGATCATGAATCTGTGTCCTGCTGAAACGGCCAAGCTAGCAATGGGCGTAGCAGTCTTCCTATTTTGTGGCAATGCTTATAAGAGCAGAAGCATTCACCGTGTTGTGTGTGGAGCGGAATAGTTGAACATTTCTTGACCAGGTTGGAGCCCTTTACCACCGGGGCTGTCATGGCCTTACACTCTGCCGCTGGCCTGGGAGCCAGAGCGTCGGTAAAGCAGAAATGGGGTGTCACTTGGTGATGCCAGGCGTAGCTGTGTCAACCCTTCTTTTCGTAATCATTCAAAGAATCCATGGGAGACTATTCCACTTTCAAGTTAGAGGTCCAGTTTCGTGGACATCAAAGCCGAAATGTACCATCACTAAGGGCAACCAGCAGTGCAGCACAGCCTGAAGGCAAATAATAAAAGTGCAAAAACACTATCAAACTTCTTATGCACTTTATGTTATGTTATGTTATTTTGCATTTATATAGCGCCTTATATACCATTGGTATGGTCTGAAGGCGCTGGACTTTACTCAATAATACGTATTTTATTCTAAATGCATTAGAACTCTCATTAGGCGTTGTGCCCCTACATATAGTTATGTTTCGTGGCGGTGCATACAGTGTATTTCGGAAGGCTACAATGCTTACGTCGTAGGGTGTTAGAGAACGAATAAATAATGTTTTAAATGCACGCATGTAGGTCACATGCAACAGGGGCTGCTCAAACCACGAGCTTCATTCGTACATGTCCCGGACACAACGAACACGGCCATTTAGTCAGCTTTTAGACGGGATCAGAGTAAAACTGTGTAGCCATTCTGGAATGCAGTTTAAGGACACTCTGAGTTTTTTAATCTGAATGCAGACCCTATATGCAGGAGCATACACAGCACACAGAGCGTGCTCTCTTCTGGCCACGACGTTCACCCAGAACAGGGACACAGCTTCATTCAAACACACAGCCACTGGATCCAGCCAGGGGGCTCATGGCAATGTGCAAACTCCATTTACTACAATGAACACAAAATGGCAGAATGCACTGACCAGATCGATCCATCATCTGCCCGGAAGCGTGCTCAGAGCCTCCGCCGCCCTTTACAACATATCAAGACCTGTTCGTTTTTTTCAAGACGTGTTCGTTTTTGATTAAGTATACGCTGGAACGTCTTTGCAACAGGTAACCAAATGGGACACCCTGAAATAATTCTAAGATGGAATGGTGGCAGATAAGCTGCTTTGAAACTGGAGAACAACAGCGGGGGAACTGGCCTTTTGAGAAGAAGATTAAAGGAGCAACAGCAAATTAAGTTGCCTCTGTGTCCAGATTTTCACCTGCAACAAGATAACAAAACACTTGCCAGTTTGCCCTTCCTCCATCACCACTGAACTGTCTCTTCCACTTCCTACTGTTGCCCCTGCCACCATGCGCCAACCCAGTTCCTTCGATGTGCCTTCCTAACTCTCAAACACAAGGCCAGCCCGCCACCTATCAGTGTTCAGGCAGAGACAGGTGAGGTTGCTGCCCCACACGAGTCGCCGGCCGTGCTCGTGTTGCACAGCATCAACCCGTGTCCAGGTATCTAAGTCTAGGCTACACAATACCACTGAATGCCATTCCTTGCTCACAATTGACTCAGTTTGCAGTGAGCGCTTTGCAACGAACCTTCACAGAGTCCCACTGCACTGAAATAAGCATCTGTTGACTTACATAAAGATTTGCTTCATAAAAGCTGCCAGTCATCACTGCACCCTTTTCTTCCCAGGACGTCAGCAGATCAGGCAGGAACCCCCGTGCTTCTCTAGTTTTATATTTGCTTGTCTCGTTTTCCAGCTTTTTCAAACAAAGGACTTCACTGAGGCCATCTGGTGACACACTTACCATGTGTGCTGTGAATCACAAGCTCTGAAATATCCCATAAGGGCCGACACATTGAAAGTGAAGGCACCATTATTTCCCCTCATACCTCAATTCTCAAAGGCGGACCGCAATCATTTCGTGCATTACCGACATGTTTATGCACGTCTGAAGCCCTGTTGCTGGAAACTCTAAACCCAGGAAGCCGGGCCACTTAAAAATGTGGTATTTGGATTGAGAATGTGTGAGTTGTCTGTGAGTTTTCATCGACCTTCAATTTGGATCAATTTACCGGGTCAACGTCAATTTCTTTCGATGGACCCCGGCCTTGAGAAGGTTTAATTCTGCAGGGCTGAATTAAATCTGCATTGGCCCCGTGTGGCATGCAGCTAACGCAAGCTTTTTTTTAAGAGTCAAAGTGCAGCAGAAACTGTAGAAAAGAATTTCTGATTTCCACTGGATGTGAGAGAACTCAAGTAATGAGGCGAATTCTCAATGCATATCCGACGCACATCCCCACTCGGTCCCCTCTGCTGATGCAGACGTCAAACTGAGATGAAAAAGCCCAAAGTTGTCCAGCGCCGAGTACCCCCCGCTGAGGCGAGCCTGATAGAGAATAATCAAGGTGTTGGTCTCATGGAAGTCAAATTTTCCTGCACAGTTTAATATCAGTCAGGAAAGGGAAAAAGCTTACAGAGCTGGGCCAAGTCACCCTGACCAAATGAGGGCCTGGATCTAATCTGAGCACACATCCCTAATTTGAGTCTAATAACCTTCGATGAGGGGTTTAGCATATTGTACCGACTTCCTCATGGCTCTATAAACTCATGTTTGACATGACAGCGCTGCCTGCTTATTTTTATTTTACCAGTTCACTTAAAAGATCATTGGGCAATCACAGCGGTTTTTTGCAAGTGTTGATAAATACTAGCTTGTGCACGCACACCCAGGCGTCTCCTCCTATTTCTATGTAGGATTTTGTGTATCACCGACAGCAAATCAACATTTTTTTAAATTTAAAATATTTCAAGAAAAGGCCTTAATGCTTCGAGTCACAGGGGGTCATTACGAGGTGGGCGGTAAGGGATTACCGGCACCGGTAAGGGCACCAGTGCCAGTAATCCCTTACCGCCCTACTACGAGTTCCCTTTGCGGGTCCTCCCTTAACGCCTGGTTTTACCAGGCGTTAAGGACGGGACCCGCAAAGCGACTTTGGAGCTAATAACGGTACCGCAACTTGCGGTACCGTTTTTAGCGCCTTCCCCATTCCCATTGAGCCCTATGTGGGCTCAAATGGGAATGGGGAAGGGCCCTGGTGAATGGGGAATTACCGCCCCAGCCCACCTTGGAATGGGGCGGTAATAGCTCCATTCACCAGGGCGGAGTCAGTAAGGATTTGGAGGCAGCCATGGCGCTAATAGCGCCATGGTTACCTCCAACGTCATGCAACTGCTAACATGTCACTTAAGGAAGTATAACTTGCAAGTGATGCGTGGTCCATCTAAGAGGCAGACGAAGCATTAGCTTGAAATATGTACTTATTTAATTCGTTTAATTTTTGATTTGGTGTGCACCCTATGCAGACCAGTCACTTTGGGGGAGCAGTAGAAGGATTAAATACAGGGCAGAAGTGTGAAACTGGGTGCAAGGGGTGTGAAGAAATCATCCTTGCTCTGCAGGAATAGTGGCTAAAATGGCTACTCAGCACACACTGCCACTAAGCCAGCAGTGAACTCAGACATAAAGGTAAAAAAGGCACAGTCCATATACATCCTTCACCGTTTAGGGTAGCGCAGACTGAGGCATGGCTATACTCCTCAGGAGGGGTTTGCGCTTGAACAGAAGCAAAACAAACAACAGTAGTAGGTGTGTACCAGAATACAAGCATGTCCAACCAATGTTCTATGAAAATTGGATCTTGATATAAAGTAACCAAAATGGGCACAAGCAATAAAAATCAGTGCTGGCCCAGCCCTGTAATGGATCACACAAAGTAGACTTTAAGTTAAATGGGCTAGGTTGGTAATCAGGGATTTCATCAGGAGAATGGCAAAGTTACAGAATATGCCTTTTAAATTTTAGAGAAGGGGGCTTAAAAGTCTTGGGGTCCTTTACGGTGGCCAGGGTGACAGGGCCTCTTCAAATACCTTTATTTAGTTCGTGTCTATTAGGACTCAACAGCATCAAACCAGGTTTTTTGGCATCAAAGCTGGAGTCTGGGAACTTTCAGCGCAGGGCCGGGATTGAGTCGAGGAGCAGTGTCGATGGGTTTCAACAATGTGGGGCTGTTTGGAAGTGGCAATGGCTTATGGGTCAAAAATGTTGCGGACAGCTGGCAGTGTTGGGTCAGCAGCACTGGAAGACTCAATGGCTTCGGGTGCAGAGAAGCAGAAACTGACAGGGCTGGAATGGGAACTAAAAGAGGCCCTGGAAATAATTACTGGGGACCAAAAGAGGCCCTGGAAATAAAGTTCAAAGTGGCCCTATATGACAAATTTTCAGCAAACTCAATGCTTTTCCTATGAGAAAATTTGGAAATACCACAGAAAAGAGGCCCAGGGTGCAGAGGCCCACCAGGAAATCTCCAGAGTTCCCTAAAGGCCAGTCCACCCCTGGAAACTGACCTTGAGCATCGAGCAGCCTTGAGTGGCTCAACATGGCAATGGGTTCCTTCAGCATATACATCTTGGAGCTTAACGGGCCTGCTAATCATGCAGGTGGTGTAGAGTAAGGATGCTAGAAGACTCAGCGGTTCTCAGATGCGTCTGCTTAAGTGTTGAGTGAAATTTGAAAATGTGGAGGCGTACGTGCGTTGGAAATCATAGATGACTCCAGTGGTACCCCTGCGCAGCTTGGATGGCATTGAAGGTGCCCAAACCAGCATTTAGGCAGTTTTGAGATAGCGGGAGTAAACGAGCAGACCCCACACCGTAGAAGATATAATGAAGTAGAGTGACATCATTACGGGATATGCGCGGATGTGGGGCGTGTGATGAAACTAGTGTGGAGGGCAAAGAATTCTTTCTCTATGAAATTGTTTGTCCACGTTTGTGATGCCTTCGCCATGCCTAGGTGTTACTTGCCTAAATTCTTATTTATTTTTCTTTAGATCACAGCACACTCTGTTGAGGGCTTCCCATCCTGGTTGCTAAAGTCGATGCTTAAATTTGATCATAAGAACTGGGCATGCGTGCCATATTAATTTATGAGCACAGGACATTTCAACGAGATGGGGTTACTGGGTGAATGCCAATGGCCAAACATTTTGTGGACTAAACTTGGGGACAGGACGTGCATCAGGGGGCAAACTACACCCCTCGACTGAGGAGGATGAAATACAAAACATCAAATTTGTCATCATGCCTAGGAAGTCGATTGTCACATGATATTGGCGAGCTAAGGAAAGAGAGAGCGGACTTGTGTGATAATACAATCGGTTACTTTGTTATATTGGAGGTGGGAATAGCATGCCAGAAGGCCTAGGTACGCCTCTTCAAAGATATGGGGCTGAGCGTCTGAGAGGCCTAAGGAGAGGAGAGCTGGGGTTTGGAGCATTGGTCGGTGTTAGGATGGGATGCTGTCTGTTAACTTGCAAGAAAGCACTGTGAATAAACCTTGCCTGTTCATATTACTGGGAATGAAAGCAACTGTTTCTTTCACCACATTAACAAGGGAGGCCCAAGAGTCACTTCCTCTGTTCTTTGGTTGTTGGTAGAGCCATTTCAGTGTCTCAGGGCCAGTATGTCCTTTATGTTGTCCTTCCTCACTGGATGGTTATTAGAGATCACTTGCTGAGTACTGTCACCTCGAGTGAACAGGTCCTGGGTACCATTCTCTGTGGCGGCAGGCCTTGTTCAGCCAGATGGTCATCCCAAATAGGCCCTTGTGGTGTTTAGGTGGAAGAGAGTTCCTCTTCCTTGAAGCTTCTGGTCTTCACTTCTCTGTCAGAGGCCTTTTGAGTAGGCTGTATTCCCAATCAGGTGCCAGTAAATCTTTCATTAAGCAGTGTACATAGATTTCAACATCTTCTGGCCAGGGAAGACAAGGCCAGATTGGCCAGGGTCAATGATCCAATGGAGGGAAGAGAGGGAGCATAAAAAGGACAGCGGGAAAGAGAAAGTTGTGTATTATTTGAGTGAGGTCGGAGGAGGAGGAGCAAGGGGCAGACCAAGAGACAAGGGAGGAAGGAACAGCAGAGCAAGAAGGGAATTTCTGGAGAATGCGATGTATGAAATGATATGATAAGATATGGCATTTGTAACACGCCTATACACAAGTGTTGCAGGGTGCGACGAGGCAAGGAAGGCGAAACGGAGGGAGGAAAGAGACAACTATCTTACTAGGACAAGTGACATTGAGATTGTGCAAGTCAGGGAAGGGGGAAGAGAAAAGTGCCAGGGGAAAGGGGAGGGGGAGGTGCTGTACATGGGATCAAAACAATAGCAAGAAGTGCGACCAGCAGGTGGCAGGTGCAAGGGTAAATGAAGACAGCAGGTTTCCAAAAGTGCATGTAGGAAGGGGGACTGTTGGGTTACAGATACAGACCCAAGTGCAAGGGTTGCCACGAGGCAATGCGGGTGTGCAACTGGGCGGGTAGGGACCTGGGCCCAAAATCAGAGGGTAGCCAGGTGACCAGTGCATTATCAGACAGGAAATCAGCAGGGGAGAGGAAGAGAGAAGGCAGAAGCAAAGAGGACGGTCTTGAGGTGCTTCTGGAACCAGAGATGGTTCTCCTCGAGTTTTAGAGAGGCAGGGAGGCTGTTCTAGAGGGAGGCACCAGTCGAAGAAAGAGATCTACCACCAACTCATTGCTTGGAGAAGCGACTGACACTGAGCGAGTTGGAGGTGGAGAAATGAAGTAGGAAGGTATTTATGAAGAGAGAGTTAAAGGTATTGAGGACCCAGGATCCAGAAGGCCTTGTGGACAATGCAGAGCATCTTGAACTTAATCCTTGCAGTCACTGAAAGCAAATGCAGAGATTTCACTGCTGGAGAGATACGATTCCTGGACTTGAGGCCAAGAACAAATCTCGCAATCCTGTTCTGGATGAGTTGCAGAGGGCGGGGAGTAGAAGCAGGCAGATTTAAAAAGAGTCTGTTGAAGTAGTCAAGCCTAGAGTGAATCAGAGCTCTAGAGACAGTGAGCTTCTGGGGGAAGGAGAGGAAGAAAGAATACCTCTGAGGTGGTGCAGTTGGTAGTTTGACTTCTTATAGAGGTCAGAGATGTGAGTAGAAAAGGAGAGTGTGGAGTCGAAGATAACCCTGAGGTTCTTAGCCTCACAGGTGGGAGCAGGAAGAGGGCCAAGGGAGGCGAGCCAGATAGTTAGAGGAAAGGAGGGTGCAGGTGTGCCAATGAGGATAATCTCCATCTTAGTAGAATTAAGGCAGAGATTTTTGGTGGCACACCACTCCTGGATAGCAGACAGACATCTAGAGATGAGAGAAGGAGAAGAGGTAGCAGATGTGAGCCTGAAAACGAGCTGAGTGTCATCGGCATAGCACTGAAAGTGGTAGCAGAGAGTGACAATATGGTGGGAGAGAGGTGCCAGGTATTGGTTGAACAGCCAGGCAGAGAGGTTAGACCACTGGGGAACACCAGATGTAGAGAGTGAGATAGAGGAAAGTAAGGAACCAAGTTGGACCTGGGAGGGTCGATCAGGGAGGAATGAGGTCAGCCAGGCCAGGGCCTGATCAGTAATACCCAAGTCATCACGGAGACAATTGAGCAGGATGGCATTGTTGACCGTGTGAAAGGCAGAAGAGAGATCTAATAAGATGAGGACAGATGGGAGATTAGAATCAAGGTTAGAGAGCAGGTCTTTGTGGATGTTCAAGAGAGCAGATTCCATGCTTCTGGCTGCTCTGAAGCCAGTCTGATGTCATGGAGAAAACCAACAGATTCAGTGTGAAGAATAAACTGGGAGATAGCCAGCTTTTCCAGGAGTTTGCCTAGGAAAGGAGTGATGAGATTGTGCGCCAGCCAGACAGGAGCGGTCAGCTGAGGGTTTCTTGAGAAGAAGGTGCACAAGAGTGTGCTTCAGGAGGGAAGGAAAGGCTCCAGTGGTGAAGGAGTGTTTGCAGAAGTCAGCCAGGGCAGGAGCGGGAATGTCAATATGGTCTTTGATGGTTTTGGAAGAACAGGGAAGAACCTGTTTTGATGAGACTTTCACAAAATCGGACTTGTCTAGAAACCTTGTCTGGGGAGAACAGAGGAAAGGAAGAAAAAGAGGGTGCAGAGGTGGCCACAGGGGGCCCAGAAGTAGAGGAGACAGTAGAGGGAAGAGAGGACGCGAGGGTGGACAGGACGCCCTAGGTTTTAGAGATGAAATGAGAAGCCAGGGCCATGCAGAGGTCCTGGGAGGGGACAGGAGAGGTAGAGACTATAGCAGGATTGGTGAGCACCTTGCCAATTTTAAAGAGTTTGGCCGAATTGTTAGATGCCGCAGAGACGTGGGCTTGGATGTGGGCCCTCTTCTTAGTGCAGACAGAGAGACGGTATTTCCTTTCGAGCAGGCAGCAAGGCAGTTTATCAGAGGATGTGCAGGAAACTAGACATTTCCTCTATGCCTCCCTGCACTTGGGTTTAAGGGTGACGAGGTAATTTTTTATTTTTTTATTGTATTTGGTTGAAACAACCTTTTACAAATCTAACAACATCGTCAAACATAAGCATCATTTTACATATAACTCCTAATAGATCATAGAAATGAAGAAAAACAAAAATCTAAAAACCTATAAAACTTCTACACACATTTCTTTTCAACTAGATAAAATAACGTCTCAATCTTCTGGACACTTGAAAATGTAGCAATGACAACTTAAGTAAAAGAAAAACAGACCTAACCACAGAAACAATATATGTATGCATTAGTACAAAAACCACATTTTATGAACTGCTCTCAAAATCATCCTCCGAAAATGCTTACATAGATAGATCAGAGGGATCTTCTAGTCCCATTTCTGAGGTTTCCAAAATAAAACCTAGGTCAGGACACAATGTTACAGCTTTCAAGTACCTTTACCACTGCAAATGTGAGAGGATTGAAATCGCCTGCCATTAACCAGTCCCAAAACCTCTCTGGCAAAATATTCTCTCTGTCCATTCCAACTCTGGCAAACAGACGACATCTAGTCAAAAGTGTGCCCTGGCAATCCATTAGGAGGTGTTTCAATGTTTGAACCTTTGGATTGACACACCCATTGAACAGACTTAACACAGTTTCCCTCATACCTCTCTGTGCCAGAACCTCCCCCGTTCTTGCTATATTTAACCGTAACCTGAGGAAATTATTCACTAGCTATCTTGGTAGATAACCTTGTTTTCCTCTTCCACCATGAATTGATGTGTGCCCCCCCTGGAATGCAGGATGTCTATTGTATCAATACAATCCATTTCTTCCAGTGCCTTTTTTACCTTGCAAGGATTTAGGACTAATGTTTGAAGGTCCGTGTTGGCCTTCAATAGCTCACTCGAGACCCACTTTTCCAGCTTTCATAATAATTCCGAGCCACCCTTTTCGACCTGTGCTCTGATATCCACATATAGGGACTCTTCCTGTGCACAAACAGTCACTCTACACAGAGAGATCAATTTCCAACCCACTTGGGCTTTTAATGAGTACAACCCCAATTTGAATCTAAGAGACCACATGGAAAGACTCATTGGAAGATTAAGTACTTTCTTCTAGATCAAACCGTCCCATCTCTGCCAATAATGTAAACCACAATTGTGGTTTTGTCTCTAGCCCATATAGAATTACCGGAACCACATTAGATTTGTTGTATCTAATCAGTGGTAAAATTTAAAATCTATAATATTTCCCTGAGACTTTTTTCATCTGAGCGGAGAGTTGCGAGATTTTATTCTGCAGGTTTTCTCTATCTTACATGTGGCAGGGGAGGCATAGATTTTATAGCCTACGTATATTAACTCCTCCACCGTTTCGATTCACTGCCCCCCCCCCCATCTCCCAGCTGGGATATATTACCCTTTTGAGGCTATGTCTAAAGACCAAGATCTTTGAATTTTGGGTTGAGGCACTGGCCATTTTCCCTAGTATAAAAGTCTAGTCTGTTCAGGAGTCTCTGAAAACCCACAGCTGTACTGTCACCAGAACAACATCATCTGCGTAAGCCAGCCAGTGAACCATTGAACTATTGATCACTGGACTAGCCAACGCCAATGATTTTAGAAATTCTCCTGCATCTGCCAGATACAAGTTGAAAAATAATGGAGCCCCCAAGCAGCCCTGCCGGACCCCTTATCCACTCTAATGGCATCTGATAAATACTCTTCTACATCTAGGCGGACTCTTATTGCATTGTCTCTGTGGAACTCAATCAACATTGCTGGCAGGCCCTCAGGGATACCCCACACTCTTAGCTTTGACCACAGTCGATTTCTATCGACCTGGTCAAATGCTCTTGAGAAATCGATACATGCTACAAAAAGTGGATTTTCATCCTTTTTCCCTGTCTTTTCACTCATGATGTTAAGAGATACACTATTTAGAGCCATCTAAAGGCCCTTTCTAAATCCAGTTTGGTATTTGGAGAGAATTTTAGCCTCCTTTGCCCAGTTTTCCAATTCCACCAACAGAATTTTCATAAAGATCTTACCATTGATATCAAGGAGGGTGATCGGCCGGTAATTTACTGCGACCGACCGATCCCCTCTCCTTGAGCAATGGAATGATTATGGTCGACTTCCACGAAGGGGGCAACCTTTAACTTGTTAGAATCTCCCGAAATAGCCAGTATAGCAATTTTGCCCACAATGGGGGATTGTTTAATAACACTTGATATGTTAACCCAAATCTTGCCAGCAGCTTTGGATGTTGAACTGGACCTAATTAGATCTTCCAGGGACTGTACATCTAGTGGGAGGTGCCAAACTGCACTCTCCATATCCAGAGGCAATGAATTTGAGGGGGTCCCAAAAGCTGATGAGAGATACTCCTCCCAAACCTTTTCTGGTACCAAATTACACAACGAGCCCTCCGACTGGTTAATCAATTGGTTAATCAATTTTCCACCAGCTTCATCATATGTTCACTGTACTGCTGGCGGCGAATGAACTTTCTAGCCACCAACCATTGTTTGTGAATTAAACATAAAGCTTTAGATTTTTCTTCCAGTTCAACCTTGCCAATACTCAATTTCTTTAACAGCCTCAGATTTTGATTTAACTACTTTTGCTTAATATGGTTTGCTCATCGAAGGCATGCCGATGGACTTGCCTTTTGCCCCTCCCCTACCACACTTGTGGGACAGGGCGACCAGATAAATTTAATAAAGTTATCCGGACTACAATTATCCTGTAGGGTATACTCTGGAATTCCCCTCAAAAGGCTGTTCAGAACCTTCCCATCCCATTTATATTTCGGTAGGCGCACTCTGCCCTTCCTACTCTCTAACAATTGCCTCTGTATGCTTTGCCCATCCGAAACAATATCAAGGAAGGTGAGTTCCAACCAGGAGGGGTCACTCCCTCCTTCTTACTCAATATTCAATGAGACATTATGAATGAAGAGATCAGCTGACATAAAGATATAATCAATAATCAAGGCCGCTGAGCCCTGATTTCTAGTGGGATTTGCTGGTTTATCCCCTGGGAGAGACCCATTTACCATTTTCAAACCCCACCTAACCAAGAACTCCACCCAGGATTTGCCCTTCTTAGATGATTTCCCTGATTTTAATACCGGACTATCTTTTGCACGACATAGGGAATGAGAGTTTAGGTCTCCCCCTAGAATGAGGTTAGCTCCCCAAATAACAACTTAATCCTCTCCAATGATGTTGCCAGTTCACCCAGGAAATCCTCCAAGCTGGAACGTGCGAGGTTCCAATACACGTTCACAAATATCACCTCTGAGATAATTCTCTGAAATTTCAACAACACCCTACACATTTGAATACACCCTTCATTTTTAATGATCAAGGGGGAGTCCCTAATTAGAGTGTTTTTAAATGGCAATAACATACATTCGGCCTGTCTACCTTTCACCTTTTGAGAAACAGCTTGAAGGATAACTCTAAAGCCTTCAATTTCAATTGAGTTGACCATCCAGGTTTCTTGCAGCATTACAATATCCCCAGAGCGAAAAAGATGCTCCTTCATTTTTCTGGATGTGAATGTATTTGGACCCCACATATTCCAGTTTATCAATTTAAGCCCTGTTTGTTTAAAGGTGTTGAGAACCCACCCCGGGCTTAAGGAGAACCTGTGCTAGAATTTCTGGCAAGTGGGAGATGGTTTTGTTATCTATATTTTCCCCTTTGGCTTCCTCCCTCCTAGGTGATTGGAGAGCTTCCTGTAGGTCCCCAGACCATTGAGGTCAGAGTCATACCAGGAGTTGCACTTGGCTTTGGGCTTGAAGCGGATCCTCATGACAGGGGCAAGACCATCAAGAGTATCAGAGATAGAAGAGTGGAGCATGGAAAGGGCTGTGTCAGGATGTGAGTCAGCCAGAGGAGGAGGAGGGGGAGAGAAAGTGGTGGCGGAAGCCTCAACTGACACATGCTTCATGGGTCGAATGGCCAAGAAGGTAGGTGGCAGTGCTGGAGTTGGCTTAGCCTGAGGAGTAGAGAGGGAGAGATGGGAGGAAAGGAGAAAGGGATCACTCCACGAGAGAGGAGTGGTGTGGGGGATAGAGAGGGGAAGGTCTGAGGAGATCAGAATATCCAGAGTGTGCCCTGCAGAGTGAGTCAGGCCAGAGGGGAGAATAGTAAGAGAGAGAGAGAGAGAGAGAGATGCAGAGTTCGCGAAAGAGACCAGAGGATGGACAGGAAGCATCCAGGTGGATGTTAAAGTCTCCAAGAAGGAGGAGTTGAGTGGTCGAGGCTAGGAGGGAGGAGGAGAGGTCCGCCCACTCAGAGAGGAAGGAGATGATATAACCAGGTGGCCGATAGATAGTAGCCATGGTAAGGGAGTGGCCAGGAGAAGGAGAGAGCCTGCAGACAAGGCACTCGAAAGAGGAGTAGGCCTGCATAGGAATGACAGAGGCATGAATTTACCCAGGGAAGATCAAGACTATACCCCCCCCTGGAACGGTTGGATCTGGGCACGGGAGTGCCTCCTTATTGTCCATCATCCCCTCCATCTGGTTTACAGGATTTTTTATGCCTATAAGGCTTTTTCGCTTTCTTAGGGGTCTTGCTCCTCAGGGGCCATCTGACTGCTGTTCTCATCACGGTCAGGGTGGCTTCAGGTGGAGCTCGTCCTTATCTCCGCGAGAGAAAAGAGCGGAAGGACAAGAGAACAAAGAAGGAGATAAGTGAAGAAGACTCCGACAAGAAGAATAGAAGAACAAGACAGAAGGAATCCCGGCGGAACGACACTGGCACACTCTCAGGTGAGGAGAATCAAGGGGGTAGTCCTTCGGATTCAGACATTTGTGACAAACAGCAGCAGCTTCAGTGAAATTGCTGCTCACCTTAAGCTCCCTACCATCAGGCCAGAGGGACTATCCAGAGCTACCATATGTGGGTGATCAAGGATACTTTGTGCTGCTTTGCACCCCAGGTTTACATCCATACCTCACCTGCTGTGTGTGTTGACACCCTCAAAGTGACCTCCCCCCAAAGCATGGGGCAGTTTAATAGAAAAAGTAAGGCATTTGTATGACATACTTCCACTGACGTGACTATGGTCCTTCTGCTGCCCCAAACCAAGGGAGAGGTTCCAAGCCTACTACTACTGCTAGCTCAATTCTAATCACAGCATTTTCAAAGTATTTACCAAGACCTGATCTGTTAACATTTCCGATCTCTGAATGGAAACCAACACATTCTACAATAGGTGATCCATCCCATCCAAACAATTCAAATTCATCAAAAGACCAGTGTTGGCACATGAGCTTCCTGACTTGGAAAGGAAAAGAGCTCAAAGGGAAAAGAGAACATCCTTCCAGAAAATAAGGACATTCCAGTGCCTCCAAAGAAGAACACTTTCCTCATCATTGTAAAGGGTAAGTTACTGCATTGTATACTGAGTGTCTTTCATATTTCATCCCCCAGTGTGAACTACTACATTTTCCATTAGGTTTGGAAGAGTTTGATATTGGGGCACAGTAATGAGTGTTGGGTTCTTCCCATTTGTGAGTTTGACATTCATTCTCTATTGCAATGGGAGAGTTTAATATGGGATATAGTACAGTGGGTTGTGTTCCTCCAATTTGTCATGTCCCACAACATTAATATGCTTTATGGTTGTTTTCATTAGAGCCGACAGTGCCAAAACCACAGTTGCAAGGAAATATGGGTGCCTACATAAGAACATAGCACTTTCAGAGCTGCCCTCACACCCTACGCTCCTGGATGCAAATGATGCTCAATGAGTTGTACAGCCAGAAGCAGCATTCACTCTTTCTTGGTCATTCCATTGGATGTGTTTTTGTGTAGTGAAACTATCCTTAATCTGCTGCATTTCTTAATCAATTTTTTCCCAAATTATTTGTTTACGTCAGAGATTACATAATTATCTAGAAAGGATTTGGTCATCTCATTCAACTCCCAATAGAATGTTTCAATACGTCTTTGTGCCGTTTCTCTAAATCATGAGAGCCTTGATTACCAACACAGCTATACTGGCTCAAAAATCCTAGGCCGTCAATTAAAACACTGTAAATGTTCTCCACCTGAACTCCTACCAGTATTATCTTTGCATAGAGATATTTGATCATTATTACATCCTGCAAACCGTTTTGAATGGTTTTCTTTTTCAATTTTGCTATATTATCTGCTTCTTGTTTATGTTTAAAGGTGATAACACTCCGGGATGAAGCATCCCACAGCATGGAGGGTGCAGACATCCACCTTTGGAACTGTTCTTCCAAAAATGCTAAGCAATCGTCTTCTGTCATATTAACAAATTGGTCTTCACACTTAAGCATCACTGGTGCAGTAAGTAGTAGGCAGTTGTATTTTTGGAAAGTTGTCTAATTTAAAATAGGTGCACATAAATCATAATTCAAGGCTTTCAGATTTGCTATTCTTTGCACAATTAATTTAACAAAGGTTCACACTGGGAGATGCTAGTAAACTATCATATTAACAGACTTGAGGAATTCTGCAGTGATGCTCTTTCAACAATGTTTTTGCTTGAGTAAGATGGAAAGGAACAAAAAGGCTCAGCCCAATTCATACTACGTAAGGATTTTTTCACTGGGGCAAAAGTGAAATAGACAGCCCTCCACAGAGCCCGCCTCCGAGGCATGTCCATGCATTGGAAACATTGAGAAACATGTGCTTTGTTATTTATTGCTAAAACAAAAAAAGACACATCTGCTTTTGTGCTCTGTTTCCTAGCTGAGATTAATCGGGTTAATCAGATTATGTAACAGGATCAAGGGTAAATTTGGAGAAGGCAATATTTTGATCTATTTCCTACAGCATTGGCCGAAACAATGCACAAAACAACTTCACTCCATTGCAAATGTCTTTAAATAGTGTGGATTGGGGCTAAATGCGTTTGCAGCATTCTGTATTAAATACGCATTAAAACTGGACCTAATGTCATTTGCTCAATTGTTAGCACCGGTGCAAAAGTTAGATAATTTGTCTAAAGTTAGTGCTGCTGATGATACTTTTGTTAAGAGGAGAATTGCCTAGCATTTTGGTGCTGGACTGCCCTTGTGAGTGGGACAAAGACTGATATGAAAAGGGTTTTTTCGCTTCTGTGATGGGTGCAGTGGGCTAAAACGTGGTTGTAGACCCTCCTAAGTGGGAGAAATTCCCTAGAGCAGGGTATTTGACCCATGTTCGTTCTCAGTGGAGGGGCTCCCACAGTCCTTTGTAATTTTGTAGAATTTGGAGTTTCACCCTAAGTAACCAAGGGGAATCCAGACGTGGACCCCTTGCTCACTGTGCCTTACAAAGGCTCAGCTTCACCTCACTGAGGAGGCCCAACAAGGCCGAAACACATGTCTGGGTTGCTGATGGTACTCTACTTCAGAGGAGAATTGCCTAGCATTTCGGTGCTGAACTGCCCTTTGTGGGTGAGACATAGACTGATATGCAAATGGAAATTTCTCCTCTGTGAAGGGTGCATTGAGCTAAGACTTGGTTGTAGACCCTCTTGAGTGGAAGAAATTCCATAGAAGAGGGTATTTGACCCATGTTGGTTCTCAGTAGAGGGGCTCCCACACTCCACTGTAAAGTCATATTTTACCATATTCACAAAGATTTTTACTGGAAAAAATCTGGAGTTGCCCTCTGGCAAACGCAGATCATTCTAAATCAGTGAATGGGAATAACAAGTATAACTGCAATGACAGCCAAATCAAGGAATCAGATATTTGAAACCTAGGATTTCTGGAAGAATCCAGATTCTTATCACTGTAAGAGGATTCAATTCAACACTACAGCTAAGTCAATGCCTAGTCTGGGATACTGAATGGAAACCCTTATTGATATATCTTTATGTCCAGTTCATGCGTTCTGGATGACTACCCCTATATAACACCCCTCTCTTGGAATCCCCCTGACCCCACTGAGCCAAGAAGTAGTTCTGTTTTGCAAGTTTAAAAGGTTTATTTGATAATTTAAAATATATATATATCACACTTTATAATAAATTAATAATTGAATATCACACTTAATCTGATATGATAAAGATTAACAACGGAGAATCTGGCACTAGCACACTTCTTATAATCACTAATGAGTTGACATGAAATGGATAAGGTAGCACACTGGTAAATAGGAACAAAAGAAGAAGGTGGTACAAAATGCTTTATAGAGTTCAAATGGATGCAAGGTTGAATGAATGAAATGCAGTATAGAAATACTCAATATGATTTCAACAAAACAATGTAATCACTTTTCTCTGGCAATCCCCTCCCCCCCTTGATGCAAGGCAAGGAAATGGAAGGAAACACACAGTTCTCAGAAATGCAATCAAATGTGATTCAGTTCACCCCGGCAAGCTTAGACAACAGAAGTTTAAAAACACAGGCCCAAATTGCTTTGATATGTGCTGGCAATGAATTAAAAAATATGCTAAATTGCTTTTAATTCCCTTTCAGAGGGTCAGGGTGAGTGGTATCTAGTTAATATTAGTCCAGGCTCACACTAGCAATGATGCAGGGATAGTTAGCAGGTTAAACGAATTTCTGGCAAATGGAAGGCAAGCAGCAGCAGTTTTTACATGTGAAGAAATTTGCAAATCGCGGTAAAATTCGCGGATGCGCCGAGCGCTATTACAGAGGAACCACAAGGACTATCTCTATCGTTTTGGGGTCCTAGGAAAGCCTAGGATCTCAGCTTCAAAATGAAAGTTACTGCAAGTCTCTAGCACAAACGGTTGCGGAGATATGAACGATTGAATAAAGGTCGTTTTTCAGATTTGAAATTTTAAACGCACACTTTTTCAGCTTTAAAAATGATGGCAGGATAACACAATTGCTAAGCTGCAGTTCTACTTAGGTTAAAATGGATTGAATTATATTATTTTAACTAAGAGATGGGTTCTACACAGTTTTACTATGTACTCACACTATATTCTTGAGTGAAATGGGCCTCATCACGGATCTGGTCAGGGTTTTAAACTCGCCTCTGGTCTCTGCACTTCACAGTGATCTGGGTCAGCTCTCTCTGGTTCTCTGGTCTGGGTCTCTAGTTCTGGATAGATTGAAGTCTCTAGTTTGGCTCTCTGGAGGTTTGATGGAGGTAAAGTATGGATTTTTCCGGCAGAGCGTCCCGCTGCAGATGGAATTGAAGGTCCCTATCTGTCCTGTCTGTCTGCTTTTATGTGTTTAGAATGTGGGTGTGTTCTAGCATCACTGACCCTACCTCTCTCTCAGCTTCTAATTGGTCAAACTTCCATTTATCATTTGATTGGGGAATGAACTGTGAGTCAGAGGAATGTCATTTTATGGCTTGCAGATAGGACACTCCTCTGTCAGATTGCACACATTCTATATTTGATAATAAAAGACATATTTCAGAGTTACACAGTTGTTTGAAATTACATATACATGGTGTGGCTGAATTTAGCCATGTCTCTGTCCAAATCTGCTGTTTCTAAGAGCTTGCATTCAGAAATGGCATATATTTCACTTTTTAACTGATTTTTCAATTTCTGACATTGACCCAACTTTACATACATGTGTGCAGGGAGTATGGACATTAACTGAAGAAGTTTCAGATTTTTAACATGCATACAGTTAGAGTAATATCCATTTTTCCGCTAAAACCCCCTGAACATACCACCGGTTCTAAAAACCTCTTAAACTGTGGGCAGAAAAATCACAAGAATTATGGTATCATTTATAAAATTTTCACATGTCCGCTCTATGAGTTATTCATCTTTTTAGAGTTATGTTCTGGCTCCAAAGGGGTGTGGTTTACCCTCAGCACAAGGTTGAATTTCTGGTTTTTCCAGTTCTGCCAAGCCAGCTTGCTCTCACAGGCAGTGCTCCTCCCCTTTCCTCAGGAGGAAGCCACTTTTTACGACCATTTACGACTCCTGCCAATAAAACCTTTGCCTGAGCCAGGACAGGGCTTTGTTCACTTTCCTGCAGAGCACAGGTAATTCAATTATCAGATAGATGGCATATCCTTAGTGTGGCCAGCAAAAAGGCAGATGGCCTGGGAACACAGCTGTGACTCAAGTTTCACTCCTGATGGGGGTAGTTGCCAGGCAGAATTCAGTTCCTTAAGCCAGGTTTCAGATAAAATGTCACTTTTTGTTCCCCAGTCTAAGTCAAGACATTTTTTTACATATGCAGCTATGATGCTGATTCTAAGTTTAAACTATGACATTTAAACAATTGCAACCTATGTGACACTCAAAAGTAGGTCACTCAGTCAATTTAAACATTTAGATTTTTTTTAGTGTCTTTCAGTCCAAATTTACTTAAACTGCTGAAATCCACAGCGCAGCCAGTCTTGTTATAAACCTTCAAGTCACTTCAGAATATAACTTTACATTGGATCCACCTCTCAGTAAGTCTTTCTTTGGCCTGTTTTGGGTTCATTTATTCAGTTTTCTACAAAATCTGGTGGTTTTAAAACGCCGGCTTTTGGATAGTGGTGAGCACTGGTACTGCACCCCTTTTTGGGATTTAAGAAAATGAATTCCCAACAGTTATGGGTTTGCTTTTGGCAATCAGCATTGCCATTCCCAATGGTTTCAGACTACTGTGTGGGTAGACCAATGGTGGTTTTAGGCAGTGTCCTTCTGTGCCCATAACATCGGCAAAAATGGGTGGCAGCCTATTCTTCATGCATTTCCCTGTGCATTTTCTGGGAAGCTCTGGCCATCATGAGGTTTTCCATGTCAGTACTGCACAGTTTTGAGGTAGGGCTCGGATGCATGGGTAAATACATCCCACAAGCCCCCCTCTTGCGATGGCCATTCTATTTCACGAATGGGACTCGCAAGACCTGGGATGTTTCCTCATCTTCTTCCAATAGATGGCACAGTTCAGCATCTTCTTCTCCATCCGTTACTGATCGATCGGTTCTCCTCGCCAGTCCTGATGGGAGTATTGGGCGGTCCACTGGGCCCATTGGATCTTCGTTCCCGGTCTCCGTATCATCCTCCTTGGCCCGTCTTCAGGTTTTCTTTCTCCTAGGACGACAAAGGAAGAGCGGCAATACCTACTCATAGACTTTTTCCACCACTGTTGAGATAGTGGGGCAGCATATGCATTTCATCATCACAAAACATTACATTCTTATTTTGAAAAAAAATAAAAACAGTATAACTAAGAGACAGTTTCATGCAAATCACAATATTTTAGAGACTAGATGTGGTATGTTTTATGGTTGGAACTGAATTAGTCTGAGACAGTACCCGCTAGGATTCCAGAGGATTCCTCCAGTTGTTGCAGAGTGTGCCTGGGATGGCAACATTTCAACTGGTTTATGTGGACCCACTTGTCTTCCCCCTCTGCCGAACCGCCTTTGGGGATGTGGATTTTGTAGGCCACAGGTGAGATCTTGTCGATGATCTCAAAGGGTCCTTTCCATGTAGGCAAAAATTTGCGCTGCTTGGCCTGGTTCCTTTGGAAGTTATATAGATAGACCCGGTCCCCCACCTGATATTCCTTCCTGGAAGTTTTCAGGTCATAATGGGTCTTCATGCTATCAGCTGATCTTTCTAGATTCCGCTGAGCATAAGCAAAAGCATGTTGGAGGTGTTTCCTTAAATTCTCTACATACTCATGAGTAGTGGAGGCATTTATCAGTGTCTGCTCTTGGGTCCTGTAGAGCAAATGCTGAGGAAGCACCATCTTGCGCCCAGTCATCAACTCAAATGGTGACATTTTGGTTGCAGATGAAGGGGTAGATCTGATGGCCATTAGGACCAGAGGTAATCGGATATCCCAACTTGGCCCAGAATCTGCCACAAACTTCTTTAATATGCTCACAATTGTCCGGTTATATCTCTCTACTGCCCCAGAAGAAGCTGGTCTATAAGCAATATGCAGCTTTCTCTTGACCCCCAGTATCTCCCACATCTTTGTCATTACTTCACTGGTGAAGTGGCTACCTCTGTCTGACTCAATCCTTTGAGGTAGACCAAAACGGGAAAAGATGTGGTTAATCATCAAGGCAGCTGCCGTTTCTGCCTTGCAATTTGGGGCTGGGAGACATTCCACCCACTTGGTAAACAAGCATGTGACGGTCAACATGTACTTATTCCCCCTAGCAGAGCGAATCACGGGGCCTACAAAGTCGATTTGTAAATCTGACCATGGCAGTGTCATCCCCCTCTTTTGGAGAGGTGCACGATGCGTGAGGGATGATGGCTGAAATTGTGCACACACAAGACACCCCTTCAAGTATTGGTCGAGGTCCTGCCCCATGTGTGGCCAGTATGCAACCTCTCTTAAGATTTCCAATGTTGTGTGAAACCCCATATGACCGGCGGTGGCCGCATCATGGGCGTGACTTAACATCAGGCTTCGGAATGAGGTAGGAACCACCCACTGATCGTGGCCAGCTTTGGATTTCCTTACCAACAAACCGTCTTGGATTCGGAACATTTTTGGACATTTCATCAACACTCTTAGGTCCTCTTTCCCAATGTAATCGGTATCCGTCAGGGGAAAGTTCTCAGGGTCCTCAAGGTGCTGGTAAAATTTACCAATAATTGGATCCCCCTTCTGAGCAGTAATCAAATCATCATCAGGGGTCTCCTTACTCCATTGTGCAATTGAAAGGTCGTTGTGAGCATTTGTCTGGGACCTAGTGATAGCAGTGACCTGGATTTCCCCCAACAGGGACTCAATCTCAATTAGATCCCCTTGGATGGCCCCGGTTTTGGCCAGCTGATTAGCTAAGTCATTTCCAGTTTTGTCTGGTCCCTCTACTTTGGAATGACCCCTGATCTTCTTCCAATAGATGGTCATCCCCTTCGAGGTGACCAGATCATCAATGTTTTGGATCAACTTCCCATGTTTCAAGGGTTTGTTGTTAGCACATAACATGCCTCTGGTTTTCCAATTAACCAGGTGCTCCACGAACCCGTTCCGTACATAATCCGAATCTGTGATTATGACCAGTTTGTGGAGTTGATGCTGGACAGCAGTGAGGATGGCCTGATGCACAGCCATCAATTCTGCCACCTGACTACTTCGGGGACCAATTTTGTATCCAGCGGAGGGTTCTGGGGACTCATTCACCCATGCATTCCCTACGCCAGCCACCAGTTCTTTCTCCCCGTCGTTGTCAACATGGTAAGAGCATCCATCCACATAGACAGTGGGCATTCCCTCACACTTGTCTTCTTCAAAGACTTTGTGTGGGGAATTAAGGTATGCCTCCATGTTGTCCTTTATTTTTAGACTTTCGTCCTCGAGACAGTTTTCTCTGGCACAATCATGCAAGTCAGCCAGACCTTGCGCGAGGGGACTCTTCTTGTTTTGGCCATATCTGACCTCCACAGGAAAGCCTTGCATTGACAGAATCCAGGAAGTAATTCGGGAATTACTCACATTTCCGGCCCGGATTCTGTCACTTTGGAGATATTGCAGAGGCTGGTGTGGAGTCTCCACTATGATGTGTTCCCCCTGGATAAACGGGCGGTAATTCTTCAATGCCCACAACGTCGCCAGGAGTGCTTTCTCACAATCGTTGAATTTTTCCTCCACAGAGGATAAAGTTTTGCTCGCATAGGAGATTACTTTATTGACCTTGTCATGCTTTTGATATAATACTGCCGTCAAGCACGTATTAGAGAACCCTGTCTCCAGGAAGAACTCCTTGTTTCTAACCGGGTAAGCTAGGCAAGGCGCTTGTGAGAGGCTTCTTTTGAGTTGTTTTACTGCCTCGGCTTGTTCTGGACCCCATTCCCACTTGACCCCCCCCTTCAGGAGATGAATCAGGGGTCTGGTGATCTCTGCGTAGCCCTCAATGAACTTTCTGCTGTAATTAGTCAGTCCAAGGAGGCTCCTTAGCTCCCGCAGAGTTGTGGGGTCTTTCAGTTTCTGAAGTGCTTCCACTTTCTTTTCCTGGGGACAGAGACCCTGAGGAGTAATCTCATGCCCCAAGAAATTAACACGGGTTCTACACCACTGTGCTTTCTGAAAGGAAAGTTTTGCTCCGGCGGCCCTCAACTGCGTCAGAACATAACGGATCTCCGCTATGTGTTCCTCCACAGATGAACTTTTGATGAGGACATCATCTACATAAGCCAGGTTACCCCTTGCACCCAAGTCGGGCATGGCCTTGTGTAGAAAAATGTTGAATTCATTGCCGGAGTTGAGGTATCCGAAGGGAGTCCGGGTCCATGTGTACTGCTGGCCCCCAAAGGTAAAAGCCAGCTTGTATTGGTCCTCCCTACTGACAGGCACGGTCCAGTATCCATTGGTCAGGTCTATTGCAGTGAATACCTGTGACCCCTGAATCTGGGCCAGACCTTGGTCAATGTAGGGCAGAGGCCATCGGGAAGTATGGACCCGTTTGTTGAGCTCCCTGAGGTCGGCGCAGAGTCTCCACTGGCCGTTTGGCTTCAATATTCCCAGCACCGGATTATTGAAGGTGCTGTGGACTGGACGAATTATTCCCCGGGACTCAAGGTTCTTAATTATTTCAGTAAGGGACTCCATTGATGCGAGAGGCAAGCGATATTGCTTCACAAACACAGGAGTCAGGCCAGGGTCCGTGGGGATTGTTGTTGTGTGGATGTCAGTGCGACCACAGTCATATGAGTCTACCGCAAAGAGATCTTGGAAATCCAAGAAAACTTGTTTCAACTTTTGCTTTTGTTCCAGAGTCACACAGGCATCAGCTAGGTTGACTCTCTCTTCCACCATCTGCCTGAAGCCTGGAAAGACTTCTGGTTTGGCTATTTCCGCGGCCTCCTCCAGCTGGGTGGAGAAGTCCCTGGTCAGAGTGCTGATTTGGACCGGAGGCTTCAGGTGGGAAAGGCAGCCTTCATGAACCTGGAAAATCACCTCATCCCTCCTGAAGTCACACGTCACATCTTCCTTACCATACGGGCAGGAAGTGTACACCAGGAAGTTCCCCCCATGCCGGGTAAAAATCCTGTCTGTTGTTGCGTTGTCATCACTGTCACTGTCAAAACAGTCCTTGGGGATTGGTCCTAACAGTTCATTTACAAGATCAATGGAGAAATGTCGGTCATCAACCGCCATTCCAATAATGGTGCCTGCGGCTAGAGTAATACTCTTTAAGTCGCTGTTATCCACCTCTATTGGAATGGTGTCATGTTCTATGTTGACTAATGGAGTTGGGTTTACCCCCAACCCTTGCTGTTGGAGAGAAGCATTTAGATGTATGTAAGCATCAGGGTTTTTCAACTCTTGTCCCCTTTTAACTTTCACTTCCAGGGAGAATTGTCGGGTCCTTTCTGGGATGGTGACTTCCTCTTTAACCTGAATTTCAACTGCATACGGTAGCAATTGAGCTGACCTAAATGCTTTTTCTGGATCATCAAAGCCCATGGGATTATCCGCTAATCGGGACCAAGCTTTGAAGTTTATTAGGTCCAAACTAATGGCAAAGCGATTGAGAATGTCACTGCCTAAGTAAAAGGCGGCAGTGACGTCTCGCACGACCCAACAATTGTGGACTATGCTCTTGTTGCCAATGGAGATTTTGAGCATACACCTGCTTGGCAGGAGATGTTTGGAATTAGGTGCTTCCAGGTCCATTTCCCATTTGTCTATCAGTTTGAAGGTGGGAATGGTTGGATCTTTTGGGAGTTGGCGAAACATGGCTTCGCTGATGAAGCTCTTACCGTTGTTCACACACACTCGAGCGAGAACAGAGTCCTTCCCATCATTTAACTGAACAGGGATGAACAACTGCTCTCCAATTTGCTGAATATCAGCCAGGCTTTGAGCTGATTTCACATCTTTCTGGACTATAGGAGTGGGAGTTTCTGATTGTGGATTAGTATAGAATCTCAGAGTGTTTCCTTCCAGCGTGGAGTACCACTTTAGACTGGAAGGAAGGTTGATTTTCAGAAATAGAGAGGACCCCCCATCACCAGTCTGTTGTCCTACTGCTATTACTGTCACGTCTGGAATTTGGCTATTCTGGAAGTGAAATTCTACTTGGTCAGATTTTTGTTCAACCATGTGGCAGGTGCCGTTTAAACTAACATGGTTGACACTCTGTTTTAATTTTATTGGTCGGCTAGTCTGGGTCCAGAGGACCTCGTTTACACAATCTATTAGGGGTGACAACCTTCTCAGGAGGTCATTCCCTAGTAAACAAGGGGTGCCCTCTGGGGTCACGACTAAGACCGGGTGTTTCAACTTGTGTCGCCCGATCTTAATGTCCAAGTCTGCAGTCCCCTCAACGGGAATTTCCTTCCCGTCAAAGTTCTGCAGTTGTCCAGGAAGAGAGGTGAGAGGAATTTGGTAATCCTCTCCCCTTCCTGCATTCAGTTCATCAAAGGCCCTTCTGGACAGAAGGGTAGCTTGAGATCCAGTGTCCACCAGTGCCGAGATTGTATCCTGCCCCTGTACTTGTACCGGGGCATAATATCTTCCCTCCTTCTCCTCAAGGGGGCACAGATAGTGTACATTTTTGGACAACTGGTGGGCTAATTTTCTGGTTTTGGACATCGCTAGCGAAGAGATTTGGGCAGAATCTTGCGGAGAGCCTTGGGAATCTGAAGGAAAAGTTGGCAACTGGAGATCAGAGCCATTGTGGGTTCCCCTGGTTCCGGTTCTGGGCCGCCCCCCCCTTTTTGGAGGCAGTCCCCAGGATGGGTTTGAACCAGGGGATTTTCTTGCTGTTGGTTCTGGGATGAGATGGTGGGCGGCGGTAGCTCAGTCTCCACATCTCCCCAGTCTGGATTTGCATCCCTAGGGACCCATTTTTCTTTGGGAGGAGTTCCCCCCTCTCTGAAGGAGAAGATCCTTTCCCCAGGATCCTCTGAGGATCCCTCTCCCTCAAATTGGAAGATCTGTACCTCCTCCTCAAACTGAGTCTGTTTGGGTCTTTTGTTTCTCCCACCCCCCCTCTGCTCCTTAGGGGGCAGACTTTCAGGGGCAAGAGATTTCGTTTCCGGTTCCTGGGTTTCCAGGGGCTGTTTACAAGTGAGGAAGGAAGCTTCCTCCAAGGCTTTACACCCCCCTTCCCTTTGTGCCTCCTCCCTGGGAAGCGGTGTGTTATCGGGGTGCTGCCCCCGTCATTGTTCTGGAGCACCAGGTCCAGAGTTGGGTGCGTTCTGCGCCGGCACGCCCATCTGAGGGTTCTGCTGAGCCCTCAGTATGTGACCCAGGTCCCGCGCCATGTTTTGAACCTGGCGCTCTAACTGGGAAACCCGCTCAGGCTGATACGGGGCCCTGTTTTCTCCCCTGGGCTGATCCCGGGAAGGGTAGCTGTCCCTCCTCTGGTAATACCCCGGGTTGGGAAGATTTGGGTACCCCTCCACCCTTGGCCTCCCCTCTCCCGGATTCAGTGGTCTGGGCTCAGGGAATTGGGGAAAGAAGGATGGATGGTTTTGGGGCTGAAAGTCGGGTGGATATCTGGGGAAAAAGTTCTGCCCAGGGTTTGGTAAATTTCTGCCCTCCTGTGGGAAGTTTGGAGGGAAGTTCCCTGGGTTAGGTGCTTGGCTGGATCCCCCCCCTTGGGCTGGAGGAGTCCACACATAACCCAGGATGGGTCGATTTCCCTTGTAACGGGGACTTACATAATCAGGAGAGCGAGGGACCCCATTTGTGGGGCTGCCTCCTTGGCTCCCTGTCTGTGACTGGCCCGAGGACCTTCTGGGCCTAGCATTATTAGGTGCAGGTAGGTTTTTAGGCCCCCCCATCTCCAAATCTAAAACGGGGGTGACCTTTACCTCTGCCACCTTGGCAGCAGCAGGGGTGGTGTTGGCTTTGGGGTTTTTCTGGGCATTACTTTTGCTATCTACCGGTTTCTGCACCTCATAGATCCGGGTAGCCTGTTCAATGACCCAGTCTAAAGATCTTTTCTCGTGAAAATCCCTCATGAGCTGGGTCATGATATATTTGGGCAAGGCATGGAAAAACGTATTAATAAATTCCCTGCTATCCGTGCGCACCGTTCTTGTGGTCTGTGCAAAAGCACGCTTTAACTCCTGCACAAATTCTTGTGGGGCCTGATCCTCCCCACATTGCAAATTGTAGGCTGCCTTGCGAGCCTCTTGAGGATTTCTGTGAACAGAAAAATGTTTCAAGATGGCCGCCTTATAGGTGGACCATCTTAAATGATTTTGGTCCTCCAGCCCCGCAAAGAAACTGGAGTATTCCGGGGAGAAGGTCCACTTTACATATTGAATACAGCTTTGGCTGTCCTTCAAATGGAAAGTCTCCATCATTTGTTCAAACAACTCTAAGTGCTCCCAAACAGAATACTTAGCGTTCTTATGGTAAGGCGTGATGACGCTCCTGATCGCCTTAATCTGCTTTAAGGGGTCCGTAAGCAAGGCCCTTTTTGCCTTATTGGCCTTTTTGGTTCGGGTAACCCTTGTCCATTCTTCCTCGGACTCAGAGGCACTGCTCCCAGAGGTTCCCGTCTGTTCTTCCAGGTTTTCCCGGATTCTGCGAGCCTGGGAATGGCTGGCAGAATGTGGGGACCTGGTCTCCTGTGTCCTGCGCAGTTCAGAGGAGTCTTCAGATTCCTCCTTGCTGCCAGGATTTGATGGGTACCCCCTCCACTGACCTAACTGGGCAGAGGTTTTCAGGATGCCCTTAATGGGCCTACTCTCCTGGGGTTCCCCATTGAACTGTACTGTACTTGGGTGCCCATACCCGGATGCCCACCCCTCCATTCCTGAGTGGTACTGGCCTATGAGCCCCATACTCTTAGCTGGATAGTAATCTGCCATCCCTGCGGCCCTGTGCTCATGTGCGCAAGGGGACATGGGGGTGGTAGAGTCCAGGGACTGGGGGAGATGAAGGCCCCTGGTGTTAGGGCTCCTGCGGTTATGGTCAGGAGTCTCTCTTTCCCAGCGGACCTCATCTCTATCCGCCCCTGCTCCCTGTTGCAATGCAAGAGCCTGCATTTGTGCTTTCAGTTCCTCTGTTAAGGCCTTACTCGACTCTATCAGTCTCTCCTGCATCGCTACCTGTTGTTGGAGCCTATCATTGTGTTGACAGAGGGCCTCATTTTCCCTCTGTGCTTCCTGGTTGGTCCTGGAGAACTGGGCCAGTCTTTGCTGCAGGAGGGTTACCTCCTGAGCTGTGTCCCTATTGGCCTGCTCCTTTCTTGCTAAAGCCTCTTCCACCCTCCTGGTGTGCTCTAACAAGTTCTGATTTTCTTTTTGGAGGTCACCCAGCCCCTGGAGGGACAGGTGATTTTCTTCCATTTTCCTTTTTAAATGGCAGACTTCCTGGCCTATGGCGTCTCTTTCCTGACTAAGAGCCTGCATTTGTGCCGCCAGGTCGTCCCTCTGCCTTTGGAAGGCACCAGCATTCTGGCGCTCCTGATCAAACTCTGCCTGGGTATCCAGGTCTTTCAGAATTAGTTTGTTGCTCTCTGCCTTCACTCTATCTAGGTGGCCTTGCAGGGTGACTACCTGCTCAGCACATACCCTGTTGAAGTCCAGTTGTTGCTCCAGCTTTTTCTGGCTTTGCAGTAGGGAGTCCAAACCTTCTTGGTGTTCCTTCTGCAAGGCCAGAAATCTGGTATCCTGTTCTGACTTTTCCTTTTGCAGCACATCCATATCCTCCTTTATTTTAGTGATGTACAGTCTGCTGTCATTTTCTGACTCCTGGCTCCTCTGCAGCCTCTGCTCAGAAGAGACCAGGTCAGATTGGACCTTCTCTAACACCATCTGTTGCCTATTTGCCAGATTTTGGCTTTCAGCGCATCTATCCTGCATGTCTCCCATATATAGGTACAGGTATGCTGCTATCCTGGCAATCTTATTGTGTTCCTCTTTGGCTTTAGGAGCCATATATAGTTCGCTCACGGCCACATGTAATGGACCCTAATCTCTATATATATCTGACCCTGTTTCAGTGACCTGTTATGTGATTGCCTGCAACCACGCATCCTGGCCCTGTTCGGTCCATTCACCTCTCACAAATAGCTTATGCAAGAGGTGCTCTCTGGCCATTTTCATGTCTACTAAGGTCGTCATTCTAGAGATTGGTCTCTGTCCTGACTTACAGAAGTTTGTATTTTATTTTTGCAGAACAGAACTTTTCTTGGAGTGTCCCTTTTGAGGAATGCTTCACAGCGTAATGCAGCGTGGTGATCCGAACGGATGTATGTATCCCGTCAGTTAGCACACTGTATTAAGCTGCACAAGTGGTAAATCTAACCCAACATCCCGGACGAGCCCCCAATTTGTAAGAGGATTCAATTCAACACTACAGCTAAGTCAATGCCTAGTCTGGGATACTGAATGGAAACCCTTATTGATATATCTTTATGTCCAGTTCATGCGTTCTGGATGACTACCCCTATATAACACCCCTCTCTTGGAATCCCCCTGACCCCACTGAGCCAAGAAGTAGTTCTGTTTTGCAAGTTTAAAAGGTTTATTTGATAATTTAAAATATATATATATCACACTTTATAATAAATTAATAATTGAATATCACACTTAATCTGATATGATAAAGATTAACAACGGAGAATCTGGCACTAGCACACTTCTTATAATCACTAATGAGTTGACATGAAATGGATAAGGTAGCACACTGGTAAATAGGAACAAAAGAAGAAGGTGGTACAAAATGCTTTATAGAGTTCAAATGGATGCAAGGTTGAATGAATGAAATGCAGTATAGAAATACTCAATATGATTTCAACAAAACAATGTAATCACTTTTCTCTGGCAATCTCCTCCCCCCCCTTGATGCAAGGCAAGGAAATGGAAGGAAACACACAGTTCTCAGAAATGCAATCAAATGTGATTCAGTTCACCCCGGCAAGCTTAGACAACAGAAGTTTAAAAACACAGGCCCAAATTGTGATATGTGCTGGCAATGAATTAAAAAATATGCTAAATTGCTTTTAATTCCCTTTCAGAGGGTCAGGGTGAGTGGTATCTAGTTAATATTAGTCCAGGCTCACACTAGCAATGATGCAGGGATAGTTAGCAGGTTAAACGAATTTCTGGCAAATGGAAGGCAAGCAGCAGCAGTTTTTACATGTGAAGAAATTTGCAAATCGTGGTAAAATTCGCGGATGCGCCGAGCGCTATTACAGAGGAACTACAAGGACTATCTCTATCGTTTTGGGGTCCTAGGAAAGCCTAGGATCTCAGCTTCAAAATGAAAGTTACTGCAAGTCTCTAGCACAAACGGTTGCGGAGATATGAACGATTGAATAAAGGTTGTTTTTCAGATTTGAAATTTTAAACGCACACTTTTTCAGCTTTAAAAATGATGGCAGGATAACACAATTGCTAAGCTGCAGTTCTACTTAGGTTAAAATGGATTGAATTATATTATTTTAACTAAGAGATGGGTTCTACACAGTTTTACTATGTACTCACACTATATTCTTGAGTGAAATGGGCCTCATCACGGATCTGGTCAGGGTTTTAAACTCGCCTCTGGTCTCTGCACTTCACAGTGATCTGGGTCAGCTCTCTCTGGTTCTCTGGTCTGGGTCTCTAGTTCTGGATAGATTGAAGTCTCTAGTTTGGCTCTCTGGAGGTTTGATGGAGGTAAAGTATGGATTTTTCCGGCAGAGCGTCCCGCTGCAGATGGAATTGAAGGTCCCTATCTGTCCTGTCTGTCTGCTTTTATGTGTTTAGAATGTGGGTGTGTTCTAGCATCACTGACCCTACCTCTCTCTCAGCTTCTAATTGGTCAAACTTCCATTTATCATTTGATTGGGGAATGAACTGTGAGTCAGAGGAATGTCATTTTATGGCTTGCAGATAGGACACTCCTCTGTCAGATTGCACACATTCTATATTTGATAATAAAAGACATATTTCAGAGTTACACAGTTGTTTGAAATTACATATACATGGTGTGGCTGAATTTAGCCATGTCTCTGTCCAAATCTGCTGTTTCTAAGAGCTTGCATTCAGAAATGGCACATATTTCACTTTTTAACTGATTTTTCAATTTCTGACATTGACCCAACTTTACATACATGTGTGCAGGGAGTAAGGACATTAACTGAAGAAGTTTCAGATTTTTAACATGCATACAGTTAGAGTAATATCCATTTTTCCGCTAAAACCCCCCTGAACATACCACCGGTTCTAAAAACCTCTTAAACTGTGGGCAGAAAAATCACAAGAATTATGGTATCATTTATAAAATTTTCACATGTCCGCTCTATGAGTTATTCATCTTTTTAGAGTTATGTTCTGGCTCCAAAGGGGTGTGGTTTACCCTCAGCACAAGGTTGAATTTCTGGTTTTTCCAGTTCTGCCAAGCCAGCTTGCTCTCACAGGCAGTGCTCCTCCCCTTTCCTCAGGAGGAAGCCACTTTTTACGACCATTTACGACTCCTGCCAATAAAACCTTTGCCTGAGCCAGGACAGGGCTTTGTTCACTTTCCTGCAGAGCACAGGTAATTCAATTATCAGATAGATGGCATATCCTTAGTGTGGCCAGCAAAAAGGCAGATGGCCTGGGAACACAGCTGTGACTCAAGTTTCACTCCTGATGGGGGTAGTTGCCAGGCAGAATTCAGTTCCTTAAGCCAGGTTTCAGATAAAATGTCACTTTTTGTTCCCCAGTCTAAGTCAAGACATTTTTTTACATATGCAGCTATGATGCTGATTCTAAGTTTAAACTATGACATTTAAACAATTGCAACCTATGTGACACTCAAAAGTAGGTCACTCAGTCAATTTAAACATTTAGATTTTTTTTTAGTGTCTTTCAGTCCAAATTTACTTAAACTGCTGAAATCCACAGCGCAGCCAGTCTTGTTATAAACCTTCAAGTCACTTCAGAATATAACTTTACATTGGATCCACCTCTCAGTAAGTCTTTCTTTGGCCTGTTTTGGGTTCATTTATTCAGTTTTCTACAAAATCTGGTGGTTTTAAAACGCCGGCTTTTGGATAGTGGTGAGCACTGGTACTGCACCCCTTTTTGGGATTTAAGAAAATGAATTCCCAACAGTTATGGGTTTGCTTTTGGCAATCAGCATTGCCATTCCCAATGGTTTCAGACTACTGTGTGGGTAGACCAATGGTGGTTTTAGGCAGTGTCCTTCTGTGCCCATAACATCGGCAAAAATGGGTGGCAGCCTATTCTTCATGCATTTCCCTGTGCATTTTCTGGGAAGCTCTGGCCATCATGAGGTTTTCCATGTCAGTACTGCACAGTTTTGCGGTAGGGCTCGGATGCATGGGTAAATACATCCCACATCACCCTATTTCTGTCACTTGAATTTCTTGCCATCAATTGTTCTGTAGGGCTGGATACACTCTGCATGGCCTACAGGTGTAGGGTGCAAGCCAAACTTGTTGGCACTTGGTACTTACACCAGTGTTTTAACATTCTTGATTGTCCTCAAGCCGTCCATGTAGTCTTTTGTTTGTCCTCAATCCTTTCTCACAGTGCTACTGTCGCAATTTACTGCCACAGTGACACAAAATGTACTTGAGGGAGGGTTCTTTCCTTTAGTGCTGTTGCACAGAGTATCCTAGCCCGCGTAATACGCATTTGTAGGGTACATTCTCTAGATGAGGTTGCTTGTCTCTCCACTTTGGTGCACACTGTTGGTAGACCTCTATGCCCAGATGGATTAATTCAAATGAAACCAAACACGATGCCCAAACTATTTTATTTTTTGCAGTAGAAAATTCCAAGTTAATCCACAGGTCTTTAATTTGCGCATGTCACAGCTACTGTTACTGTTGGGTAGGGACTCCTGATCTTGTTGCTTCAGACCTCGCGGTCCTGCATTTGATAACAAGATCATACCATTACTGCACCAAGGTTACTGTGCTGGCCGAACATACTGACTTAATTTTTTTTAACCCCCTTTTCCCAGCATATATATATGGGGCATGTGTGAGACCATAATACAAATCAGACAAACCTGCCTTTGGCCAAGCCCCTAGTGGGCGACCATGTACCAGTCTTAGACAATCTCCTAGGGGGGGTGTGGATCATCACTATGCCCCCCGCTTTTGTATCTCAGGGCCTTTGTGCACTGTCTTACTCCTAGATTACTCCTATCTTACTCCAATGGACACATTAACATAAGACACAAAAAAACACATGAATCGATTCAACAATAGAAACACTTTTATTCATACATGGCAATGCTTGATGCAAACACTACTATAATGCAAATCTCGAATTTGCACCTTTTATGCTTTTGGTGCAAATCTACCATGCAATGCAATTACTATAAGCCTTACAGGCTTCTAATGCAAGCATACTTCACACACTCTCTCTAAGACAAACCCTGTCTGATAACCCCATCTATCATGTCAGCCAAAGCTCTGTGTGAGAGTCTATTCTAATTCCCCATGCACGTGTCTTATTCAGCAATACTCCCCTTTCCCTGTTCTTTGCTCTGTCTCTCCTCTCCCACTAACTCTGCAACCAGTCAGTCAGTCAGTCAGGGCCAGGCCACTCTCTGCCAGATCGCATCAGCTTTGCTCAGAATGCTTCCCAAGCTCCCTCGCTCTCAGAGTTGTCCAAGCGTCTCTCCTGTGCCACCGCCAAACATCTCTCTTCCATCTCAGTGTCAGCTCCCTCGATCTCAGAGCTATATCTCCAACTACATCCCATAGAGCAGACCAGCAGAGCAGCAACTTCCTACAATCTCAGAACCTCACCTCTCAATATACTGTTGAATGATGTATTCAAATCTCTATGGTTACACTTTCTTTCTGTCTGTCAGCAATTCTACATATGAGCAGTGCCTAAATGTCTGTGTTGCATGTATTTTACTTTGCAATCACTGTGTGTTCTTTGTCAATGTGACATTTCGGCCTATCTTTATCATGGCCTTCTTCTGTCTGCCTGTGGTACACCATCATTTCATATTTCTCCATTCACTCCCTCTATCCTGCCTACACAAGCTCTCTCCATGGCGCTGCCTGTCTGCTCCCACCTTCTCTCTCTGTCTGTGAACACAAGGCCTCCAAGATGCTGATAAGCCAGGCCGTCTCATTCGTTTCTACTGGGCAAAGTTACGACCTTCCTGCCAAGGAACCGTTGACATTCCATGTAACTCAAAACAATCTCTCCGCACTCCGTGGAACAAACAGCTTCTGTGTGTCTTAATGGAATGGCTTCATAATGCCATAGGCCTCATTCTTTCTCTATTCTTGAAGGTAGTGCCTAACACATTCATTTATACCAAGCACTATACTCAAAGCTCAATGCATATTCTAAGTGCACACTCAATGCGTGTATCTCTACATGCATACATAATACATAACAAAATATCTCTACATGTTTCTCTAAATGTCTCTATATTGCACTTCAGATATAACAGGCCTCATTCTATATTCAATTGCAAATGCATACAAAGTGGCAGAATAATGTGGATAGTCGAATGTTACTATTTCATGTCACTACAAGTCAGTACTAATCAGAATGTATGATGGATAACTAAATAGGATGCAATGATGGATAACTGATCCCTAAATGGGTAATGATTCTCTAACATTGGGTAATGATTCCATAATAATGGGTAATGATTCTATAATGATAACAAACCAGGCTTCTCCATTCTATCAGGTTCTACAGATGGGGTACAGTAAATAATTAATGTTGGGCAGTGTATATTGGTGGCACGGGGTCTACACCCATATATATATATGTTGTGAAAGGTGAATTTAAAAAATAAAGTCGCATTCTCGGTTGGCACTGTGATGATAATGATAATTTGTTGCCAATTCTTTATAAATCCAGTCACACACGGTGTAATTTCCTACCATATGTTTATTTGAGTAAGAAGCATTCCTTTACAGAGAAGAGCCACATGAACCGTCCCCACTCTTAATCTCCCTTGGAACTCTCCCACATAATCAGATTCTAAATGACACAGAGGACATCCATCACCAAAGTAGTTAACATCACCAGTTACTATGGGGTTTCCCTCAGAAGATACCATTTTAGGAAGGTAGTACAAGGTAATACAAGGCAATCCCTCTTAACACACACAGCTGCGCTTCAGACTGGTATTGCAGAGTTCTAAAAGACAATGCCATGCTCATTCCAATGCTTAGTATTAACGACACCCACTATTGGCTAGAGCTCACCAGCACAAGCAGAGAGATACATGAATGCCCTCGCCAGCCTAGTTTACAAAACACCTGTGTGAAAAATACGTTCTCAGTCAATGGAAGCAAGTTCATTCTAAAACAGACACCGCCATCCCAAATAATACATACTATTTAGGAAAGTCGGACAGGTTCTAGATTACTCTAGCACCTCAGCCTATGATACACATTGAGAGACAGGATTGAATGCACTTGCCAGATAATACAGGAAGGAAAGGCAGGTGCCTAATATTGTGGAGGTATCGCGTGGTGTGAGAAAACAGGTTGGTCTCATGTAGGGAGAAGAGGTCACGTGAACCGCAGGGGTCTGAAGTTGCTGTAAGTAAGGAAATAAAGAAAGCAAAAACAAGCACAAACGCTTGTTTGCAATGTTTAATCACAGTGATTGGCCTGGGGTGAGGGAGCAGGCATCTGTTAAGAGGCTATGAGGTAGCCTATGGGGAAACCTTGGGATCACATCCTGCCAGTTACTCTAAAGAACGGATACACACCAGAGTGATAGGATGGACATGCCAAAAAGACTGTTGTACTCAGTGTAAGGTAGGACCAGAGTGGCATGTGCACTGAGACTGGGCAGCCCCTAACGGATGCAGTAGAAAGGGTGGTCTTTCCATTAGCTGACCTGGAGTGGAGACCAAATCTGGAGAAACATGGTTCATGACTACAGAGACGGTGCAACTACAGGGGACTGATGCCAAACTGAAAGAACACCAGAGTGGAAAGAAGTGCTGAGTAGGCATGATCAGAGATCAAGTACAGGATGAGAGAAACTGGAGAAAGATGGCGATTAACGAAAACTGAACTGTAGTCAGAAAGGAAGAAATATACAACAGGACTGAAAGAAGTGCATAAGTATACCTCAAAAGGCTTAGGAGGAAACATTGAGTTCAAGGAACATAGAAGTCACAGTCAATACAGTAAATATGTTGATGAATCACAGGTGAAACAGCGTGTTTAAGGCACAAGGAGTCACAGTGATAGAGTGCACAACACAAATTGTCACCGGAGCAAACAGTGAGTTCAAGGGACAAAGTCACACTGAAGGAACCATTGAGCTCAAAGTACACTGGAGCCACAGTGGACATAGTGACTACATGAAATATCACTGGCTGAAACTGTGAGTTCAGAGCACAAGGGGATTACCTTACACGTCACTGCGACTTTCCAAATGCGTGCGCGACAGGAACCAGAAAAGTGCAAAACTTCTCGCGCACACATCTAAAAAGAGGGCGGAACATGTGGAATGGGGAACAATGCGTGAAAATGTAGGCGTAACGTGGGAAGTACTGCTGGGTAACACACGCAACACCCACACGCTAGTGAACAACACGTATTCATGGAATCGAACAGGGAAAACCTCCACATTTTTTCTGCCCAGGACGAGCCTTTTTTGGATGCTTGATGACCAGGTCTATGGAAGGTATAGGTTTCCACCTCATATCATCAGCTTGGTGCCATAGATCGTACCCATGTGGCCCTACGTCCACCTAGGGCCACTGAAAACATCTACCGCAACCACAAGCAATGGCATTCCATCAACGTGCAGGTTGTATGCGATGCCAAGGGAATCATCACCTCTGTCTATGCAAAATATACAGGGTCCACCTGTAAAGACCGGAGGGGGGTGTCTGGACTTCTGCTCTCTATATGGTAGAGGAGAGGCTCAGAGGACCCCAGCCAAGATTCTCTATTATTGGTACGTGGTCGAGCAATCAAGGCCTAGCTTCTCAGGAGGTGATGTAGGCTGGTTCTTAAGGACAGTGTAGCCCACAAGCATCCACAAAGGAATGTCCGCACACTGTACTAGTTGAAACACAGTCTTTATATAAATAATATTCAAGGTTATGTACAATATCACGATAACTCACTTTGCACTCAGTTATCTACAATGGCAAATATACAGTTCTACGTGGTACCACAATTACTATTAGATCTCTTTAAAGTGCATCAACTGTACAGTTAAATGGCACACAAATCTGTTTGTAATGGAAACCAGCAATAGATATAAGAGGAAAGCAGTTGGTTAGAACAATTGGCAAAATACTGGCCCTGATACCTAGACACAGTTCTGTGTGGAGATCCCCCCACCTGGGCAACCTGTAAAATAATGATATATCACAAGACCAGTCCATATATTGTTCACAAGAGACTTTCCAATAGTTCTGCAACCCCAAAGTACCTGGTGTTGTAGAGTTCCTCTTCGGGAAATCGACGGCCCTTCTTGAGTGCACTCATTTTAAGGCAGCAGCCACGGGTCGTCGAATGTCCGGCGATGAACAGGGTGAACTACGGCGGTGAAGTGGCAGCTTTGTTCCTAGCGGTGCTCATCAGTGACGGAGTGTAGACATCCTGCAAGGATGAGGCCTGCGGGGCACCTCGATGTCGATAGTATTGGACCGCAAAGAGTTTGAAGAACTGTGGCCCAGCAAGCAAGGGCATTGAGTTGTCAGCGTCTTTGTGGTCTTTGGGTGGAGGGAAACCCACCGGCAGATACTCCTCGGCACGTTGATGGCCTGGCCTTCTCCGACGGGATAAGGCGGGCGGTGATGCAGACGAGCGTGTCCGTGAATCGAAAGTTCTTAGGCAACGGAAGCATGGCGGCTCCGGTCGGCGACAGCGGTCGTCGACGGTAGCGGACAGCAGTCGGGGCGCTTCTCTCTTGGATTCCACGACAGTCCCCATCTCCAGACGGCAGCCTGTCGTAGGTCTGTCTACCAAGTGGCTTTGGCAAAGATCAGCTGGTGCACGATGGTCCCTCATAGCTCGGGAAGAGGGTGCCTTACCAGGTCCTCTCTGGGTCAGTCCTTGGAGACACAGCAGCTTTCAGATTGATGAAGTAGAGCAACAGCAAGACTTCTCTTCCAGCAGGGCTTCAAGTTTAAGCTTCAGTTTCACTCCAGTTACTATTCGTAGTGGGCTCCAGCTTCTGAACACGAATTCTAGCAGTGAGAGGCCCCCAGATATACTAGTTGATCTCTCATTCATTCTGCTTGGTCACACTCAGGCAACCAATCGATCATGCAGGCAGGCAGCCAATCCGGTGTATAGTGCATTCAGGCCATTCACATCTCTCCAGACACTCACAAGTTATGTGTATTGGGACAAGTACCCAGCCATTCAACACTCCACACTGCATTCATACCAGTTTCGGGCAGGGCTGTCTCAGTCATTGTGTCAAACACCAGAAACCAGACATCCACAACAAGAAGTGCATATTGGTCACCCACTCCATTCACCCAGGTCCCACCCACAGGTGTACCCACAACATACAGTCACTGGGAAGGCTCTAGCCAGTCTAACCTGGACTTCACAACAACACCATATTTGGAACTTCCTCCCAACAGCCAGTCAGGGGGAAGGGACAGAGTCAGGGCTTCCCAGGACTTTGGGAAAACAAGGTAAAAGGCAGTAGAAAGCAAGAGGCCACAGGGGCCATCTTGTTTCCTACCAGGAATCAACTGATTCCAATGGCAGGGTCTGGGTATCCCAAAATGGAGGATACTCAAGGCACCTGTCAAATTCAGCATCGAGTTGCCACCAGCCCATACACTGCTCTGTGGGCCACACACAGGTGCCCAAAAACATGCACTAGGGGCACAGGGTTGTACCCCTACCCATGGGTGCCATAAGGGTATCCCATGGGTCTGTACACCAAACCAAAGGTGAGTGCGGCACCACCAGGAGTCCCACATGAATTCCTGCGTAGAAAACACAACAGAACACATGATAAAAACAGTACAGGACAAGGATACAGAGGCCCTGTCCCTCCAATGCATTTCCAGCATCACACCACCCATGACAGTTTCATATGCAGAATGACCGCCCTGAGCCGGGCCCTGGAAGCTGGGAAGCATGGCGACACATTACTCAAAGGTGAGTACAAATGCCTGTGCACATGCATGCATGTCACACACAGACGAATACAAAAGCAAACTAATGACAAACCATTATCACCTTACCAGGGGACAGTGTCTACCCTCTGAGTACCTACATGATGACGCCAATACGGAACCACACCACACCACCCCAAGTAAGACACAACGCAGCCCATATTGCAACCAGGGCCATAGTGGAGCGCACATTCGGAGTGCTCAAGTCACACTTCTGCTCCCTTGACCGCTCTGGCGGACAGCTACTATATGCAACCCAATAGTGTGCAGGATCATTGTGGCAGCATGTGTCCTGCACAACGTTGCAAGATGGCGTGGTGTACGAGTGGACATGGTGGTGCCCCCACATCCCCAACCACCCGCACGGCCACCGCGCATGGGAAGGGAGAGGGCACGTGGCGAGGCAGCCCGTACCCAGCTTGTGGCCACATTTTTCACCTGCGGAGTACACTCAAGCCTGGCACATACCAGGTGACAATCGATGATGAGAAAGGGACAGTTAACTGTCACAACCTTACCACCCTGAGAATGTGTCCATGGAAGTGCCACATTGTGTGCATCCCTAGCTACTTAAACACAACCAAACCTGTGTGACCAAAAGGAACACATGCCAGGTGCATATCCCACCCACCCCCTGCAAAACAGGGCATGAAAGTACTGGAATGCCACCCAAACCCTCCCAACCCCCATGACCCCCTTCTGCCACACCATGCCATGGTATGCAATGGCAAAACATCAAACCATATGCACAACACATGACACAATAGTCATGAAGTGCCACGTGAGAAATGTAAATAGGCACCAGACAATCACACCTGACATGGAATCTGAAGAAATGACTGACCAAAACCTCACACTCTGAAAACTGTGTCACAAATGCATGCCAAAGAAAAAAGAGGGGGTGGACCACAAATCTCCTCCTGCTCCTGTTATTGTGAAGACTAATAATAGGCAAGTCTCAAAACCACACCACCGTCGCGTCTCTCTAGCACAGTTCCGTGCAGCTGAAGATATCACAGGAGAGGTCCCTGTTTATACTCTCGTAAGAGCGGAGTTGATCCGAATGACAAATTTCTTTGAAGCAACCACATCCTGCATCAACAGATGAGCAGTGGCTTGGGCACTATCAGCATACACCAAGGCGATTCTTCTACATTAAAAAATGTGTTCCGAACTGCACATTTTGTGATGGATTCCAATATTTGGAGACCTGACCCTGTTCTGGTTCACATTATCAGATTACGACATTTGGGTTTAGAAGATTTATACAACACAAACTATTATTTTTGTCCTGACGAAGGCCGTTGTCAACGACAAGGGAAGACCACTGCATGGATGTGGACTATCCCTTTCTCTAAAGCCGAAACGCAGTGCGTAGACACCATTTCTGCATATCCATTGTTTCACCTTTCGTGAACAGAAGGGTGACAATCAATAAGCACCTGTTGGGGATGGTGCAAGGTACCTAACGTTAAGACTGTGAAGGAACACAGGGATAGTATAAACTCTCAGCAAATATCAAAAACACTACTGAGAAATGTGACTATTGGAAATAACCTTGAGTCCAGTTTCATCTCAGAAAACAAGAATGTATGTGATTCTTTTTCTTGCTTTGTATGTACATTGTGGTAAGACACCACCCCAGAGTGAGGTTCATGGATCCACCAGACCTGTTATATTAAAAAAGAGGGAGTAGGGTATGAAAAACACCGTGGCACAATCATACAGGCCAAAATAATGCACTTACCCAGATTGAATGTTAAATGTATATTATGTAACTATGTTTTTTGTATGTATGAACCAGTATGTATAGGTAACCTGAGTTTTGACCTATATGTACACACTTTTGAATAAATGTATGTGTTTAGAATAAGAAACAGGGTTGTTTCTTATCCGAAGTGGTGGGTTTCAGAGTTACTATTAGCCAAGCATCTCTCTCTTTGGGTGGTGTGGTTTTGAGACTTAACTAGTATTAGTCTTCACAATAACAGGAGCAGGAGGAAGTCTGTGGTCCACCCCCTCTTTTTTCCATGTGATATACCTTATTCACCACAGGCCTCTCTGAAATTTAAAACAAAAAGGTACAACCTATTTTCATAAATGCCTTTCACCAGTGGTAGAAGCAATAAAAGTCAGAATACCTGTTGCCATGAACATTGGACAATAGGAAATTGGCATTACAAACACTGTGTGCTGCGTGTGTGTCACCTGCAACACACCGCTCACCGGACAGCACAGTGAGTGTGCATTGCATTGGGGAAACCCCTTGAGCATCATGAAAAATATGTACAATCAACAAAATAGTACCCTGTGATGCATGAACACAATCAATGAATTGAAAGTGAACATGGATTGCCTGAGAAGGCAATCTGGGTGCACGTGTGTGCATTTTGTCGCCGTAGTTGGTGTGGGGGGGCGTTGGATACCGTGTTTGTTTCAGTAGGGGCATGCATCGAATACATGCAAGTGAAATTAAGTGAGCCTCAGTGTCCTGTACACAGCACATGTGAACATTGCACTCAAGGACCTCCCTGTTTGTTAAACCACACCAATCCTTTGAAACCTCAAAATCAAACCCAACCTAGGATCAGCCATTGACCAGCAGAACATATCATGCATAGAGTACCCCACATCGACAATGGCAGACAGTGAGCAATCACTGATTGATTGATTGTAAATCCATATACGTTCTACACACAAAGTGCATCAAAGCGCCTGAAGGAGGGAGGTAACAAGGGAGAATAACAGTACATTCCTACAAGTCCTTCAAACAGTCCAGAATGTGAAAAATAACAATCAAATCAAAGTAGATAGTACAACTGCTTGTAACAACAAGGGAGAGTCTAGGGAGGGAATGTGGGAAAACAAAACTAGCATCATCATTGCTATGCCTGACGGCAATAGTTGCAGTGCAAGAGTCACATAAGAAGGGTGGGGGGGTGAGGGAAGAGGAGGGAAGAGGTGAGGAGAGTAACAAAACAAGTGACAAACAATGGAAAGTCAATGAATAATCAAGATAGTGCTGGGGAGGGGGAGAAGAAACACAGAAGGGAAAGGGGGAACACTGTAATCAGTGGTGGAGGGATTGATGATAAAAGTAAGTGATGAAATAAAATTAAAAAATGTGAAGGTGGGGGGTTGATGGACAGAAGCAGAGGGGGAAGCGTCTGCAAAGAACAAGCGGCTTTGTATCACCATGCTTGATGGCAATTGGGGTAGTGCTGGAAAAAGGCAGACAGAGGACAAGGAGGAGGGGAAAGGGTGGTGGAGAGGGAGGAGAGAAGGGAGGAGGGGGCCAAGGTGTAAAGACAGGAAGGGGCACAGGGGGAAAGAAAGCACACACAAGGGGCAGAGGGAAATAAGAGGGTGCAGAAGGGGAGGAGGTGTGATGGTGAGGGGGAGACTGGCGGGGGCAGGGGTAGACTAGCAGGGGCAAGAGAAACAGGGGGAGACTGGCGGGGCAGGTGGAGACAGGCGGGGGCAGGGGAGAAAGGGGGACAAACAAGGGACCCAGAAGGGTGGGGTACCGTGGTGGACAGGGGTAGATAGGGCCTCCTTTGTGGGCCTCTGGTAGTGGTGGCTGGCTCCAGCCTCCTGGTTGCCCGGATTGTCTCAAGGGCCAAGTGCAACCAATGGGAGGGGGAGCAGGGCCAGGCCACAAACAGGACAGTCAAGTCAAAAGCAATGCAGCCATATTTCAAATGGCACAACAAAACACCAGGTAGGGCTGCAACATGGCCAAAGCAGGGGAAACAAGGAATTGGGGGGTCGATGAAACATGTGGTCACAAGGATAACTCAGCATGCAGCGTTGATGTGGCATATCAAAATCACTGTAGGCCAAGTGTCCCAATGCAACATTGTCAGCACACGGACCCCTCCCACCATCGGTGTGTGTTACACAGCCAAAGGGTGCATGGTACCACCTACAGCAGGATAAAATGCACAGTCAACAGAATACTCACCAAAATGAAGTGCAGACATGCATTGGAGAAGCCATCTGGAATAACCATTTGGGGTGTACACACAGGTAGAACTTCAGGCTGGCCACAGATATGATGTAGGCCCAATGCCCCTGTGTAAGGTGCTGTCACACCGAGCCATCTCTGGAAGCCCATGGAGAGGGGAAGCAGGAGTACCATATGTGTCAGGACCCCAAGCAAAACACACACACGAGACAAGTCTGAATGGGCCCTGCTGGAACACACAGTGGATGCCTTCAAATGCCACAAAGCACCACACTGTCACATGAATGCACAATAGACAAAAAGAAATAATCAAAAATATTGCAGGAAAAAAAATTAAGAAAATAAAAAAAATGGCACCATACGATCCGGGGGTGGGGAGGGCACCCATGAGGGGGGAGGTAAAGGGTGCACCTCAACACCCACATGTGTAGATGTTGAGATAAAAAAAAAAACGCAATGGGCTCAGCGCCTGCACGGTCCGAGCTATGTGGGAGATAGGTTGTCGTCGTCACCCTCTAGATGGAAATCAGAAGGTGGACGCGGCACAGTTGCCTGACCACGCCTATCCGTGGCTTGCCCCTCAGTGGCAGCAAGCATGCATGTCTGGTAAGCCAAGTCCTGCATGGCAATGACACATAGGTCTGCATGCATTACCTCACGTGTCACACGTGGTTCCTCCTGCAAGGACTGACGTCTAAGATGGAGTTCTGCCTGCATGGCCTCACATGACAAATGGAGCACCTCCCGGCTTGCTTGGAGTTCAGCTGAGAAGGTTTATTAAAGCTGCTCCATCCTGTCTTCTGCCTGCCTACTCTCGCCCATCATGAGCGCTCCCAGAGTAGATCACAGGGATCGGTGTTCCACCCTCAGGGCCTCACGGTGTGCCTCTGCCTGAGCAGCAGGTGCTTGACACAGAGCCACCATTTCAGCCCGGTGCGCCCTGTCAGAGGCCTCCATGCCCAGCCTGAGTGAGCGGTATGTGGACCGCGTAGCCTGCTGCTGGAGCTCCACCTGCCTTTCGGGGGCGAGGATGGAACGTGCCACACTTTCCATACCTTCAGCCATCATCTCAACTGCTCCCCCCTGTTGCCTTGCTATGGCAATAATGGCATGCTCCCACTCAGTTGACCCCGGTGGCACACTGCAAGTGATTTTAATCAAGCACACACCCAATTCTCACCCAGCATGTAGTGCGCAAATGAAACCCATATTTATATTTATCTATAAGTTCAATATTCTGAATGATATACCACTCATATCACACCCTCCTCAAAATACCCCCAGGTTACACTGAACCAGGAATCAGGCTAGTTGTAAAGGTAATTATTTGTTTATTTATTTAGAATTTAAAATCACAATATATGTTTAATGGGTAACAACAATAACCAATGGGGTGACAGGAACAATGAATAATATCTTTAATGCACTAGGAATGAAACACAAAAAGAATGCAGCAAAGAAAATAATACTTCTGAGTTGCTTTGGAACAGATAGCAGTATGGTTAGGGGTTCCCCTTGCAACACCCCTCAACCCACCAATAGGTAATTTAAATAGGTATGAGGAGAGAGCAGGTATTCAGGAATAATGCAGACCAAACAGAATATCACTCCCATCTTCCCCCCTTAAACACAAGAGAAAAACGTATTTGACTTTTCAACTGTCAGGATGGCTTTGAAATTGGCTGAGCAAAAGCACAAAATATGTTCAAAATGCTTAAATTATTATAAATTCCTAGGGGAGCTGCTTTGAACAACAGATGCAAGCAAATACAAGCAATGATTTAATCAAAAGGAAACAGTTGGGATCTCAAAGGCCAAGTGGGAAATAATTTAAAAGGTAATTCACAAGTGTAAAAACTTTTCCAAATGTCAAATCATGGCAAACATTTACTTATGCGATTTTGAATTGTAGAGGCAGCTAAGGATGTTAGGCACAAGTGGGAGTTGAAATCTTGCTTCTATCTTAAAAACTGACGGAGTTATAGGAGGTTTTAGTGAGAGGTGTTTTTCGAAAATACAGACACAAATTTGGACACAGACTTCAGTTTAGAATCAGAAAATATTGCTTATGCTTTCATTCAAGGTTTGAATGTTCAGGCTAGGCAACCAAGTTGGGACAAAGTAAACTCTGAGACTGATTTATGACTTCAGTAAAAGATCCCCATCACCTTCCCTGGCGGCACCAGTCCAAACACTCAAAGTGGGATTTATGGATCAGAGTTATACAAAAAAGATGACTATGAAAATGGTGCTTTAGCAACTAGATAGAATAAGATAGCACTAAAGATTTTTGATACTGTTACTGGCTGGGAAAATAGGGATAGTTCAGAGATCACAATGGAATAATATAATGCAAGGTATACAATAGTTCTCTGGTGTCCTATTACTACTCACAATCCACTGGGATTTTAAGATTGTTGGACAGTCACAGTTCTGGTCAATGGATTGGATCTATCAAGAAAAGACAGCACATCAGGCGAAGGACTGTATCAGCTAGGCTTGTCACCAGAACTGCACAGGATCTGCCCTTCTTGTTTCTGGGTATTTCAAATCAGCGGGATGGCGAGTTCATCAGGCAAGCATTGTGATAGCAAGCCAGATAGTTTCAGGATGCTAGTTTCTGGATGCTTTCTCACACCACAGCGCCTCACTGGGTCGTAAGGATTATTTTGAGGATTGAGGCCTTACTGAAAATGGTTCAGCTACTGCTTGGCCTGGTCCTTGGCATCTGGATCTGGAAGGATGTTAAATGATGGATGTTGAATGCTGGATCAGAGTGCTTCGCTGGAATCAGAAGAGTGAGCCTCTATGTGTTGTCTGCTGTCTCTAGTTATCCTTTCAAATGACATCACAAGAATTGGTGTATGGGCCTGCTTAACAAAACTCGACCCTGTGCCCGGGATTGGATCCGAGCCTCATCTCCACCTTGCACCTGAGTGATTGGATCAAGGACTGATGATGTCACATTTATGGTTTGGCTTTTACAGTCCTTAGAGACCTCCCCTAGCCACGAGTATCAAAATCGAATTTTGTCCTAAATACTTATTTATACATTTGTAACCCCTATGAAAATGACATTCAAGGAATCCATATTTTATGGAGTATCTGTTCATCAAAATCCCACAGCTGTGGGATCTTGTTTCGCCTTTTTGCAGCATTTTGTCTATTTCTTCATGAAAACAATTTCCAACCTTTCTCCAAATTTCCACAAATATGTGTGTGTGAAGTTTAACAATTCCAGCATAAATACAGTTCCCATAAAATCACATATATCACCATTCCTGTTCAGAATATGCTACACAGTTCCACTACATTTTGAAATGAGGTGCCGAAAATTAGACTAACAAATCTGCCTTTTTGATATTTTTCACCCTTTCTGATAACAAGTTATGAGTCTCTAAAAATTGTTAATTCCATGTTATTAGCAGCAAATGGTCTGCCTTTTGTCTCTCCCTGGAGCTCAAAGAGTAGCCCCCACCTTTGGGAACCTTCTGCAAGCCAGGTTTACGACCTCATCGCACGTCCATTTCCTGGCCTGGAGAATCTGCCACTGTTCAGGCTCTGGCTGCAGACAAAAGTCTTTCCTACCCCACAATTATCATATGTCAGTGAGTATCTGGTGAGAGGAATGCCCTCCCCTTGGGTGGAAAAACCTGTTTTTCAACTTCTGGCAGGCCCAGCCAGCCTAATTTATTCTTGATTTCTTGATTTAAAATCTAGCAGAAAACAAACTTGTTGCATCAAATGACATAGATAAATTACTTTCTTAGATTTAAACCTGTGGGATCAAAAACAAATGAAATCTGTGTTTCTTTCAGCAACAATCCTTTTATATTTGCTAATCCGGCAAAGTTTTAGTTTAAATAACTTTAAAGCTTAATCAGGATAGCCCATTTGACAGGAACTGTCATTCACATGCAATCCAGTTTGGCTGAGGAGGTTTTGCTCTTAACATTTCAGGACTTTGTACAGTCACGGTGCTCCCTTAGGTTCAATGGATTTTAGCACCAAGCAAGATTTAGAGTGTTGAGAAGTGTTGTGTACAGGCATTTTGGAGTTTTAGCAAAGTAAATGTCATTTACAGGCAAATTCTGGAGTTTTCCTTGCAAAGCGCTGCTGCTCCCTCTGAACTCTATGTTTATTTGTCATGGAGCCCACAAGCACATTTCCTGCAGCGTGTGCTCTTTTCCACCACACATGCACCATGGGTGGCAGGTTGTGCAGCCATCTTTTTGTGTGTTGAAAAACGCGGTTTTGGAGGTTTTGGCGTGCACAAATGTTTTGCCGCCATTTTTGCACCATAGATAGCAGAGCGATGCCGCTTTGTATAGCAGAGTGGGTCAATACATCCCACATCACGGCCACTGCATTGCCGGACACTACACCTGCCGGGCCCAAGGAGCCGTGGTCCTTACTGGGTTGGTGCCACCCGCGGCTGCAGGACTGCATCCCTCTGTGAACCTGATGACCCGGGAACATGGCCAACTGGTGTTGAGTGTGACCGTGCACCCGTAACCACCATAGGTGGACATTCCAACCCTGCCTGGCCCCCCTTCTGCAGGTGTCGCGGACAGAAGATCATCCAACACAGGATCACTTACCGGCGATGACACGTCATGATGCAGATCCGCTCAACATAGTGGTCAGAGGATCCATCAGAGCCTGACTCAGAGTCCGCTCTTGACACATGGGCCTGGAGCACCAGTGGGTTCTCATGGGCTGCCACCCCACGACCACCACTCATGCCTGGTTGGTGATGTGAACTGACCACCGTGTCTGAGATGACATCTTTATCCTCTGCCTCCAGTGCGTCATCACCTGCAACATAAACAAAACAAACAAGAACACGCATGTCAGTAGCACATATCACACACATACAGATCACAACATTGACAGCCAACACACGAAGCAGACATGTCACACTCAACTGAATCCCCAACATGCATCCAGTGGCATTGCAATGCAAGGGTATCCTGAAAGCAGAAAAGGATGTGTGCAAAATGTGAAGCCAGCACATGTATTGCATGTTGCCCATCACCTGCATCACACACAACCTCTAGCAGGCAAATATCCAAGGCAGAAATGAGAGATGGCAACAAAGAAATGACACGTTGCATAAGCATGGGGGAACACACAATAGCCACACCTGGCAATCACACCAAACACACCATGACACATGTAACATGCATGTACACGTGCAGCACTCAAAAACCATCGACTCTGCAGAGTACATGTGTCACAGGAGGCACCTGCGCTAGTGCATTTCTAAAGGAGGGATATGGGTACATACATGGCAGGTCACTATCACAAAGCAGCATTGTGCTGGCATGTTGAAGGACTGAACTTGGCACAGGAGTGGGTGTGTGCAGTGCAGTGCATGTGTACCCCCTCAACTTCCAACATCAACACATACGTAGTGATGTCAATCTCCAAACATGACGGCAGTGTAAGGGCAATTGCAGCCATCATATGCAAATGGCATGCACTATGTAGCATGGATACCGTGAAACACCCACCCTCTGGGCAATAGCAGGGAGGCACTGCATGGCAATGAAAGGTTCACCACAGAACTGTACATTGGCAGACAGTGTTGGCATGTGTCTATTGCATCTCGTCAGTCAAATGTCACTACAGCCGATGAGAAGTGGACATGATGCTGGACAGATGAGGAACCATTGGTGATACATCCATGCATGCAGAAGACACAACGTCAGTTGAACAGAGGCAGGGGGCCTGTAATAGGGGGAACCATGTGCATGACACAGATGTGGACCCCTAAAGTCGTGTGTGATGACACACAGACCCACATTGAGCATGAAATGGCTGTCCAAATAACATGATACTTGGATCATCCTGGAGAAGTACTACAATGAGCAGGCAGTCAAGGACACCTAGAGGCATACATGGAAAGCACATGGAACATTATTGTGCACGGGGTGCCACTGCCATCAGCACAGTAGAGTGAGACACACTGCACCAAGGACAAAGGATGTATATGACATGACATGACATCTCATCAAGATTGCCCTCGTACACAAGTAGCTCAGAGCGCAACCAAGCAAAGGGAGGGGAACAAGGGAGAAAAGAAAATTAAAACAACTACCTTACTGGGCACAGTGACATTGAGAACACGCAAGTGCATGGAGAAGGGAAAAAGGGGTGAAGTCCCTGGAAGGGGGGAAGTGGAAAGTGCCAAACAGAGAAGACTTAAGAATGAAAATGAAGTCTTATGATAGAATAGGTATTCAAAAGGTGGTAGTGCAGCCAGCAAGTGCAAGATCATTTGGATAGGGCAAATCTGATAAGTGCAGAAGAAGAGTGGGGGTCGGTATGGGTACATGTACAGGACCCATTGCAATGGGAGGCCTGGAGGCAGGGTGAGCAGGTACCTGGGCCCGAAGAACAGAGGGTGTCCAGGTGCACAGTGCCAAGAGAGAAAACAGTTCAGCTGGGGGCAGAGGGGCTAATGCAGGAGCAAATGGGAAGGTCTTGACGTGCTTCCGGAAGCAGAGATGTTTCTCCTCAAGTTTCAACGTGGCAGGTAGGCTGTTCCAAAGGGAGGTCCCAGCCATAGACACAGATCTGCCCCAGCTTTTTTCTTCGATAAACGACTGACCTGGAGGGAGTGTGAAGTAGAGGAGCAAAGGACTCGTTAGGGGAGGTATTAGCAGAGGGACAGTTGAAGGCATTTTGGACCCAGGCCCCAGAAATCCTTGTGCACAATGCAGAGGGTCTAAAATGTAATCCTTGCATCCACTGGTAGCCAATGAAGGGATTACAGAGCTGGAGAGATAGGATCCCAAGGGCTTGAGGCCAAGGACAAGTCTCGAAGTCCTGTACTGGATTAGTGGTAGAGGGCGGAGAGTGGAGGCAGATATAATTTAGAAAGAGGCTGTCACAGTAGTCCAACCTTGAGACAACCAGAGCTTGAGAGACAGTGAGTTTGTAGGTGAACTAGAGGAAAGGTAGTGTACCCCTGAGGAGGTTAAGCAAGAAGTTAAAATCTCGAGACATCAGAAATGTGTGCAGAGAAGGAATGTGTGGAGTCAAAGGTGACCCTGAGGTTGTTGGCCTTGCAGGTAGGGGTAGGAGGAGGGTCAAGGGAGGCCGGCCAGAGAGTGAGGGGAAAGGATGGTGAAGATGTACAGATGAGGAGGATGTCAGTTTTGCTGGCATTTAGATAGAGATCGTTGGCAGTACACCAATTTGAAATGGCAATTAGGCAATCAGAAATGAGGGAGGGGGAAGAGGTGGCCGAGGCCAGCCTGAAAATGAGTTGGGTGTCATCAGCATAGCACTGGAAGTTGTAGCAGAAAATGGAAATGCAGTAGGTGAGAGCTGCCTGGTGCTGTTTGAAAAGCCATGCTGAGAGGTCAGACCCCTGGTGAACACCACAGGTAGAGAGGGAGATTGATGAAAGGAAGGGCCCAAGTTGTAGCTGGGAGGGGCACACATGCCAAACACACATGTCATTGAGTAACACGCAGCAATACTCACCGGACGATGCATCATAATCCATCCTCTCCCCCACTCCATGGATTTGGTCTGCCGGGATGAACTCTGCAGCGATCTCCTTGTGCTGAGGGAGTTCATCCTCCTCTGGTGCTGGCCTACCACCAGTCACCTGAGACATGGCATAATTGGAGGCATGCTTCTGTTTTGCACAGCGTCGGAGGTCATTCCAACGCTTGTAGCAGTCCTGAGCCGTGCACACCTGGAATCCCATGGCTGTCACAGCATCCTAAATATGCTGCTGGGCAGGTGTTGTATGGCACTGTGGGCCCACAAGCATATTGTGTTTGTGTGCCGACACGTAGTCCACAAGTAAGTCCAGTTCCTGCTTGTCGAAAGGCTTCTTCCTCGATGTGCCGAAGGCCGGAGCCGTGTCTGGGATCTCAGTCTTTTGTGCAGGAGCACGCTTCCTCCTTTTGGGCGGTGGTACTGACTCTGAGTGGCCAATGGGGCCCTGATCAGTAAGGGCAGTGGTGCTGGTGGACTGGACCAAGGGCGTGGGTGTTGGAATGAGGACGGAAGGTCTGGCTTGGGTCTGACTTACTGCCGGGGTGGTGTTGGCTGCATCTGCCCATGAAGTTACCACCACCCGGCTGCTTGGGGCAGCAGATGTCATAACTGCCCCAGATACGAGTGCCCCAGTCACAGCTAGACTGGACACACGTAACCTGCACCTCCTGACAAGATGGAAATCCTCCTGGGAGTCCTCATCATGCAACGCAACATGCGTTGCCTGACCCCGAGCCCGGGTGGTGTCCCCACAGCTGCACCTGCAGCTACCACCACCGGTGGGCCCATGACAGCAGATGAAAGTTGCTGATGGGTCATATGGGCGCCAGGTTGTGGTGCAACAGCTGCATGTCCAGGAGCCACAGGGGGTGGTGGCATGTCTGCACCAGCATGTGGCTGGGCATCCTGCCCCAGTGGGGCACCCCTGCCTCTTCCCCCTCTGTAGCCACCCTGGCCACCCTGGACTCCCTGTCCCTCTTGGGCTCCATGCCCACGTGCCTGGCCACGCACACCCATGGGAGGATGGCCAACTTTGCCGCCATTACCCTTTGGAGGCCTCCCAACCATGGCACAGATGGTAAATAGCTGATGGGAGGTGCACTCGACAAGTGTCCTGGGCAATTGGGTTGAAGGGGGCAGGGTCCTGGATGGAATTGGTACACCTGCGCTCCTGCAAGGTTGTCTGTGACCCCTGGGAATGAATGGCAGGTCACGGGACGCTTAGGAACCCCTAAAAAAATATATATATATATATTTTTTAAAGAAAAACATACACGCAACCCCGGTAGCCCACGTGCGTGGAATGAACCTCCCGCAATACGCTGTGGCACCCAGGGATGCAATAAACATGTACGCATGGAACACACATGCTACTATGACCTCAAAAATGGTGCATGATGCACAGGGGGAACCTCAGTGGGAAAAATATTGTGCACGACTCACTGTCTGGCTTGCGTGGAAAAGAAAAAGAAAAACACACTTGCTTGTGCGCGTCGGCAACACCCCAGCAAAAGAAGAGGTATGAACTGTGAAGTAATCGCATGTGAATCCAGAGGAGTAAACAGACGCAACGGTATCCACAAAAAGCACGTAGAGGGAACTGCTTGCCGGCTGGACCTTTAACCCGTGCTGAAGGCAACGCCCGTGCGCATAATGTCACTGGCGCGCTTACGCTCTAAGGCCCTTTCCTCGATTTACACAAGGATGTAATGTTTTTGAACATGCAGATTGATTATGCACCCGTGCTGAGGGAAAGTCACTTACGCGCTAAGGCCCTTTCCACAAATTACACACTGAAGTGCTGTTTTTTCATGTGCGGATTCACTCTGCATCAAGCTGACCACGTGACATCACACGGAAGACCACGCTCCTGCCTAGAAGGCCATTTTCCTGCCCCCCAGAGCCCCGAGCTGCCACCCATGAGCCATCTGCTGCTGCCTGCCTGCCTGCTGGCCACATGCCCTGCTATTTGGTGCCTGCACATCAGCCATCTGCAGGGGTCCAGTTGCTGTGACCACCCCTGCTGGAACAGAAGACTCCCGACTGTTGTTCCATTGCTCCACAGCCCAGCCCTAGGACCCAGTTGCCCACCCACACCTGCCTTCGGGGTTGCCATGTCACGGCAAACACCATCGGAGGACCCTGGCAACCCCCAGCCAGAGAGGCAGAGGGCTGTCAGCTTCTCAGCCAGAGAAGTTGGCATCCTGGTGGAGCAAGTCCTGGGCATTATGATGCCCTCTTCAGAAGTCTGTGTGCCGACAAGGAAGGAAGGAAGAGGACCTGGTTGGACATTGTTGTTGCAATCAACGCGGAGGGGGTGGCAACCCATGACTTGTAACACATCCAGAAGCGCTGGGAGGACTTCAGATCCAGGATCCTCACGAAGGCCCGGCGCCTCTTGCGTGCAGCGGATGCAGGGGGGTGCTGGGTCCAACTTTCCATCGAGCAGATAAGGGTCCTGGAAAGCATCGACCCAGTGCTTCACCACCAGGTCCTGGAGAGGCAGACTCATCTGGAGTCGAGCGGTGAGTGTCTGGCCTATCCCATTACAAACAGTGCATGTTGAGGTGTGGCAGGAGTGTGCAGCTTGGACATATGTCTGACCTGGCCCATGTATGGATGTGTATGTGTGCAGGGACATGTCCGTGCTGCATGTGAGTGCAGTCGTGTGATGCACATCAATGATGTATGTGTTCCAATGCATGATGTTCAACTGCATGTGGGGATGCACACATGTTTGCATTTCTGTGTATGTGCTATGCCATGGTTGGGGTGTGACATATGGATGATGGTTCCATTTTCAGCGTACATGTGCGTGTGTGACATGTGTGCGACTGTGATACGCCATGGATACATGTGACTCAGACATGTGGGTACCTGATGGGCAGATGTGACTTAGTTGCCGATGATTGCACTGCGACAGGTGTTGGAGATGTACAGATGCATGTCTGTCTGGTGGATTGTGTGCATGTGATTGGCACTCACCATGTTGCTTGTGACATTATGCCAACCTTTGGTTTTTCATGCAGTTACATGTGTATGGATGCTGATGCCTGTTGCATGATACAAGTTTGTGCATGTGTGTGGGTTCAAATGAAATGAGTGTTGTGGAGTGATTCCATCTGTGAAGTTTGACACTGCCACTCATGTGCAACTGTCATGTGTGTATCAGACCATTGTACAGTGCCCTGATGTCTGTGTTCTATCTCTCCCTGTCTGCAGCGTCGACTGATGAAGAGGGTGGAGACGCAGCTGTGGGGCACAGCAGCAGGGATCCTGCCAGACGGAGACGCAAAGCCCTGCTCCCCTCCCAGGTACTGATATCTTCCGGGAGTGAGGAGTCTGGTGCTGCGTCCATGGCCACAACTGCCGAGGGAAGGTCCAAGAGGCGAAGATTGGAGGTGGACTCCTCGGCAGCAGAAGGGGCAGCTGAGCCCCCACAGGGACCTATGGAGGAAGATGGCACTGAGTCATCCACGTTGGTGGGGGATTTGGTTGAGGAGGAGGCCGTGGAAGCCCACGCACGGGGTCTCGAAGGGAGATTTCCACTGGTGCTAGTGGTGCAGTCCAGGGGCAGGGACAGGAGGCAGCACAGGCCGCCACCGAGGTGCCTGTATGTAATCCTGTCCCCGATCCTGTGATTGCATCATCCAGCACCAGCAGGGATGCCACCGTCCAGACCAGTTTTCAGGGAGGGGATGCGCATACAACAACTGGCCTTCCTCTCCCTGCGGACATGGCAATCCATGACCGGCTTGAGCCTGTCCTAGCTGGTGTGGCGTTGCGCCTGTGGGATGTCTTGACCCACTAGTCCAAGCCCTGCAACATTACCGTGCATTGCTTGCAGCAGAAATATCATAGTGGCTGCCGGAAAGCATGCTGCTCGCAAAAAATCACCAGAAAGTGTGCAGTAAAAATCTGAAAACTAGGCTGCCATCCACTTTTGCCTATGTCAGTGGTAACACAGGAGACCACTGCCAAAACCCATCAATTGGCTACCCACAGAGCAAAATCATTGCAAGAGAAACACAGAGCTGTTTTAAAAATCAGATTTTATTGATTGTCAAAATTGCAAAAATCATGGCTCACAAACCACCCAAAAAGATCCAACCTCCTTGTTGGGTGTTGAACATCATTCTACTCCAAGAATCCATATAAATACAATGTCCACAGAAGTACACTTATCAGAGGAAAATCCACATTGAAGATTGCTCGCTGAAAGAAATCTGTCACAAATGGGTGTAGTACCATTACTCACCTCTGTCAGAAGCCGGCGATTTAAAACCTATCATGTGTAATGTTGAACATTGAACTCAAACTATGCCAAAGAAGAGATTTCCATAATAATGCCATACAAAAGTGCCACGCATTGATTTTCATGTTGAAAAAGGACTGGAAGTAAAGATGGGTTTGCTTATTTTAAATTTATAAATGTATTTTTTTCACAAGGAACTATGTTACAATTGACCAGAAGGTAACCTGATTCAGTTAAATCCTGTGAGGCTTTCTTCCCCTAAGAAACTCACACCTTGTTCATTCCCACCAAAAGGAGAGCATTTCGCATTGGCATGTTATTCAGAAGGGGACGAGATCTCCTCTGCTGCCCTGAACAAGAAACAATGAGTTCCTTGAACTGAATAGAAAATGCTAATTCGGGTGCGAATGACCACAACTGCTCTGGCAGGAAAGCAAGCCATGTGACCCTCTGACTAAGCCCAGCTTTGGAGGCGGGCCAGACTGAAAATGTGGATTGAAGTGGAAGTGGAAGTAAATGTATGTTTTATAAAAATGCTTATAGCAAAGTGTCCTGAACTGACAAAAATATGAAACTTAGAGATTGTTAAAATGGAAAATGTATTCACAGTTTAAGACTAAGCTGGAATCTGTGCAATGTTCTGAGACTGAACTCCAGAAATTATTCATATTGTAGCAATGTTGTTTATGTTAGGAACATGAAAAATTACAGGAATGTGCCCGGATGGGATGTGCATGCATGTATAACATTGAGAAACCCATCAAAAGTGTGAAAAAGTTGTCATTTATGAACCATAGCTGGAAGGAAAATGAGAGTTGGACAGAAATGTATCTTAGGCAATCGGTCATGTAATTATGTATTATGAACAACTTGTGTATCTTGGAAATATGTTTTTTGGGGAAAATATAGTTTCTATGTAAAAGCAAAGGGGAGGGATTTCCTTTGGGCCTTAAACACCAGAGTCACTCCGACACATATGACACACTGCTCCTTTCTCAAATCAGGAGAGGGGAAATCCTCTGACCTATCAGATCCTTAGAGGGTTGGGCATAGGTAATCAGCCTCCCCACCCACTTTGCAATGGATAAATAGGGACTGTTGAGGACCCAGAGAGACACACTTTTCCACTCCTCAACCGATTCCTTGGCGAAGCACCCTGCAGGAAGATTCAGGATCCAGACAAAGATCCAGGCATAGACTCTAGAACCAGACTCTAGAATTTTAAAGCTGAACTCTTCTCAGCTGGCCTTCAGAATCTTAAGCAACCTGATTTTAACCCCTAAACTTCCAAGGTGCACCACAAAATCCAACAGCCTGGCTGAGCTGTTTTGCTGTTCTAGCTAAGAACCCCGTGCTAGAACCAAGATCCAGATCCGTCCAGCAGAGCTGTAACCCAGAACCTGTCAGACCCAGTCCAAGAGGCTGCGCAGACCAGAGGGCCTTGCTGAGAGCAGAACCCAGTGCCTGAGACCTGTCCGGTGGTGAGAGAATCCCAGCCAAACCCTTGACCAGATCTTTGATGGGCCCATTCCATTTCAAAGCCATAGTTGTAAGTATTTAGTGTAGAGCCGTCCATAACCAACCTCTTAGTTTAAAGTAATCCTATTCAATTCATTTCAACCTATCCAGAACTGCATTATAGAATCTTGTGTCCATCCTGAATTCTTCTCATTATATAGCCTGTGAGAATTGTAGCGATAATCATCTGTGCGCTGATATTTTCTGAAGAAAGTCAAGTGTCCTGGCACACAACAATCAGAGCGGAAGGCGCCCTGTTCTGGTGGTTGTCCCGTTGGGTATCTTGTACTTTCATAGCCCCTTAGTATAAGTCCATATTGGTTCCGAATCTTTAAAGCGCAATCTTTCATTTTGAAATCTTGACTCTGTTTCTGAAAAATCTACCTTCACAAAAACCTCTGTAACTTTTGAACCCTACGTCCTAGAAACGAAATTTAAATGTCATGTCCTTATAATTTTTCCGCAATTGCGTTTACCGCATGCGGAAAAGTTGCTGCGATTTCGCATTTGGCTCAATTTCACTTCATGTGAAATAGCTGTTTCTTGTTTTCAACTTCTGAATTTCGTTTTCCATCTGCTAATTATTCATAAATCATTGCGAGTGTTGACCTGGACTAATCCAAAGCAACTCTCACTAGTTCTGATTCCCAGTTAATGAATTAAAATAATTTTTAGCATTTTCCCATTCTTTGCAAATCACATTCAAAAGCATTTTGACCCGTTTTTAAAATCATACCTGTTCTCTCTAAGCTTGCTGGGGGAACGGGGATTGAACTGCATTGTCGATTGATATTCCTGAAACCTGTGTGCCCTCATTCCACCCCTTCATATTGCATACTGGGAGGAGTGAGTAATAACAGGGGAAAGAGTGATCGTATTGTCTTTTGATTGAAGTCATATCAAGTTTTATTTCTGTGTTGCATTTTTTCCTATCATTGCAATTTCTTGAACCCATACAAAGTATTCTCTGCTAGATTATTCTTCCTATTCCTACTCCTAATTGATTAAAGAGGTTGTTGATATTGTAATATTACCCATTGCTGATCATTGTTCATATTCATATGTGTGATATTCAGATATTATTCATAGTCATAAAAGTATAATCTATATATTTTTCAGTTCTTCAAATAAATCTTTTAATTTGCAAAACAAACCTATTTCTTGGTTCAGTGAGACCGGGGGAATTCAAAGAGAGGGCGTTATATAAGGGTACATCATCCAGAATTAAAAGAACTTTGAGATAAAAAATATAAATAAGGGTTTCCATTGGGCATCCCATACTAGGCATTGACTTAGTTGGAGTGCTGGATTGAAATCACTTATACGCCAGCGTGGTATTCGGGATGACGTGCAGGGTTCTCGTGAGGACAATGCATGCCATTTTGAATACCTGTCTGGCCGTGTTGCACTACTAGGACAGGTCGTCGGCACTGGGTTCCTCCGTGTGCTGGATATTCTTGCGACCCCCTCCTCTACTAAACCCCCTATGCACCAGTCGTCCTCTGTGCCATCTTCCTGCCCAAATGTCACCTGGGCCCCCTGTGGAGCTGCCTGTGAGCCAGCGGCCAGGCTGGTAGAGGACACATCCCTGCCACAGTCAGGAGTCGGAGGTCCAGCAGGGGTGGCCACCCCACCAACTGGACCCCAGCAAATGGATGATGTGCAGGCATCAACCAGAAGGGCGCGTGCACGGTGGCGCCAGAGGATTCCATCAGCCTGGATGCCGTTGTGGTGCCAGAGGCAGTTGCATTGGAGGCAGCAGCCGGCTCAGCGTGGGAGCAATCAACATCCTGAGGGCAGGCATCGGACGCTGGGCAGGAGGACCCAGGATTGGGTGTGTCTTCCGTGTGGCAGTGGTTGGGCCAGAAAATAGATGCGGTGCGGAGGCGGGCAGAGAGGGCACGACCCACAATGCACCTAAATAACTATATAGAAAGGCGGCGGGCTAGTCCGACGGCTCACTTTTTGATGTCCCGGTCCAGGGCATCATTGAACTCCATGCACCGGGCTTTGAGGCGAGCTGAGTGCCTCGAGGCAACTTGCAGGGATTTTGAGGAGGCCATGGCTGCATCCCTGCGAGTCCTCGAGGCCAGGGAAGAGGCCCGCCTCCGGAACACTGACATGGAGTTCGATGATGCCCTGGCCCGGGACATCAAAAGGTGAGCCGTCGGACTAGCCCGCCGCCTTTGTATATAGTTATTTAGGTTTAGGTTTCATTTGGTTTTTATTATGATTTGGAATCTACAGACTTTGCTCCACTTTGTGTATATTGATGTATTTTTGATAGGGTTGTTTGTAGGTTTCCTTTTGTTTTGGGATAATGGACCCTTCAGACTTTCATTTACTATATTTGCTGACATGTTCATACTTTCTTTTTTTAAATCTTCACATGGTGTACTTTTTCATGCTTTTCAACTTAGGATTTCTTTCTATGGACTTTGGGGATGGACCACTTTTCTTTTTTCGTGTTTTGAATTTTTATATTTCCTTGGATTTTACTTTCTTTTTTATATTGCAATCATTATTTCTTCATTTGCATGTGTGCTTTTCATTTTGTCATTTGGTTTTCTTTTTAATACATTTCATTATTCTTAATTATTGGTGTGGTCTACTATGATTTATTTCATGCATGTCTCCATGAGCATTGGCTCAGTCATGTGTTGCCACTGTGTGGCTCTGTAGGGCATTTATTAATGGGCATGCTAGTTCTTTTCAGACTCTCATGGCATGGGTAATTTACTAGGGAGTGGGTGCAGTGGATCATTTGGTGTTTGTACTCGAGGGTTAGGGGATGCGATTTAGGTTGGTATTAGGGCCATGGGTCTGTATTGTTATGACGTGGTGTTTGGAGGGACACGAGTCGGGGCCTGCTGGCAGGTGCCCATCAATGGTGGTGGGGTGGGGGACACGAGTCGGGGCCTTCTGGCAGGTTACCGTCGATGGGGTTGGGGAGGAGGACATGAGTCAGGGCCTGCTGGCAGGTGGCCGTCAATGGGGGTCGGGTGGAGGGACACGAGTAGGGGCCTGCTGGCAGGTGGCCGTCAATGGGGGTGGGGTGGGGGGGCACGAGTCGGAGCCTGCTGGCTGGTTGCCGTCAATGGGGTGGGGGAACATGAGTTGGGGCCTGCTGGCAGGTGCTCGTCAATGGGGTAGGGGTGGTGGGACATGAGTCGGGGCCTGCTGACAGGTTGCCATCAATGGGGGTGGGGGACATGAGTCGTGGCCTGCTGGCAGTTGCCCGTCAATGGGGTTGGGGGACATGAGTTGGGCCTGCTGGCAGGTTGCCGTCAATGGGGGTGGGGTGGTGGGACATGAGTCGGGGTCTGCTGGCAGGTGGCCGTCAGTGGGTGTGGGGTGGGGGACACGAGTAAGGGCCTGCAGGCAGGTGCCTGTCAATGGGGGTGGGGTGTGGTGAGGGGACACGAGTGGGGGCCTGCTGACAGGTTGCCGTCAATGGGGGTGTGGTGGGGGGACACGAGTCGGGGCCTGCTGGCAGGTTGTCATCAATGGTGGTGGGGTGGGGGACATTAGTCGCGGCCTGCTGTCAGGTTGCCGTCAATGGGGGTGGGGTGGGGAGGACATGTGTTGGGGCTTCCAAGTGCAAGGTGGCATGTGGCCTGCCTGCAGGCCATGTGGAGGGTGCATGGTCTGCCTGTGGGGCATGGGGAGGGTGGATGGGCTACCTGCGGGGCATGGTCAGGGTGGACTGTCTGCCTGTGGGGCATGGGGAGGGGCACATCTGGGAGGGCCCACACTGCCAAATTGCATGTAAAACTCCCTGCGCACCCCTCGGAAAACACGTACCCCGCTCGCACAAGGCCAATCGCGTGTAAAACTCCCCGCGCACCCCTAGGAATACACGTACCCCGCTCGCCAGGCCAATCGCGTGTAACACTCCCCACGTACCCCTCAGAATACGCATACCCCGCTCGCGCCAGGCCAATCGTGTGTAAAACTCCCCGCGCACCCCTCGGAATACACATACCCCGCTCGCGCCAGGCCAATCGCGTGTAAAACTCCTCACGCACCCCTCGGAATACGCGTACCCCTCTCGCGCCAGGCCAATCGCATGTAAAACTCCTCACGCACCCCTCGGAATACACGTAACCCGCTCGCGCCAGGCCAATCGTGTGTAAAACTCCCCTCGCACCCCTCAGAATACACATACCCCGCTCGCACCAGGCCAATCGTGTGTAAAACTCCCCACGCATCCCTCAGAATACTGGTACCCCGCTCGCTCCAGCGGAATCGCGTGTAAAGCGCACTCGCGTACCCCCATATTCGCTCACCCTTGTGGTGAGGAGCCACATGCACCCCCTGCAAGCAGACCACACCACAGGGGAGACCCCTACAACCCTGGACATGCCCCACAGGCAGCCCATCACCCCTGGACATGCCCCACAGACAGCACATCCACCCTCGCCATGCCCTGCAGACAGGCCATCCACCGTGACCATGCCCCTCAGGCAGCCCATCACCCCTGGACATGCCCTGCAGACAGCCCATCCACCCTGACCATGCCCCACAGGCAGCCCATCCACCCTCCCCATGCCCTGCAGGCAGACCATGCACCCTCCCCATGCCCCACAGGTAGACCATGCACCCTCCCCATGCCCCACAGAGAGCCCATCACCCTTGGACATGCCCCGCAGACAGCCCATCCACCCTCCCCATGCCCCGCAGACAGGCCATCCACCCTGACCATGCCCCACGGGCAGCCCGTCACCCCTGGACATGCCCCAAAGACAGCCCATCCACCCTGACCATGCCCCACAGGCAAGCCATCCACCATGACCTGCCCCACAGGCAGACCATGCACATTCCCATGCCCTGCAGGCAGACCATGCACCCTTCCCCTGCCCCACAGGCAGATCATGCACCCTCCCCATGCCCCACAGAGAGCCCATCACCCCTGTACATGCCCCGCAGACAGCCCATCCACCCTCCCCATGCCCTGCAGACAGGCCATCCACCCTGACCATGCCCCACAGGCAGCCTGTCACCCGTGGACATGCCCCAAAGACAGCCCATCCACCCTAACCATGCCCCACAGGCAAGCCATCCACCCTGACCATCAATCGAACCCCAAAACAGTTATACAAAGTAAAATAAAATACAGATATATCAAATACATATGTTCAACAAGTAACATAACAACTTAAGATAACCCAACAACGTGCATGATATTTAATATGCTTGCAGTCACAGTATGTTTACAAATCACCCTCCTGTTCACTCAGACTGGTAGGGTGTTTTCTAACTGGGATGCCATTTGGAGGTCGCCTGGGGTCGCACCTGGGACCCCTGAGGACTCCCTTGGTACCCTTGCAGTCACCCTTGCTACCCCCTAAAAAAGAAGTTTGTTTTCATGTTTTTCTTTTTCAATGGACGCTCCTGGGCTGTGGCCAGCGCTATGTGGCTCTTTGTTTCTGGAGTCGCTGGCTTTCTTGTTCAGGCCTCTTAAAAAACAGGGGGTTCCACAAGTATACCACTTTGAGCAGTGACCCCAGATAAGAAAGGATAGATAAAACAAATACTTTGCCTTTCTGGAATTCCATACAATAATTGCTAGACTCATTAAAGGTTTATTTCAGGCACACTTCAAGGGGTGAGTCACTAATTTAGCCTGTTCTTAAACACCTCAAATTCACAATGCAGACATAAACTTCCAAAAAGCATTTGGAGTAGAATAAAAATCCATTTTGCACTATGTATTTTGCTTTTTGCAAGTTGCAGTTATTGCATGTATTTTCTGCCATTGTCTCTGTTACGATCATCACAAGACATTCCGTCCCAGGCCCTGTTCTCATCCAGGTGTTAAGTACTGAAAAGGACATTAAAATGGTTAACAACCTTTTCGGTACTTAAGAACTATTCTGAAGGTGGAACATTCTTCTGAAGTCGGAAAAAATGTGCAACTTTCGGGGTAGATGTGGCAGTTGCTAGGATGGGTTGGAAACCAAACTAGCAACCGCAACATTCGTAACCTGGCTTTTTTGAAGGCTATTCTTGTGGCACTCCTCCGGTTTAATATGTATGCTAAAATAGCGCACATATACAGTGCCATTTTGGTGCCGTTAGACTGGAGGAGTACCACATGAAGCCGGTGCCAGTGCAGGGAGTATATGAACACTTTCATGTACACCAAAGCAAGCAGCTTTTCAGCGTTGTTGAAGCTGCTTGCTTTGGTGTATTTGAAAGTGTACATATACATCCGTGTGGTGCATATAAACACTTTCATAAACACCAAAGCAAGCAGCTTCAACGTTGCAAAATACAAAAATGAAGCTGCTTGCTTGGGTGTATATGAAGATTTTCATATACACCACAAGGATGTATATGTACACTTTCATATACACCAAAGCAAGCAGCTTCAACGTTGCAGAATACAAAAATGAAGCTGCTTGCTTGGGTGTATATGAAGATTTTCATATACACCACAAGGATGTATATGTACACTTTCATATACACCAAAGCAAGCAGCTTCATTTTTGTATGCGGCATGTTGAAGCTTCTTACTTCTGTGTTCTCAGCAGTATTTTCATAATATAACGATTCTGTTGTTATTTTACAAAAATGCTGCCGAGACTGGTTTGCGCCTGTTACAACTGAAAACAGGCACAATCCACACAGTGCACTGTTGTGCTCTACGAGGATGCCCAGGCCCACTTGAGAATACTAGTGGAGCCTGGGTGTCCACTTTTGGCACAGTGAATCATGCTGTTTAGCAGCTTCACTGCACCAAGTTCTGGAATTGGGGCATCAGGGCCCTATTCTCATCCAGGTGTTAAGTACCGAAAAGGACGTTAAAAGGCTTAACAAGCTTTTCGGTACTTAAGACCTATTCTGAAGGTGGCGCCTTCCTCCAAAGTTGGAAGGAGTGCGCCACTTTTGGAATACATGTGGCGGTTGCTTGGATGTGTTGGAAACCAACCTAGCAACCGCCACATTCCTTTTTGGAAGCCAATTCATGTGGCACTCCGCCAGTTTAATATGTGCACAAAACTAGCGCACATATACAGTACCCTTTTGGTGCTGTTAAACTGGAGGAGCGCCACAAGAAGCCTTGTTTGGTGAAAATGAAAGTGTTCATATACACCCGTGTGTTGTATATGGACACTTTCACGTACACCAAACCAAGTAGCTTCAACGTTGTAGCTGCTTGCTTTGGTGTGCATGAAAGTGTTCATATACAACACACGGGTGTATATGAACACTTTCATTTACACCAAACCTAGCAGCTTCAACGTTGCATCATTCAACGTTGAAGCTGCTCGCTTTAAATGAAAGTGTTCATATACACCGCACGGGTGTATATGAACACTTTCCTATATACCAAAGTAAGCAGCTTCAACATCCTGCAATGTTGAAGCTGCTCACTTTGGTGTATAGGAACGTGTTGATCTGTGTTCTCGGCAGCATTTTCGTAAAATAATGAATCTGTCGTTATTTTACAAAAATGCTGCTGAGATTGGATTGCGCCCATAACACCTTAAAACAGGCGCAATCCTCACAGATCACTGTCGTGCTCTACGAGGATGCCTAGGCCCACTTGAGAATAGTAGTGGAGCCTGGGCATCCTCTTTTGGCGCAGTGAATTGTGCTATTTAGCACCTTCACTTCGCCAAGTTGAAAATAGGGCCCTGGGTGTCCTTGGTCACTTGACAAAATCCTTGTGCTTAAAAGCTTTTGTACAGTGTAAACATGTTTGACCATAGCACGTAAATGTCATTGTGCCACAATTAATGCCTTGTTGTAATGTGTCTACCTTTCCTATCTCCATGGCATGCTGTTCAGGGTGTTTGTTTGCATGTATGAGGTAACGAGTGCCCAGAGTATGAGATGCCATGCAAATGCACTGCTTTCCATGCGCTACTCGACATTCTTTAATACACACTTATGAACCTACCCTTTGTCATGTATTTTGCCAACCTCTGAAGCCTGTAAACTAGATCCATGCATGCTTGACATGTGGCCAACTTTGCACCAGACCTGCAGGTGAACTGGCCTGCTGTTAATCTCAGTTACCAGTTTAATGGTATCCACTACAGAGTGAAATTTGCTTTCTGACTTTGAGAACTCTCAGGCATGTAATTGCTCATGTTACTATAGCCGGTAACATTGCTATAGCCAGTACGATAGCTCAGTCAGTTGAGTGCTCACTGTTGTGATGAGCGCTCACTGTTGTGATGTGTGGGTGATCTGCAGGTTGCAGGTTCGATTCTTGTCAAGACCAACACATCCTTTAATCTTTCTGAGGTTGATAAATGTGTACCAAAACAGGTTAGGGAATATTGTATGCATATTGGTTCTATATAAAGTGCTTAAGTGTAAGTGCTATATAATAACTCCTCATTTGACCTTGGACTTCTGCTTGCATTCACAGTAATTAATAATATGGACCTATACACACTGATGTTAATCATACATATGGTGATCCATACTTGTATGAAATTTATATCACATTACAGTGATATTGTAACCATATGTTCATAGTGTACTTAGGAACAATGCTATATGATGCCACTTCCTGTTTTGTCAAGGGGTGAAAGGTCCTGTTACATGACTTCCCCTGATGTCACTTCAGGGTGGTGTCCAATTACATCACTTGCTGTGATGTCATCAGATGTCAAGGGTCATGTAATGTCACTTCCGCTACCTCTGGCATTTTTTTTGAAATTATGTCCCTGTGTTCTACAAGTCTAACTTCCTTTTTACGTTCTCATGGCCAAAGGTGGAGCATTTGAGCATTCGCGCACGTGTCTGTGTGTGTGCGCACGCTCCGGTGCACATGCGGTCTGCCCACTTTGTTCTTCTCTCCCTGACTCCAGCTGACTCTCCCTATTGAAAGGCACATGCAAGTCTGTTCTCTAGGCATGTGGACTCATGTAGGGATGCAGCTCTGCTAAAGAAAATCAATCTGCACCAGGACGTGAACGGATTCCAATACAGAGAAGTCTTGTGATCTTTGGCGAACAACATATATTCTGAGTTCCACGACATAGATTAATTTTTTATTTGGCAACTCAAACATGTTAATGGTTAATATTTGAGAGGGGATAGCTATGGGGCAATGGATATGTCTTGGAAACAAGACAACGCAGTGCAACACAGGTTTGAATCCCGATCCCGAGCTTATTTATTTATTTTATACATTGGTCTCTTGTCAGGCGCTTATATAATTAGCACAACAGGTTCAAAGCACACACAGGGCACCAGGGTAGGGAGAGGAAGACAATGAATTACAACAAAGATAAATAATTGAATTGACAGTACAACAAATCAGAAGAATAATAGGGAGGGGAGACAAACCTACTATGCCTTGTGAGTGTTCAGAAATTGCAAGTGCAGCGGGGAAGGGGTTAAGGGATAGGTGCTGAGGTGCTCATGGAGAAGTGCTCAGGGTGAAGAGCTAAGAGGAGAAAAAAGTTAAGTGCAACCTCCAGTGGGGAAGGTGTTCCTACGCAAGTCCAGTAAATAGACAGCTGCTGGGTTGAGAAATATGAAGGGTCAGGACCCTGAGGGTACATAAGGGCCCTGCACATCAGTCATGCTACTATATGATTAGTAAAGAAGCAGGAGGAGAAGGAAGAGGTAAAGAGAAAGGCCTTAATGGTTTTCCGGAACTTAAGGGAGGCTATTCCACAGGAGGGAGCCCGCCGAGGAAAGTGATCGACCACCAGCTCTCTGTTTAGCAAACTACTTCACACACAAGGAGTTGGTGCCAGAGGAACACAGGTGTGTAGAAGGGGAGTATTTTGTCAGGAAGAGTTAAATATAGAGTGGACCCCGGCCCCAGATAGACTTGTGGATGATACAGGGGATTTTAATTGTATATGTGCTGAGATTGGTAGCCAGTGAAGGCTTTGTAGGGCAGGAGAGATATGGTCCCTGGGATTGAGGCCAAGGATAAGTCTTGCTTGCTTCAGAGGAGGGGGGCCATGGAGGAAGGCCGGAGTGCATAGAAGAAGTAGAGTGCAGGGGAGCAAATAGGGAGAATCTCTGTTTTGCTGGCATTGAGACAGATGTCATTAGCAGTGCACCTGGCCTGGATGGCAGCGTGGCAGTCAGGGATGAAGGAGGGTGCAAGGGTGCAGTAGGAAATTTAAAGAAGAGTTGTGTGTAATCAGCGTAGCACTTGAAGTTGGGGGAGAAGGAGAAAATGAGGCGTGCCAGCAGAGAAAGGTAAATGTTAAAGAACCAGGGTGAAAGAATTGAGCCCTAGGGGATGCCACATGTGGAGGAGGAAGTAGGGGAGGAGAAAAGGCCCAGTATGATTTTGGAGGAACGATCAGTTAGGAAGGATGTAAGCCATTCCAGTTCCTGCTCCGAGATACCAAGCGTATCATGGAGCCTTTTTATGAGGGTGGATTTGTTCACTGTGTCAAATGCAGAAGAGAGATCAAGGAGGATGAGGAAAACGGGCGAGTTGGAGTCAATGGATGCAAGTAGTTCTTCACGGGTATTCAGAAGAGCAGTTTCCATGCCTCTGGATGCTCGGAAACCAGAGTGGTGGTCCTGGAGACTGCCTACAAGTTTGGTGTGAGAGTTGAGTTGGGCGAGGGCCAACTTCCCTAGCAGTTTCCCCAGGAAGGGGGTGATGGAAATGGGGTGGTAGGTGGCTGAGCAGGAATGATCTGCAGTGGGTTTTTTAAGGAGGGGCGCACAAGGGAGGGCTTGAGGGAGGATGGAAAAGAACCAGTAGCAAAGGAGTGGTTTCAGAGTTCAGCAAGAGAACGGGCAAGAGAGGTGATGTTGTCCTTGATAGTTCTGGAAGAGCATGGGGCAACCTGTTTCTAAAAGACATTCATGGATTTGACAGTTCTGGTGACTTCATCAGGGGAGACAGGAGTGAAGGAGGAGAAGGAGGAAGGAGGAGAGTGAGTGGTTGGGGAGGCAGAGGGGGGAGGGATTGGTTGAAGGAGTGCGTGACAAGGCTGTTCTGTATATTCGAGTTTTGGAGTTGAAATGAGAGGCAAGTGCATGGCAGAGGACCTGGGAAAGAGTAGGGGCAGAAGATACTGCGGATGGGTTGGCAAGTTCCCTGCAGATTATGAAGAGTTCAGCCATGTTGTTGGACGCACCGGTCACTCATGCCTGCATGTGTGCTCGTTTTTGGCAAGGATGGAGAGTCTGTAGTGTCTCTGGATCATGCAGCAGGCCGGTTTGAAACCAATCTCTGGTATTAAGCATGTTAGAAATTTTATTTATAATTTAGCTCATGTCACAAAATGTATTGTCTTCAAATTAAATGAATTACAAACCACTGTCTATCCTAAATCCCTGCTCCACCCCAATGCCCGTCACCTTTGTTTTGGCTACAGATATCCACAATTTCTTGTGAGAATTTCTGACTGTGGACGTCTCTCCTGCCATCTCAATGGTTTTCTGCAAATACAATGCACTTGCTGGCTTTGACAGAAGAGGTGAAGGTGAGCTCAAAATGGAACAGCATGGGTCCTACTGTTGCACAGAACGCCCGTACCACAGTCAGAAGAAAAGCAATGGCAGGCAAGCTTAGGTTTTGTGGGTGAGAAGGCCCATTGAAGACCTGAACTGTCAGAGCACCGGAGGCACAGCTCAGAGGTGTACCCAAACAGGAATCTGAAAAGTTAAATGAGACACTTTGAAAGTGGTCATGGATTAGTCAATCCAAATAATTTGAAGTCACCATGAACTAAAACGTAACCTTAATTAGGGTGCTCATTTTATACATCACTGAAGAATAAATGTATTTTCTAGTCATGTCAGGAATCCCATTTGACCTGTGTTTTGCACACCGATAACTTTGAACTGCTGAGCGTAGTGTCCAGATCTTCTATCTGCTTCAAAGATGTCATGGTGAGTGACCATACTGCTGCTAGAAGTTAGGAGTCAGCCAACAACTTGCTACACCCTATCAAAGATATGACACAATTAAAGAAGTTCTCACGGGACATTTATTGGCACAATACAAAGGGCATGTATTTTGTAGCATATATCGATCAACCACATTTTTCCCCCAATATACTTACCTTCGATTTTTTTGGCATTTACACACACAAACCACACGGGTAGGAAACAAGCAAGTTGTACTAATTGTATCTGTTGATCAATTGCCTCATGTTCAAGTGCCTCACGGCAGTAAATCATAACACACACTAATCAAGCTGACATCAGCAGTTGCTAACTTCCATCTTGCGCCCCTTGTCAACAGGCCAGTGCACGTTCTTCCAAACGTCCTCTGTACGCTATTGATGTGTCTCCATGGAACTTCCAAGAAGCCTCTTTGCTCTATAAATATCAACAAACCTTTTCTGATCAGACAACATTGGAGTTTCTCCTGCCTTCGTGTCCATTTCATTCAAAGCCTCCACGACCGCTTTGTCAACTACCTAACGTGTGATGGATAGAACAGAAAAAGGTACTTACACTAGCTCTAAAGACGTTTCTATGCAAGCACTTTGCCTATCAATAATTATTACATAACTGACAAATGTCTTTGCTAAACCAGATACGAATTGTATCAATTAGAACATTCCAACTTTGGGCCTATTCCTGTTGTCTGTGCACTATGGGTTTTTATAACATGTCTGTGCCTTCTCCTCTTACTTTTCTTGTACATGACATTTAAAAATAAATCGTCAATGAATTCTTTTATTTATATTACTAAAAAAATATTTCTCCTACAGTTGATTTTCTCCTCCTTCATTACTCAAAAATGATGGCATCAATTCAACCATTCCTTTTCAAGCCTGAGTATAGTGAAGAGGAAATGCGTGAGAATGTCATCAAATAAATGGTGGATCGAGTGAGGATCGCTGACAGATCCTGATCCTCGTTGCATGAAAGGCGTTTCCACTTGGTATACCTGCCATCGATCTGAAGTAATGCAAACTTTGATGGAGAAAACTTGTTGCCAAGCAATCTCTGGCTGCTTGACTTACATAGCCGAAGAAGAACCTCCATCACTGTATGTGACCCAGCAGCAAGACTTCAGGGTAGCCTGCCTTACCAGATATGTGCTGAGAATGCAGATGGTGCAGATGCACACATTTATTGCAACAGTTCACCCCCGTGTTCCTATTAATAAGTATTGTGTATATCGGTTTGATCTATGCGAGTCTTGCACCATAGACTTTTATGCTTTTCTACAAGGCTATTGTGATATCACGGGTTCACTCACTATATATATTTTGATATATTAAACAATGCATTGTTCTTTTTCATGCTAAACAATTCTATCTCCTATTTTGAGAATCAACAAAATAATTGTTGTCAATTCCGAGCTATGAACGAATGATCTTCCTGTCTTGTTTTTTTTTTCTCCCAAACCACATATACATTTTTATAATATCATAATTTCAAAAATATTGGATTGTGACTCCTTTACTCACAAAAGTTTGTCAATGAATTCAACAAAATTATATTTCTCTATCTTTTACACAGATGGTACAGGCTTGTGGCAAGCATTTACCTGGTGGATAAATGGAAGACTGGGATTCCGCGTTCGATGGGCCATGCCTGCATATGTCATTCGAGTCATCTTTCAAAAATGTCCCGTTGCCTCTGGATTACACACAGTATTTTTACAGACAGTATCACCACCAGATCAGTATAATTTATTGTTTGCATATACCATCAAAAATGTTTTTAAAAATGCAGTTTTTATTAAAATATGTTAATTTCAATAAAAAAGATATGTCACTAATAACTTTGAATTGTTTATTTTCTAATTATTTCAAGTTAGTGTATTTCATTTCAAGTTTTTAGTTTTACTAATGACTTTAAACATTTTTCTCATATGTTTCCAAACAACATACAACAAGGCCAAAACCCTAAAGTCACAATACCAAATACTAAGTACTTGCATTCTAAGGAGGATTGCATTTCATTGTCTTATTTCTTATAATGTTAATTCTTTAATTTCAAGTACCTACATTTCAATTGTATTTTGGAATACACAAGTCTTTGCATAAATGTTAATATTCCTGACACTTTTACAGTCGTAGGAAATAAAAGAAATGAAGTGATATGATGAAAAGTAAATGAAAGGGTTTGTCCAAGTCATCATCACCAACACATCTACTAATGAAAAAATGGTATGCTGTATCATCAAGATCAACCCATATTATTGGGACTGCCTGACTACGTTACCAATATTAATCACACTCAATCATAATCTATCCAAACACTTCTCCCTTACCAATGCACTGTTATCAGTTTGCTCATGCCTTTTTGTTTGGGTTCTGTTTTGGGCCAGCATGTCCACCAGAGCATAGGTGAATGTGCAACACAATGTGTTCTTGCATCTATCGACAGTTGACTACCCCAGACCTTGTGCCTCCATACTCCCCTTCGAAGACCCCGGACCATGAAATCAACATATCTGTGTCTCCTTTGACAAGATGCCAGGCCTAAGCGCCTGCTTCCTTTTTGTCCATCCCCATCCCTTATTAAAGACACTTCTCACTTGGGCCAGGTACTCACAATGTGGATGTGTGTATGTGCACACACGAGTTGATGAACCACATGTACTACACAAAGGGGTCTTTGGCCTGGGGCCCATTGGCCACATGGCCACCTCAGATGTGGTGCTCAGTGCTCCCCTTGGAAGAGCCTGATCTCTCCTGTTCAAGATATCTGTGTGTCCTTTAACAAGGTGCCAGGCCTCTGGCGCTCCCTTGGTACTTTTCCATTCCCCTACCTTATCAATGGCTGTTCTCACTTGGGCCATGTGCTCGCAATGGGGGTGGGTGGGGATTCATGTACACAGTGCCAAAAACTATGTACCATTCAAAGAGGTCTTTCACCTGTGGATCATTGGCAACATGTACACTCCAGACCCAGTGTCTCCATACTCACCTTTGATGACCCGGCCCCTGGAATCAACATCAGGGTTGCTGAGTGCGTAGGCGCTCTTGGGGCAGGCAAACCCCCGAAAGACCCTATACTTTCAACAATGGGACGCCCTACAATTTTGTCCACTGTACACCTTCCCCACCCACCCATCATACCCAGATCCCCCAACCCCGGAAAAATCTAAAGTCTACTCCCCTGATCAACAAATCTGTCCTTTGACCAGATGGTGGGCATATTCCACTCACTATGTCCAGAGCCATCCCCACTCCCTTCTCACATGGGCCAGGAGCTTGTAAGGTGGGTGGGAGGATGGGAATGAACAAGGTGCCGAATACCATGTACAACTCTATTGCATGGGTACCATTTGCCACATGGCCGCCCCAGAGCCGGTGTCTCCATACTCTGCTATGAAGACCCCAGTCTCTGCAATGAAGATATCTGGGTGTCCTCTGACAATGTGCTGGGCCTATTTTGTTAGTTTCCTACTTATACAACCTGCTCCCTTACCAAAGGCAGTTCTCACTTGGGCCATGCAATCGTCATGGGGATGGGTGGGTGTGCACGCATATGGTGCCAAATACCATATACAACTCAAGGGGGTCTTTCAGCTAGGGACCATTCGCTACATGGGCACCCCAGACACGATGTTTCCATACTTCCCATTGAAGATCATGTCCCTGCAGTCAACATATCTTTATGTCCTTTTACAAGGTGCTGGGCTTATTCAACTTGCTACATCCAGATCCATCCCCTCTTTCTTTTCTTTCACTTGGGCCATGAGCTCGCAACGGTTGGTGGTATGTGCCCATGTTCTTTTATGAAATTTGACAGCATCAATTTTTCACCTTCTGCGATCTTTACACATACAAAAATATGTCCCGATATTATCTCACACCCATAAAAAAGACCCATTAGGGGTGTGGCTTGGAGGCCATGTGACGGGAGCCTTGGCTTGAGAGCTCCGGAGCGATCCTGATAACATCCTAAGAAAGCTGGCATATATTGCTATGAAACACAGTCAGAACACCAGCATAGGTGTCAGAACACCGAGAGAACAGCTGGGGAGAGTGCCACAGCAATCAGAGAGGGAAGAGTGGAGAAACTCAAACATACGGATCCAGCCCGTGGCACACAAGATGGCGGGCGCAGTGCTATGAGGGCGCCCGGAAGCGCTGTCACAGTGGATTACTAGAGGGTGCCCACCAGGTAGAGGAGATGTGGGGTGGGTCGCCACCAACAGCGGCTGATCACCATGTGTGCCCCGGATGCCCTGAGGATAGCAAGTGCAGCGAGGACCCCGATCATCAGGGGAACAGGCTCAGAGCACAGGTAGTGCCAGTGTGACTGAAGTTGCCGGGCATAGCGCTAATGAGTGGTGCGCCAGGGACGAAGGGAGTTGAGAATAGGAGAAGACCCGTCCCCGACCACAGAGCTTCGCAGGGGGGAGCTCCAGGCGCGGAAGCAAGCAAGGTGGAGCAGCCTGGGTGGTCCATCAAAACAACACGCGGTGGACAGAAAATTCGAGCCCCTCCCTCCCCACGGCCGGACTTTGTTCAGAGGAGCCGCATTGCGGGAGGGTGCCATGTGCCCCGCAGTGAAGGATGCATCACCCCCAGCTAGCGGGACGGAGGGAGACAGCCTGCAGCCATAAGAACTGTGGACCCCAGCTCGATCCGGCGGGCAGCCAGCGCTGGACGGGCGAGGGGCACACAGAGACCTGGGGCACTACCAAAGCTGGCCGTGACCTGCAAACCACTGGACAGCCCCTGGGAATGCCCTGACACAGGAAGAAAGGCAATGAAGGGGAGCCCATAGGCACAGGAACCTGCTCTATGTAGAGTGGGGGAGTAGAACCATCTGCGCTCCACAATAATCTGCATAGTGGCACAAGGCAGGCCAACCACACGCGCTGGCTCATGGTGCGCCGGGTGAGCAGGGAATAGCTGTAAAGCGCAACGGAGGCACCACCACACGGAGCACCCCTGGGAGAAGGGGTTCTGCAGGCACGGACCCGGTAGGTGGAGATACGGCCCACAGCGCTCTTGTGGCACACTGACCACTAACAGCTGGACTGGTCTCGGGTCCATTACGGCCTGTGCCGGTTTAAGAATACCAACGGAGCAGGTGGCATAGCTGCAAGCACCACTGCTGCAGGTGAGAAGTCTCTAGCTAAGATGGCATATCACTGTGCAGGGCCCCACAAGATAACAGTGGGCAGCATCTGGCGAAAGCAGGAAGGCGCACCCCACTCTCTGCATAACTCAGCGGGAAGCAGAGGGCATGGATAAAGCGAGGGCTGTCCTCTGCCAAGGGAACAAGCCGGGCAGGGGGGGGGGAGACCATCCATCCAACCCTGCAAGGGCTGGGAACAGGGATCAACGTGCTAAAGGAACAGCTAAACGAGATACAGCAGTCCGCGAGTGAGGAGGGGGCCCGGATTGCCCACTGAGACTGTGTGTGGAGCGGCGAAACAGGTTGGACTGCAACCCCAAGGGACTGCCTCGAGGAGGGAGAACAGACAAGGTTAAGGACATCCCAGACATAGACAGTGTAGGAGAAGGTCCGGCCAACAATGTTAGAACGCCATGGCACATGCAACAAGAATAAGGTATTTGTATTTGTATTTATTAGGTTTATATAGCGCTTTACACCAAAGAGCTGCACATTTTAACAACAGGGTACATTTAACGATAACAAATTAACAGTAACAGTAGAAGCAAATAACAAATTAGAATTTTGAATCAGACAAACAAAACAGTATGTAGAGCAATTAGGGAGGGGGTGAGGAGAGTAGTGGAGTAGAACTGGGAGGAAGAGGGAGGGATAGGTAGGAGGAGGAGAAGGGGAATGGGAGGGGCGAAGGGGGTGTTGGAGGAGTGGAAGAGGGTGAGGAGGGAGGTAATTAAGGGGAGGAGGGAGAGGGTGGGAGAGGGTGAGTGATAAGGGGAGGGGAATCATGGCGGAGAATGGAGAAGGAGAGATTTAAGGGAGGTGCAGAATGAGGAAAAGGTAGGAATGGAGTGGATTGAGAGAGGTAGGGAGTTCCAGTGGAGGGGAGCTAGGAGTTGGAAGGAGCAGAAACGAGAGGAGGCACAAGGTGAAGGAGGAACAGTGAGAAGAAAGTGGTCAGCGGAGCGAAGGGAGCGAGAGGGAATGTAGAAAGTGAGAAGGGAAGAGAGATAAGGGGGAGCGAGATCATGGAGAGATTTGAAGACTAAGCAGAGGAAATTAAATTTAAGTTGGGAGTGAAAGGGAAGCCAGCCAAGGGAGGATAGGGAAGCGAGATAGAGTCTTGGGAGGTGAGGAGACAGAGGGTACGGATGGCAGAATGGCAGATGGATTTGAGAGGGGCGAGATGTGAAGTGGGTAGACCAAAGAGTAAGGAGGAGCAGTAGAAGAGGCGACAGAAGATCAGGGAGGAAATTAAAAGTTTGGTTGCATGGAAAGTGAGAGAGGGGCGGACCTTGTGAATATTATAGAGGTGGAAGCGACAGGCGCGAGAGGTGAGTGAGATATGGTGGGAAAAAGTGAGAGAGGAGTCAAAGTGAATGCCTAGGTTGCGAGCGTGGGGGGAGAATGTAAGATTAGAGGGGGGAAAAAGAATAAAAGGAGGAGGAGTGGGAGGGGAAAAGGAGCTGGAGGGGAAGAAAAGTACTTCAGTTTTTTCGGTGTTAAGGGAAAGGAAGCGAGAAGACATCCAGTTTTTGATTGCAGTAAGACAGGAAGAGAGTTTAAGGTGGAGGTCAGGCGAGAAGGAACAAAAGGAAAGAAAGAGTTGTGTGTCGTCGGCGTAGAAAGGGTGAGAGATGCCAAATGAGGAGATAACAGGGGCAAGAAGGGAGGTGTAGAAAGAGAATAGGAAAGGGCCAAGTACCGAGCCTTGGGGAACTCTGTATTCCAGAGGCTGGGAAGGAGAGGAGCGACCTCCCCAGGAAACAGTAAAAGAGCGGGAGGAGAGGTAAGAGGATAGCCATTTGAGTACTGAGCCTTTGAAACCAAAGGAAGAGAGAGTGTTGAGAAGAAGGGGGTGATCGACAGTGTCGAAGGCAGCAGAGAGATCAAGAAGAATTAGGACAGAGGATTGCTTAGAGTGTCAAGCGGTAAGGAGGGAGTTAAGGATGTAAGTGAGGGCTGTTTCAGGAGAGTGTTTAGGGCAGAAGCCAGATTGAGTAGGTGGAAGGAGAGGGAGATCAGTCACAAAGGATGAGAGCTGAGAGTAGGCGAGGCGCTCAAGAAGTTTAGAGAGGAATGGGAGGAGTGAGATAGGACGGAAGTTAGAGGTGATCAGGGGATCGGCAGAAGGTTTCTTCAGAATAGGAATGATGGTGGCATGCTTGAAAGCAGAGGGGAAGGTGGCAGAGGAAAGGCAGGTGTTGAAAAAGGAAGTTAGGTGGAGGGATAAGAAGAGGGTAGATCTTAGGAATAAGAAGGGAGGGGAAAGGGTCAGTTGGAGCAGACGAAGGGTGACTTTTGCAGAGGAGGATGGAGACATTGGAAGAGGAGACAGGGGAGAAGTCAGTCATGCAGGTTGTGGGGGATAAGGGAGAAGGGGGAGGGGGGCAGTAAGAGGAGGAATTGATCTTTTGCTGAAGGGCAAGAATCTTGGAGGAGAAGAAGTTTGCAAAATCAGAGGGAGAAAGGGTAAAGGAGGTTGAGGGATCAAGGGGTTGGGGGAGAGAGAAGACGAGAGAGAGTTTGGAAGATACGGCGGGGGTGGGAGGCTTGTGATTGAAGAAGGTTAGAGTAGTAGGAGAGTTTTGCCGAGGAGATGAAAGAGTCGTAAAGGGAGTGGTAAGAGAAGTAAGAGGTTTGGTTGGAAAGCGAGGGAGATTTGAGACAGAGTCTCTCAAGACGTCGGAGGAGACGTTGCATGGAGAGGAGTTGAGGAGCGAGCCATGGTTGAGAGGGTTGTCGGGTTGGACGGAAGAAGGAAAGGGGGTGGATCAGATCGAGTGAGGAGGAGATAGAAGAGGAGAGAGTAGAAAGTGCCTCATTGGCCGATAGTAAGGAGAAATCTGGAAGAGAGGGGAGAGAAGAAGAGCAAGTTTGAAGAAAGAGGGAGGTTGAAACTACGAAGGTCACGTCGTGAAAAGATAGAAGGGGAAGGCTTAGGTGAAGAAGGAAGGGGAAGGGGAGTAAGGGAGAAGGAGAGTAGGCATGATCTGAGAGATAGAGAGGAAGTGTAGAGACAGTAGAAGAGGGGTAGGAAGAGTTGAAGATGAGGTCAAGAGTGGAGCCAGAGGAGTGAGTAGGAGAGGAAGAAAGAGGGGAAAGCAGGTAGGAGTCAAGGATGGATGAAAGGGGAGAGGAGTGAGTGGGAGAAGGGGAGTGAAGATTAAAGTCACCAAGTACAGTTAGAGGAGAGGGAGAGGGAGAGATGAGAGAAAGGAGGTGATCAAGGTCATCATAGAAGGAAGAGAGAGGGCCAGGTTGTCGATATATGATTAGTAAGGAGATGGGGTGAGGAGAGGAGAAGGATTTATAAAGATACTCGAACGAGGGGAAAGAAGGAAGAGAGGGAGAGGAAGGAAAGGAAAGGTATTTGGGGTGGAAGAGGAGGCCAAGACCTCCGCCACGGCCAGTAGGACGAGAGATATGGGAGAAGGAGGAAGAAGAGTTGGTTAGGGAAGCTGGGACTGTAGTGTTGTGAGGAGGGATCCAGGTTTCAGTAAGGCAAAGGAAACGAAGGTTGAGTCGAAGGAACATGTCTAGAACTGCTGCAGTCTTATTAATCCAGAGAGATCTAGCGTTCCAGAGAGCAATGTTGATGAGTGCGGAAGGTTGGACAGTGGGGCGGGTAGAGAAGATTAGGACGGTGAGAAAGAGTAGGTGGGGAACAGGAAGAGTAGGGCAGGGGATTAAAGAGGGGAGTGGACATGAGGAGGAGGGAGAAGGAGAGTAGGAGAGGACAGGGGAGGTGGAGAGGGGGAGGTGGCTGGGGGAAGGGTAAGGAGGCCGGTGGGGAAGAGTTATGTCCAAGAGCATAACCGAGGAGGGAAAAAGAGATAGGTAAGGGAAGGTGGGTGTAAAAGAAGGAAGGAGGGGGAGAGGAGCAGTTGGGACTCTGATCCTGAGGTTCACAGAGCCAGTAGCAGGGGAGGGGAGGTGGTAGCAGGGATTAGGAAGGTAGACAGGCCAGTGAGGTGCGAGGAGCTGGTAGAAGGGGCAGGAAGGAAAGGGGTCCAGAGTCCGCACTGGGGCGCAAGTTGGGGTCAGCTGGGTGGGAGCGCCCATGGAGTGGGCTTGCCTGAGACTGAACAGTTAGGACCAGAGAGCTGCCAGAAGAGGGGCTGGAGGGTGCAGAGATCCTGGCTGTACTGAGGGCAGGGATGGGATCAGCTGAGGTGGGGCACTCTGCGGGATGGACCTGCGAGTGGAGTAGGGCATGGAGTGACCTAGTGGATAGAGCAGGATGGGAGGAGGGCAGGCGATAAAGGGGGTCGTGGGACTGGGATGAGGACAGGTAGGGGGACGAGAAAGCAGGTAGTTGAGGGCTCGATGGAGCGGAGGTCAGGAGGGTGCACTGGGCCGAAGTAGGTTCAGCAGAGAAGGGGCACCCTGTGGAATGGACACCTCAGTCTTTAAGAAGGGGGCAGTGTGTCAGAGGCAGGGGAGTGGGAATGAGGAGAGCAGAGGACGGGAGTGAGGACCAGGAAGCCCACGCAGGAACTGTGGAGGACAGCCGAAGAGGGGCCCTTGAAGGCAAGGAGTGGGACGGGGGAACGGCAGATGAGGGGAACTGAGCTGGGAGAGGCTCAGAAGGGCACTGAAGATCGGAGCGCCAGCGGAGGATCTGAGTGGGAGGAGGATCCGGAGGCTACTGAAGTCCAGAGTGCAGCGCACAAACTATGTAGGAAGAGGCAGTTATTGGTGCTGAGCTCAGTCTACGATAGGCCTTCAAAACAAAGTCAACACAGATGAGAATGAGGGCAGGCTGAGACACCAAAGTCGGGGAGTCAGATGTTGAGAAGGACTGGAGGGGACAGAGGACGGAAGTGCCTGCGATGGAGCTGAGTGGGAAGAGGCTGCGCTGTTCCCTAGGCTGTACCCAGCGCCAGTCCAAGGCGGAGGGGGGCTAGCTAGACGGTGGAGATGGAGAGCTGAGGCAGAGGAGGCCGCAGAGGGGGGCCGAGCAGGGACTGCAAAGGAACAGGCAACAGGTCTGGCTGAGGATCTGTAGAAAATCCAGTCAGGAAGGTTGCAAAACGTTGGGGCTCTGGCCCGAGTAAGATGTACAGTTCCTGGCCAGGTCCTGATCAAAGGAGGACGAGAAAGTAGAGGGCAGATAGGAGGTCTGAGGGATGAGAGACCGGATTGCGCAGACAGGCTGGGGCCAGACCGAGGAAAAAATGCAGTGGCGCAAAAAGGAGGCGGGCAGCCCTGCGGAAGACTTAGTGAGTTGCACAGCACCCACCGTTCCTACTACGGCAGGCAGGTAGTCTGAGGATGAAGAGGCTGGGTGAAGAGGCTGGACAGCGCAGCCAAGCTGGGAACCGCAGAGGAGCCCGCAATGGGCAGCGGGCGATGATGCAGCTGGGTGGTGGGCGGCGATGCAGCAGCAGAGCTCAGAGGGGGGGAGGGGTCAGGAGCAAGCGGCTACGCCAAGGCCCACTGGAAGCCCAGGCGGGAAACGTGGCGGGCTGTCCTAGTGGGTGACACTGCAGAGGCTGCACAGAAGCTGAGATAGACAGCAGATTGCAGGGGCTCCGGCCCGAGCGTGATGTAGAGCGCCCACCTCGGTGAGGAGGGAGTTCCTGTTCTGGCCAGCAGGTGGTCCGATGCTGGAGAGACCGGGTAGCGTGACAGTGCAGCCCTGGATGTTGCTGCAGTGGCTGCCGACTTCGCGGAGCACAGAGGGGGGTCAGGAGCAAGTGCCGCGGCTATGCCAGGCCCACTCGAAGCCCGGGTGGGAAATGGGTGGCGTGCTGTCCCCACAGACGACACCGCGGAGGCCGTGCAGCGGCTGAGCTCAGGCTGAGCAGAGCGCTGGGGTAAGGAGGGAGTTCCGACTCCGGGCGGTAGGCAGACTGATGACAATGCGGCCGGATAGCGTGGCCAAGCAGAGAGCTGCAGAGAAGTCCACGATGTAGCTGCGGGCTGCGGACAGCGGGCTGCAGAAGGCGACACAGCAGGGTGGCGGGTGGAATGCCACTGTGGAGCTCAGAGGGGGGGTGGTCTGGAGCAAGTGCAGTGGTCACGCCGAGGCCCTATGGAACCCCAAGTGTGATATGGATGGCGGGCTGATCCACGGATGACACAGTGGAGGCCTCTCTGAAGAGCTGAGTTCAGAGTAGGTGAAGTAAAGTCTAGATCCGGGCGAAATCACTGCCGGAGGGGCACTCGGGTACAAGGATCAGGAACAGAGGTTAGTTAGGGGAAAAACTGCTTTAGATATTGATTTATTTCGTTTGATTCAGCCTGATTTGAGGAGGCATTATTCAGGCAACCGAGCTTCTGCGCCCACTGCTCGTAATAAGGTGGAGAGGAGAGACACAAAGCGGAGCGGGGAAGAGCAACGGGCCGTGCAGCCTGGACAACTGGGTGGGCCGTGCGCCCGAGGGCATCCTAATCAAGCAGACCACTGGCAACGCAAGAGCTAACAGGGACCGCCAGACCGAAGGGAGGGCATCCTGAACAAGGGACCCATTGGACGCAAGATCTTGCACAGCCAGCAGTGAGCCGTGCTGAGAACCACACCGCAAAAGCAAGGCTGAGTTGGACGCTAATCACATGCGGCTGGAGGACGTGGGAGAGCACAACCCACTCAAGGAGCTGGGTGGGGCCTCCCAGCAAGGTGAAGGGGGAAAGGACGGGGTTACGCCGACTGGCAAAGGATGCTAAGCAAATCGAAAGGGGGAAAAGGGCAGGCAAACCAGCATTGAACCCTTTGATGTCGAATAAGGGCCAGCCCACTCCACTGGACACTGCCATGGCCTCATCCAGCACTGTACAGCAGAAGGAAGTCGAAAGCGAGAGCCCAATATTGGAATCCATAGTGGCACTGAAGGCATCCCTGGAAAATAAGCTGGAGACGACCATAGCGGCCCTGAAGAGGTCCCTGGAAAACAAGATGGATACGGTGATGGTGGACGTGGGCCTCTTCCGACAAGATGCACAGAACCTGGCTGACCGTGTGGGCACAACAGAGCAACAAGTCCAGCAAAACACCACTGACATTGCAACCACTCAGACCCAGATGTTGGATGTGCTCCAACGGGTGAAGATCCTAGAACAGAGGGCGGAGGATGCAGAAGGGAGGGCTTGAAGGAACAATAACCGGATCGTTGGACTGCCAGAGGGAGAAGAGGGCCAGGACCCCACGAATTACGTCGAGAAACTCCTTTTACATGAGATCGGAGCGGGGGTATTGTCCCAAGGCTTCGCAGTGGAGAGAGCCCACAGAGCCCTGACCAGGAGGCCTCAGCCAGGGGCTCCTCCGAGATCAATGATTGTAAGAATCATGAACTTCAAAGACAGAGATAAAATACTGACATTCTCTAGGGAAGGGGGGGTGATTACCAGAAACTTTTCGAGAATAATGATTTACCCACACTATAGCATCCTGGTCCAGAGGCAACATGCTCGATATGGACCTACCAAAGAATGCCTTAAGGCCGCGGGTCTACGTTATATATTGCTGTACCCGGCAAAGCTGAAGGTGATACTGGAGGACAGATCGCATTTCTTCGAGATGACGGAGGAGGCTCAGGCATGGATGGATCAACAGGGCATACCGCAAGGGAGACCCAGAAATGCCACAATAACGAGGATCCACCCCGAGTTCAGCAGGAGTTAACCTGTCACGGGATGATGATCCTGATGCTATAGACGTTATGCAAGCCAGCAGACATAAACTAAAGGAGCAACGAAATTCACTATTCCCGCGGATGGCGGCGAGACACATAACCCCAAGACTTCTGTTAGTAGAGATGCCAGATTTGAGGCATCACGCTGCTGCAAGCTGGTCCCACCCTGGTGGGGAGTGCGAGAGAAGCAGTGAGGGCGAGAGAGGGTGGCTGGCGTTCGGTTATTATAGTTATTTAATGGTGGGACAGGGAGAGTGAAGTAGTAGTTATTGGGTTAGTCTGGGTAGGAGATGGCACAAATGGATTGAAGAAGCATTAAACGACAAGGACACGGCAGAGGAGAAGAGAGAGATCAATTAGAGCTACGTCCAAACACAGAAGTAGCACACCAGCCTATGGGAACAAGCGGGTCCCTGGATCCAGTGAACAGATGGGCCAGGAGGCCATAAATATTGTCCCATGGAATGTCAGAAGGCTTAACGCCTATGTCAAGAGACTGAGGGTCTACGCCTGGCTGAATAGGGCAAAGGTCCACATTGCAATGCTAAAAGAGACACACCTGATAGCCAAAAAGCAAGCTAAGATAACCAAGAAATGGGGAGGCCAGATATACAGCTCAACGTACTCTAACTACGCAAGGGGAGTGGTCACATGGATTTCCCCAGGGATCCCGTTCCAACTCACGAAACAAGAAAAGGAAGCAGAGGGCAAGATCCCGATCATACAGGGAATGCTGGAGAATCGGGAGGTGTGTCTGGTGAATATGTATGTTCCCACCCTCAAAGCAACAGAGTTCTTCAGGACACTTATGCCTCGGCAGGCCCCAAGCAGGGATGCAACCATCATTTGGGCCAACGACTAACTGTATGTTGGACCCCGACTGGATCCGTCAGACACCAAGCATAAGAAACCAGCGCCGCCAGCCAGGGCACTGCAGATGATACTGGAGCAGCTCAAGCTAGAAGACGTCTGGAGAGAGGTACACAGGGGCAAAAGGGGATACACACATTATAGCGCCCCGCCCGGGACATTCACTCGAATAGACTATTTGTTCACGGGCAAAGAAACACTGGGGGAATTGAATTCACCAGGGCACATATCCAGGCACGAACATTGTCCAACCATGCCTCGCTGGGAGCAGCATGGGCACATACATACAGGAAAGCCCCCTTACCCACATGGCGATTGAGGGCAGAAGCATTGTTGGATGGGGAATGCCAGGAGCACATCTAGAACACGATAGACAATTATTTTGAGCATAACACAGGTAGTGTGGACAAAAGAGAGTAGAATAGGAGGTCGAGAGGGTGGAAGCACAGGCGGGTGAAATGAGAGGAGAACAGGGAGATCTCATTATCTTGAAACAACGGTGCATGGCACTCTGGGAGAGGCTGGGGAATTTGGATTATGGGAAGTATATACAAAGGTTACATGCAGAGGGAGACAAGCCTGGCAGGCTCCTAGCCTGGCTAACCAGACAGGAGGGCAAGCGGGGACTGATAAACGCAATTGAAGATGAACTGGGGGAGCTCACTAGGACCCAGGAAGGCATAAACACAGTTTTCTCGCGATTCTACGAGAAACTATATTCCCGGGTCCAGGAGGAAGAGGAGGGAGATATATCAGATGCTCTGGCGGAAATCAAGCTTCCCCAACTAACAGAGGAGCAAGCCCAAATGTTAGATACGCCCCTCACAGTGGAGGAACTGTCGGAGGTCATAGCCCAGCTACCGACAGGGAAGTCCCTGGCACCCGATGGTCTACCAGGGGAATTCTACAAGAAATACAGGGATTTCCTGGCCCTGAGACTACTGGAAACACTAGAAGAGGCATATGAGAGGGGAAGGCTCCCGAGTAGCATGTCCGAATCCATAATAGTGTTGATATTAAAACCAGGGAAACTGCCCCTAGAGTGTGGGTCCTATAGACCAATTTCCCTGATAAACCAAGATTCCAAAATCCTCATACCCATGTTGGTGCACCCGGACCAAACAGGGTACGTACCGGCAAGGAATACTACGTGGAACCTCTGCAGACTCCACTTCGCCATAGACAACACAAATCAGGAAGAGGGGGATAGAGCAGTGGCATCATTGGATGCCATAAAGGCATTTGATTCAGTGAACTGGAACTGGCTTCTGGGAGTGCTTGCCCACTTCGGGATAGGAGAAGGGTTCCTACATTGGATCAGGCTTTTATACAAGGATCCGAGGGCGATGGTAAAAAGGGGCAGACACATTTCGGAGGAATGGAGTATAGCGCGGGGTACGAAGCAGGGGTGCCCACTGTCCCCGACATTATATATCCTGGCCCTGGAACCGTTCGCAGCCTTTTTGAGGGCCGACTACAGGGACACCGGGATAGTGATAGATGGGGAAGTACACCAAATATCAATTTATGTAGATGATATGCTACTCTCTGTCCATAACCCACGGGTCCACTTGCTGGACCTGCTTGAAGCGCTAGGAGCATTTGGCAGGCTATCAGGAATTACCATCAATAAGGAGAAATCCTTGCTGATCCCCTTGGCAGGCCTGAGAGGCGTGATGCCAGACCGGTTACCGGAACTAGGCCTCACATGGATCCCACTCACATTTTGATATTTAGGAGTGGACATATGCCACAGGATTAAAGAGACACATAAGGCTAATACACAGGTGGCCCTGGATAAAATGGGGGAGGCCATGCAGTTTTGGAGGACACTACCGTTGGGGATAGGTAGGGCAGCCATGTTGAACATGACGGTCCTACCCTGCCTCTTGTACTAATTCACTAAAATTCCTTACAACATCCCGGGGTCATTTTTTAAACTCCTACACACCATGGAAAGGGAGTTCCTGTGGGGAGGAGGGAGAAACAAGGTGGCACTGAACACACTATAAAGAGGTTATGAGTTGGGGGCGTCAGGCTCCCGGACTTTAAACAATATTATCTGGCAGCTCAGCTCCAATTCGTGGTGTGGTGGCTGGGTGAGGACACATCCATAGATTCAATAATTTTTTGATCGTCACTGCAGCAATATCACCTGAGAGCGCTCCTGTGGATAGACACAGCTTCAGCCAAGGAACTTCCCGGTATGGTTCAGCTGGGCCGAGCCCTATGGAAAAGAGCGTGGAAAATCCAAGGCATAAGATACCCTTTCTCCAGGCATATCCCACTAGCAGGATTAGTGGATGTTCGCATAGTAAACCTGGCAACGTTCAGAACACAGTGGGAAGACAAGGGAGTCGCCCAAATAGGAAATCTGTGGCAAAATGGACATTGGGTGGACTTCCAGACCCTGGTAGAGGAGCAAGGTATACACAGGGGCCAATTCATGTTGTACAATAGCATGGTCAGAACGATAAGGAAGAGATGGGAGACCCTACCGGAGGCAGAGGACACAGGGGGGGCCCTAGATGTGTGGTACTACATTTCAGAGGGGGGACACACAATGTCCAGGCTTTATGAACAATTACTAGGAACAAATAACACGAGAGAATTACAAGTACAAACTAAATGGGAAGAAGAACCTCATCCTTCAAGGATGAGGAATGGATCAGGGCCCTCCAATATGCAAAGAAAGTCTCCAGGAACGCAAGGTTTAGACAGTTTAGACAGATGCAGCTGTATATCATATATAGGGCAATCTAACGCCAAAAAGAATGTCAAGCATGGGGAACAGACAGATCCGGAGCTGCCCATGCTGTGTGGCGGAGCTGGCGGATATGGTGCATATGTTCTGGTCATGCCCAAGAATAACGAACTTCTGGGACAGTATCAAAGAAAGAGCGCTTAAGGGGGGAATCCAACTGCAAGCATGGTCACCGGCATCGTACCTATTGGACCTGTTCCCAAGAGGAGATAGGCAGAGAACACGCTTGGCAAAAATGAAAGACCTGATGACAATACTGGCGAAACGGCACATAGCAATGGCGTGGAACACAAGTACGGGTCATTCGATAGAAGGATGGTGGGCGGACCTGCAAAATGGCGATAGCCGAGACAATAGTGTGGACAAGGGTGGCACAAAGGTGAGAAGGAGACAGTAGGGCTAAGATAATGGCATGGAACACCCTCGTACAGGATCTTTTCGGAAGCAACGACAAGGGACAGCATGAGCGAGCCAGGAGGCCCGACTGAGAACTAACCAGCGAAAGAGTAAGATTGGAGATTATGAGCCAAAAGAGTCAATGAGCCAAGGAGGAGTACCCGGGTGGAACACACAAGAGTAGCGTAAGGACATTACGAAGGGAAGGACAGGAACCTCGCCATGAACCGAGCAGATAAGGAATGATAAGAACTTTAACTCCAACTTGAAAGTGCCAGTAGAAATGTGTTTTGTTTAGTTTAAGTGGGTTTGTGTTATGCTTTGTGTTGAAAATGCAAACAAAAAGATTAAAAAAAAAAAAAAAGACCCATGAAATTTTAGGGCAGTCCTTCCACTCAACAAATTCAAATACACATCCGCTTTTCAAATTGTTTATAAAGCACTTCAAATCCTTAGCAAGAAAATGTATCTTCAGTCTACTACGGATAACATCATTTCACAGCTTCTTATCTTCATTGCTGAATCTCCTCAGAGATTTTCCCAACTACAGGTAATTGAATTTTGTACATTTATACACCATTTTAGAAAATTTGAATCCACATTTTCTTTTCATATATCTACATTTCTTCTCCATTGTCAACCTTTCAATGTATTATTATATCTTGAAGTACTTACATTACATGATTGGGTCTTTTAAATATGTAATGTTTTGTCATTGCGCTTCTCTTTTTGTGGCACCATGGATGGTTAAAGTACCTGAAATACTTTTCTTCGTGTGAAAGACCATTGACATATAAGTGGGTGGGTATCTTTGAGGGTCAAATTTGCTGACAGGACATTTGCCAATCTCTAAAGCATTTTGTATTTGAGAGGTTCTTATTGTTGTATAAATCACTATCATTCCTTATTAATTATATTATTTTTGTAATAATTTACCAGATCTTCTGGAGCATAAAACAATGTCTTCATGTATTGTTTTCAGTTGCCCTCACAACAGCCATGATAATACTCCTGGTACCGTGATGCACATTTTCCCTAAGGATATATTGTTAATATGAATATGGTTACTCAACTGTGGGTTTCCAGTAACCAAGATTGACAGCAGAGCCAAGGATGTCTTTAAGGCTGTGAGGGGCAATCGATACCGCGTCTGTAGAATGGACTTCTCAGAAGATATGTATGAAATATCAAAGTTCACTGAAAAGGGTTGCCCCAGATTCACTCATAAATGAATCCCCAATGCTGTTCCAACTGTGTTTCATCAGACAGAGTCAGGTAGATCATTATTTTAGTTGCAGGGACGTTAAGGTAAGAACTTAAGGCAACAAAACACCTAAAATTCAGCTAAAGTCACATTCACATTGCAACCCCTGTTGCACAGCCTATGCCCCAAATGAGGACACCACAGCTCACATCCCTGATGACATCACTAATTACATGTTGTAGGAGAACACTGATAACATCACCAATTGAATCACTTATGACATCACTGGTGACAGCACTAATTACATTGTATATAACACATTACATCAATAATGTCATTAGAAATAGCATGATTAATATGTAAGCTCATAAAAACCTTGATTTTTTTAATAACAATTTAGGCCATGGACTTGGCCATGATGAAGCCTGTGGTCACTTGCCATTACCAAACACCATAACTAGCGGTCAGTTAGTGTTGCAAAATACTGATGTGCATGGTTAAAAGCCATGCCTAGTGTCCCGTCACTGTTTTAAAATATACAGTGTGCAAAGTTGAAAGTTGCAATCAGTGGCCATAGCTAAAGGCCATAGATAGTGCCCATTCATATATTAGAGTTCAGTTGGCACGGCCAAAGACCGTAGCCACTGGCTAGTATTGTGTTGAAGACCATGGCTAGTGGCTGGTTAGTGAATATAATAAACAGTGGGCACGTCCGAAGGCTATAGATAGGTGCTGGTTAGTGCTGTATAATACACATTGGGCACGTCCGAAGTCCATCGTTTATGGCATGTTAGTATTTTAAAATATACAGTGGACATGGCCAAAACATATGCAAACTGCTCATGGTCAAAGGCCATCGCTAGTAAGGCCCATTTATATATCGAAATATATAGTGGGCACAGCCAATGATTGTGGCCACTAGTCAGTAGTGTGCTAAAGCCCATGGCTAGTGGCTGATTAGGGTATATAATATACAGTGGACACAACAGAAAGCTGTAGCCATTGGTGAAGGCCAAATTCTATGGTAGGTGGCCTGTTAGTACTTTAAAATATACACTGCACATGGGTGAAGAGGTGTCCAGACATTTGGTCGACCTAAAACTGGTCGAATGACATTTGGTCGACGCAATTTGGTCGAAAACCAAATGGTCGAATAATTATATATTTATTTTTCGGGTTTTCGTTTTTTACAAAAATGGGTTTTTAGAAAAAAAAGGGGGTTGGGGGGGGACCCCCCCCAAAAAAAAAAAAAAAAAGGTGAAAATAAAAAAATAAAAAATTCGACCATTTGGTTTTCGACCAAATTGGTTCGACCATTTGTCTGGTCGACCAATTTTTTTCAACCAAATGTCTTTTAACTGGGTGAAGACTGTTGCCAGTGTCCATGACTGAAGGCCATGATTAGTACCCATTAATGTGTTAAAATATATTTGACATGCACACTGACCATGGCTGAAGGCCATCCTTAATGCAGGTAACTGTTGTAATGTACTTAGTGATGTCATCATTGATGTCATCTGTGATGTCATCATTAAGGTAATAGGCTGCGCAACACGGGGTGCAAAGTTAGGGTTGCTATATCTGAATTTCAGGTTTTTTGCTTTAGGTTCTCACCTCCACATCCATGCAACTAAAGTTTTTTCTTTGAATTTCAAAGGTTTTGTTACAATGTATTACAATGTATTGTTCACCTTAACGTCCCTGCAAGTAACATATTTTTTCCTTGAATTTCAAAGGTTTTGTTACAATGTATTGCTCACATTAAATTCCATGCAACTAAACTTTTTTCCTTGAATTTAAAGGGTTGTGTTATTCCATACATAATTGACACCATTAATACAGACAATTGGGCAAATGAAAATAATGTATCATGTCTAGAAATTAAAATAAAAAGAAATTGTGCAACCACATTCCCCCCCAGATAAACCTGTTCATAACAAACTTTGCTTGCATGTGTGCTTAACTTTTTAAAGTGTTTACATTTATGTGTAATGTTGATGAATAGAAAGTTATTAAAGTGTTACCGTAATTGTGTACAAAGACTACATTCAATATACCTTAAAAAAAATCTTTACAAGACTACTACTCATATATATATATATAAATCTAAATATATCTTTTTTTTTAAATCAGTTTTATAACTGCGGCTAGTAAAATGCATGCATAGCTAAATGCAGCAGTAACTGGTGGGCTCTACCCGCGGCTCATACATGCAATAACCGTGGCAATAATGAAATACATAATGGTATCTAGTTATTGTTTTTAACACACACTGTATTGAAAGGATCAATTAAATGTCTTTGATCCATATTTAACAGTATGTGTTTTCATTTTATATTTTTATAGCTGAAAAGTCGGCCCTGAAAAGGACCGTTTTGGGGAATAATGAAAAAAGAGGTAAGAACTGGAAAGGGAAAAACACTCGGATTCATACATATAACAAAGATTAGGGTTAAAAAATAAATTGACACTTAAGGATATACCTAGTATTGGCAATTGGCCAAATGTACCGAAAGAGACTTGCTCAAACTGTCTAGGTTGCCACCTCCCACCTCGATCAATCTGCAACAGATTTTGGACATTACAATGAAGTTAGACAGATCAGGATCATGCAGGATGGAATGAGGCTGGGTGTTAGATGGTGGAAAATAGTAATCGTGTTGAAAGTCTCTGGCACAGATGACAAATGCTGCTGTGCTTATCTTGGTCCATGTGCTTTTACCATATGTTTTACATGAGCTGTGCTATAGGATTCATTCACTTCATCCCAATGAACATGAACAAGATGTTGGATTAATGTTAATGTCCCCAAGCTTTGCGATCGCTTGTGTGATGGTCCCCTCTGCAAAACCTTACAGCTAAAATTACAGAAGACCTCCATGATCTCCTTTTCGCTGTGTTGGTCCTTTACATGGAAATATTGGCAACTGTCAGCTACATTTTTTTGGGCACATTGCTTCTTAAGTGGCGGTAAAGCTGAAGCCACCCACCCCACCTCATTATCACTGCTGGTTGTAGTCATATTGTAATGCAGGAGCATGGAGGAAAAATTTAAACTGTAAAAAACACAACACAAAAAGAACCTTGCCACTTAATAGAAAGAAAGAAGAAACATATATACATATAACAAGCTAAAATAACAAAAAAATGACAAACTACAAAGCACAAGACAATGGACAAAGGTATATGAACAAGAAAGGTATAAAAGGAATTGATAAATCAAGGTACTGCTTTTAAAAGTTCCTGAAGGCTTACAATGAAATTCACCCACCAAGATACGAAAAGCAATGATTGAAAACATAAAAAAGATGTTTGGCAGAGAGGTGTAACATGATATAGCCAACCAAAATGTGTTTTCCGTACGCGCGGGTACCCCCAAGTGCAATGACATGTTCGAGCCTAAATTATTGACCAATTACATCACCCAATGAGAAGGCGTGCTTGCACGTGGCTGTAGCCACGTCAAAGGAAGGCCCAATCACCTTGTTAACGTGGCTACACAGCTTTGTGCCTGTTTTCAACAGCCAATCGCATCATGGGCTGCACAGCTGCGTCAATAAACAAGCCAATGACAAGCTGCAATTTATTGACGTGGCTAGGCCCATGCTGTTTGAGGGAACGCGTGCGTGCAAAATTAGCCAATAGGATGACAACATCCTTCAACGTGGCTACGCACCTTTGTGCCCACTGCACCAGACAATCATATCAAGCTCTGTGGCCCACCCCTACATGAAACTCCTATCCACGCCAAGGAAATGTCCAATCACATGTTGTGATGTATTGGCGCAGCTACGCTGACACTGTGTGATGAAATCTGCATGTGCAAAAGTGACCAATCTGGGCATGCGGCAGTGCATAGCAGTGAATAATCACCCCACCCACAAAAAAGAAAGTGTATATTGATCATTGCCATCAGTGCTTGTTAGTGAAAGGTTATCCAAGTAACTGCAAGAACTTTTGGCACTTTAAAACTTTAATCATTTTTCCTTTTTACCCACTTTTCAACAAATCCTCTTTTCTCTTGTATTGTCATTTGTTCAGTTTGTCAATTTTTTGTTTTATTTTGCTTCATTTTGTGAGGCATTGTCTTTTTAGCATTGTCATTTTATTGTTTTACATATTCCTACCCTGTTGGAGATTCCACCATGTCCAACCACGATAGTAGAAGCAGTGATAACGATGTCACTTGGGTCCCCAATCCGTCACCACTGAGGAAGAAAGCAACTGGAATGAAGACCATTGCAGACAGTTGCCGATACTTCCAGGTGAAAGAACACTGTTAAAAAAAAGAGGTTGGAGGATGTACTATGCACATTTTGCAAGAAGGCTCTATGACGGGAGCCTTTTAATGTTCCATCACAAAGCCAAGGAACATCAATTATGATAAACCATGTGGAGCAAGTCCACAGGGATGATGTGGATGATGCCTATCGAAAATTGCACGAGCACCACAAAATAAAAATGCATGGGCCTCATGCATTACATGCACTGACATCAGCACCACCGGCAGCACCTGCATCTACCAGTGCAACATCACTGACACTCAAATAAACTTCAACCTCAGCACCAGTGTCAACTGCCAATGCTAACATTTTAACGACTCCCAATCCTTTAGTGATGAGAGTGTTCTGTGAACAATGCCTTCAAATGGGTAATCATGAGAGGTGCCACATTTGAGGATTGGAAGAAGTTAATATCTGAACACCAGATTAACTGCCATCCTTATTTTTTTTTAAGTGTCAATTTTTGTCTTCCTTTTTTTGAAAAAAATAATAAAAAAGAAAGAAAAGACCAAAGAAAATGTTTTTTATTTGAATTCCCTTTGTTATATGTTTCATTCTTATGTGTTTTACTCCCCTGTTCCAACCCCCTCTTTCCTTCATCTAAAATGGCCCTTTTAAGGGCCACCCTTTAAGTTACACAAATATATAAACACAAACAGCAAAAATATATTACAATATCTATTGTAATTTATTTTATGCAGTTTCACTGCCTAAAATCCCCCAAAATGTTTGTTTATAACTGCAGTTACAACATTTACAGGGGAGCCATTTAGGCGCAGATAGAACTCCTGCAGTCGTTGCTCGCTTTAAGCATAATCCTGTGACTCGTAGTTAATAATATTAAAAAAATACAAATCTTTGACATATGTGCATTTCAAATATATATGTCATATTTATCAAAAGTCTTACTGAATACCTTTATATGTGTTGTCTTCTTTCTTCAATATTACTAACTTTGAAACAGAATGAAATTTCATAATAAATAAAAACAAGAATATTCATTTTTTTTATAATGGTACTAAGTGAATAATGAGTCTATTCCCAGTACACAACCAATAAAAGGTTTCATTATGAATTATACAACAGAGGAAAAAAAACTTCTCATAGGAGTGAAAAAACCTCCTTTCAGTTCTTTAAAATATTTAACAATTAATATATACACATATAAGTGTGGTGGTGTGTGGTGTAAGCTGATACTTAACCAACAGCTTACCATGCTAAATGGTCATACTAAAGGTGATGCTAATAGAGGGACAACAAGAGTAGGCTGGGGTAGTTTATCTACAATTGACTATATTCTAGTCAATGAAAAAGCCAATAATTTCATTATTGATATGGCAATAGGTTGCCGTGAAGAAAGCAACCACTTTCCACTTATTGTAATGCTGGAATACCCCAAAGAGGAGGCTGAATATCACATGGCTGGGAACATAACAGTTAATAATGCTGCCAATCGGATCTCTTGGAATCCCACTAAACTAGTAAAAGCTAATTGTGTAGCTGTTAAAGAGCTAACAGATTGGTAAGATATGATAAATGATAGTCAAATTGATATTGAAAATGAATGTATTAGTACATATGAAGTAGCTATAAGTAAGATCAAAGATGCTGCCTCCAAAAAACGGAAATATTCCAGCAATGGTGAAAGGTGGAATCTTATCCACGGCAAACATAACTCCTATGATCCAGCAATTAACAAAGCTAAAAATGTTTTGAGGAAAGCTATTAAGCAAATTGCTGAAACTAAGAGTGTCTATTCTACCTTACAGATAAAATGGCTAAAAAAAACATCACAAGAATTGGATGTGTCACCATAAAAAAAATAAGGCATGTGAAATTTGGTTAAATATTGCGGCCCAAGCAAGAAGTAATAACCACCAAGGGATGTGGAGGGTAATAAATGATGCAAAAAACACAACCTCCCAATTAACAGCGTAGGTGAAATGGAGTGGATTATGCATATAAAACATACCTTGGGCTCTGATGAGAGCATTAAGCAAGTACTGATGCCAAGTCAGGTATTTTGGGTAGGCAATTTCTCTGTATCTTATTTAACTAACATGATAGTGAAACTGCATACTTCCAGAGCCTCTGTCCCTGACGGGACATGTAATGCACTCCTACGTTTAGCCCCAGAAGTATGGGCTAAAGCCTTATATCTTCTGTTCAGATGGATTGGTATGAATGGAGTGCTTCCAAAAACATGGCACGAAAGTGTAATTTTGCCGATATACAAAAAGGGGGAATGGAAAGACCCTCGTGACTATTGTATGTTGGCGATGCTAGACATCCCGGCAAAATGATTTGCAAAAGTATTACTTGACGATCTAGATACATGGATAGAGAGGAATAAGATCTTGCCGATCTATCAAGCGGGGTTTCGTACGAAATCTTCCACTACTCACAATATAATTAATTTAGTATCAGCAGTTGAGTACTCATGGAATGTCCACAAGTTGCCAGTATATGTGGTGTTCATAGATTTTTCTGCAGCATTTGATACAGTGATAAGAGACTAACTTTGGAACAAATTGAAAGTGTGGGGGATTCCAGAAGGGCTTTAATTTATGATACAATTACTCTATTCTGATACTTCAGTTAGGGTACGCCTAGATGGTGAAGGACGGCTCTCCCAATCAATCCCCACAGTTTACGGGGTAAAACAAGGTTGCAGACTAGCAGCAACACTGTTTCACCTATACCTGGCCGATTGTATGAATGAGGTAAACAAAAATATGGTTAACCCAGTGAAGCTGGGCACAATAGAACTACGATGGCTGGGCTATGATGATGATCTGGTCCTTCTAGACTATACGCCAGCAGGGCTTCAAATAAGGCTAAATTGCCTGTTGCTCTTTTCTGAAAAAAATGGGTTAAAGATTAACATCGCAAAAACAAAGGTAACAGCCTTTTTGGGCAACACGAAACAAACTTGGTCCAACAATTTTAAGTGGATGTTGCACTCCGAAAGACTCGTAAAAATTGTATGTTATCGTTATTAGGAGTCATAATCGACTCCAAGCTGCTGTGGAAACAGCACTGGGAGGCAACTAAACTTTAATGCTTAAATAACACTGGTGTGATCAGTAAATTCATAGGGAAACAAGGAGGTATCTCAGTAAATACAATCTTATAATTATATGCTAGTAAGATAATATCCTGTTTGTTATATGGTGCTGAGATCTGGGGAGGTAAATTTGCCAATGAAATGTGTAAATTAGAAGGAAACATTTTAAAATCATTGTTTAGGTTACCTAGCACAACATCATGTGAATACATTTTATTAGAAAGCAATTTTAGATTTGCAAAAGACATTTTGGAATATAAATCAGCAATGTTATATGCAAAATTAAGTATGCTATCCACTAGTACGTTTGTGGTTGAACTGATGAATACATTTATCATGGAGGGACATAGAAAACAGTTTTCATCTCTAAGTACACTACACGCTGTATATGTGAAATGGGCAACAGTTAATGCAAAGAGTTGGCTACTCCTAAAGCAAGTTAAGATTAAAAAACGTTTACAAGGAGTGATGTATAGCTATGCAAAGGAGCGCGACATGATTACCCTGCCCACCAAATCCATAAGTGGTTTATTTTTAGAGCATTGGACGTTAACATCTGTGAAACCCAAATATCAATATGCCTTTCCCTCTGCAGCAATTGTGAGACAGTATCTTATGTTCAAATGTAACCGTTGCGACACGATGGAAATCCTAGGAGCTAAACTGGGACTTGTGAGAAATGTAAGGTTTTGTAGATTATGTGGCATGTTAGAAATTTAAACTGCCGAACACTTGTTATGTAACTGTGAGAGTCTTGTACCCATTCGCGAAAAAGTACCTTTTAAGCTTAAGAATTCTAGTCCATCTGAGGATGTTGAAATCATTTGGAAAAGATTGATGGAAGGTAACGATATTAACTTGGTATATCACATGATGAAATTTTATGCATTAGTTTTAACAATTTTAAAGGACCTATCAGAGGATATTTTTGTATGAATAATTTTAAATAATCATGGATTGTGTGATTTTGTGTTTTGTTTGTATATCTAAAGCCATTTTTTGGCTATGAACATATTATAAATAAATAAATAAATATATACACATATACAAATGATAAACGATCCTACTTTCTACAAGTATATCTTTATAACATGTGAAATAAAGTTGTAAATATTGTTATAAAATAACATTGTACCAAAAAAACACCCTTAAAAAATAACATGTTGAAAAAGTTTATACAGTGTAGTATACGAAAGAAAATGCAGTAGGATTACCTCAACTACACTAACCACGTAGGTAACTAGGAACTTGGTTTTGCATCAGCAAATTCTGAAAAGAATTGGCCACAATCTCAATAGTTTTTGCACCTACAAAGGGATTTCACTACAATGGAAATATATTAAAATAATGCACAAACATTATTTAATATTAAATGAAAATTCACAGATTAATTTTTACAAACTTAATAAAGAAACCAAGACCTATAACCTAATTATGTCTTCAGTTTTACAAAATAAATAAATGAAGACATGCCAACAGTGTGACATTATTTTGAGTATACATCTTTTTAAAGTATAGTCATACCAATATTTCAAATAATAGGTAGACGATACAAACTTTTGTATGTGCAAACATAGTAACACTTAGCAAAAACTACACAAATAACCTAACAAATGTAATTTCCATACTTCTTGTAAAATATACTGTGTCCTTTGTTTGGCTACCTACACACATGAGAAGTTCATAATGACATTTCAAAATGTACCCATCATATTTAAAAAATGTAAACACTAGGAAATGTTATTTAAACTTCTTTTGGTACAAATAGTTGTGCGTAGTATGGAATACTTTTTTATGATATCAAAATTAATTCAAAAATATAACAATTATGTCTGCATTGCCATTACAAAACTTCCTTTATAATTTTGTGTGCGTCCTTTTTTTGGCCACCTACACACAACTAAACACAGGTTAACTACATTTTTCCAGTTTAACTCGAACAAAGGTTTCAGTGTATAGCAGCTTAATCATAGACAAGAGGCCAGGAGGATTCTTCCATGCAACAAGTTTGTTCCACAGTCAATTCCTCAAGATGATTTCGAATGTGGCACTGAAGTCTATGAAAGCGCCATAAACTGGGAATTGGCAAGAATCCCAAGCATATTCGATTGCATTAACTAAAATCAGGAGGGTATGTAAGGTAAGATCTTATGATCACAGATCCATTGATTCAGTTCTTTGAGTAGCACTTTCGCAAATATTTTCACAGGGATGTCTAGCATGGCTAGCATGCAATAATTCAAGGGATTGATCCAGCATCCCTTTTTATGTATAGGAAGTATAATACTTTCTTTCGATGAATTAGGGACATTCCCACAGTTGCAAATGCATGTGCCTCACATAGCTTGCACCCAGCGCAACAAATTCCACATTCACACCTCTAGCCAATGGCCTACCACGCATACTCAACCTGACTTCCATGTAACCACCCATAATAAAGAATTAAAGGGAGCCCTCATCAATGCTAGGTCCCTCACTGCCCACGCTCTCGATATCACAGACCTTATCACCGTCCAAAACCTCGATTTCATCGCCATCAAAGAAACTTGGCTTCATGCCGCCTCTGGCCCACACTTGGCCCTTGCTATCCCAGATGGCTACACCATCCTTAGAAATGACCTCCAATCTAACCTCACCAAGGGGTGGCGGCGCATTTATGCATAGTGACAACATCAACATGAGACTCATCCCCAACACCCAATTTAGCTCTGCCGAATCTCTATCAGTTAAACAATCTTTGTCACCGACCAACACAGCAACACTACACCTTATTTACAGACCACCAGGACCCATCACCTCCTTTGCGGAGGATATTAAATCTGTCCTTACTGATAATACCAAGCCCAACTCCCAAGTGCTATTACTAGGAAACATTAACCTTGGCTTATCAGATCCTAAGGATACCATGGCCACTGAGGTTGCCAATATCATATCTAACCTAGGCTTCCAGCAACGTATCCTCGAACCCACCCATAACAAGGGAACGCTCGACTGGATTGCAGACTTAAATTGCAACACATCAATAAGCTCCAACTCCACCTGTGCTTGGTCTGACCATCACATCATCATATTTCACATACCTGCCACCAACCCCTCTCCCAAACCTAATATAGCGCCCCCTATTCCTACTGGGAACAAAAAAGACATCACCAAGGACAAACTACTCCCCCTCATCCTACCTATTCTTAACACCTGTAGTCTACAATACAACAACCTCACCATCCTAGTGGACACCTTTAATAAACACTCCTCAAAGCCATAGACACTATAGCACCGTTCAAACTACAGAAAGCTAAACAACGGGCTCATTTGAACTCATGGTTTACACCACAACTTAGAGATCTACGTAAAGAAAAACAGAAGGCTGAAGCGCTTTGGAGAAGTCGCCCTTGCGCAACCAACAAAGACAACCTCTTCATCGCATCCCTTAACTACAAGGAAGCGATTTTTCAAGCAAAAAAAGAGACATACAACCAGCCTATTTTTCAAGCAGAATCCAACACCAAGGAGTTATTTAAAATTCTCAAAGAATTAGAATGGCCCTCACCTATCCTTGACACATGTAGAAAAAACAGCACATGGTGCAATAATATCCAAAATGCTCTCCTCACAAAAATAACCACATTACAAGCTAAAATCAATGCCAAACAAAACTGCCTTCTTGCCACCTCCCAATCTAAATTCCCCACACCACCGCCTTCACCCACACCCCTTTTAGCTTTACACCCCTCACTATTCCTGAGGTAGAAACAATTATTAGCAATCTAAAACCATCCAACTGCCAAGGCGACTCCTGCCCTGCACGATCATTAGGAAACGGCTCATGACCTTGCCCCTTTCATTACCGCCTTCATAAATTCCTCATTCCACTCTGGAATTGTTCCTAACAATCTAAAAGACGGATGGGTCATCCCCTTGCTAAATAAAAAAACACTAGATCCAGCAACACCATCCAACTACAGACCCATCACCACAGTCCCGTTCCTTCTAAAAATACTAGATAGAGCAGCTTACTTACAGATACAGAAGTATCTTGAAACTAACTACTTCCTTGGCACAAGACAATCTGGCTTCAGACCTAAGCATGGGACAGAAACAGCATTACTAGACCTCAAAACCCAAATGGAGGACCTAAAAGACAAAGGCAACCTGGCCCACCTTCTGCTCTTGGACCTGTCAGCAGCCTTCGATTTGGTCAATCACCAAATCCTCTGCCACCATTTGAAAACAGCTGCCCACTTCTCCGAAAAAGCAACTGATTGGATCAGATCCTTTTTGGACAATAGGCACATGAGAGTATTCTCCCCCACCGCCTCTGCAGATCCAACTCCGGTCCCCTGAGGAGTCCCACAAGGGTCATGTGTATCTCCCACACTTGACAATGTATTTACCAAACCTCTGTTTGAGGTGCTTGACTATCTGGGTGTCACCTATACCAACTATGCTGATGACACCCAGATACTCATTCCTATCACTGGTGACTACATCGCTGACTCTAAAGCTCTAAATGACATCTACCAAGTTGTCCAAGCTTGGATGGCTCAACACGAGCTCTGTCTAAATGATAAGATAGAGCTCCTCATCCTTGGCACCCAACAAAGACTCAATAAGCTTGACCCTTCGTTTAACACCTTCAATATCGATGGTAACTCTATCAAAGTATCCAAAGATACAAAAACTCTGAGGATCTACCTTGATTCCACACTATCCCTTAATAGACAAACCAATGTGGTTGTCGCTGCCTGTGCTTACACATGCAAGCTGATCACAGCCTGCCGTCCATTCCTCTCCACTCAGAATTGCATTATTCTTGCTAGGACCTTGGTCATGTCCAAACTAGATTATTGTAATGCTCTCTATCAAGGCACCAACCAGCGCAACCTCAACAAGCTCCAGATAACTCAAAATAATGCTATTAGAGCGGCTCTCAACATTCCTAGATCTGCGCAAATCACCAAAAGTAGGAAAAATCTACACTGGCTCTCAGTTGCCCAAAGGATATCATTGAAATACCTGGCCATTACTCACAAATGTGTCAACAACCAAGCCCCCATCTACCTAGCCTCTCGGTTCTCTCAGTATTTACCCAGACGATCACACAGATCTTCCCAAGCACAATGTCTCATGATCCCCAGATACAAACTACAGACAGCTGGAGGCGCTAGCTTCCCAGTCTTAGCTGCCAAACTCTGGAACACACTGCCACTCACTATTAGAACCCTACCCTCTCCCACCATATTCGAACACAAAGTCAAATTATGGCTATCCGCTATATGTGACCAATTGCCTGCACAAGCTATCTAATCCTTTCCTGCAATGTTATGTACTTTACTTTTGAATGTTCTCTGATTGATGTAACTTATTTGTACTGTGAATATAATTGACTGTTGTAAAGCTTTCTTATGTACCTGCTGATCTAAGATATGCGCCGGTTGCCCCCAGGCCTGGTGCGCTATACAAATAAAATAAATACAAATACAAATACAAATGTGAGGAGAGTATATAAGACACTAGCCCACAGCTCAAGGAGATAAAAATAAGAGACCATTAAACGTGCCATCAGGGCCAACGGCACTCATGGTCAGATGCAGTCTGATTAAATTTGTGATTTCAGCCAGCATAGATTTGCATATCCAATTCTGAGTTTCCATAGTATGCAAATAGTCTGCCGTGTCGGCTGTACCGAAGGTGTTCCAAATGAGGTGCCCCCAACTTTCGTCACTAACACTATTAATGGGCAGATTTTTTTCAGCAGCACCTTTCATTACAGTACAGATGCCTCTCTTGTCATTAGATCTCGCATGGTGTGCCAAGCGCATACAAAGCTCGTTTTTACTTTTAGCCACATGACTTCTTAACCATCTGCGATAAGATAACTTAAGACATTTGATCTGTACTGGAAGCTCATGAGCCAGCATACAATATTTCTTAGATTTTAATACTTCAGCAATGTCCAGTCTCAAATTCTTGAATTAAAGCAGCTTGAATTAAATTATCATATTTGAATCTGTGACAGTTTCCCTGATTCCATCGTTCACTTACACTCTTATAGTGATGTTTATTAGCAGTTCCATCCTTAATTAGCATAAGCACTCTGGTGAAATCAAGTAGAGCCACTTGATCCAACTCTTCTCCCAGATTACACCATTTCTCCAGCAGTTGGGGAAGAGCAAGGTCAACAATGGCTCTAGCTTTTTCTAGTTTTGTTGGGTTACGCACGATACGGTTAGGCACACTATTTATGTGAATGTCTCCATTCATATGATACTGGACAGCACCTGGGTTACTCATTATTAAAATGCATAATTGTAGGTGATCACTCATCTCCAAGCACGATGACCATATCCAACAACAATTCAAGAGATGCATCATTGACAAAAACATAATCCAGGGTAGAAAAATGTTTGCCATAGATCTGGGTAAACGAGAAAGTAGTGTCGCTCAGACAATTACCATTTTGCATTGTCATTTTATGGGTGCAGAACAGGGTAGCCCACCCTTTCCCTTGTTTGGTAGATTCTGGTTGGATATAAGGTTTGTACTCTGACCCTTTGCACTGCCAGTCACTACTTAGTCCTATTCTTGCACTGAAGTCTCCCAATACCCTTATAGGAGTTCCACTCCTATGCAACTGTAAAATATGTTTAACCATAGTAATATTAATCTTGGTAGCATCAGAGTTGGGAGGGTCATAGATGTTCACCAACAGTAATTTATTTGCTGCAGGAAGGTCACAATTGATCAGAACTACTCCAAGCATCTTAATCAACCACTGGGTTTCACAAGTAGCCCATGGATTTCGTATTGAAACCAACAAACCTCCCTTTGGAGAGCCAATAGGACCCTTGACTGCTTTAATCTGCTGTGTACTATGTCCATCAATGTCGCAGGATACAGTCATTCAGGTATCCAGTAAAGCTATGATACAACATAGATCAATGTATGCCAACAATCCCTCATTGCAGAGTAATGGAAAAAAAACTAGTATTATTCCATGAACAAAGAACACTAGAGTCATCCAGATGCTTTATTGATATGGGCCTTAAAGGCCTTAGGCAGCCATTGCAAATAGCCGTCATACTCATTTTCTTTGCCTATATGATTAGTAGTACTCTCTTTTTTGATCTGTGTATTGGCCGAAGTTGTTGCAATGGTTACTCTATTGGTTCTACTGCCTTTCTGGATATGAGTAGATCACACTTCAGAATTGGGAGAGGGTGTGTGGCCATATTTAACTGTATACATCTTCACCTCAGAGCAACAATAACCAAGTTTGAACAGCTCATTCTCGAACTGGATAATGTATTCCTCATAAGGTATTCAATCGCCACCATATGTTTGACGTGAGATTACTCAGATCCTCTAATTGATCCGCAATTAAGATATCATCATTTTTGATAACTCAAAGAGGGATGATTTAATGGAATATTTGTAACACCACTGCTTGATTTAATAGGGGATGAAGCTCTATCCCTGCTGTAGACTTCAATTGTAGTGCACCTACCATAGTCATATTGGTCAATTCACCGTTAGAACCATGTGGTATTAACCTATTACCTTTGGTGACAACCATATTTACTACTAAATCATCATTTGATTGTGATTTATTGGCTGCACTAACTGTACCCATGACAGGACTTTGATCGTTTTTTGGCAGATTAAGGATCAAGGACGGACTTTTTGTGCCACACTATTTTTCAACAACATCTTCTGCTTCATTTAAGTAGTTCCGAATATCATTCAACCATTCCTTTCAATATTACGTAACCCACTGGATACAGTCCCAGGTAGGTGAACCTTAACTATGTAATTCTCTGGGACAGCAGATATCGGGGGTGGCACAGCACTCTTAGTGCAAGAAGCCTCTCATGCAATAATCGATTCAGGTGAAGTTGCAGACACATTAGAGTCCAAGTGTATTACACAGCCATTAGAGTCTTTAGAGTTTCCTTTTAGAGTTATACATAAATGCTTGAGAAACGTTCTTTTTAGGTTGTTTGGGTTTAATACTCTGTGTATTGGACAATTGTCTAGCTCCACTTGTCTTACTAGTAGAGACAGTATAGGAATCATTCAATTGTATCATATCTACTAACTTGGTTTGAGCTGCAACATCAGGGAATCTCTTAAGGGGGCGATACGTTTTCACACTAATATTGGGACAACTATCGCTAGCCGTCTCCCTCTGTTAATGCTCCTGTGTAACAGGATTGATTGCCCATCAAGTTTACGCTCCATGCTCTCACATCACACTATCAACAGCATCAGCAGATTTAAAACATGAACACCGCTGAAGAAGATATGCTTAATGTGCTCAGATTAAGGTCCTCATTGGGCTTCATAAGCTTCATAATAAGTAATACCATTGGTCAAAAAATTCATGCGTGCACCCTGTCCAAGTCTTATATATCCTACTTCTATATTAGCTCCTATTGTAGCATAGGAATCCTGATTTAACATTTGCTCTACTATGTGTTGTTCCGAGTTAACATCACTAATATCCCTAACATCGCATGCATTGCATACCACCTCAGGGGTCAAGTCTTCATTGGCTACAGCATTAACAGGTACATCATTGGTCACAAATATTTCATCAACTACCTTCGTGCCAATTGTATCAGTGCACCTAGTAGCATTGTTCATAAGCTTGCCCCCTTTATTGATAAGCATGTTTCTTGCGTTCTCAGGCATTTCATTTGCAGGGATAGTACATGACAACAGCTTACAGTGGGTCATTTGCCCTAAAGACTCCTCAGCCTTCTTATTTGTAGGGCGTAAAACATTTTCAAGAAATGTAGGGCCAGACATGGTATAGCTTTAGTGAGATCAATAACAAGCTCATGTATAGCTAGCTCTTCCTCAATTGGTTTTAGTGCAATCGCACTTGCTGCTGATTTCGTAGGATAACATTTCGTAATTTTAGAAACTCACTTAGCAGACTCATTTGGGGTACAAGACTTAGTAATGGTTTTGCGTGCCCACATACGACTCACCCGTCGTGATTGGAGATGCTCAGGTTCAACCTCTGGACTAGGTTCAGGTGTCTTCCCAGAGGGACACAGGTGTACCAACCATGTTGCTTGGGGGTATGTTGTAAAAATAGTTTGTCTTCTGTTCTAAGGGATCATACAGATAATAGAGGTCACTATTACTCCATAGAGGTTGCCACCGCCCCAACTGAAACAAGCTATATACAGCAGCCATTAATGCTGCACAGGCAGGCACTGTACAGTCAGCCTCAACATGTGTAAGGTATGCAAAGTAGAGCACCAAACTATTATCAGGCCGCCAGCCAACAGCAAACAGCATTTCAAGGGCACTTCCGAGGATGTTTGTGCGGATGTGCGCACCCGCTCTCTTTTGTTGCTGCTTCCTGTCGGGTGAGGGGGAGGGGCCATTGATATCCAGCAGCCTCTATGCATGTTTCATACCTACCTAACGATCTCACCATGTCTATTTATCTATCTATCTATCTATCTATCTATCTATCTGTGTATATAAACATACATCTCCATCTATGCGTATGTTTGTATGTTTATATCTGTCCATATCTCTCTATGCATGTTACTTTATGAACAATCAGTTCTTTCATGGATTAATTGTGTGCGAAAAAAGTTGTTATGGGTCCATTAGATGTAGTTAACTGTTTCTGTTGTAATAAGAAACACTAAATTCCTGACAATTAGTTATTATTGAAAATTAGTACCTGCAGCGCTCTGTACACCGGGAATACTACGTGTGGATTGGCTCTTTTCTGAGCTGTACTACACGGAATTCTTGTGTACGGTAGTTCGTCCCGCACGTGCTGGGTACTCTTCCCGGCGAGGGGCGTGGCAGCCCCTTAGCCAATGAGGAGGCTCGAAACGGGGCAATCCCTGCTCCGAGCCTCCCCATGGCTGGAGGCTGCCTTCGTCCCCCGCCGGGGACTCAGGTAAGTTTTTTTTCCTCCACCCCCCTCCCCTGCAAACTATCCCCTCCCCGCACTCCCAACCCCATTTACCTTCCTTTTTCTTCTTTTCTTGGGAGCGAACGCACTGGAAACACTTCTGTTCCCAGCGCGTCGCCTCCCAATGGCCACCATGGAAAGGGAAAACGGACTACATTTTTCCTTTCTCAGCGGCCATTTTTGTTCACTTTTTTTTTCTGTTTCGTTTCGAAACAGAACAAAATGCCATTAGTACCCAGGTTTAATGGGCTGTGGTACTAATGGATATAAGACCCTCACCAGCAGGCCAACACTGCCCACAGTAATGCCCCCGGGGAATTACCTGGGGCGGTATTGGCCCGCCGCCTCGGGTCTTATTGCCACAGTGTAACTTGTTATCTTCTTTTTGTGAAAAGCAAGTAAACATTACCTGTGTGTGTGTGTGTGTGTGTGTGTGTGTGTGTATCGTCTGTGTTTTGCATTAGGTAACGTGATGGTGTAGTTACTGGCAGGCGACGCGTGGCTACCCTGTGCACCAACGTCATGTCAAGGGGTGTAGCAAAAACCGTGTTGACATGGTGATATCAGCTTGAGGAGCATGTTATATGACTTACTACCACCAAGGCACTTGAAGCTATTGGGATAGATCAACCAATAAGATTATCACAAGATGGCAGTTTCCTACCCATGCAGTTTGCTTGTGTAAATGTCAGAAAATTGAAGATAAGATGCATTGGGAAAAAAATGTGATTGATCGACGTAGGCCCAAAAATACATGCCCTATCCATTGGGCCAATAACATTCCTGAGAGAACTTCTCATTTAAGGGAAGGTATGAAAAATGTTTCTTTCAAAAGGTTTCCTGATCTTGGATGAAGGCATCCAAAACCCAGGCCCTAATCCTTCTTCATGCTCACAGAATGTTGTTTTATAAAAATGTGTACAGTAAGTACATCCACTCCCACTCATTCCAATTGTTTTCCCTCTATTCTTTTGGCCATTATGTTGTCTTATTTCTCTTTCCTATAACCTCCTGCCGAGATATCACCTTCCTTTCCACAGAGTAAGGTCTGGATAAAACACAGGCAGGATCACAAAATGCCACCTTTCTTAAAAGGCCAGGAGGTGATTGGCACAATATAAATATTGTATACCATAACATAACTGTGAAAAGAGGGAACAGAATAATCGATGAGGCTGGTTTCATTAATGCCAATTAGTACCCGGCTTCGCTCGGGCCTGTAACTATGGGCCCGGGGCATTACCTGAATCGGTAATGCCCCTGCCACTAGGTTCATATTTCTTAAATATTGCAATTGATATTTCATATATGTTTTCAAAACCATCAATAACATCTAGAAAATTTGGCAGGTGCTCACAAAATCTCTGCCCAAAAGAATTCATCTCCTGCAAATAAACATAAAGCCTCAATTTCTATACTTTTTGCATGATGATCCTGAGACTCGTCTTCCGCAACTGATCTCAGATGGAGTCTTTGGGCCTCATTACGGGTCCGGCGGTAACTGTGCCGGTGCTACCGGCGGGCTGCCACCGGATCCGTAAATATTTACCAGCGCCTGACTTCCCTGTGCCACTGAGAAATTACAAACCTGGCGGTCCGGAAAGTCAGGCACCTTTAAAATGCGAGTCCCTGTTCCCATAGGACTCTATGGGAGTGGGCACACGGAAGCACCGGCACCGTTGCTAACAGTGCCGGTGCTTCTATGACCGGTCTGCTTACTGTGGTCACTGTGCCTGGCAGGGTCAGACCTGTCGAGCAGGGCGGCTCCAGCAGGTAACATGCCGGCCCGGAAACAAGGGTGCCGGTAAGCTTACCAGCACCCTTGTTTCCGGACCGGCAGGGTCCTAATGAGGACCATTTTGTCACATATGGTGATGCATTAATGTGCTTAGCTCTGCTTCATTTAGTTAATATGCTAAAACCTTTTCAGTATCAATAAAAAAAATATTTGTTAATTGCTCCAAGTGAAATGAGAAAGAAGCATAAGTGGTACTTTTCCACGTATTTTCGATATAGGAGGACATGCTATATATCGTTCCCATAATACAATTCCAAGCATCTCTGCAAGACACCACCCACACATTATTTTTTGTGTTCCCTATCATTGATACACTTGAAAAAAACTAACTTCAACTCTCCACTTTTTGCACACTGCGGTGCTGGATAAACCATTGTGCATTCACAAGGTTTTAGCCATACTCAGCGTGTCCTTATCTGCTCCCTGCAGTGTAGGCTGTGCCTGTTTTCCTAATATAGCGACAATAAACAGGAGTGACAGGGGATACCAGGCTTATCTCAGTTCTATGATCTAACCTGGATAGAACCAATATATTTGTTTCAACATCAAAGATCATAGAATTAGTGTTTCTGTGTGGAGAGCTCTAACATAATATATACATCTAGACAACCATTATCTCATCACAACAAAACAATGGAGAGAAAAGTGTCCATGTATAACCAGTCAATGAGATGAAAACATTCAATTCAAATCAATGGACACTGTAAAATAATTAAACATTTTTATTCACATGTAGAAAAAATATCATTAAAAAAGTGATCTTGTTATTCTAAAAGTCATCAAATGTGTCAAAATCAGTGCACTATTCAACCAATTCGAAAGGTCAAAAGACCTCGCTGATATGGCAAAGTATTCTCATCTTATCCCACAAAACACCAGACACCAGACATACCACAATCATACTCAATCAGACAACCTAACAGCATTCATTATTTCATTCAATTATAACATCTATATCACAAATATAAAACATACTAAAATACAATCTCTGTTCATTACAAATATGAACAACAAGATCTTCACAAATGAGCGACCATGAATTGTGCAATTTAATACAAACAACGCTCAGTACAGGTATTACTAGTGCTGCCAATGACAGCTTCAGATTCCCCAACCCAACATGTTTCTTTCTGCGCAAATATCACTCAGCAGAAATTCTTCAGGGGCACGTAGGTCCGGCGTATTCAAGGGAATATGAGTGGGAGTATAGACATGTAGACAACATCAGAGACTCGCCTATAAATATAAACACAGAAACAAAATCAATTGGACTAAATGTATAAATCTACCAATTGATCTATGCTACCACGGCACCATTAATGAATGGAGTGCAGAGAAAGGGTGATTAATACCCCTTTACCTCCTTCACCACACAAGGGATCATATATACCAAAACGGTATCATGTCTAGGAGACCATATAAATTGGTACGGTCCTAAAAACACCACCACCACCAACACTGCGTGACACATTAGGACATCCAGGGTCAGGATTGTTACACCACAAAGCCTTGTCGTAGCACACCCAATTGGAGTACCCAATCTGCAGGGGTCTGTAAAAGATTAGATCATGCAAAGAATCGCAGTGACAGTGAACCAATGGTCACATGCAATCTGGGCAAAAAAACAACCGCACTCAGCAGACACTCCAGTAGAGTGCAGATGTGTAAACTCAAGACCGTGTGTGGCACGGGGACAGGTACTAGGTGCCACCGAAAGCAGAAGTGTTTCAGCCTCGAGAACCAGTGATGCACCACAGGTACAGACACTCATAAAAAACTCACAGCTTGTCACGTGTTCCAATCCTCAATGGCACGTCAATTCTTCATAGAAGATGGTCAAGCTAGAACACTTGAATGGTGATATCAAGCAGTCTTTCGTTGATCAACAGATGGTGAGGGACCCGTTTATTCACGAAGGCGATCCCTATATAAACCTACACCCGCGCCAAACACAATGGAAAAAGAGACAAAACATCATCATCACGTAGTCCACCGGGCGCAAGGTAGTAACCCATACAATCTGTGCACAACGGTACAAGCAGTTGAAAAAGAAAGAAGAGAAGAAAGAGAAAGAGAGAAAGAGAGAAAGAGAGAAAGAGAGAAAGAAAGGGAGACTGACCTCAATCGAGTCTGCACGCCCCATCCATGGCGGCAAGAATAATGAGACTGCGTCTGATTCTCTGTCTTCTCGGTAAGGGGCCAGAGGTCACAACCACTGTTGTTCAATCAAACTCTAGGAACATCCGGTATCTGTACCATACAAAGCAGAAACACCGACAACTTGGTCAGCAACCTAAAAAGTAAGATGTGCGCCATGTTGACATCTGCCTACAGATCCCAAGTGGAATGAACAACAGATAGTTCTCTCAAAATAATCATGACTTACCTCCCTGTTTCAATCCAACTGCCACTTCTAAATGTAATTGTGGCAGCCCTTGACCTAAAAGGCCAGAGAGCAACGCTTACCTTTGTTCCGGTGTATAGCCATCATCACCCGCAGCAATGATAGTGCAAGCCGTCGTGAAAGCGTCAGTACCCTGAATATAAGGGTCATGTGATCTCCCGTGCGGTCACGTGATGTTCACGTAACTTCTAATTCAACATGACAGGTTCAACCTGATAGGACCTCGTCATGTACATTCATACGGGTGAGTGCAATTCGTAGTCAGCCCATTCAAATATAACTTCCATATTTGAAATGTGCCCTACAAGATGGGACCTTCACTCAGTAATGTAAGCAAGGAAAAAAGTAAGTAAAAAACCATGCAACGCCATAGCCACTAATCTCGAAAGAAATACCATCAATTGTACCAACAGTGATGCCGCAAATTAGACAGAAAAGGAATGTTATAAATTCCAGTTTATTAATTCATTCAAGCCCACAATGTGGCCCCTGCTCAGAAAAATAAGTTTGTACTCTTCCCTCAAGAGGGTCTGTTTATATGTAGAGATATTATTGGTGACTGAAATCTATTTGAGCACAGTCCACCTCAGGTCATTACAGCCATGGTCACGCATGAAAAAGTGACCCACCATAGGGGCTGTTAGATTCCTCGTTCTGATGCAACTGCAATGTTCGTTGATACGAATTTCAATTTTACTTTCGGTCTTACCAATATATATTTTTGGGCATGGACACCAAATGGCATATACGACATAACTGGAGTTGCAATTGGAAAACCCTCTTTGTTCCCATGGTCTTTGTAATCCGATGTCAACCTCAGTGGTGCGGCTCGTCAGTGGACAACATACACAAGCTCCACAAGGAGCATGTCCTCTGAGTTTGGGCATCCCCCACTGTTGAGTGATGGTGGTCTGAGAATCATCTTTATTGCTAATATCATTCCTGCTGACCAATTCTTTCACATTACGTCCACATTTAAAGGCACATCGTGGAGCCTCAACAGGTATTCTAGCCTGCGCTAGAATATGCCAGTGTTTTCTAACAATCTTCACCACCTGGTTGGATAGATAGTTAAATGTGCTGACGAAAACTGATGAGTCAGATCTGGCAGGGATGGATTTAGGCCTGTATTCTAACAGGGCTTCGCGGTGATTATTAGAGGCTCTCTTAAGGGATCTTTTATCAATCTTGTTTGGGTAGCCTTGTTGGATCAAATTGTGACTTAACGTGGATGCCTCAGACACAAAAACTTCTTTATTGCTACTATTCTGTTTAAGCCTCAAAAATTGGCCAAACAGTAAATTATCCCTCAGAGCCTTAGGATGAAAACTGTCGTATCTGAGGAGGGAATTACGGTCAGTGGCCTTGTGAAATGGTTTTAATCTGAGTCGATTAGTGGACAAATTAGAGAAAATCGTGAGATCTAAGAAATCTATCTGATCCCTATGATAGTTCATTGTAAATTTGAGAAAGGGATTAACCCCATTCAGCCACTCAAAAAAGGCCACTAAAGTTGTTTCATCGCCATGCCACACCAATAACACGTCATCGATGTACCTTCTCCACACCGAGATCTGTTGTCTAATGATATTATTTTCACTATAGACACTCGAATGCTCTACAAAGTCTACATAAAGATTAGCCAGTGAAGGTGCCACAGCCGACCCCATGGCGGTCCCATGGACCTGTTGATAAAATCAACCGTCAAACTGGAAATAATTCTCAGTGAGGGAAAGCATGGTGCACCATAGAATGAAAGAATTAGGTGTCATGTCAGAGACACGTTTAGTAAGTAGCAGTTCTTCAATAACATCAAGTGTAGCAGTTTGGGGAATCTTCATGTATAATGGGACCATATCCATCGTAACTAGGATATCTTCACACGGATTGAAATTAAAATTCTCGATCAGGTTAATAAATGCCATAGAATCTTGAATATATGAAGTCATCTTACTTACAAACCCTTTTAAAAAGGAGGCAGCAAATTTGGCTAGTGGTTCCAACACAGAGTTGGTACCCGACACTATCGGCCTCCCTAGAGGGTTCGTTAGTGTCTTGTGGACTTTAGGCAAAATGTAAAATAGGGGAACACTAGGATCCTGTTTCACTAGATACTCAGCTTCCTTCCGAGTTATCCAGTGTCTGTCTTTGGCTTTCTCAACTTTGTGGGATATCAAACTTTTCAGACATGCCATGGGATCTTGTGCCACGGGTTTGTAAAATGTGGTGACTGAAAGTTGTCTCAAACATTTGCTCACATAATCTCCCCGGTTCAAGAGAACGATCGCACCACCTTTATCGGCACCCCAAATCATTATCGATTTGTTGTTTTTAAGTGATTCAAATGCTTTCCTCTGTACAGCTGAACAATTCTGGAAAGCGTGAGGGGAATGGGTACGTTCCAATTCTTCCAAATCGGCCAGCACCCTTCTTTCAAAGACAATGGATTCAGGGCTATGGCTCGTGACCGGAGGGCAGAATGTAGATTGGTTATGAAGAGCACTATTTGTTTCTTCATCATCAAAAGGGTTGTCATGAAAAAACTGTCTCAGGTGTATTTTCCTGAGAAGTCCCTCTATTTCGACCCTAGAAACGAACCGGTCGTAGACAACAGTGGGGACGAATCCAATCCCTTTTTCCAGGACTGTCATCTCAATATCTGAAGGCCTGTAGGAAGACAAGTTGATTAATAAGCTCTGCTGCTCCTGGTCACCGGAGGTTCGTAGTCCCAGTTCTGCAAGTCCGGGTGTAAAAAACCAGCAGAGGGTCCTCTACCCCTTTGAAATGGTTGAGAATTCTGAGATCTATGTCTATTTGAATTACCACGGCCACGACCATGGCCGCGTCACTGTTGTCTTCCACTAGGTTCGTGGGCCGAGACATCATCATGCCTAATATAGCGGCCAGCACATAGTTATGTACCCAATTATATATGCTTGTATGTTTACCCCTGCATATGATTCCCAACCAGAGCATTTGTAGTACAACAGATCACCCCTGTGAGCTGGATACGAACCTCTTTACCAATGCTACTGTAATTTTTACTAAATAAATCCAACTGCTTTGCCAACTGCTTGCATTTCTTTTAGGAGATTGAGTGGCGCTGTCAGAATATATGGTCAAATGGATCAGTGTTGAGAGCTGGGCTTGATCTTCTATGCTAGTGCATGACTATTTTTATTATTTGTTTTTACCTTATTTATTTATTATTTATAATTGTTTTTTTATTTTGTGTTTTTGGTAAACATCATACTATTCACAATAAATAACTTATCAATACAATATAAAAAGGGAGACAAGTTGATTCAAAAACATCAGTGGGTACAATGTAGAACATTTTTTAAATCTCAACCATAAAATACTATAAACATCCTCATTATCACTCATATTAATATATATTTAATTTAAATATTTCTTTAAAAGCAAAAGGAAAAAAAAAGAAAACAGTACTTCCATATTGTACTATTGGATCTATTAATGTAAGACTTTCTATTAAAAACCTTACTAATGCTAGTATTAAGTAACTTGTGTTCCATTCATCAGGTTTTCACAAAGAGCCTGAGATACAACATTGGAAACAGAAGATACAAACAGGACTAGGAATGTTATCCTATTCAACAGTAACACGGGGCATTCAATAACTATATGATACAAGGATTTAGTTCACTGGTTTGTACATAGTCTGCAAGATCTTAAATCTCTTGGAATATTTCATTTAGGACCAATGAGCTACAACGTGTGGAGGTAGTTAATTCGAAATTTCACCAGGGACGTCATTTCACCAAAATGCCAGGGGTAGAGGAAGTGACATCACATGACCTCTGATAACATCCCAGGAAGTGATGTTATTTGACCCCACCCTGAAGTGACATCACAGGAAGCGATGCAACATGACCTTTCACCTCTCGATAAAAAAACAGGAAGTGGCATCATACAGCATTGTTTCTAAGTACACTACGAAAAATATGGTTACGATATCACTGTAAAGTGATATACATTTCATACAAGAATGGATCAACTTATGTTTCGTTAATATCAGTGCGTATAGTTCCATAGTACCAAATCACTGTGAATGCAAGCAGACGTCCAAAGCCAAACGATAATGAGGTGTTATTATATAGCTCTTACGAGTAAGTGCTTCGTATAGAACAAATATACATACAATATCACCCAACCTGTGTTGGTACTCATTTATGAAGCTCAGAAGAATGAAAGGCTGAGTTGACCTTGCTGGGCATCAAACCTGCACCTGCAGATCACACACACATTGCAGCAGCCAGTGCTCAACCCACTGAGCTACCTTAATGGCTATATCTATCAGAAAACCAGCCACTCCAGAAATAAAGAGCCACATGCTGCTGGCCATAGCCCATGAGCCAAAATGAAAAAGAAAATACTTAAAAAAAATGTATTTTAGAGGTAGCAAGGGAGACCTCAGGGGTCGCAGTTGCAACCACTAAATGACCTCCATGAATTTCATGTACCAGGTTCTGAAAAAATGGGAAGGGAACTTCTGTGAATATAGTCTACTTTCGTTTGTGGTTACATACCACCTATACTTTCCTGTGTGCAGTTTAAGTCATTGCAGATCATCTGTGTCCATTATTTAATCCCAATTTCATAGTTTCTTTTGATGGCCCTATAGGAGTCATCGTCATTTAGATCAACCATTTATATGAAACCAGTACATCTTTTTCTAAGATCACATAAGTATCTATTAGAGTTGCCTTTAATAGTCTCTCCTAACATGCCAACTAAGGTGGAATTGTCCATATTATTGAACTTTTTATATAGAAAAATGCACTTACTCGTTTGTGCACTGTCCACCTCAATCGCTAACTTAGCTCCATCAGTATGACACTTATAGGAAGTGATCTAGGCAATTTAGCACCTCCCTCCAAATGCAACATTCTAAAATGTCTAAGTATTGCCTACTAGATAAGGGCAACATTTATGTCCCATAAAGTATCATAGGTTTTACTTTTATACGGTAGAGTTAAATCAGTGGTTTCAATGAATATGCGCAAAGTCTAATTTATGGATTTCATCAGTGAGATACTTTCTCTAACCTTATTAAGCATCTTTAATTTCTGAATATTTAGGATGTTTTTGTTGAAAAGGTGAGGCCTAAATAACAGAATGAATCGACTTCTATTGGTATCTCATTAAATCTCCCAATCAGAGTGCTTTCTGTGCTTTTTGGTGCTTATTGTCATTAAGAGTGAGTTTGTAGGATTTGTGATTCATTTGTTCTAACTCAGATAAGAAGCAACGCTATTGAATGACCTTTGCAACCCGGCAGGTGTGAGATCCAACACTAATATATAATCTGCGTAGGCTGTGCAATTAATTCTCTTGCCATTAGGGTTGGAGGGGTAGGCATCCCACTTCCAATTCTGTTCCCACAAGTCTGTGATATATACATTAAAAAGTGATCGTGCAGTTACGCAGCCCTGACAGACGCTCCTATTCAACCTAATGTTACATGAAAGATTAATTCTACGGTTAATCTGACCATCACTACGTTGTTGAAGTATAGGAGTTCAAGGATCTGTAGCAGACCTGGATCAATTCCCCCACCTTTGCAATTTTGTACACAGGATTCCTCTATCTACATTGTCAAATGCAGAGGACAGATCAAGGATCGCCACATAGAGACTCCGACCAGTTCTCCCTGCCAATGCCATAGAGGAGAGGGCCATCCCACTCATCATTGTTTCTATCCATCCATACGGCTAGTGAGGCCGAAATAAATCTCTGGGGTTGCTTGTGGTCTTATGTAGTAAAGATGTGATCAAGCAGTTCAGGCTGGACTACCCCTTTTGGACCAAGCCTGACTTGCATCTATTATTTCCCCTTTTAGTAATGGCATGGCAAGCTGAAGAGTGATGGTGTGGAGGGTTGCCCAGAGCAATAGCAGAGGTTTAGATTCATTCAAAACGTCCAGCCATCACTCCTTTTGCTTTGCTACAGTCAACCTGAGAGGACATGCATGTCAAGATGTTGGTCTTGAGATTGTCTTGACTAGAGACCAAAGTTACAACTCACTGCTAAAGTCGAAAAAGACCAACACATCTGGGGTTGCTTGTGGTCTGGTGGAGAAGGGGTCTGATCAAGCAATTTGAGCTGGACTGCCCCTTTTGAGGTGGGACCAAGGCAGGGTTGCATCTGGCCTTTCCCCTTTCTGTAATGCCATGGCAAGATGTAGAAGAATGGTCTGGGCAAGAGCTATGCCAGAGATTAACCTTGCAGGCATCAATTTCTTTGTTTTCCTCAGGATGGGTGCCATCACTACACTGTTCATCTCTCACCAGATAATGGATAGAGTGCCCACAATAAAGGCAATAGGTCCCTCCATTAATCATTCTATAGTTCAGGCAGTCCTGCTCCGAGACAGGCACTGCTGATGTCTCACTGCCCAGAGCACCTAGTTGGGGAGGTACTGGCAACAGGGGCCTGCCATGCACCACAGTTACTTGTGCCGCTGGAACCAATGTAGAAGGCTGGATGGGTTTTTGAATGGCTTGCCTAATGTCTGCAGTCTGCTGCAACCTAGCCATGGAATTTGATAGGACCCTTTTCCTCCTGCTCACCACCACTACAGGGGATGGTAGTGGCTGCACATTCTCTAGAACTCTTCATCATATTGGCTTGCCACCCATACTGCAGTTAAACGGCATCTAGTACATCCCTGCCTGGCTCACTAACACCATCCAGAATCTAAACCTGTCCCACCATCGGGCCACTCAAATTCCTATACCCATTTTTACCTCCAGAGCACAACTACTTAGTAGAATCACCCGCAGGGCTCCTGAACATGGGGCTCCTTTTTGGGTACACATACCCCAAGTGACCTCACCACAAGTCATCTAGAACCACACTACCACACAGAAACGTGCTCCTTCCCATCCGCATGCATCAACACAACAGCAAAGCAATTTTGCACTTTTCCCTGTGCTACTTGTTACGAAAGCCAACTGATCTGCCTGCAGTTCCCAAACTGGGAGCACTGTGCTGCATCAAACCCAATAACATAAGATTTCATTGCTTGGCTGATGATAACCTTACGTTTCTTTGTAGGGTTATGAGTAGTATGGCCAGAATTTAACAGCTTTCTGAAAAACGAGGTGGTCCTGTAGGCACCAGTTCAGAAAAGTTAAATTTTCCACATCTTGCTAGTTCCACGTGAAACAAGGCATCACCAAAGCTGGATTTGGTAGTCTAAGAATTGCAAGCCATTGTTTTGAAAACAATAGATTATGAGGAGCAGGTATTGCAGAGCTTCTAAATGAGGGCCCTTTTCGAATGTGTGAGTAAAGACAAGTGCCATGATTCCCTGAACTCGATAAGGGAACCTTGCAAAGGGATTGTGAGCCTGAGGACTTTAACAAGAAAAATAAATATTTCTCCACACAATGGACTTGAGTTGTTAAGAAATTATCCAACCCTAGGAAGCACCTTAGGGAAAAGCTGGACACCCTACCCTGTCAGATATGATTTATTATTTAGTATTATTCATGCAGTGGACGTGAGATACAATAGTCAAGAAACAAGCAAAATATTGTAAAAGTGAAGACTTTGCAAATGAACAAAGATGATCAAAGATGTAACTATCAAAAGAATAAAAAAGAAAGAAACACTCAAGGCTTGCATAACTTGTAGAAAATGTGTAAAAACTAGTAAAATAGTTGAATCAAGTATATAAGAAAAATCATATTTATTTGTGTTACGGTTTTGAAACATACTTTTCCTCGTTCCTCCCCAGAATGATGGCATAGATCATTCATTAAGTATTCTTTTGGTTCCTTTGAAATCTTCAAATAAAGACTCAGAGGGGGATTAAGTATTTTAGCATGTAGACTCAAGTTTGTCTACGTAACTAGCTTCTAAGAACATTAGGCCTAGTTGATGTTGAATTAAACAATTGGGAAGGCTGGAAGGCAAAGAAAGTGTATTCTTCAAGATTAAGCTTTCTAGTATATTCAGAAAATTACCAAGATTATGTAGCTTTATTTCCAGACCATATGTAATTATTTGGGCAATCTTTATGGAATAATACTTCAGAAGCAAATAGAATTTTGACAAAAGTAACTGTAGTAAATTATTTTTAGTAGGGCTGACGGGGATTAAACTTTATTTATGACCGTTTTGTCAACCTTCGTTGTGGAGAATGACACGAAAATTGAGAACGCTATGTACAAAAGGCTCGCTACTCTTTCCATCTTGCAATCTGGCACCATCCATTCCATACTTTTAGGCAATCTCTATTTCGAAAAAACTAAAGTTTGATTTCTGTGCATTCACCAAAAGATGATTTATTTTAGTGTATTCTGTGAAGGATTAAGTTTATGCTGCAATCCAATTGGAGTTCAATCAAATATGAGAAGGTCATCAACAAGGGACAGACAATATAACGGCCAATGGCCCAATTTTACTGGGTTGCCGTTTATATTCATCCAAGGGTCTTCAATATCTGAAGCATAAAGTTTGAAGATTACAGGCGCTAGTACGCAGCCCTGCCTGAAGCCACATACAAATTGATGTCCTGGGACAACTCTCTGCCCCAATTCATTCTCACCTGTGTTTTAGAGATAAGATGTAACAACATTACCATTTTTAAAAGGCTTCTGAGAATGACCAACTCTTAAGCTTGGACCATAATCTATATTTATCAAAGTGAAAATGTGTGGGTTTGAGGCTGGGTTTGTGACTTGGCGAAGCTTGTCCCTTATAACATTCCACACTGTTTCACCAATCTGTACCAAATCTTGCATAGTAACATGTTAGGACCCTCCGGACAATACTGGCTACATGGCATTTGGACACCTGACCCTGTTCCCCAGATTTCAGCAAAAGTCAAAATTTGTTTGTGGCTTGGTGAAACATTGTTCCTCATACAAAATTTCCCGCTGTTTCACCATTCTGCATTACATTTTCATAGTTACCTGTTAGGACCCTCTAGAAACTACTGGCTACATGACATTTGGACATCCCACAAAACAGAAATCGGAAAAAACGCTTCTCTAGAGCTGATTACTTATTAGGCCATTAATGCGTAGCCCTAACACTCTCCTTAATCGGAAAAAATATCCTGTCTCTTCATGGTGCTGCTGGCCCTAGGGACCTCTGTAGCACCGACTATCTAAAAGAGATAGATGAAGAGAAGCTCACCCTATTCCTACACTAGTTGCATGTTAGGACCCTCCTTACAATACTGGCCACATGACATTTGGACACCCCACCCTGTTCCCCAGATTTCAGCAAGTCAAAATTTGTTTGTGGGTTTGTGGCTTGGTGAAGCATTGTTCCTTATACAATTCCACGCTGTTTCACCATTCTGCATTACATTTTCATAGTTACCTGTTAGGACCCTCCAGAAACTACTGGCTACATGACATTTGGAGACCCCACCCGTTTCCCCGGATTTCAGAAAAACTCTACCATTGTTTGTGGCTTTGTGGCTTGGCAAAGCGCTTTTCCTTATACAACTCCACATTGTTTTACCAATCTTCACCAATTTTTGCATAGTTACCTGCTAGGAGAGAGCACAGTAGGTCCCAGTATGCAGCAGCACACCAACTCTTTCCTCCCCCCAACGTCTGCTCCAGGGAATATCAGCCAGACACACACGACCATTCTCAGTGCAGTTTACTTCAGAGTGCAAAGCACATCAAGCCATTCAATGATGTTCATAATTTTTTCCAAAATCCAACTTGGAATTGTTTTGTTTTGATTAGGGTACCCATTGATCGACTTCTTTCAAAATTAGAGCTGCGAAACCTTTGATGCTTGCATTCTGAATGGTTAAAAGACGATAATTGGCGGGGCAAGTCGTACCTCCTTTTTGATAAAGAGGAATGAGATAGACAGTTTGCCAGGAGGTGCACATGAGCAATGTCAATGATATTCCTAAACAAATGTGCCATAATGCGGGCCCAGAATGCTGCATTTTATTTGATAGAAATCGGTACTAACATATCTTTGCCCGGAACTCTGGAATGTTTCGATTTTATAATTACTTCCAAAATGTCCTCCTGACCAAACTTGCCCTCCCAATTCTTTAACAGTTCTATATTAATCTGCGTGGTATGAACCCTAGACTGAGAGGCACAGCTCCACCTCACTGACGATGCCCAACAAGGCTGAAACACGTGCATGGGGTTACTGTTGGTACTCTTGTTCAATGAAGAATTGCCTAGCATTTCGGTGCTGGACTGCCCCTGCGGGGAAATGTTTTCTCTGTGAAAGGGATAGTGAGCTAAAGACTTGATAGAGTCTCTCCCAGGGGTTATTCACCCAAGAATAGGTTATTGGGCTGTGTTTGTGCTGGTAGAGAGACTCCCAGACCCCGCTTTCTTTTGCATAAATTAACTTTGGGTCTCACCCTAAGTTACTAGGGCGATCCAGACCTGGACCCCTTGATCACTGTTCTTAGAGAGGCACAGCTCCACCTCACTGATGATGCCCAACAAGGCTGAAAGACGTGTATGATTTTGCTGTTGGTACTCTTGTTCAGAGATGAATTGCCTAGCATTTCGGTGCTCGACTGCCCCAGGGCAGGACAAAGACTGATATGGGGGGACATTTCTTCTCTTTGAAAGGGACAGTGAGCTAAAGACTTGGTAGAGTCTCTCTCCGGGATTATTCGCCCAAGAGCAGGTCATTGGGCTGTGTTCGTACTGGTAGAGAGACTCCCAGACACCCCTTTGTTTTGATCTAGGGAATAGATCTGCTTGAAATGGGACACACAGGTGGCTTTGTCTATTGTGGTACATGTACAGTTTAAGGACACATAACATTTTGAAGTGTTTTTACCAGCCAGATAGTGCAAGGACTTTTTTGCTATCTTTGGCAATCAGTTAAAATGTGTGGTTTTTTGTCCACTTTATATAGTGTTGACAAATGTTCTGTTTTTCTTTCATATAGGTGATAGGGTCATTTAGCATAACCGCTGCTAGTCTTCTCAGCTTGATCCTTTTCTCCCTTTTTGCCTTGACCACCTATGAATCTTCTGTTTGATTATTTTAAATGTTGTTCAAGCTTTTCCCCTTAAAGGACAATTGCTTTATACACTCTGCCACAGTTATGTTGATTTAATTTATGGTGAAAGATTCTCTTAGAAGAAAAGCATTTGATTTGTTGTACTTGGTTAGTAGTCATTTTGATAATGTTTCCAATACTGGAATATTGCAATGTATGTCCATACCATCCGTACAAGTGGTCATACAAGCCATGTGGTTTTCCCTCACAAGATCAAAGGAGACAAGCTCGAGGTTGCATGATAATTAAGCAATATGACCCGAGCGGCGGGGGCATTACCGACTCAGGTAATGTCCTGGGGCCCGTAGTTATAGGCCCGAGCAAAGCGAGGGCCTTAACGAAGGCTCCGGGGCATTACCTGAGTCGGTAATGCCCCCAGCCGCGAGGATCATATTTCTTTTAGTACCCCGGCCCGCATTATATGCGTGACTGGGGCACTAAAAGCATTTTTCTAAGTCCCAAAAAGCCGCAGCGTTTCGGGTAGAAAAAAACAAAAACAAAAAAAAGACTAAGAAAATGGCCGCCGGGAAAGGGAAAACGGGAGTCCGTTTTCTCTTTCCATGGCGGCCTTCGGGAGCGGACGCGCTGGGAACACAGGTGTTCCCAGCGCGTCCGCTCCCGAAAAAAAAAGAAGCAGAAGGTAAGTGGGGTTGAGAGGGCGGGAGGGAGGGGAAGAGAAAAAAAAATGTACCTTCGTCCTGCCAGGGGACGATGGAAGCCTCCAGCTGTGTGGAGGCGCAGAGTCTCCACACTGCTGGAGGCTGCCATTGTCCCCCACCAGGGACTCAGGATCAAGAAGGTAAGTGGGGTGGGGTAGGGAGAAGGGAGGGAAGGAAAAAAAAAGCTTACCCGAGTCCCCAGCAGGGGCCTCAGGCACCCTCTCAGCCGTGGGGCAGCTCGGAGCAGGGATGGCCCCGCTTCGAGCCTCCTCATTGGCTGAGGGGCTGCCACGCCCCCCCCGCCGAGGACAACGCAGCTGGAGTCCCGGCCGAGAATCGAAGGATTCTCGGCCGGGTAAGGACCCGGCGAGAGCCAATCAGAATGTGTGTTGCATTCTGCTTGACTCTCGTTGGGTACTAATAGTGCATAGTCACTCTGTTACATAAAAACACCCTTATGGATAAGGATTTCTAAAATATGGAAGGGGACGTAAAAATGTAGTCGATCAATGAGTGATTCAGTCCTCGACCCCGTGAAGCCCTTTTGCATGAGGAATCAGTTGCAACTGGTCTAAGGATCTCTAGGCCTCAAACATCCAATAATTCCTCCCAGACACACTGCTTATTAATGCAACTTGTCAAGTACCCTTGTCCACCTCTGGGCATGGGATTGATAAAGGAAATGGACAACAAGTGCAATTCAGGTCTCTAGCTAAGAGTATGCTGTTATTGTATCCATTGGAAAGCACATTTCAAAACTTGTATTTAACTCAGAAAAACATGCCGTTTGATTATGAGAAGCGAGATTCCCAAAATATTGGCCAATAATATTTCTGAATCCCCCCTCACTCTTCATTGACCATTTTACAACTAATAAGCCACTAGAGTAGGTATCAATAATTGAGCCTCCCTTTGTAGCCTTGTTTTGCTGGTTAACATGTAAGAAATCCATATTTAAAAAGGGATGTGGTCAGCCATGCTTCCTGGAGCATAATGGGGCCATACTCTGAAAAACCCAGAGGAATTTTTTAATCAGGTAATATGTTAGTGTGATGATGCAGATGAATATGTCATTAACACATTCTGCCCCTGCCCCTCCCCGTTACTGCAAAGGAGAGAGTCAATGCATAGGCATCTGTCACAAAGAATTAGTTAGGTTGCTCGACCCCAGTAGGGTTTACAGTTAGATAGCAAAAAGTAGTGTGCTGTATATAGCAAAGAAGAGAAGAGGATTCCGGAATACCAAGAGAAGGACTCACTATACAGATAGGGCAGGTGTTAACATAGGCAGGTTAGATGCAGCATATACAGACAGGGATACCAACATGTGGCAGATGCATAAGGTGAATGCAAAATGAACAGACACAGGCCGCCAATATGGAGGCGAGAAGCGCAGAAGTGCAGTCATTTTCCCAACGCAGAGGCTGCAGCAGGCCTCAGAATTAGCAAAGGCCCCAAACTCCAAGATGCTGAATTTACAAAAAATACATGTATTTTAGAAACAGGCAGTACCTAGACAGTCACTCGCAGCAAGCTCCAAGGTCAGGAAGAGCGGAAGGTGGTACTAGATTAACAGAACGCAGAGATGAGATAACAGTTCTAGGATGCAAAGCTACAGACTCCCAATTCAATTAAATTAATAAAAGCACAAACAGCCACTGATGTCCAGGTGCACTAGTTCAGTAAGCCAAACAGAATACAACAGGAACATTAGAATTAACAAAAACCTCAACAAATAGGGAGAAATGTGTTCTCCAACACAGTATCCCAGCATGTGATCCAGACATGAAGAACAATGGCTATTCACTATGAGCCAAGTACAGATAAGACACCTGCTGAAACTCCTTAGCACACAAACAGATATGAGTTGATACACTAGTTCAAATACAAAGGAATCGATAGGCCATATGGCCTGGGAAGGACGGGGAGTGATTTTAATTGGAATTAGTACAGACCATGGACTTCTCTCCCCCTACACTATGTCTCTCTCATATCTTGACATCTTTCTCAAAGTGTCCAGGGTTGGTGAGCTAAGTACCAAACAATGGAAATTCCCCTTGCAACACTGTCCATGATGGGCAGTGCCAACCAATCATTGGTCGCTGTAATAATGCAGTGAAAATAGTATCTGGAGTGGGATGGGTCAAAGAGGAGCCGTCAGAGAGGTATTGACCAATGAAGTAACTATCCCCTATGTAATTCATATTTGGATTGAAGTATTAACCAACCCCAAGTCCCTGTAGGTTTTGTAAACTGATATTGCATTATGATGTCACTGCTTCTGTAATTTTGGTACAAAATCTACTTGCAATAAGTGTAGCGTGAGAGCTACGAGAGTGAGATGCTTGTATGCTGTCCCAGCTGGGATTCAGTGTTGTAAATAAATCTGGGTTTTGCTGTTCACCTTGAGTACTCCATCATTGAGTATTGTTATGAATAAGTGAGATTTTGGGCCTATCGTTACATTACTGTGACATTAACTGTTCAATGAAAGAAGTTTAAATTGATTAGAGCTAAATACTGTACCAACGAGACTCATTATTCCTGGAGGAAGCCAGTATATTGGGTAACAAATTCCAGTCTTCACAACAATAATTAGCTTTGCCAAGAGTCTTTGATCCAAGGACTGTTCTCCCTCCAGGTCCCCGCAAATCACACTTGATAGTTAGAGGTAAACATGTATCCAACAGTGGTCCATGGCTATTCCCTCCCTGTTGTGACCTCTTGTAACAAACTAATTTATCTGACCCACAATAGACATCCAGGCCCATGTTCCTGAAACAATAAGGGGGTAATTCATAGAATCCAGCGCACAAGTGGCGCACGCGGCTGGCGCACAGTGTGCGCGTGCAAATCCCTGCGCCAGCCGTGTGCGCTAAAATCCAATTCCGCGCACAGCGTATTCATGGATTCCAGCCACCAAAACCAGCCGTGGCGCACAGTGGCGCACCGACCCTGCAGCAGCGCCAGTTACGCCCCCAAGAACGCCTCTCGCGCAGGGAAAAGCCATCAATATACCCAATCCTGCGCAAAGGGCTGCGCTAACCCTATACCAGCACTGCAAGCGGGCTACGTGTATCACTGGGGTGCGCAGGAAGTACCTCACGCGATTCCATCAGGGTACGTGTATTTCGGGGTGCGCGTGAAGTTCCACACGCGATATCAGCAGGGTACGTGTATTTCAGGGTGCATGGGAAGTTACACACGCGATTTCCGCAGGGTACGTGTATTTCAGGGGTGCGCGTGAAGTTCCACACGCGATATCAGCAGGGTATGTGTATTTCAGGGTGCAGGGGAAGTTACACACGCGATTCCATCAGGGTACGTGTATTTCAGGGGTGCGCGGGAATTTCCACACGCGATTGGGCCCGTGCGAGCAGGGTACGCGTATCTCAGGGGTGCGCGGGAAGTTCCACACGCGATTCCATCAGGGTACATGTATTACAGGGTGCGGGGGAAGTCTCACACGCGAAATCAGCAGGGTACGTGTATACCAGGGGTGCGCGGGAAGTTCCACACGCGATTCCATCAGGGTACATGTATTTCGGGGTGCGCGTGAAGTTCCACACGCGATATCAGCAGGGTACGTGTATTTCAGGGTGCAGGGGAAGTCTCACACGCGATTACAGCAGGGTACGTGTATTCCAGGGGTGCGTGGGAAGTTCCACACGCGATATCAGCAGGGTACGTGTATTTCAGGGTGCAGGGGAAGTTACACACGCGATTACAGCAGGGTACGTGTATTCCAGGGGTGCGCGGGAAGTTCCACACGCGATTCCATCGGGGTACGTGTATTTCAGGGGTGCGCGGGAATTTCCACACGCGATTGGGCCCGTGCGAGCAGGGTACGCATATCTAAGGGGTGCACGGGAAGTTCCACACGCGATTCCATCAGGGTACGTGTATTACGGGGTGCGGGGGAAGTCTCACACGCAAAATCAGCAGGGTACGTGTATGCCAGGGGTGCGTGGGAAGTTCCACACGCGATTCCATCAGGGTACATGTATTTCGGGGTGCGCATGAAGTTCCACACGCGATATCAGCAGGGTACGTGTATTTCAGGGGTGCGCGGGAATTTCCACACGCGATTGGGCCCGTGCGAGCAGGGTACGGGTATTTCAGGGGTGCGCGGGGAGCATCACACGTGAATTGCACGTGTGGGTCCTCCCAGGTGTTCCCTCTACACCCTCCACGGCCCCTGCAGGTGGCTCACACCACAGGGGCCTGCCCTGCACATGTCCTGCAGGCACCCCATCCACCATGGCCATGCCCTCCAGCCAACCCACATGTCAACTTGCACTACTGCCCACCAACGCATGTCCCCCTGCACCCCCAGCCACAAGGGGCACCCTCCACAGGCCCCCACCCATGTCTCCCAGCACCCCCACCCCCCAGCAGTGCAGGGGCACCCACCACCAGGCCCCCACCCATGTCTCCCAGCACCCCCACCCCCCAGCCACCAGGGGCAGCCTCCACCAGGCCCCCCACCCATGTCTCCCACTCCCCCGACCCCCCAGCACTGTGGGGCACCCTCCACCAGGCCAGGCCCCCACTCATGTCTCCCATCACCCCCACCCCCCAGCCACCAGGGGCAGCCTCCACCAGGCCCCCATCCATGTCTCCCAGCACCCCCACCCCCCAGCACTGTGGGGCACCTGCCAGCAGGCCCCCACCCATGTCTCCCAGCACCCCCAACCCCCAGCACTGTGGGGCACCTGCCAGCAGGCCCCCACCCATGTCCAACTCATGTTCCCCACTCCCCCACCCCCCAGCACTGTGGGGCACCTGCCAGCAGGCCCCCACCCATGTCCAACTCATGTTCCCCACCCCCCCCACCCCCCAGCACTGTGGGGCACCTGCCACCAGGCCCCCACCCATGTCTCCCACCACCCCCACCCCCCCAGTCACCAGGGGCAGCCTCCACCAGGCCCCCACTCATGTCCCCCTGCACCCAGGTCCTCACAATCCCCAATCATGTGCGTTATGGTCAGCCTCCACAGCCAAAAGGCCCTACCAAGTAACCCATTCACCCACATGGAAATGGAAATCACATGTTACACCCCCAATGTTCATAAAGCAAATGAACCCATGTCCGTCACACACAATGGTTGCAAATGAATGGGAAAACACCCAACATGACATGCATGAAACCAATGAGATGATACCACACAGTGAAGTATGAAAACAAAATTGTATTAAAAAAATTGAATGCAAATGAAATGAAACAAACTACAATGGCAATGAAAAAAAGATAAGCTGCATGTCCGTCCAAAAAAATCAAAATTACAAATCCAAATCCAAAAAAAAGTTGTTCAAAGTCACATTAAAAATAAAATCAATCCAATGAAGAACTATGTACAAAACATCCAAGGGTCCATGAGCCCAACTGAACAAAGGAAACCTACAAAAAACCCTAACTAAAATGCAACTATATACAAAAAGTGGAGCTGTGTCCGTCGACTCCAAATCATAAGAAGAAACAAATGAAACCTAAAACTAAAGAACTATATACAAAGGCGGCGGGCAAGTCCAGCGGCTCACTCCGTGGTGTTCCGGGCCAGGGCATCATCAAACTCCTCGTCTATGTCCCGGAGGCGGTCCTGTTCCATGGCCCCGAGTGTCGGCAGGGACGACGCCATCTGCTCCTCCAACCCCCTGCGGATTGCCTCGAGGCACTCGGCCCGCCTCAGGGCCCTCCGCATGGAGTTCTCCGCCCTGACCATTGTAAGCCGCGCCTCTTCCGCCCGCCGCCGCTCCGCACCTATATGCTGGCCCAACCGCTGCCACACGGAAGACACTTCCCGTCCTGGGTCCTCCTGCCCTCCGGCCGATGCCTGCCCCTCCGATGTTGATGGCCCCGAGCCATGATGCCTCCCACGTTGACTCCGCTGCTGCCTCCGACGCCACTGCCTCTGCCAGCACGACGGCATCCAGGCTGATGGAATCCACCGACGCCGTCGTGCACGTGCCCTGCCTGATGATGCCGGCACATCCTCCATCTGCTGGGGTACAGTTGCTGTGGTGTCCACCCCTGCTGGACCTCTGACTCCCGACTGTGGCAGGGATGGGATCTCCACCGAGCTGGCTGCATTGGTCAGGACAGGTCCACAGGGGGCCCTGGTGGCATCTGGGCCAGAAGACGGCAAGGAGAACGACTGGCGTATAGTCTCCACAGAGGAGGAGAGGGCCGCCAGATTGGCCGACACATGCAGGAAACCCCCGAACATGGACGATCCCAATTGGGCCACGTCGGCACGGTGCTCTTCGTGATGACGTGCGTGCTCCTCCTGGGAAGCACGCACGGCATCACAAATCACAGCCGTGCGCATCGCGACCCCAATCAGGACCTTCTCCATACAGCCAGGGGTCCCCTCGTCCGCAGGTGGAGGGGAGTCAGATGACATGGACATCCCCTCTACCTGCGGACGGGCCTGGGACGGGGCATCCCTGCTGGTGCATGGTGGTGCACCCACAGGGTCAGGGACAGCGACATGCACAGGCCCCTCCACGGTGACCTGTGCTGCCTCCTGCCCCTGCCCCTGGACTGCACCACTTGCACCAGCAGGGATGCCCCCACCAGGCCCCATGTGCGCCTCAGTGGCGGCCTCCTCCTCCTCTGTGGAAACCACCAACCTGGATGGCTCCTCACCGTCTTCCGCCGTAGCAGGCCCCTGTGGGGGCTCACCCACCCCTTCCGCTGCAGCCGTGGGGGCATCCCCGCCGCCTTGCTCCAAAGCGCCGTCTCTGCCCTCTTCTTCACTAGCCGCTGCGTAGAGGGAGACATAGAACACAAGCATCAGGGTACTGTACAATGGTCCCCTAGACAGGAAGCAATAGCAGATGAGTGCCACTGTCAAAGTACACTTCCATCATGTCCCTCCACAACACATGTGTCAGTCCAGGCAAAACACACACAGTGACAGTCATGGTGCATGCCATGGACATTTCCATACATGTCCAATGGACTCTCGAAACATACAATGTAATGGAACTCAAATGCATCATGGGTCATGCCTATCACATGCACACACTTCACCTCAGTCACATCCATCTGGCCCTGTACACCCCAATCACAGTGGATACAAGGATGACTAGGCTGCATCAGTGAATCTGTACATTGTCACAGACATTTGTCATGCATCCATGGCATCCACAAGTCACAGACACGCAGGTCAGGCACACAGACATGGACACCATATATGTACCTGGCATCAGCACCCATCCCTCACCCCCACCCATGTCCAGGAACAGAGACTGCCATGCTCTCATGTGTACAATCTGCATAGGGCTCCCCATGTCGCATTTAAACACATGCAACAACCGTGCGGTTCACACATTACTGGTCGCACATGCATTACCATGATGTCCCTGCACACATACATGCGTACATGGCCTATGTCACACATACAGGCAAGTATCAGACAACCAGCACACTGCAACATGCCCTGTCTCACACAGCAATGCTTGGCCACTTACCGCTCAACTCCAGACGGGTCTCCCTCTCAAGGACCTGGGCGTGGAGCGCTGGGTGTACGCGTTCCAGGACCCCCATCTGGATGGAACTCATGCGGCCCCGGCCCCCCTCCATGAGGCGCCGGGCCTTCATGAGGGTCCTGGACCTCATGTCTTCCCAGCGCTTCTTGACCTTCTGGATGGTGCGGGTTGCCACCCCCTCCGCGTTGATGGCAACCACACAGTCGGCCCAGATCCTCTCCCGTCCTTCCTTGTTGGCGCGGGACGATCCGAAGAGGGCATCATACTGCCCCAGGACTTGCTCCACCAGGACACCAACTTCGGTGGCAGTGAAGCTGGTGCCCCTCTGCCCCTCTGGCCGGGGGTTGCCACTGGTGCCAGATGTGGATGTGCCCGACATGGCAACCCCAGGGGCAGGAGTGGGTGGGCAACTGGGTCCTGGGGCTGGGCTGTGGAGCGATGTTATCTGAGTCGGGAGTCTTTTGTTGCAGCAGGGGTGGACACAGCAACTGGACCCCTGCAGATGGCTGATGTGCAGGCACCAAATGGCAGGGCACGGTGGCAGCAGGCAGGCAGGCAGGCAGGCAGCAGCAGATGGCACGTGGGAGGCTGCTCGGGGCACTGGGGGGCAGTAATTCGCCCTTCTGGGCAGGAGCGTGGTCTTCCGTGTGTTTTCGCGTGGCCAGCTTGATACGGAGTGATTTGGCACGTGAAAATCCTGCACGTCAGCGTGAAAATCGAGGAAAGGCCCTTAGCACGTAAGCGCGTCAGCACGCGTACGCGCTTTCATTGGACCAAAGGCCCTTACAGCGTAAGCGCGTCTGTGACGTTTTGTGCACGGGCATTGCCCTGGCAGGGCTTGGAGATCCCGCGTGCCTTTACACTGTTCTGTACGTGCTTTTCGTGCGGTGCGTGTGTTTTCCATCCGTTGGGGTTCACACGCTATTACTTCACAGCGGGTGTTGGCTACGCGTTCTTCTACACGCAAGGCAGACGGTGAGTGGTACAAACTTAACGCGAACCCCTGATATACACGTAGCCCGCTCCCCCAGGCACGATCGCGTGAAAAACTTCACGCGAACCCCTGAAATACACGTAGCCCGCTCCCCCAGGCCCGATCGCGTGAAAAACTTCACGCGAACCCCTGAAATACACGTAGCCCGCTCCCCCAGGCCGATCGCGTGAAAAAGTTCACGCGAACCCCTGAAATACACGTAGCCCGCTCCCCCAGGCCCGATCGCGTGATAAACTTCACGCGAACCCCTGGAATACACGTAGCCCGCTCCCCCAGGCCCGATCGCGTGAAAAAGTTCACGCGAACCCCTGAAGTACACGTAGCCCGCTCCCCCAGGCCCGATCGCGTGAGAAAGTTCACGCGAACCCCTGATGTACACGTAGCCCGCTCCCCCAGGCCCGATCGCGTGAAAAAGTTCACGCGAACCCCTGAAGTACACGTAGCCCGCTCCCCCAGGCCCGATCGCGTGAAAAAGTTCACGCGAACCCCTGGAGTACACGTAGCCCGCTCCCCCAGGCCCGATCGCGTGAGAAACTTCACGCGAACCCCTGATGTACACGTAGCCCGCTCCCCCAGGCCCGATCGCGTGAAAAACTTCACGCGAACCCCTGAAATACACGTAGCCCGCTCCCCCAGGCCCGATCGCGTGAAAAAGTTCACGCGAACCCCTGAAATACACGTAGCCCGCTCCCCCAGGCCCGATCGCGTGAAAAAGTTCACGCGAACCCCTGGAATACACGTAGCCCGCTCCCCCAGGCCCGATCGCGTGAAAAAGTTCACGCAAACCCCTGAAGTACACGTAGCCCCCTCCCCCAGGCTCGATCGCGCGAGAAACAGGTGAGAAAAGGGTGAGAATGGAATTGGGATGCCATTGATTATGAAGGTTGAGTTTTTGGGGTTCAGTTTGTTTAGGGTTATTGGGTCTCCTATGATAAGAAGTTCTGTTTTGTCATCGTTCAAGCAGATGCCATGGGAGGCCATCCATGCTTGAACAATGTTCAAGGTTGAGTAGGTGCCAGTAAGAGGGAGGAGAATTTGGGTGTCATCTGTGTAATTTCTATATGCAATGTCAAGGGAGTCAAGGAGGCCGCAGAGGGGCTTTGTGAACATGTTATAGAGTGTGGGGGAAACACATGAGCCTTGGGGCATACCACAGTTTATTGGTGAAGGTGTTGCGCTAACATTCTCAGAGAAGACTTTCATTGGTCTACCTTCGAGGAATGAGGCAATCCATGATGTTGATTCTGGTGAGAAGGATGCTGATTGGGTGAGCTGTCGGCAGAGTATGCTGTGGTCAACTAAGTTAAACGCTGCTGACAGGTCTAGTAGCAACAGGAGAGCAAGTTTACCCTTATCTCTGATGTCATCCATCAGATTTTTTAAATCAAGGAGGGCAGATTCGATTCCATGCCCAGGGCGGAATCTGGATTGGCGGATATTGAGTATCTTGTTTGCTTCAAGGTGTTGCTGTATTTAGACATAAGCTGCTGTGTCAAGTATTTTTAGCAGGAAGGGGACAGTCGTGATGGGGTGATAGTTATTGGGGGCTGTTGGATCAAGTGTTTTTTTTTTTTAGAAGCGGTAAGACCCATGCTTCTTTCAGGCTTGCAGGTACCACGCCTGGGGTGAAGGAGGAATGTATGACTTCTGTGATAAACAGGGCCAAAGTTTCAGCACAGTCTTTGATCAGGGGGTTGGGCATATGTCACCTTTGCATTTTGAGGGCTTAAGGCTTTTCAGGATGTTCAGGTTGTCTTGGTCAGAAGTGGTATTGAATTTGAATAGCAGTGGGGTGTTGAGTGGGGCAGAGTGGATGTCGTCGGGGATGGTGTTGATCAAGGTGGGTTGTTTGGAGTGGCTCACGGTATTTTGTTTGATGATGATTTGTTTTGGAGTAAGCTGATTTTGTTCAGCATGTGCTCTGGATGCTCTCACACCATGCACAGTCTTTTCTGAGTTGTGAGAGGTCCTTGGTAAACCAGGAGTTGGAATGCGCTAGAGGTTTGGCTTTTTTTAGGAGCTAATGAGGCAATTTATTCTATAGCATTAGCTAATGTTTAGGTATATAGGTCTACCGGATTGTTTGTGTCCAGGCTGGTTAGGATGTCTGGGTTGTGGGCTTCTAGATAAGGCAGTAGGTTTTCCTTAGTAAGCTTGCGGGCACTGCAGGCTATGGATCCAGGCATCGTGATGGTGGGAGTTTTGGTTTGTCGGCTGATGGGGATGGTAAACACAATGATATGGTGGTCCATCTATGGCCATGGGGTGGGGTTTGACATGATAGCCATGTGGCAGTTTAGATCGGCTATCCAGTCTAAGGAGAGTCCTTTGATGTGTGCGGGGCTGTTGATACAGTGACTAAAGTTGACTGCGGATAGAGAGTTGGCGAGAAAGTTGTAGAGGAGCAGCTGTATACCTCTGCAGGGTACCCCACCCCACTTCATCCTATATGTTGGAGACGTGAGACCATGCCATGTTTGACACCAGCTATTGTGCCAATACTGCAGTGTGTGTTCGAAAGAAGATACCCGTTGAGACAACCCTACCAAATGTTTCCCCGAAGTGATGACAACCTAAGGGAAGAACTCTCTGAAGGAATATGAGAAAGAGCAAAGAAAAGAAGTTAGTGACATCATCAAAAGTATGTACGACGTCCCGAGATACTGACTGAAGAGAATGCATATATCCTAAAGAAACTAATGAGGAAGTAAAGAATCAAGTGAACTTTTAAATACAAAGAAGATTACTCATGCACAAAGTGCTGTAGTAAATCAACCGTTTAATAAATGTAATACATGTACAGATGCAGAAACTTAAGGTAGACTAAATCATAGAAGCTGGCTGGCTATACGTAGCGCATTGATGCAAGTGAAGCCACCATTATATAGAAGCTAGACATCGGTATCATGAATTTAGTAAGCCAGGACCTATGAAGCGTGAAGGGAAAACTGCATTGCAGCAAGAATAAGCAGAATCATCGAGCTGCAAGACGAGGTTGTCTGGCCTGCAGTCAAGACTGAAGCAGCCATGGTCAGCTATCTACTTTGGAAATGAGCAAACTTGCGGAGGATGAATTATACCTTGTTAAGTTGCAAGAAAGAACACCAAAGGTGCCAAGTTGAATTCATTCAGAGCATTTAAAACCTGCAAAATGGACCAGATCGTGTCACGTGAGCCAAGGTTGAAAACAGAGTTCATACCTGGTGTCCTAAGACACGATAGTGAGTGCCCTCACTCCTGTGCATTCTCAAAGACAAGGATACTTTGCAAGCCCAATTACAAACACAATCTTCATGGCAGAAGGCATGGGCGATGAGAGATGCTGGGCTAATTGGGTGGGGAGATAGTGTAATGCCCCATGTCCTTGCACCTGGGTCTGGCTTACATGCTACTAAATGAACTGAATGTTCCAGACATGGCACAAGCGTGCCAACCAATTGTAGTAGTTCATACAACAAAGGACCTTATAGTTTGAAGACCAATGAGAAACTGTGCATATGTTGTCTAATGTTTTTGAAGATTACATGTTTTAGAGGTATGCATATGTTGTCCATCTTACTGTGGGCAGACAATCACAATCCTAGGTCCTATAGAAGGTATACTTAGAGGTTCCCGTTAGCCAATCCAGACCCTTGATAGGTTTTTCATTATTGCCATGTCGTATGATGTCACGTCTGACGTATTTTTGATATAAATACCATGTTTTGTGTAAAGATCACTGAGAAAGACTGAGGGTATGCCCGTTAATGTTTGTCGTAAACTCCCTGTTTTAGATAATTGTTAATAAAACAGTACTTTGCCGTCTTCCTGAGTTGGTTTGGTTATTTGGACTCAGAATTATTCTGTATGATCCCATCCAGTGCATGCACGTTCCTAAAGGGTCCTGAGCTCAAAGTGGCTGATATGTCATAGGGGTCATTGAAGCCTACGTTCAGGTCGCCCAGGATTTGTATTTGTGAGGAGGGTTTACTGTTCTCTTGTATGATTTGAAGAATGTCTTCTTCAAAGGTAAGGATGGGGCCAGGCTCAGTAGACTAGATGCATGGTGATGATGTTGGTTGGGGATGTGGGGGTTTTTAGTGGAAGGATTTCACAGTTGTTGTTAAGGGAGGTGTTAGCTTGTCTGATGCATAGGTGGTCTTTGCTGATAATGGCTACTCCACCTCCTATACAAATTAATAACTAAAAACTGGCCAGTCAGGGAAAGGCCAAACATTGAAACAGTCTTACTGATGCCTGTTTATTTTTGCAATGCTAAATACGTGAATTCATAATGTTTACTAAATAATATGCAGGCAAAATCCAAACCTCGCTTTCGGACCAAGTACAAACTAAAACAGTAGTCTGCAGTAGGACATTTGAGAAATGTAGGACTTTTCCAGATAACGATACTTTAAAAATTACACTTTAACATCCTAACATAGAAAAATCTGAAATTAATTTGATGAAACATCAGTGTCGAATAATTACAAGTACAAAATGTGCCATATATGTGGAAGCTTTAGTTGCAGCCAAGCACAAGAACAGTTAATCCCCCCTCATCAATGTGAGAGGGGGTTTAGATTATATTAACAACAAGGAGGCAAGTATTATGCATTATTCTTTACTTCTGAGAACCACAGCAGCAAAGAAAAAACTTTACAAACAAAAAAGTTTGATCAACAAAAAACTGAAAACAGTGTTTCAAAGTCAATGCAGGGGAACCCCCCAATCCAACATGGAGGCCAGGTCATGCCCTGTAGGTGACCAATGGGCAGGGTGCCCCCATATAAGTTATTTACTCCAATCCTTTCTCCTTTTTCTGCAGCTGTCTTCCATCAGACGCTCACTGTGAAGACAATACAGAGTAGCACAGAGACAGGAGCCACATGAAGCTCAAAGAATTTCAACCTTGCCGCATCCTGCAACAGTGAAGTACTGCTCTGGAATGGACCAACCCCCCCCCCCCAAAGCTGTAAGAACAAGAAAACAAAGGGTGGGTGGGTGTGATAATACTCGCCTCCTTGTCTTTAATAGAATCTAAAACCCCTCTCACGTTACTGAGTGGGATTAACTATTCTATGTCAAGACAGGAGGCTTCATTTTATGCAAGTTTAAAGCCCTTGCATCACATTAACTGCAACATGATCAATATCCTTGTGGTCAAATGTATGTTTTGAATGTTGATTCTCTTGACCAATCAGCTGTTTTCAAAATGTGTTGCAGGCTACTCCCCCTGGAAAGAGGCCTTAGAGGCCATAGCGCCTCTAGCTGAATGAGAACCAAAGAAGAAAGTGTCAACCCGCGCTTCTTTCATAACCTACTTAATCCATTTGGCTAAAGTGGCAGGAGACACAGGCATATGGCATTTCCGATAGGAAATGAGCAGCTGAGAGGTATTAGGAGGCTGAAGAGCCTCTGTCTTCAACTCAAAATATTTTAAGCATTCTATCACCCACAACTTAGAATCTTCTGTGAAAGCTGGATAAGAAATGAAGGTAATTAAACACGGAGTTCTCCTGGAAACAAAGAAGGAAACCCCCTGATGGGTGAACATTTTGTTGTCCAAATCCAAGGCTCGAATATTAGAAATCCTTTTAATAGAAACAATGCATAGCAACATGGCTAATTTGAAAAAAAGATGCTGCAAAGACAAATCCTCATTAGCTGGCCAAGAGCAAAACAGATCCAGTACCATATTAATGTCCCATAAAACAGAATACCTAGCTTTAGGTGGAACCTTAGTGCGTATAGATTTGAGGGCCCTGTGCACTAAGAAGTGCCTACCCACTGGTTCAACTTCAACCAGCATATGCCCTGCTGAAATTGCAGATCTAAACCATTTATAGTCCTTTAAGCCTTGCCCACCTTAAATAACTCCACTAAGAAATTAACAACCTCTACTGGAGGGGCAGAAACGGGAACGAAGTGTTGAGCCACACACCAACCAACCCAGCGGTTCCATGCTGAAGAGTATCCTGACTTGGTAGAGGACACCCAGGAGTCCCTGATGACACAGATAGAGTCCTGCAAAAGACCCTGGAAGCACCAGGAAGAGCTGAAATCTTCCAAACCATAAGCGAGAGATGCCGCTGAAGGATTAGCTCATTTGGGAGACCCGCCGGTTCCGTCAGGAGCCGTGGGTGGAGAGGGAGAAGACGAGGGAGGGCGAAGACAAGGAATATCCATAGCCAACTCCAAAAAAAGCTGGGAACCACACCTGGGAAGGCCAAAAGGGGGTTACTAACACCAGCGTTGCAGCCTGCCTGCGTAATTGAACTAGGACTATGGCCCTCATGGCAAAGGGAGGGAAGGCATAGGAAGGAGGGCCCAACCAATCCTGGAGGAAAGCATTGGTTGCTTACGCACTGGGATACGGTCTCCAACTGTGGAACTGGGGACCTTGGCAGTTGAATCTATCCACCTGAATCGGACCCCAGAGAGACAGGATATAGGCAAAAAGAGCCCTGTCTAACATCCAGTCACTTCTGTCCTGGAGATGTCTGGAATTTTAGTCTGTGACAGCATTGATACTCTGCTTTAAACAGAATGTCTTGATCCAGACAGAAATTCCATAATTCCCTCACTAGATCTGCTAGAGCCTTGGATCTGGTTCCCCCAAGATAGTTGATGTATCGAACTGCTGAAATATTGTCCATCTGGAAAAGGACACAGCAATTCCCCTGATCTTTGAGAAGACTCTTGACTGCAAAGGAGCCCACCAATAACTCCAGACAGTTGATATGTAGTTGCTTCTCTGAAGTGGACCACTTTCCACCTGTGGACACCTGCGCTATCCTGGCAGCCCAGCCTGCTCTGCTGGCATATGACTCCAGGATGATGTTCGGTGAGGGACAAACAAAATCGCTCTGCCATACCAGGCATCCATGTGCCTGAGCCACAAGAGGAGCTCCAACCTGGCTTCGGGAAACAGAACTACTACCTGCGAGTAAGACCGACTTCTGCGACGGTGTTTGGCCTTGAGGCCTTGTAATGCTCTGTAATGGAGAGGAGCCGGAAAGATGGCCTGGATGGAGGCTGACAATATCCCCACAACTATGCCTAACTACCTGAGGGAGACCTGCCCCTTCCTGAGGAGGAGATAGATCTCCTTCTTTATTTTGGAGAGCCTGCAGTCTTGAAGGAGAAGGATGTACAGCTTTGAATCTATATTGAAGCCCAGAAATTGGATACATTGTGTAGGTTGGAATATGGATTTATTTACATTTATAACAAAACTCAATGTTTGCAGTCAAGACACTGTTATCCCCAGATGAGTCTAAAGAATCGGAGAACTCTGAGCTAGCAGAAGCATGTCATCTAGATAAATTATTGTTCAAATCAGTTTGAACCTGAGGTGACCCATCACTGGCTTTATTAACTTGGTAAAGCACCAGGGGGCTGACGAGGGGCCAAACGGAAGGGAGGCAAACTGCCAAGTACGAGACCCGCACTGAAACTGTAGAAACTCCTGGTGTGGAGCAAAGATTGGGACTACCAGGTACGCATCCTTGACGTCTATCGTGACCATCCAATACACTCGGAGAACGGTGTCTCTAAGTAGGAAAATTCTCTCCATCCTGAAGTGATGGTGCACTGCAAGTGAGTTGAGTGCTCACAAGTGTATGACTGGGCGAAAACCATCCTCGTGCTTTGGGACCAGAAATATCATGATCAAAAACTGGGAGGCTGTGAAGAACGCCGGGACAACTGCCCCTTTGAAAATGAGGTCCCTGACCTCTGCATCTATCAATTTCTGTTTTTCCTTGTCCAAGACTAGGGCAAAGGGTAAGGAAAGCTGACAAGGGAGAGAATAAAAATCAATTTGAAACCCCTTTACCGTTTGCAACACCCAGGTATCTGAGGTGAGAGCTTACCATTGAGGAATAAATCTGGCCAACCTGCCCCCAAACCGTTGAGGGAAGAAACCTTTAACATACGCATTACCTGAAGCTGATCTCGCTCTACCAGAACACCTGCTGGTACGTCCTCTCCAGTGGTAACCCCTATGGGGGTAAAACTCAGTTTGTGCTCCCCTAGCAGAGGAGGAATTGTGCACACCTATTGATGCATATTGCCGAGGACGGGTAGAGCCCTGGGAGAAACGGCCAGAGGAGCCGGCTCTACCTCTTCCAGCCCTATCGAAAACCTAAGGGGCAAAGACCTTCTTTATATTGAACTGAGCTTTATCTAAAGACATGAAAGTGTGCACATAGGCAGATAGGTCTTTGATAAATCTCTCACCAAACAGGTTTCCTTGGGCCTTAGGGCTCGCATTCGTAACTGCCATGTCCGCCAACTTAGAATCAAGCTGCATGAGGAGGGGCTTACGTTGCTCTCTAGAGATGGCGGCGTTGGCGTTGTCGAGCAGGCAAATCATTCTCTGAATCCAGCCCCGAAGGGCCTGTACATCAATAGGGGAGTTTGATAATGCCGTCCTCCTCTGCCAATTCAAAAATCTGTTCACCGGCCCCAACACATCCAACAACTTGCCCTGGCAGCTCCTCCAGGCCTTATCCACCTCCTTCTTGGGGTCTTTCCCTTTTTGGGACAAAAAAGAGACCATAGAATGGTCGATGTTTGGGTTATGTACCACCTTATCTGGAACCACTGACTTAGGGCACTCAGAGTGTAATTTGTTTCTGTCTTCTTTGGGTAAGGGACGCCTAACCCAATAGTGCAAAAAGGAGGATACAGCATCCGAGGGGTGCCATTCTGCAGACGTGGGATGCTGAATAAGGGCTGGCTCAAAGGGCTGGCTCAAAGAACGGGACCCCACTGATATCTAACACGGGCCCTTGGGAAAGAACCACAGGGTCTACCTTTCTCTTGCGTCTTTTTGGAGGTGAGTCTGAATCCTCTGAACTATCCGTAGTTGAAATGGGAACAGAAGGTGGTGGGAAGCAGTGAACTGCCTGGCCAAGCGGGAACTGACTGGGACGGCTGGGACCCCTCCAATTTATGGTTCTGACTCCTTCCGGGGGCGGGGGAGATGAAAAGGGGTAGTAGACAGATTGAGTTATCCTTGTAAATGCTTAGATTTCTTAGTACACTTATGAGGAGCCTGTTCAGGTATAGAAGAAACCTCCTCAGGTGAAGGGTTAAAATCAGAGATTTTATTAATAAGCCTATCAAAAGCTGAGGCTAACGTAGAATTGAGGTCTTGGACAGCAGTGTCTAAGGACATCTTTATCACTTGAGCCACTGATGGCTGGTTAGGAAGGGAAGGCTCGGTCATAGGTCTATTAATGGCATTTTCCCCCAACCTCTAACCTTTTTTGGAAGGCCTAACCTGAGTGCTGGCATCAGCAGAAGAGGGCTGCTCAGACCCTCTAGTAGACATGACTTCACCAGAACACAATATGGGAAAGGGAAACAAAGAAACAATTATATATATTGTGTATATTTAAGATTTATTTTTTTAGCCCAGCAGGCAACGGTTAATGTAATTCTTAACACGGCCTTCACATGCTGTAACAGAAAACACACTGAGCAGGCTAACTCCACAGCTGCTCACCTGAGATGGGACTGGCACTAGCAGCATGCAAGGGAAAATGCCTCACAATGTTTTGTCAGGGCAAGCTTGAGCAGAGCAGACCGCTGGCACACCTACAGCCTGGGCAGGCTGCCAGCGCAATAAATTCCCTGATGTGAAATAAACCAAGGCCTGTCTGCGCCGGGCCTGAAGCTCAAACTTCTCTGACAGACTTGCGCGCGTCAGACCTGGAATCCAGGAAACTCTGAAACTCTGATAGGAGGCGGAGCTCGCCGCATGTGTGTGTTCAACCGTTACCTCTGTGAGATAAAGCGGCGGTCACACACGTACACATTCCACAATGAAACAATAATAATAATACAACAATGTAACCACACTAATTATTATAAAGAAAAATGTCTTCTAACTAAAAGAGAAGCATGAAGTGACCGCTTCACCAATAGAAATAGAATATACAGTGCTACAATGTATATATATAAGCACTGACAAACTACTGACTTGCAACAAAGGCACAACTAGAAGGAGTGACTTAGCTTGTGGCATCAGCAGCAAAGAAAGAGGAGATCGGATTGGAGTAACAGACTTATATGGGGGTGGGTCCCTACCTATTGGTCAGCTACAGGGCATGACCTGGTCTCTGTGTTGGATTGGGGGGGTTCCCCTGCATTGACTTTGAAATGCTGTTTACAGTTTTCTGTTGATCAAACTTTTTTCTTTGTAAAGTTTGTTCTTTGCTGCTGTGGTTGTCAGAAGAAAAGAATAATGCATAATAGGAGCCTCCTGTCTTGCCATAGAATTTAACTCACGAGAGCCTATACTGCTTCTGATCAGTGATTCACTGAGAACAAAAAGTGGTATTGGAAATGTTTTGTAAAGTGGCCCTATATTATATACTGTGCGAGAAATACCAACTCCTCTAAGTAGGGTTTATATCTACTTATATCCTTTGAATAGATGTGCTGGTAGAGAAGAGATGGAAAGAAGGGGGCGGTGTGGCTGTGGAAGATAGGAAGAGGAGCAGAAAAGCAGGGTCCCCTCACAAAAGAGGACCCTGCTGTATAGGCCTACCAGGAAATCTCCAGAGTTCACCCCTACTTCTGATACATTACAAAGGCTTCTAAGGGAGGTCATCTTTCCATTTTAAACCATAGCCAAGGCACAGTTCCCACTATGAGGCAATGGAATGTTGGAGAAAATAAGTTTAGAGCGATATATTTTCTATCTGGAGTAGAATGGGGACTAGTAATCAGTGTTGTTGCAAGTGTAAAAAAAAGTGTGAACGCAGCATTTACACCTATTATCCCTCAGTAGCTCTTTTGCTTCTAAGCGAAATGCAAATTGATTATTAAGTTTGCCTTTCTCTTAGAAGTATAACTGCCTCACTTGATGCAGGAGTAAACACGAGCTTAAGTCCCTGTAACGGCACTAAATCACAGCTGTTGGAAACGAGCCGTGATAAGAGATGCCAAATAAGGGACGATAAAAAAGGCCTATCTCTGTAAATCTGAGAGATAAGTTGATCAATCACCCGAGAAGCCGTCCGAAACCGCTGAAAGGTGCACCGGTGTTGTAATTAAGATTAATCTTCGTCCGCGAACAACAGGTGTAGAAAATGGGAGCGCCCTGTGAGAGCAGGAACAGGTGGCTCCAGGAAAACCGATCCAGGCCTCCCTCCCACTGCCATCCACACTCGCGACCTTTCCCTGGGACAAAGGGAACATCTGCTCGCGCAAATAAAGCTTTAGCAGATAAAGTCAGATGTTTAAATTAATGTATGTTGATTGTCAACATGGTTGTTTTCATCAGGAAAGTCCTGGGGGAGTTCAGGTCCTTCATGTACCTGTTGTGTAGTACGCCATTTTAAGTACGTTTGTTTATGGATTTGGGAAATCTTTGCCCAGGGTTTAGATGCAGCCTGCTCACACAATACAAGGTTGGTTCATATAACGTTTTGTTCTCCATTTTAGCGAATTCGATTAATAAACAGCGACCTGTGTGAGCTTCAGAGGCAGAGAGGGTAGGGCCTGAGCAGGTAACGCCCAACCAAAATCTGTAAATGCCCTTTACAGATATTAATATCACTGCAGTGGGCCCAACTACATTAGCTTCAGGTCCCAACTGTTAGACAATCCTGGCAACACATCGGGCTTGCTCATCTGTCCACGTGCACACATATACTCAAATTTTGGTTGAGGGTTAGCCCGCAAAGGTTGGGAGAGGGGCTAACTTCAGACACTTGGTTGTGGCTTTCTCTGTCAAGGCATGTTTGCGGGAACTAGTGTCAAGGTAGCAGTAAAATGTGCAATTTAATGCACATCAGGCAACTGGCACTGCCTTAAAACATTATAGGATTGGACGACAAAAGGCACATTTCTGTTGCCATTTGCCAAGACAAAGAGGTGCACCTAGGATAACATTTCGGTGGAGGGGGCTACTCCTTCAAATGTTGGGAAGGCGATAACTTTGGAGATATTGGGGGAGGGGCAGACATACATCTGTGGAGGGATGTAACTACTGTATGCATTTGAATGAGACTATTCTGGTGAAGCTTTAATGTTACAAGAATTTAACTCTCTCCTTCCACTTACTCCCCTGGCATACAGGTACTAACCCCACATCTCGATCTCAATACCTAATACCCTGCACTATCGTGAGTGGGGGGTTTAGATTCTATTAAAGACACGCAGGCGAGTATTATGCCAACAATCTTTACTACTGACATAAATAGCAGCAAGACATTTTTTTTGTTCAACAGTAACTTTTTCATTAACCAAGAGAAAAACACAAAGTTCATAGGAACGCAGTGAAATAACCCAGTCGAAGATGGAAGTTAGTCAACAGTCCATCATCCAATCAGGATGAATCCACACCCATAAATGTCCTTTACTTTAACAGCAACTCCTCTTCTGAATCTGCAATGACGCTTGAACAGTAAAACCTAACACACCCAAGTCCAACCGAAGTAATAATCCAGGCATCATCCAGGCTAGACTCTGAAGATCCTCCGCCGATGAAAGCTCCCAAGGTGATCAACCCAAAGCTGAAAAAAGGATACAGATGTTAAAAATCTGGGTGGGTGGGTGGTTTTAATACTCACCTCCTTGTCTTTAATAGAATCTAAACCCCCACTCACGATAGTGCGGGGGATTAGGTATTCTATGGCACGACAAGGAGGCTCATATTATGCAAGTTGAAAGCCCTTGCATCACATTGAAAACCACATGATCAATCCGTTTATGATAAAACGTCTTAAAAGTAGATTCCCTGGACAAGTCAGCTGCTTTAAGGATGTACTCCAACCCTCCCCCAAGGAGAGCGGCCTTAGAGGCCATGGCGCCCCTAACTGAATGAGCTCCGAAGGAAGAGATGTCAATACCAGACTCCTGCATTATCCATCTAACCCACCTAGCCACGGCCTGAGGACACTGCCTTATAAGGCCTACGATATGAAATAAGCAGCTGAGACGTACGAGGGGGATGGAAATTCACAGTTCTATCTTCAAAACATTTCAAACAATGGACCACACATAATTTATCATTTTCAGGAAATTCCAGATATGAAACAGAAGAAATCATACATTTAGTTCTCCTAGTAATAAAAAAGGTTCTCTCTGTGGCGAGAAGATCTTATTGTCCACATCCAGCGCTCTATTATCAGATACTCTCTTAATAGAGACCAGGCACAAGAGCATTGTTAACTTTGAAAAAAGCTGTTGTAGGAATAAATCCCGATTATGAAGCCACGATACAAACAACTTCAGAACCTTACTAACATCCCACAAAACTGAATACCTAGGTTTAGGGGGAACCTTAACCCTAATTGATTTGAGAGCTTTCCTGACCAGGAAATGTTTACCCACTGGTTCTCACTTAACCAAAACATGGCCAGCCGATATCACTGACCTAAATCCATTAATTGTACGATAGGCTTTACCTTCCTTAAACAACTCCACCAGAAAGTTTACTATGTCTACTGGAGGAGCAAAAACGGGATTGAGGTGTCTAACCAAACACCAGCTAACCCAGCTGCTCCATGCTGATGAATATCCTGCCTTGGTGGAGTCTGCCCAGGAATCCTTGATGACCCCAACAGAGTCCTGCGAAAGACCTCTGAAGCACCAGGAAGTGCTGAAATCTTCCAAACCATAAGGGAAAGATGTCCCTGAAGGACGAGGTTGTGAGGGTGACCCAACGGGTCCATCAGGAGCTGGGGATGAGACGGCAAGAGGCGAGGAAAGTCCACTGCCAGCTCTAGGAGAGCGGGGAACCAAACCTGAGAAGGCCAGAATAGGGTCACTATTACCAAGGAGGTTTGCTGCCTGCGGAGGTGTACCAGAGCCCTGGCTCTCATAGCAAAAGGAGGGAAAGCATAAGGAAGGGGGTCTGACCAATCTTGTAGAAACGCATCGGTGGCCAGAGATCAAGGGTCCGGGCTCCAACTGTAAAACTGAGGAACTTGACAATTGAGCCGGGAGGCAAAAAGGTCCATGCGAATGGGACCCCAAAGAGACTGAATCAATGCAAATACACTCCTGGCCAGCATACAGTCGCTGCTGTCCTGAAGGTAACGGGAATTCCAATCTGCCTCTGAATTGCTTACCCCTGGAAGGTACTCTGCTTGAAGTAGAATGTTTCTGTCTAGGCAATAATGCCAGAACTCCCTTGCCAAATCCGCTAGAGCCTTCGAGAAGGTCCCCCCAGGTGGTTGATGTAACGAACGCTGACACATTGTCCATCCGAAGAAGGACACAGCAATTCCCCTGATCCTTGAGCAGGCTCTTGACCGCAAAGGAACCAGCTAGTCTCTCGAGGCAATTTATATGAAGTAGACTCTCCTGTTCTGACCATTTCCCCCCCGTGGATGTCTGACCTATTCTGGCCCCCCAACCGGATCTGCTGGCGCCTGACTCGAGAACCACATCCGGAGAAGGCCCAAAAATCGCTCTGCCATTCCAGGCATTCATATGCTTGAGCCACCAAACCAGTTCCAATCTGGCCTGGGAATCCAGCCTCACCTTCTGAGCATAAGACAGGCTCCTGCGCCGGTGCCTTCCCTTGAGACGTTGAAGCGCCCTGTAATGCAGGGGTAGTGGAAAAATAGCCTGAATAGAGGCTGATAACATCCCTACTACCCTTGCTAATTGTCGAAGGGAAACCACTCCCAGTCGGAGGATGAGGCAGATTTCTTTCCGAATCTTCAAAAGCCTGGAGGCTGGGAGGAGAAGGATGCACTTTTTGGAATCGATATCGAAGCCCAGAAATTGGATACATTGAGTAGGACAAAATATGGACTTTTTTGCATTTAGAACAAACCCTAGATCCTGCAACAGGGAAATTGTCAGATCCAATTGACCCCGTAGAACCCAGAGATCCTGAGCTAAGAGAAGAATGTCGTCCAGGTAAATTATACTCCTGACCCCCTTCGACCTGAGGAAGACATCACTGGCTTCATCAATTTGATGAAACACCACGGGGCTGATGACAGGCCGAACGGAAGAGAAGCGAATTGCCAAAGGCAACTCCCCCAATGGAACTGAAAGAACTCCTGGTGAGGGGAAAACGCAGGGACTACCAGATACGCATCTTTGAGATCCAACTTGACCATCCAATCCCCAGGAAGCAGTGTGTCCCTCAGAAGATGAATGTCCTCCATTTTGAAATGATGGTAAACCACAAAGGAGTTGCGAGCTCTGAGATTTATCACAGGGCGAAATCCTTCCTCAGGTTTCGGGACCAGAAAAATCGTGCTGAGGAACTGAGAAGCTGCGAAAGTGGCCGGGACCACCGCCCCCTTGAAGACCAAATCTTAGATTTCCGCATCCACTAACCTCGGCTTCTCTTGACTAAACACCAGAGGTGGAGGGGGAAAGAGTTGACAGGGAGGGGAGTAAAACTCTATCTGAAACCCCCAAAATGTCTGTACCACCCAAGGATCTGCTGTGAGATTTTCCCAATGATGAAGAAATCGCACCAATCTGTCCCCCAAACTTCTGTGGGAAGAAACTCTTACGATACGAGACAATACCTGGAGCGGATAACCTCTGCCATTCCGACCTCTCCATTGGTTAAGCTGAAAGGTCCTTTATAAATGTATCTCCAAAAAGGTTCCCTTGAGCCTTGCGACCAGCCCCCCCCCCCTCCGACATATCCTGAAGTTTGGGATCAATGCGTCTTAGAAGTGCCTTGCACCTCTCCTTTGAAATACTGGACTTTGCATTGCCGAGCAGGCAAATGGAGCGCTGCACCCAGCCCCTGAGTGCTTCAACATCAATTTGCGACTCATGCATAGCCACCTCTTCTGCCAATTCGAAAATTTGGGTCAAAGGCCCCAAAATGTCCAATAGTTTATCCTGACAGATCTTAAGAGCTCCATCCACACCCTTCTTAGGATCCTTACCCCTCTGGGACAGAAGGGCCACCATGGACTGATCAATCCTGGGGGTCACAGCCACCTTGATAACAGGACGGGGGCATTCTGAATGAAGCTTACTCCTATTCTCATTGGGGAGAGCCCTCCTAATCCAATGGTGAAGGAAAGAGGACACTGCTTAAGAGGGATGCCACTCCACCGACCTAGGGTGCTGAATTAGGGAAGGGTTAAAAAACAGTGCCCCACTGTCATCTAACAATTGTTCTCCAATAGATTGTGACATTCCCGTAGCAGATACTTTTCTTTTTCTCCTCTTAGGAGGCGAATTGGAATCCTCTGAGGACTCAGGGGATGATAAAGAGGTAGAAGTCACCCTAATAAGGGCGGAAGACTGGGACACCCCTTCACCAAACCTGCGTTTTAAGGTTCTAACCGGGGAGTCCGGGGAAGAGGGGGAACTTAAAACTGGGCTGATTTGCCCTTGTAAATGCTTAGCTTTTGAAGTGCACTTTCTGGGGGCCATAGAAGGTTCCTGAATAGGACCTGTTAGGAAAGATTTCATAATTGTAGGGAATTTTCCTTCCATGTGGCAACCCCTAAACTTTTTGCTATTGTTTTTAACCTTGTTCTTGACTTTGCCAGAGAAGTACAGCCTTCTGCCGCACTTCTCTGGGCTTTCGCTCCTTTCTTACGGGGAAACTGACATGCCCTTGAGACAGTCAGTACCGGGGAACGTGGTTTCCCGTAGTTTCTTTTATCGTGTCGCAGCTTTAGTGCAACACGACACAAGAGGGCACTGTAAGCTAAGTTACAGCTCTCTTGGGTCTCTAGCCTTCTACAGGCCCTAGATACTCTTTTAGGATGGTATTTGATCGGTGCAAGTCATTCAGGGACTGGAATGGTGGCAGCGATCGTTTTGTTTATTTTGAGCTCCTTTTGGCGTTCTGAGCACGTTTTTGCACTGAACCCAAAATGGTGGCCTGGCTCCCAATATGGCCAGGCCGCGAGGCTCCTTTGTCCTGTCCACTGTCCGTCTTGCTCCCGTCACCTTTCCCAGGTCCGGCGACCCGGGGCCTTCCTTATTTGGGCATGTACTTTCCCGCTAAACGTGGTTGCTTTCGCGGGCTTCTACATGTCGTTTGTGTGCCTCCAGGGTGTGGGCTGGGATGTCCGGTCCCAATACACATCCTGGGTGCCAGAGAGTCTGGGGTGGTGTGAATGCCTGGGACCACCGTGGTCCGTGATTGGTCCACGTATGGTATGTGTGTTGATGAGCGGATCTCCCATTGGCTCCCCTCCGTTTTGGCGCGAAGGGAACCGTGGATAAGAGCGAGCTGGAAACACCACTACCATGTCGATCTCCTGAGTTCTCACGAACGAAGGAATACAGGAGCCAAGTATCCTGCAACCACGAGGCTGGACCGAGGAATCGCTGGTGACCCGCTGAAGGAATCCTCCTTTGCACTGCTGTCGTCCTGTGAAACCCTTTCCTCCTTTGATCGAACCAGAAGGCCTGTACTGGTGCTTCGACCTTTGGAATAGCAGGAACAGCTATTCCCGGCGACTTCATCAACTCCTGCCAAGTAAGCCTTCGGAAGTGTCTCTGGGCCATCCAGTTGACTGACCAGCTTACAAGGGAGTCCTGCTCTGTAACTGCCGCCAGGTTGTGTTGTATTTCGAGTCCTTGTCACTCTCCCACGCTTCGTACACTTGGCGTCCCCAGGTCTGAAGGGAGGAGTGTACATTTGGCTTGAATACACACGGCCGCTCCGTTGTCCTGCTGCGGCAACAAACTGTGCTGGTTTCGTCGATTGGGACGTCTTTTTTCTCTACACGACTACGAGGTGTTCCCTGCTCTTCTGAACCTGCCAGCTGCTGAAACTAACGTGGAGAAGCCTGGGTCTGCTTGCTTCGGGGACCGGTGAGTAGTTTAGCTAGGATCTGGTCGCCCTCCTGCAGTATCCCATTGCTTTTCCCTGCTGTGTAAAAACAGCACCCTTTTGGCCGTACTCGCGCTCTGCTTCTGCCCGCTGTGGAGGCTGCGCTTGAGTTGCGGAACCTGTTCTCCTTCTGCTGTGCACTAACCCGAACTGCCTGACTTCCTCCGAAGAGCTTCCCCTTTTGCCCGTTGGCACCGGCGTGGCAGGTACTTTGAGCACAAGGCTCCACTCTTCGCAGGGCTCGGACTTCCATCTAGTTAGGTGCCTCTGAAGGCGAACTGAGTCTAAAGCGTTATCGCACTGCCTGTTTTCCTTTCCTTTCAGGTGGACTACATATTTCGTGCTTTAAACGCTTGCGACTGTGTATTTGTATATATATTGTGTTGATATGGTATGTGTTGGTTTAATATTGTGATATTGTGATTTTCTCGCTACGGTCATTATTTTAAAGGCCTTAAAATAAATGTGTTTATATTTTTGATATAACAACTGTTTGGAGTAGTTTGTAAGCGCTCTTGCTTTGTGTGCTCATTGCGGGCTTTCAGTCACCCTCACCCCTCTTGAGACCTAGTCTTGACTGCCGCGATCGCTACCTTGATTGGTCTGGCTTGTCCAGAGGTTACCCTGTTCCAAGTAATTAGGTTGGCCTTCTGAACTTCTGCGCCACCAGGACAGAGTTCAGAAATCCGTCTTAACAGGACCCGGATGAAAATCCGAAATTTTATTAATGAGCCTTTCAAAGGCTGAGGCAAGGGTAGAATTTAAATTCCCCAGAGCCAAATCCATGGAATCCTTTATTGCCCTTGAGACTGAAGGGGGCGGAACTACTGAGGCTTCCCCAAACCCCCTCATTACACCATCCTTGCTGGGCCTATCTGTTTTCTTTGAAGCCACCCTAACCTGGGTACTGGCATCTACTGAAGGAGCCCCATCAGTCCCCTTAGTAGACTGCATCCTCTTGACAAGAAAGTACAGGAAAAACCACACACCCCCAAGTGCACTATGACCAAACTGAAAGCCAAGCAGGCCTGACAAAATTCCACCTAAATTATGTGGAAACGTTAGAATGTGTACAAACACATATAAATAAATAACCAGCCAGTGCAGGAGGAAACAGGGTGTAATAAGGCACAACACAGAGGGACTGAAAATGCTCTCACAACCTCGCATGAGCAACGCGGGATAGGGAATACGTGAATGACTGAGGCAGAAGCAAAATGAGCGACGCCGAGCAGGCGGAGGCTGGGGTCTTAAATCAGCCTCCTTCACATGAGGCGTGACTGCGCAATCCTTCCGAACGCTCGGTTGTAAACTGAAGGGATTATATTCAATACAACACATGCGCCGAGCAGGTGCGAACAATGACCGCTGTGGGAAGTGCAAGCAGCACCGCTTCGGCACACCCCTCGTCGAGCAGACAAGGCTAGGAAGCAATGCGGAGGGAGGAGGGTAGTAGGCAGGCAGGCTGCATAAAAGGGGCCGACTCAAGGCGTGACTAAGGCGGAGTAGAACGCCTCATGCCGAGCGGCCGCCACAAAAAACAAAATGACAATGAACGTTCGAACGAGCAAACGCTAAAATCAAATGTATACCAAAAAACAATATTAACCCAAGTAACAATATAACACTAAACACCCTTCACATAAAGAAAGGACAAGCGTGCAACAAAAGACTTATCTTGTGCATCAGCAGCAAAGAAAGAGGAGTTGCTGTTAGAGTAAAGGACATTTATGGGTGTGGGTTCATCCTGATTGGATGATGGACTGTTGACTAACCTCCATCTTGGACTGGGTTATTTCACTGTGTTCCTATGAACTTTGTGTTTTTCTCTTGGTTAGTGAAAAAGTTACCGTTGAACAAAAAAATGTTCTTGCTGCTATTTATGTCAGTAGTAAAGATTGTTGGCATAATATGAGCCTTCTTGTCGTGCCATAGGATTGCCTAAACATGTTTGCATATGAATACAGGTGCTAGCAATGAAATGCTTTACGTTAGTAATTGTAGGGTCTTTGTTAACAGCTAAGCCCAGGCAACGTTTAACGTCTGTGTCCTGTTCTGTCCGGCCATGGCACTGTAGATCAGCCAAGTCGAATCAACATAGACCAAAATGTCAGCAGAGGTGCTGGAGCCCAATCTGCTCAATGGTGTTGCACCACTGCCAGGACAGTAATGCTGTGGTTGGATGTGCTGTGTGGTTGGCTTTGTCAACAGCGAGTCACTGTGAATGTTCAGCTGCATTGTAGTCTAATCCCATTTGAGACAGTTTTGCAACGATTGCAGTTTTCTTCTAATCTTAAACTAGTAGACCTCATGGATATAAACTCAACTTTGAAAAGTGTCTCTATTTCAATGATGACTGTCTTTCTTTGTGCCTTTTTGACAAATGTGGTGTTTAGGGCATCTAAATTGTTTACTCATTGTAGTAAGACTCTTCTGGTGTAGCTTCAATGTTAAAAGCATCCATAACTCTCCCCCATTCACTTCTGAAACCAGACACTTAAGGGTTGAAGTAAAGAGGAGTTGTCTCCTGCCCCTTACCCTTCCAAACACTTCCCTGACATGCAAGTGCTTACAACTCATCCAGATTTATAATTCCCTCAAAATCTATGACTAAGAAAAGCGCAGTCGCTAACAATGAAATGTTTTCTAGTAATTGCTACACCTTTGTGAACAGCACAGCCCCAAGAAACCGTTTATCATCTTTGTTCGTCCTTCCTGCCAATAGCTCTGTAGGTGAGCGAGATCAAGTCAACATAACCCAGAATTTCGGATGGGGGTCTAAAGTCCCAATTGTCCAATAGTAGCTGCATGCCTGCTCAGTTGCCACTTTGTAATGACTTGCATATATATAGCCTCATACATGCAGGAAGGCATGACAAATCCATGAAGAAAATGCCATTTACTAATGCTAGCAAAATCTCTGTTTTTCGTGTGTCCTTGAGTTAAACAGTCGCCAGTGAAAGAAGGTGTCAGAGAAGGGTCAGGAAGGACCCATTTTGCATTTTTCTTTGCAGTCCCAAATACATTTCTATACCTTTGTTGCGGGTAAACAATATTTCTTTCTATTTTGTATTTCTGCATGATTGCATGACCTTATAAGGGCCATTCCAAATTAGGGCTATTCCAATTTAGCTTCCAGTGTGGGCGGGAGCTGGATCCTACTGAATTTAACTGGCTCCTACCCTCCACCTAAGTGATGCTTTGAACCAATGAACATCTAAGTTAGCTGGTAAAACTACATTGCTTGCTGAACCCTCCGAACCCTCCTAAAATAAGTGGGTCTCCTTGGTGTATAAGATCCCCAAATTTGCTCCCACATGCCCAGCTCTGCATAAGGCAAGATTTGTTGTCAAGGTCTCTGTGACACGGACCTCAGCATCTTTCCCACTTTCTGTTTTATCGCAAGATTTCATATAATCCCGCGTCCCTTCTTTTCTGTTTAGAATTATCTTGGAGCCCTTTATGAACGTGTGAAGCTCTATCTCGCAGAGGCAGGAGTTTTACAGGACTATAGGTTAAGCTCATGAGGGATACTTCATTCTGTCTGTATTTGTGGGGATGGCCATCCAAGCTCTATTCATTAGCACAAAGCAGCAGCCCAGTGTAAAGGAGCAGCTGTGTACATCTGCAGGTGATCCTGCCCCCCTTTCATCCCCCATATTGGGGACATGAGATTGTGCCATGCTTAACAACAGCCATAATAACAATTCTGCAGCAAGTGTTTGAAAGAAGATACCTTTTGAGACAACCCTACCAAATGTACCCTCAATGTGATGATACATTTCAGGAGGAAATCCCTGAAGGAGTATTAAAGAAGTTGAACGGGTGAATTGATGAAGTCATAAAGAAGTATGCATGATGTCTCAAAATAAAGAAAAAGACAAATTATGAGTCCTAACTGACAGATAACAATGTAGAGGTCGAATTAACTATCAACATAGACAAGAAGAAGACTATGGAGTAAATAATATGTTGCAGAAAACAGAACTTCAACACTTGTACAGATGCTGAAACGCATGGTAGATTAAGTCATCATAGAGGCTATTTATAAGTTGTAAATAGAATGCAGGCAAAGCCGCCATTGTACAGAACTGGGCATTGGTATCATCAAATATGTAAGCCAGAAAACGATGAAGGGAGATGGAAAGTTGTTTCGCAGAAGAGTAGCAGGCCCATGGAGATGCGTGGCGAGGCTCTCTGGACCAAAGTCAAGACTGAAGAAATCAAGGTCAGTTATATATTCTGAAAAGGAGCGAACGTGCAGAGGATGAATCCTCTCTTGTTAAGGTGCAAGAAGGAACACCAAGGATGCCAAGTTTAAATTCATTTAAAGCATTTAAGACCTACAGCTTGATTGGTGATTACTATAGCAACATAGAAGTAGTTTACAATAGCAATGTGCTGTTAGTAATTGTTATCACGTGCGCATGTGTATCAAAAAGTGCTTGGTAGTCATTTGTTTTTAAAGAAGTTAACATTGCAGTTTCTGGAAAAACAAACACCAGGCGAGTGCACAAGCAAATTTATTAATGTATTATTTGTAGTTGTTCATTTCTTAATGAATTTATATTATGTTTTGAAAGTTTTGCATTACGCATGCGTATGTATGACTAGTGGTACAGCGTGATTCCAGTCGCGTGTGTTTGAGTATTGGTGCAGTGTCATTTCAGCATACATGTGCACAAGATTTGTCTAGCAAAGTATGCATGCTCTACATCTTATATGCACATACATATAGTGCTTAATAATGTAAAGTATGCATGCACTTGTAAAGAAAATGAATTGTAGTTTATGTTTTGCATGTGCATATGTATATTGTTATGTCCGTATTTCCCACTATGCATGCGCTTGCACATGGAGTTTCCCATGTGTGTATGGTGACTGAAAGCGCTTGCATAAACACTGTTTTGCTGCAGTTTAGACATGAAATTGAACAAGTAAGTGTTGTAAAAGAGGTTACATGTAAATATGTATGTACATGAGTGTGAAATATATTAAAGGTATTATATACATTTCTTTTATATGATATGGTATGGTGTGGTTGGCTACATACATTCTGCATACTGTTGCTTGAATTAAGGCGTGTGATGTTCTTTTACTGTGAACGCTGCTATGTTATATGCATATGGTTTACGTGTGGTTTGTATGGTTGGCGTATATTGCATATTTGTGTATGTTGTTTTTATTTTTTACCAAAATGTTGTTTTTGCGCATGCATCATGTATAAATGAATGCTAAATTGTTATCTAAAAATGGCTGTGCTTATGGTTGGTGTGTCATTTATACTTTGTTCATATTATTTCAGTCAAAAACGTTGTTGTCCTTGCGTATGCATCGTATATAGACACATCTTAAATCATTAATATCTCAAAATTGGCTGAGTCGATTTTCAAACATTTTTTCATGAACCAATTCCAGAAAAAATGTAGGTGCCTGCGAAAACGTTTTGAAAATCAAAGTGGTCAATTTTGAGCAACGTGGGGTGAACAAAATATTTTTTTCCAATGCTAAAAGCTGCTGTAAACACGATCAAAGCAAACATTTTATTAAATATGAAGCTGTTCATGTACAATTCTAATATTTTGCATGCACAGGCAGATGCCTCGAAATATGATTGTGGATTTGTTCAAGCAAGCATTCCAAAGTTGAAAAATGTAATTTTCTAAAAGGCTGTATAGGTTTTGCTGGAACCTAAAGTATGCCTTGAGCTAGCACAAATGTATAATATACATATACACTTGTTTGTGTGTGTGTGTGTCTGTCTGTCTGTGTCTGTGCTTGTATGTGTGTGTGTGTACATAAATACATATACAATATTTATATATATTATATACATATGCACATATATGTATATATCAAATAACAGATTGTTGAAGTGACATTTATTGTTAATGGTAAAGCTGCCATTAAAAAACCTTTGAAATACCAGTGAAAAAACGTTGTTAGAGGGACGTTAGGATTGCAGCATAGGAAAACCAATACCAAAAATGTGCCATAACTCATTATGATATACCTGTCATGATGACATCCATGATATCACATCATATATGACATTGGCAATACTGAAGAAGAGTCTTTTCCAAGTCTGTCCTGACATGGGCTCCTATAAACTCGAAGTACTGAGTTGAAATCAGGCATGATTTCTTAAAGTTTATCTTAAGACCATGGCTCTGCAGGCTCTTGCACACTCCTTGGCAATGGCAATTGTATTCTTCTTCTGATGGAGTCTGCATTAGCCAGTTGTCTAGGTAAGGGCACGCCAAGATGCCTTCTGCTCGGAGGAGTCGAACAATTTGGGTCAGGAATTTTGTAAGCAATCTGGGGGCTAAGGCTAGACCAAAAAGGAGAAGCTCAAAGTGACAGATGATGCCTATTGTGTTTGAGAAATATTTTTGAAGGGATGCATGAATTGGCACATGAAGCTAACCATCATCCAATAGTATTGATGTAAATACATCTGAAACTCTATGCAAAATCTGTTTCTCAAAATGTGCTGTGCTCATAAATCGTTAATTTCTGCCCATCCTGTTGTGCAGTGGAAAAGATGGACTCCAACAAGAGATTATATTACAGATAGGTCTTTTTTGGGGCTGGCACTGAAATGGGTGTCAGTGGTTTGACCACGGCTTGAAGAGCTTCTTCAATGCCTGCAAAAGTAGCGCCTGACTAATAGAGAAGTTGCTAGTAGAGAGGACATTTTTATCTTTAGTTTGAAGTGAATAATTGTTCTCTTCCTCTGAAGGGCAGAGTATCATTGTGATAATTAAAGGATTATTCGAAAAGGGAGCCCAGCTGGGGTCCAGCTATACTTGGACCTCAAATTGTCAATTTTGTCAGGGCTATCTACTAATTTGTTTCTGTTTTCTAGTGGCTCAACCAGCAGAGCCAGCTTGCTCTGAAAGAGTGACTGCCCTTGCGGCAGCACCCCTAAATATATAATAATGTACACCAATTATATATTGAACTTGTCTTTCCCTAATTTCAAAGCTGGGAGGAGTGATATCTTTTCCTTCTTGTATGTTGTAAGAAGAGCCTCAAAATCCAGCAGAACATATCTGGCAAAATATTCTGAATATGATCTGGGCTGAATGAGATTTATTGCTGCATATGTGCTCTTCAGTGCACCGTCAATGTTCTTATCATGGGATATGCTGATGTGGCTTCATCCAGAGTAAAGCCTGGGAGGCCAATCAGGTCTCCCAGCTGGTCATCGATTTTAAAAAGGCCTAGACACTTAGCAAAAAATTCACCATTGAGTAAAGTGTGAATAAGTTCCTAAAAATGACAATATTTTATTTATCCTTTGAAACCTACAGCAGAATGTTTTCCACTTCTTCGTGCATAAAGAAGGTGCCCATGAGTAAGTCCTTAAATTACCTGAATGGTTCATTTCTGGAGGAGGAGGCAGTCTGTGCCTGTTACTCTGCAGCACCCGCTGACCAGGGAGGGCAGGAGCCCATCCCTCTTCACCGTGCCATCATCACCCCATGAGAGAACCCACGGATGAATCTACAACGTATGCCGTGGTAAGCAGAAAACTGCCCTAATTGCCACCAGGGATAGCATCTACGCACCACCTCATCTGCGGATGGTGAACAAGCCCAAAATCTGCTCACCACATCCATTGTTTCATTGTTTGCATTGCCAACATTCTGAAAAAGCTGAACGCGATCATTCTAAAACAGCCGATGCCATATGCTAGCCTAGTCGCCGAGCAACGTGCTACAACAACGCTCTGACCGCTCTGATTGGTCCCACCGCAATATTTACCCACCAATGCAGTTCGCTGGCAGGCAGAAGCCGGCCAATTCCAGAAGGCCACTCTAAAAGGCCAGTTTCCTGCCTGTGCCTGGCCATGCCATTACAGGCCAGAGGACATCTCATGCTGCATGCCGCACCGGACACCATACTACTAAACCCCATCACAGGTTAAGCCTCATCCGCCCTTTGCACATACCTATGACATTTGAAAGCCCAATTCCTCACCTATCACTCTCTCCACTGCCTCCCATTCTTGGCCCCTGATGCTTATTGCCCCACATGTCCTTAGCACTCTGCTTCCTACGTGACTATTACCCCCCAGCGAGGTTATAGAGCAACTACCAGTCATACATACGTGCTCACATTATAGCATATATTGATTGTTGTTGCCAATCTGTGCCCAGAATTGATTGTTGCCACTCTATGCCCAGAATTGATTGTTGCCGTTCTATGCCCACAATTGACTGTTGCCGTTTCTATGCCTAGATTCAATTGCTGCTGCTTTTATGCCTTGAATTAATTGTTGCTGCCCCTTTGCCCACAATTTATTGCTGCCGCTCTATGCCCAGAACTGACTGTTTCCTCCTATACTTACAATTTGATTGCTGATGCTCCTATGTCCACAACAAAATATTGCTGCTTCCTGTGCACCTCACGCTTGTAACATGGCCAACACTGCACCCCTCATCAGCACTCATCCCTCCTATTCCCTTCCTCCCATCCTTCTCTGCTTATCCCAACCCCCAAGTCACCCATATGAAACCCATCACTCACACAACACGTACAAGAACTACCAGCTCTAGAAACCAAATACGTGGCCTCCGCTCCAGGTACCCACCCAAAAACTTACAAGCCAACCATGGCAACCCACAGCCCGCAGACCATCCTAAACTTGCCACGACCTAGCCATACACAGCATGCCCAAGTTGACACCCACATCTACCACAATGGTTGCAAATAAAAGTAAAAACTGAAAATTGGCCGCCTTGACACCCTCAAACCTGCAATGTGTACTGATCAATACCAGATCCCTTCCCGCTCATGCTACAGAAATCCATTACCTCCTAACCAACCTCAACCTTAAAATCTTAGCCATCACTGAAACCTGGCTTCACAACGCTGCTGGCCCCACCCTCTCATTAGCTATCCCACCAGGGTGCACCATCCTTAGACAGGACAGACCATTAACCACAGGCGGGGGAGTAACCCTCATAGTCAAGGATCACCTAGAATTAAGACCACTTTCATCTGAACTCAGAGAGAATATAGATTCCCTCACCGCTAAGATCTCACTATCCGCCAACACCACCATCACCATCAACCTAGTCTACCGCCCACCAGGCCCTATGACAGATTTCATGAAAACCTTGCACCCCTCTAGCCGAAAACCTAAAAACAACCACTAAAACCATTCTCCTAGGTGATCTCAACTTGGGATTCAATTACCAGAAGGACAGACCATCCACAGCCCTAGCACAAGCACTCCAAGAACTAGGCTTTGGTCAAAAAATCCACTGACCCACTCACTGCAAAGGACGCACACTTGACTGTGTAGCGGACCACAACTGTGACTTCGAGATCGGTATTACCCAAATTGTTCATTTACAATTGTTCGAATGAACAATTGACCGATTTTACACAATTGACCTTTTCACAATTGACCATATATATATATATATATATATAGGGTTTTGGGGGGGGTTTGCGTTGGGTGGGGGGTTGCAGGGGGTTACCCTCCATCACACCCAACCCATGGACCGACCACTCGCTTATTCACTTCCTCATCCCCAATCTCGCAAGCACAGCGAAAAAACCCAGCCCAACACTTCCAGCCATGGCCAGAAGCGCCAGGAACCTTACCAAAGAAAGGATCTTACCTTACTTAGACACACTCACTAGCACTGGCGGACATCTACAAATCCACAATCAGCACTGCTATAGACATCATCGCCCCTCTCCAAAAGAAAAAATCCAAAAATATCAAACACTCCAACACCTGGTTCTCATCAGAACTAAAGGAACTACACACCAAAAAATGCACCAAAAAAACAAATGGCAAATCTCTCCTAGTGCTTCCTCATTATCCTCATATAAATCACTGGTCACCCAATACAAAAAGCCATAATTACAGCTAAATCTACATCTTATAACAACAGAATCTCCAATGCTAGCTCAGAATTGAAAGAGCTCTTAGCCATATTCAAGGAACTATCTACACCAGCCACCAAGTCTAAAGATATTGTTAAAGACCAAGCATGGTGTTACACCAGACAGTCCGCCCTCCTAAACAAAGTTGAGCTCCTTCAGAAAAAAATTCATGTCTACCACAAAAACCTCACTGAACACATCCAATCAGCCTCCCATGCTGAAACAGTGTCTGCGGTCAAAAATAAACCTGCTACGCCATTCAAATTTAGAGAAGTCTCTGAACTAGAGGTAATAGAAATTGTGAACAAAATTAAGCCTTCCAACTGCAAAGGCAACGCCTGGCCCGCCAAATGAGTCAAAGACTGCGTAGAAACACTTGCACCATTTCTCATGTCCTTCATCAATGTCTCCTTCAACTCTAACTCAGTCCCAGACAGCCTAAAAGAAACCTGGGTGTGTCCACTTCTCAAAAAAACCTCCTAGATCCTTAAAACGCCAAAAACTACAGACCCATCACCACCGTCCCCATCTTGCTTAAGATTTTGGACAAGATGGCCTACACGCAAATCCAGCAATACCTTGAAGAAAACCACATGTTAGGGAAAAGACAATCGGGTTTCCACCCGGGACACAGGACTAAGTCGGCCTTACTCAATCTCAAAATACAACTCAACGATATCATGGACAAAGGCAAATCAGCACACTTGCTCCTGCTGGACCTATCCGGTCCTGTGATCTGGTTAGCCATGACATCCTAGGCACGCAACTAAAAAACAAAGCCCACTTCTCTCTGCAAGCCATCTCCTGGGTCACATCCTTCCTCGAGGGTCGACTCATGAAAGTCTTCTCAGACTCCGCATGCCCCACCCCAACCACCATCCACTGTGGAGTCCACAAGGGTCTTGCACTGCCCCTACGCTATACAATATTTTCACCCTTCCACTCTTCAATGACCTGGATCGTTGAGACATAGCCTACACCAACGCACCAACAATGCCAACGATACCCAAGTCCTACTCCCCCTTACAGGTATCTATGAACAAGATGCCGCTGCACTAACTAAGATCTACACAGCCAACCAAACCTGGATGGCAGCCAATGGCCTCTGCCTAAACGGCGACAAAACAGAGATCCTTATAGTTGGTACTAAAGAAACCCTAAACAAACTCCCACAACAATACAAAACCTTTAATATCGACAACTCCACCATTATTCTCCTCTGCAGTAAAAACCCTAGGAGTATACCTTGACTCAATGCTGTCCATGTCACAGCAGGTCAATGCCATAGCGTCCTCCACTGCACTTACAACTAAGGTAATTAATGCTGTGAAACCTTTCCTCTCCTCAAAAACTGCCTATCAATAGCCAGAGCCACAGTAGGCCCCAAATTGGATTACTGCAATGCCCTCTTCCTGGGCACTTCGACGAAAAACCTTTTAAAAAAGTAAGTCACACAGAACAATGCCTTCAGAGCAGCTCTGAGTATTCCAAAAGGGAAACATCTCCCAGGCAAGAAAAGAGGTCCATTGGCTACCAATAAAAGATTGCATCCTTTTCAAATCAATGGCCATTACTCACAGATGCCTCTCCTTTGGTGCCCCGCCCTATCTATCCGAAAGGATCACCCTCAATGCATCCACCAGACCCTCTAGATCACACCTGACAAACTAGACCTACATACCCACCTTCAAAAGAAGTAAAGTCGGGGGTCCAGCTTCCAACACCTAGCACCAAAAAGCTGGAACACACGACCTACAGCACTAAGGAATGAAAAATCATACCATGCTTTCCACGAACTGCTAAAAACCACTCTCTTCAACTAACTTCTCTCCACAATCTCCATAATGACTGTATGTAACAACTGTATGTATTGTTTATATGCAATGACTACATGTAACTACTGTATGTAATGACAGTAAGTAGCACACTCAAACTACTTACCTGCTGTAATGTATACACTCTTGTTTTCCATGTACTAAGTGATTCTACCTTATCAGTGCTACGATGCCCCCAGGTAGATGTGCACTATACAAATCCAAATAAATAAATAAATAGGAACTCTATGTTTAAGCCCATATGATGCAAATCCCTCTCTAAATCTTCCTTTTTGATGTATTTCTCAGCAAGTAATGTGCTTTCAGCATTCTCTATTTCCATGGAGATATTATCTCCACATCATCAGGGATCTCCACCATATCCAGCTGTGCATTTGCCTCTGGAGGTAGTATGCTAGAAGTCCCAGGTGAATTCAAGGTGCTCTAGTTTAGCTTTCCTTAAGTGCTTGCGTCACTGATAGCTTTACCAGGTTTACAATGTGCTCCTCCAAGATTAGCTGAGAGGGTATTTGAATTGCTATTGTATGTCTGATGTCTCTGACATGTAACATAAATTCAATGTAAATGAAACGTTGTGCATAACTATTATGTAAAACCTCCTAAAGTAACATGGTGGCAAATATCAGAATGAAATATGGTCATCTTGCTCAGCTCTGTTACATTCATGACATAGAACCTGAGTTTAAAACCTGTGTATATTATACAATCTCATAAAAATTGTCTTTAAGCAATGTTCAAATTAAAGTTTGCACATATTCAAATGCCCAAGCACATTAAATGTTTATTTCAAATGTATGAGAAAATGTAACTATTTACTTGATTTGTATTATTGATTGCTCAAGCAAGAGGAAAGCTAATCATTGCCGTGTGTTCTGTATCACATGTCTGTTTAAGAGGGTAAACTTAGTCAGATCTGGTATGGCATGCCTAGATTGAAAGCCCAGTTGCCAGGTCAAAGAGTAGTTATCATGGCTAGCGGGCGGCCATAAGCAATCCCACGGCCTTCCATTAATAATAAAATACATTACAGCTGAGTAGAACACACATATGGGCATTAGGAGCATGTGCCTTTCTTAGAAAAATACAACAATCTAACCAGAACCTCCCCTTGCCACATGGAAACATATTTTGAACCTGTCTTAATAGAGGGGTGTATCCCTGAGAGTTTCAATATGGGAAGTGAGCCAATGATCAAACCTATCCAGTCAGAAAATGCTGCATCAAATGACACCGAATGGGTAAAATGTATCAGCTACTTAAGCCCAAACTCAGAGAAGATAGGGAGGGTACTGTGGTTCTTGGCAAGTCTGCTGACAGGGTGCCCCTGTCTGACTGGAGAAGTGCTAATGTGGGACCATACCTCAGAAATAGCTGGAGGACCCTATTAAGAAGGACTTTTGTCCAGTAAGTCTTGATGCAGAAAACCTCACCGAAAACAGAACTAGATTCCCAGAGAAGGATTTTGGAAGGAGAGGACAGACTGATAGCCTAGCTGACTTGTGAGGTTGTCTGGAGCTTCAAATGGCCTACCATCTCTGGTCCTCTAAAATACAAATCAAAAGTGAGTATTACAACATCTGTGCAATTAGATATATGTTCTTTAGGGGACTAATTATCCAGCTAGGCTATTGAGGTGGACTAGACTATATGGAAAGCAATTGGTGAAGTGATTGAAAATGTGATACAGTAGCATTTTGAGTGCAAAATAAACCTTGTCCTTTGACAGTAGCCAAATAAACTGACCCTATGTTTCCACAGGTGTATTTTAAAATGGTCTACAACATATTGACAGTTTTGCAGAAGATTATATAACTTTTGACCTGCGGAAGCCATAATGCTTATAAAAAGAGAATGTGTGATTAAAGCCATACTATTCTATTGCAATGTCTTAGGAGGATAGTTCAGCTGCAACGTGCTCACCTTGGAAGCAAGATAACACGGAGCAAAAAAGGTTTGATCCCCGGGTCCGCACTTAGAAACCTCTGAGTAGTAAGCGTGTTATAAATAACCTATCTTATCATATCAATGAGAGGGAGATTATTGTGTCAATTCAATTTCTATCCCTAAAAAAATTAAGTCAATTTAAACAACCATTCTCATCTTTCTAATAACATTGTGCAGAAGAGAAGGGATTTGGATTAAGCAGACTTCTAGTGCCACACAGAATAAAGGAGTTATTTCCTCTCCATTCAGAGAAATAGTTGTTCATGTTCGTGTGACTATTAAATTGACCAATATTTTTTACTCTCCAAAAAATGAAAGCACTGTTCCCTAAACCAAAGCCTATAGATTAACCACACTTTGCATGTTCCATACTTTCCTATACTAGAAAGCAACATAACTTCATAGATATAGTAGGTGATTGGGTGAATAAAGAACCTATAATTGATGTTGATTCACACAATCTACATTTTCTCTGATGTCAATACCTGTCAATGGTGTTGAAGAAAATCCAGTTAAATGCCTGTTTTAATTTTTTCTCTGAGGTGAACAGTTGCCGTTGATGTTAGAGAAATAATGTGTATTCAATTGTCAGTTGTTGATGAAATTTTTTGCTGATATGAAGCAGACAAGCGTTGATAACGTGAATGTTCATTACATATTGTGTTCTTGGATAAGTTGCATAGCTTTGAGTTATACTAATGGATGTATGTGTGCATTGACAATTAGTGACAACAATCAGGCAGGTTATTTTTCTCTCTTGTAGATAAACTGCCTGTGACCATATAATATTGTGGGTGACTTCCCCAACATAAAGTTAGGGGATTGCCTTTGGTTTTTATTTACTGTTTAAATAAAAAGGAATATTGAGATCAAAAACAGCCTTGTTTCTGTCCTAGAGTTTTGCGATGTGATTGTCGTGGTAGGGGATGTTATATGGTGCGACGCCATCTCAGTACAACAAATCTGCAAAGCTAAGATATATCCCATAAATCAACAAATCACTCTACATTAACTGTGGCTTGCCATCCTGGGCAACAGGGGTCTGAAAAATGGGGGGGAAAGATACTTGTATCGTCTTTTTATTTGCTTGCCTCTGCTCCATTTTAACACTTTAGCAGCATAAAGGAATTCTGACTAAACACCCTTTCATCTGTTTAGGGCCCCAATCATCTTTCCTCCAAAAGGAGGAGAGTCAGAACAATCCCTATAAAAACAGACGTTACTCTGAAGTTCCTCAAAACGGCCCATTTCATGTGGAGACCGTTTTGCTACCTCTGAATACATAAAGGATAGGTAGGAACTCATCAGTGGCCTGTGATGTACATTTCAATAGTGGCTGGAAAAGTACTCTGTTTCAGTTGCCTAGAATAGCACATCTTTTATTTTCTTACTGACGGCATACTACAGTGGCACTGCAAATGCCCAACAGCGCGTCGCATGTTGGGCATTTGCATGTTAGATGAGAAATAATAATGAACACTTACCATTTTTGTGCCTTCTCTTATTCCCCATAATATGATGTGGCATTTATAATGAGCCTTTACACAAGTGTTTCAAGGTGTGACTGTGTAAATGTATTTTACATAATACCGCCTGATAGTAAATATTGGCCTAAGCACATTTACATCGCATTGTAATATCGCAATAAATGAACCTGAAACAGGCTGGCTATGCCACAATTTTGATTTGTCCTCCTGCTCTCTGTTCCATGCTCAGAATGTGTGTTTACGGCTTCAACAGAGCAAGATGAACTTTCTGCTGCTTTATGATGTTAACATAGATATCAATGTTGAAGCTGCTAAGGTGGATTGTTTATCTTACACCGAGGAACCTTGAAGCTAAACAAAAGCTGTGCTAATCAGTAATTTAGATATCATCTGTCCCAACAGTGCCTTCTCTATTTAAACAGCAAAGTAAAATAGTGAGTAGCTGAACATGATCTTCTGCAGAAATCCTTGTTTTCTCTCCTTGGAACTAACTGACTTTAAGCTCAAGAACAAATAGTAGACAAATATAATCAAGTAAAATGAGGAATGTTACCTTGTGTCTGGTATTTGGAAAATATGTGAATTGTTTGATGGAAAACAGCAAACTATGCAAAGATGTTTGAGTGTGAATTAGTTATGTAGTTAGGTCACAAACCCAACGTTATGTATTACATGAAGAGGGGTTCGACGATATTTCCAAGGCTGTGAAGAATTTATATAAATATGTGTACTTGTGTAATGTTCAGGACTCTCTCATCTCACGGTGTCTGCTTTGCACACATTGTGGGGTGTTGAGAACCAAGCAGCTGCTTGTCTAATAAATACAACAGTAACTTTGACCTTGTGACTGGCGTATTTCTATTATGTGGTAGTAAGCCTTGATATTTGTAATCTTTCAGATGGCATCCAAATAGGGCCCCTCAGGATTGATTCCACATCGCTTGGATGAGGCCACTGGACCGGGATTGGAGAGTGACGGGGCAGCTTGAAAAGTGAGACGCGATTCCTCCGCAGTACAGCACGCCCGATCCCTGGACATTGGGCAGCATTTAGAGGGCATCATGACGAGGGTCCCAGTATCGAGGCTTGTTTGACAAAAGTGCCAGGCACAATGATTGATGTCTGTTTGGACCTTTTTTTGGGTGAAATCAGGTGAGTCATGCCCGATTCATAAATATCCTGATATTTGTTTGGTTGTAAGTGTTGTGTTTGCAAATACACATGTAGCCAGGTAAGACAGTGATTTTGATATGCAGTATTTTTCTGCCATAGAAGACAATCTTTGGAAAACAGTCAACTGGTGCCACCCAAAGGGTCGCTGGCATATGAAATGTATTGTAAGTATGGCCGGGGAGCTATCATGTTCAATTCTATTTGGCACAGACAGACCAGACATGTCCCTGAACTTCAGTGGCCAGTTTATCGTAGTTTTGAAATTGCCCGCCTAGAGCATTTAGAATCTGTATTGTTGAGAAAAAAGGCTAGACCTGCAGCATTTGATGCTGTTAGAGATTGGAGAAAGGAAGCTATGCAGTGACTCAACAGTATAGAAAAGTATGTGCATAGATACATGACGAATGCTGAGAAAGCATTGTTGCATGATCAGCAGAAACAGTCAGAATCCATTAGAGGTATGAACAGGGCTTTCCATCTAGATGTGTAAAAGATATACCCATCTCAGGGTTTGCATGCATCAGATGAGTTAATCAATAAATTATTGAATGAGCGTAGAATTAATTCCGGTACTGACCCAACTGCACCACCTCCTTATGTGCCTCCTCCCGTTTTTGTTCCTCCTGTTCTTGTTCCTCCATGCCAACAGTTGCCATTCCCATAGTTCCGTCTGCACCGGCAGCTGTATTTCCTGTGCCGCTTACTGAACAAGAGTTGCATGAACTCTGTTTGCCAGGTGGTTCTGCTCCACCTGTAGTAGTTGTCGGGGCGGGAGCTGATTCAAGAATAGTGACTCGTAGTACAATCACTAAAGAGAGGAAGAAAGAATTGTATATGTGGGCTGAAAAGTACATAGAAGAAGGTGATGAATCGGTTACTTTGGTTGCGATTTCTGATCAAGGGGGTAGTCCTGAACCAAATATTTTGATAGAACAGATGGAAACGTATTTAGTTGATATATGAAGTGATTTGACAGAGATGAATGTCCCACAGGGGTTGCGGCATTTGAATGTGCTTGTCTGCTCAAGGGACACTGCGGCGAAAGTATGAGCATGTAGAGAAGGTATTTGAGTTTAAAAGGGAGCTAGATCGGTTACAGAAAGATGAGATGGATGAAAATGTATGACAGGCTTCATATGTGCAGAAGCGATTTCTTCCTCCATTGAAACCAATGAGTGAAGAGATGCGCATTTGCACAAGAGACGCTGTTAGATGGATTTCGAACGTTTCAATTTCTCCCATTGAAGTGCATGACACATTCAGGCAGTAGGCTCCGGCAATGCAAAGGAAAGTGTTACAGGTGATGGTTGTGTATTTACTTGATGAATGTATGAAGAAAAAGGTATGTTGTCCCGCAGATTTGATGGTTATTTATAAAAGAGCGTTCTCACACAATACTGCATTGACTTCTTTGTTACTTGATCTGGCCTTACTGCTTAATAGATGTTCAGATTTGCCTTCTTTACAATTGCCAATGAGGGAGGTTCCTCCGACATTTGCTCCAAAAGTAGAGATTCCTGCTGACGCCGCAGCAGGAACACCTGCCTCCACTATTCCAGCACATTATAGCTCACAGTTTGTCCATGTCCCGTTTTCTAGACAGGAAGTGAATACCATTAGGCAATCCATATCAGATATTAGGAGGAATCCAACAGGATTTTACAAGGAAATAGAATCTGTCTTGCATTCATCAGTTTTCATGCGGGGTGATATAGATTTGTTGTTTCCCGAGATCCTTCCTGCTGATTTATGGAATCGGATTAGAACTCTAGATGATCAGGCAGGGATGGGTGATACATGGGATGCCTTAGTACAAGCATATGGGCAAAGGAAAGCCAGCGAGAAACCACCACAGGTGATACTGGTGTTGCCAGATAGAATAGTGACTAAATTAAAAACTCTGGTACCTGAAAAGAGAATTTAATGGGATAAGCTTACAGCTTGCATGCAAGGGAAGTCAGAGGGTGGAACAGAGTATTTTACCAGATTTGAGCAAGTATTTTCAGATTTTAGTGGTCAAGATTTAGGTACAGAGCCAGGAAAGAGGTTGTTTGTTGATAAGTTTGTGCGTGGGTTGTTGCCTGAAATACAATCACAGATTATGACTTCTAAGAGTTCATGGCAAGTGAAATCACAATTCGAAGTGTTACATATGGCCCAGTATTATGAAAACAAGGTTAATATGGAGAAGGAAAGGAGTAGGTGGAAAAGAAGAAGGGAGACTTGAAGACTAGAGTGTTATTGCAGCAAATAGCTAGAGGAGCTAGATGTGGGAATACACAGTCCAGAGGCCAATTTACACCACAGGGTGAGCACAATGCCCGCTCTTTCAGCATAGATCGAATAGTACATATGGCGCCATGGGTAGACGATCCAGGGGCCATCCTGGGATAGGGGGTCCTGGTAGAAATCAGTTTTCACAGGACCAACAGGCACCTCCACAAAATATGCTGCAACAGAATGTTAATAGTGGGAATATTTTTGATAATCCTTTGAATGCCTATTTTTCTGAAGATTTTATATCTGACGATAAACTGTTCTGCTAGGACAGCCCGAAGCAGGGTCTGGAACCGATACATATCCCTGTCAATCAGAAAGGGGCCTATGTTTAAATGAAGGTGTGCAATAGGGAACATCTCTTTTTGATAGACCCAGGAGCACAGAAATGTTCTATTGATCATCCATGGGTTCCAGATATTTCACTGTCAGGAAAAAGCAACATTTTTGTAGGGTTACCTAGTACGCCACTGGTTAGTCCGGTCTCTCAGCCGGTACCAATTTCACTGGGACTATTCACTGATTCTTGTCCATTTCTACTAATGACAAATTGTGGCGAAAATTTGTTGGGATTGAATTTATTGAAGAAATTGAATGTTGTAATTAATTGTTCTCCAGATGGAGTGTACTTAATGATTTCGCCCCAACAAACGTCCGTTCCAAAATTTTTGTCTATGCTTTAACCAACTGAATTAACATGTTTATGGGCAGTTAATGACAATGACGTTGGAAATTTACAGGTGAGCCAGTTAAAATAGTTTTGAAACAAGGTTTTAAATTGCTGCGCATTCCACAGTATAAGATTCTGGTCGAAGGTGAACAGGCCATGAAAAGTATTGTTTCAGATTTCATACACTGAGTTGTGATTTAAGAAATTGCAGGGTATGTGTGTAATAGCACGATTTTACCAGTCTACAAGAAAGGGGATAATGTGATTCCTTTCCGTTTTATTATTGATTTGCGCGCAATTAATACAGTGGTTGCTCCACAATTTCCGATTGTGCTCGATGTCACCACTATTTTGGACTACGATTCCAGCCACGGCTACACATTTTAGTGTTGTGGATTTGAAAAACGCTTTCTTTAGTATTCCTGTGCATGTTGACAGCAGATATTTGTTTGCGTTCACCCTAGGGGGATGCTCGTTCACGTTCACTTGTGTGCCGCAAGGGTACACTGAGAGTCCAAATATTTACAGAAGAGCGTTGAAAGAACAGCTTGATATGCTTGAATTGCCTTCCACATGCACGTTGTTACAATATGTAGATGATCTACTTCTAGCTGCTGATTCTAAAGAAGCTTGCAAGGAGGTCACTGTGTTGCTGCTCATTCATTTAGCAGAGCATGGGCATAAGGCTTCATTGAAGAAATGTCAGTATTGTCAACAGGAGGTCACCTACTTGGGCTATCTCCTGTTGAAGGAGGGAAGAAGGCTGACACCTGAACGGATACAAAGCATCTCTGATATGTCTGTTCAAAATGCACAGGAGGTCAGAGCTGTAATTGGCATGGCTTCATCTTGTAGACTGTGGATTCTGAATTTTTCGCTGTTGATAAAACCTATGTTAGCACTTACAAAGAAGGACATTTCTTTGCCTTTACCATGGTGTGAAAACATAAAAATAATATGAGGCCGGGAAACCCAAAAAGAAACACACCAACACAGGTTACAAAGAACATACAAGTGCTTTATTTAAAAGCTACAACAGTTACCAAAGTCAATTGACAAACGGATAGCTATTCGGCTCTCAGAGTAACGTAACGTAACGAACTTCAACGAAGGTTCGATGCATTAGTAAGAGAGACCGTACATTGGAATACTTGGGTCTTTTATATGATTTGTCCAGCCCTTGGCCAACCCTCTCGCGGGTTAACCATTATAGGAGTCGGGGCTATGGGTTCCTAGCCAGGTCAATCCTATAATATATGCATTTTGATTAGTTTCACTGATATAGTTGTACATTTACATATATGTCAACAGTAGGACAAGGTCTCAGTTCGCAACCCCGACAAGTGGCCTGCAGGCATATTAATTATTCGTGTGTACGGAGGTCAAAACGGCCAGAATCTTACTCAGAATGTCATTCGGCCTCCATTTTGATGTTCAGTGTGACTTCCACATTACAAGAGAACCTAAAATGGCGGCTTAATCCAAGATGGCGACTTACATTACTTTCCCTAAGGTCAAGACCTTGCCGTGGAGTTTGTTCGCATATGATGTTTAGACAATACACATACAATTGTTGCGATAGGAGGCATAATATTGTTTCAATTACGACAAACCCTCCTTTTGGCCTATGCCAAGTGCTAATATCATTTCTAATACTTTTGTAAATAACTTCATGCATTATCGTCTATACATCCTGAATCATTATCTGTAATGTCTATAGCCATTAGGTCATTCATCAGAACCTCTTGTAAGACAAACTTTTTAGATGCTGTATCTGGGGCATATATATTTTGTGCCCTACTGTGCTCACTGCCTGAGCACAACATCCCCCTAGCATTGCACATACACTAGGTAGACATTGGAAACAGCAACAAAGAAATAGCAGAATTCCCAAAATAACCAGTATAATAGAAAGCACCTTCCAACCCCAAGATCGTAAAGAATCCCAGAACCAGGCGCTAATATTCCAATCTCCCACAGGAATATGCACTTCAGAACTAAGGATGTGCAAGGTCTGTATTGCTTTGAAAATTGTCGGTGAGGAATCCGGTACGAAAACACAGCAAGCGGACCCCACTAATTTGCATACTCCACCACGTTCTGCCAGAATGACATCTAATGCCATCCGATTTTGGAGTGCTACCAATCTTATTGCCTTTTGTTCTAGTGTCATATTGTAGAGTATATCCGTGGTCCGGTTGATGGTTCTCTCCAGTACCCTTGCTAGTCCCCTAATATTTTCAGAATTTGCTATCTGTCCCCAAAATGGCACAACTGATTTCGCTATATCTCCCAATACTTGCCCAGGGGTATTCTCCATCCTCGTCCCGCCGTGGGTGAGCCTTAGATACTTCCAATGTACTAGCTATAAATACCCCAGGTAACAGGATTCCTAAATAACAGGTTCCCTGCCAATCCTTGGGCAACCAGGGAAATGCTGAACTACCACAAACGAAATAAAAAGGCCCCCCTACATACAGAGGCCTGTTCTCCCCAGTCAAATTTACAATGTTTACACAACCTTCAAAATCTCCCATTGGCCGAGTGCCATTTCTTTGTACACAAAAGGGGGCTGAATTGGGGCTATGATTAATAGAGTAGGAAGGGGGCACAAAGTCCTTATTGCCTATCGGAGCCATTTTAAAGGAAATCAGAGTTTGAAAAGGAAGAGATAGTTTATCAGATGGCCTAATAGAAGCAACATTAGGTTTACTTCTATTTGCAAAAAGCAAGCTTCCCAGGGGAGTCAATTCACGTTTCTCAAAGTCATTTAAATTAGTTCCATCAAAGTTCCCTGAGATGCTATCATTCCAACGGCCAAAGAATAGTGCTCTTAGAGAGGCATAGCAAGCAGTCGTTAAAGGTGAAGGGTGAATATACCATCCTAGCCCCTTGTTCCCATGTTGCGGTAGATGAGTACAAATCCAGCAATTACTCTTATTAAAGATGGCGTGCGTTGAATTCATTATTATCATTAAAGTGTTATTATGATATTTTCGTCTATGCTGGGAGTCTCTAGGTGACAACGTATGAAGGTGTACAGAGGGAGTCAAAGCAGTAGGTACAATTTCAATTGGCAGTAGAGGTTTTAGAGGGTAAATTTCTTCAAAGTACCAAAGTCCCACAGCAGTAACTATACAGATTCCAATTATTATTAACACAACACAGCAATACGTTTTCGGGGCCCAGGCACATTGTTCGTTGTCCGGGTTGGTCACCCTCTTATTTACAAGTCCAGTGCGGGGAGCAGCGGTGGAGGTGTCAGGCATCGTAGTTTCTCAATCGACGACCCCTTTTTTGTTGCTGGCGACACTACGGTCGCGCGACTTCTTAGTCCTTCCCAGCCCTAGCCAGCAGAATCCTTTTTTTTTTTCTTTTGTTCAAAAGGAACTTTCTTTTACAAGAGAAAACTTTCAATCACTTCTTCTTTCCCAATGCACGGAAAAGACCCGTGCCGTAGTTCTATTTTCTTCATCGAAGGTTGTACCTGGTGGTACCCAGAACTGTTTGATCCGGAAACAAGGCGACGTCACTTCCAGAGGGAAGCGATGTATCGGAGGCGACGGAAGTCGCAGAACTTGAAACAATGTTTTCCGGAAATGACTTTTTCAAAGGGTGCAGAGGCGAAATGGACTGTTCCCCAAGCTTCACGGGCTCAGAGGAATTCTCCGACACACTCACAGTGCTGTTTGCTACTCCAGGATCAGAGATTGTAGCATCAGCGAGGGGTTCTACTTCTTCTGTAACGTGTGGCGTCGGGTGAGGAAGTTTCTTGACATGCGTCGCGTGGATCCAATGTTTTTTACCAGCCACCCGCACTGCTGTCTGAGTGACCAACAGCACCTGGTAGGGTCCCCTCCAGCGAGGAGGGAGACAGGAAGACCTTTCATAGGCCTTCACTAGGACCCAACTTCCAGGCTGAATATCGTGTCCTGGGCCCGTAAACCGTACAGGTAAAGCTGATTGGACCTGATGATAAATGAGATACAGATTTTTAGTCAACTCGTTACAGTAGTCTACAAGCAATACATTTTCTACCTCCCTCAATGCTTTAGGCTTCGGAAGACCCCAAATGTTAGCTGGTCTCCCCATCACATCCTCAAATGGAGAAAGCCCAGTCTTAGTTTGAGGTGTGGTACGCATAGCTAAGAAAACAATAGGTAAGGCATCTGGCCATTTCAATTTGGTGTTTGCACATGTTTTTGCAAGCTTATTCTTTAAGATACCGTTATGTCTCTCTACCAACCCAGCACTTTGAGGGTGTCTAGCCGAGTGAAATCGCTTTTCAATGTGTAACGCTGTGCATATCTGCAAAATTACTGCTGCAACAAAATGGGGACCATTGTCCGACCAAATTACCCTCGGAAGCCCAAATCGTGGAAATAATTCTTTTACCATAGTCTTTGCAGTGGTCATGGCAGTAGCATCTTTAACAGGAAAAGCCTCGACCCATTTACTAAAAGCACAAATAATCACAAGAACATATTTTAGATTGTTACACCGTTCCATCTCAATAAAATCAAAGTGGATGACCTCGAAGGGAACAGAAGGGGGGCCAAAGCTTCCCCTTAGAGTTACTGTCCCCTTCACCACATTGTGCTGCAAGCAAATCATACAATTCTGAACATGGCACCGTGCAATCTTCGAAATTTTATCATTCACCCAGACTTGTTCTAACATTTTCGTGATCTGTTGAGCACACACATGCGTAGGACCGTGTGCCAACGTAACCATTGCCAGCAAATATGAATCAGGGAGCAACTATTTTCCTTCAGATGTATCCACCCAACACCCATCATCATCCAGTTTCCCCATCCCTTCGGCCCACCTTTTAGACTCTTCTATTGTGGCATCAGTTTGAATATCTCGCACAGACCCAATACCCTCATCCATTACATAGGCGTCTTTTGTTTCCCTTAGGGCATACATGTCTGCGCTAAAGTCTGTGGCCGTTTGTCTGGCTATCTGGTCAGCAAAATCTTTCCCTTTTCCCACATCATCTATGACCTTACGATGTGCTGCACATTTCATGATTGCTAACTGCCTAGGGAGCGAGAGTGCCAAGAGCAATTGCACTATCAGGGGACCGTGCTGAATCTTGGTCCCATGGGAGGTTAGGAACCCTCTTTCCGACCAGAGCCTCCCGAAGTTGTGAGCCACCCCAAAGGCGTACTGGCTATAAGTATATACGTTTACTATACGCCCTTTGGAGAGTTCACAAGCTCGGGTCAACGCTATAATCTCTGCGGCCTGTGCGGAGTTATGCGGAATTCTCTTAGTTTCAACAACCGTACTCAACGTAGTAACTGCGTAAGCAGCTGTAGATGTACCATCTGGAAGTTTGAAGCAGGAGCCATCACAAAACAGCTCCCCTTCTGCATTGTCCAAAGGAGTATCTATAAGGTCTATCCTGCCCTTCGTTTCCTGTTCAATGGTATACAGGCAGTCATGTAATACTTCATCACCGCAAACAGTATTTTGCGGGAAAGGTAGAAGTTCAGCCGGATTAAGAACACAACACCTCTTAATTTGAATGTGAGGGGCAAACAGAATTAATTCATACCTTGTCAACCGTGCACAGGTGAGGTGTTGCGTTTGAGTCTTATTCAATAGGACATCTACAGAGTGAGGTACCATCAAAATTAAATCATGGCCTAGGACCATTCTCTCACTCTGTTTTACGGACGCGGCAGCAGCAGCGACAGCTCGCAAACATCTCGGCAAAGCGCATGCGACAGGATCAAGGGCGGAGGAGTAGTAGCCGCACGGCCTATTCTTCACTCCGTGTTCCTGTGTTAACACAGCCAAAGCACATCCATCACATTCATGCACAAACAACACAAAGGCCTTGTCATAATTTGGAGTACCCAGAACCGGTGCAGAGCATAACGCGGTTTTGAGAAGCTCAAATGATCGTTGATGTTCCGATTTCCATGGCAGTGGCAGAGAAATGCCCTTCTTCGTCAAAGCCAACATCGGTTTTATCACTAGTGAAAAGTTCGGGATCCACAACCTACAGTAAGAAGCCATACCTATTAAGGCCCTGACTTCCTTCTGTGTATTTGGAACAGACATGCCAGAAATGAGTTTTATTCTTTCAGGTGTCAATCTTCTCCCCTCCTTTGACAGGCGGTAGCCTAAATAGGCGACCTCCTGACAACAATATTGAAATTTCTTGAGCGAAGCTTTATGACCGTTTTCGGCTAGATGACTAAGTAACAATACAGTGCCTTCTTTACAAGCACTTTCAGAATCTGCAGCCAAAAGCAAATCATCGACATACTGAAGTAGTGTACAAGTAGGTGGCAATTCAAGGGTGTCAAGCTGCTCTTTCAAAGCTCTACTATAAATGCTTGGACTTTCAGTATACCCTTGAGGTGCCCGAGTAAATGTAAATGAACGTCCTCCCAAGGTGAACGCGAACAAATATCTACTCTCCTTGTGTATAGGAATGCTAAAGAAAGCATTCTTTAAATCCACAACACTAAAGTGCGTAGCCGTAGCAGGGATCATTGTTAGTATCGTTGTTACATCAGGCACAATTGGAAATTGTGGGGCAACAACTTTGTCAATAGCACGAAGATCAATTATGAACCGGTATGGGATTGCATTGTCGCCTTTCTTGTATACATGCAAAATCGGGCTGTTACATAAACTACCTGCAATCTCCTCGATCACCCCTCGGTGCACAAAATCGGAGACAATGCACTTCAAAGCACGCTCGCCCTCAACTGATATTTTATATTGCGGAATGCGTGGTAGTTTAACTCCATGTTTCAAAACTATTTTAACGGGCTCAATCTGTAGTACCCCGACATCATTGTTGTCAACCACCCATAAACATTCCGGGACAACACTAAACTCAGGAGGCAATGGTCGAGTCAGAAACTGGGAAGTTGCTGTGGTGAAACCGTCAGTCGTACTCCATCAGAGGAACAATGAATTACCGCATTCAGTTTCTTTAACAAATTTAACCCCAGCAAATTCTCTCCACAGTTCGAAGTCAGAAGGAAAGGGCAATGGTCCGTAAAGGGACCGAAGGAAACAGACACCGGCGAAGAAACCGGACAGACAATTGGTATACCAGAAAACCCTACAGAAACATTTGTTTGCCCTGACAGTGGAATGTTTGGAACCCGGGAATGATCAATGGAGCACTTCTGTGCTCCAGTGTCTATCAAAAACTGATGTTTCCTATTCCCCACTAACAATTCAACGTAGGGACCTTTCTGATTAACGGGAATAGGTGAAGGTTCCAAACCCTGCTTCGGGCAGTCCTAACGAAACAAAATGTCATCGGAAGGAAACTCTTCAGAAAGGTAGGCAGCAGAAGGGTGCTCAAATATGTTTCTTGCGTCCACACTCGAAGTCTGATTTTCCAGTGAAAAAGGTTGCTGTGGATCTTGTGAAAGGTGACCTCTATCAGGGCCCCCTGCTCCAGGGCGACCTCTAGGTCGTCTACCCATACTCCCAAACGCATTGTTTGACCTTTGTCGAAGGACGGGGCACTGTGCTCGCCAATGACCTTCCTGGCGGCAATAGGCACATTGATTAACATTTACAGGACCCAAAGGAGCGTTTCCTTTTGGGACATACTGACCTCTGGTCTGTGACGTACCTCCTCTGGGATTTCTAACAATTTGTTGTAACAATACTTTAGTCTTCAAATCTCCTTTCCTCTTCTCTATTTTCTCTTTTTTATTATTCACATGGTTCTCATAATACTGAGCCATGTGCAAAACTTCAGATTGGGACTTCTCCTGCCAAGCGCTCTCAAACAACCTTTTTCCAGACTCTGTGCCCAAGTCCTGTCCACTGAAGTCAGAGAATACCTGTTTGAATCTATTAAAGAATTCGGTGGCACCTTCAGTTTTTCCTTGAACACAGGCCGTAAGCTTGTCCCAAATAATTCTTTTCTCTGGAATTATAGTTTTCAATTTTGCGACAAAGTAAGTATTACCTGAGGTGGTTTCTCACCAGCTGGTCTTTCCTTATCAAACCTAGTCATGTTAGCCCACGTATCTCCCAACCCTGGCACATCGTCTATTGTCCGAACCTGCTTCCATAAATCTACGGGTAGGAGTACAGGGAATAGCAAGTCAATATCACTTAAGGTGAACACAGAGGACTGCAAAACGGACTCTATCTCTTTGTAAAACCCTGTCGAGTTTTTCCTGATATCGCGAATTGATTGTCTAATAGTGTTCACTTCCTGTCGTGAGAACGGGACGTGAACAAATTGTGATACATAATGTGCAGGGATATCCACAGCTGGTGCACCAGTCCCAGCGTGAGTGGGAATCTCAACTTTTGGGACAAATGTCAGAGGAACCTCTCTCATAGGCAAATGAGATATAGGTAACTCTGACCGCTTACTAAGCAACAGAGCCAGGTCGAGCGCTAAGGCAGTCGAAGAAGTGTCGGGCGAAAAAGCCCTTTTACAAATTCTGAATAACTCTATAGGACAACTAACCTTCTTCCTTACACATTCTTCCTGCAGGTACTGTACCATTACCTGAATCACCTTCCTCTGCATTTCTACTGTATACTGACTATACGTGCAATATACTTCATCTGGCGGTATCGATGAATCTGAGATCCATCGAATCGCATCTTTGGTACAAATTCGTACTTCCTCAAGTGCCGATCTACGACACGGAAGGAACCGTTTCTGCACATACATACTGTCGTCTTCATCATCCTCATCTCGTGATTTCTCAAAGTCCCTCCTATACTCAAACAATCTTTCAACATGACCATGTACTTTCTCCTCTGTGTCCCTCGAAAGTGCTAAAGCATTTAGATCCCTCAACCCTTGTGGGAGATCCGAATTTTGTAATCTACCCCACATCACACATAAATGAATCCTCAGCCCTTCGATAAAAACATTTTTCTCGGGAAAATTGTTCAAATTTGATAATGTGGAAAAAACGTTAACTTGATCACCTTTCTCCATACAGTGCTTAGCCCATGCAAATAATTCCCGTTTCTTGCCTGCGGAAACAGTATTACGAGTGACAATCTTTGACCCCGCACCCTGATCAACTTCAGTCAACACAAAACCACTCGGGAGCGGAGGTGGGGGCAAATTCAATGGGGGTGCAACTATCGGCGCAAGAGGAAGGGGTGGCGGAATAGGTGGAGGAACAACAACTAAAGGAATATGAACAATAGGTTGTACAGGGGGAACAGGAATAACAGCAGGAACAACAGCAGGAATTGGCAGGGCACCCGGGAGAGGATCATACGGAGGTGGCGCAGAGGCACCAGGCCTGCGTTCGTTTAACAATGTTTCAATAAATTCTTCAGAAACATGGAAATCTTTAGAGGGATACATTTTCTGGATACCTAGTGAGAAAGCCCTTTTCATATTTTTGACTGACTCCAAATATTTTTTCTTATCATATAACAACGCCCTTTCGGCATTTGTTTTATGACGGCGTGCATGTTTATCCCTACTTTTAAGCTGCTGTAACGCTTCTTTTTTCCAATTCTGCAAAACATGAAATGCTGCAGGTCTGGCCTTCTTCTTTAGCAAGACCGATTCTAGGTATTCAATACGGGGGATCTCGAAACTACCATTGATTGCTCACTGAAATTCGGAGGCATGTCTGGTTTGTCTGTGCCAAATATCATTAAATACTGTACTTCCAATGCCATACTTACAGTACATAGTACATGCCGGCGACCTCTCCTGTGGTGCCGGGCAGCTAAATTCCAAAGATTGTCGATCGCTGCTGAACAGAGCCCGCAACAGCTAGACAATTTCCCAGGCATTTCACAAAAAATTGGTGTTACCTGGTCAGTAATTGTGTCTGCAGATACAATACGCCAAATTCAAATTGTCAGGGTTAAATTAAGAGCCGGGTCACGACTGCACCTGACCAAACCTAAGGAGGACCGTACGGTTTACCAAAGAACTTAACTAACGAATTTTACCTTGTGTTTGGTGGTTTTGACAAATCTGCCCACCTCAAAAAATGGACCCTCGTCAAGATGCCGTGTCAGACCACACGACTATCGTCCAAGGATCGGACCATGCAGCGCTGCCGAGGTATCGGGTCTCGTTCAGTTGGGCCCGCAGTATCACACCGTCCGATCCCGGTTCGATAGTCTGCGTCAACCTTCAATGATCCGGCATCAATCTTGAGGGTCCCTGTTCAGGCGCCAACTGTGAAAACATAAAAATAATATGAGGCCGGGAAGCCCAAAAAGAAACACACCAACACAGGTTACAAAGAACATACAAGTGCTTTATTTAAAAGCTACAACAGTTACCAAAGTCAATTGACAAACGGATTGCTATTCGGCTCTCAGAGTAACGTAACGAACTTCAACGAAGGTTCGATGCATTAGTATGAGACCGTACATTAGAATACTTGGGTCTTTTATATGATTTGTCCAGCCCTTGGCCAACCTTCTCGCGGGTTAACCATTATAGGAGTCGGGCCTATGGGTTCCTAACCAGGTCAATCCTATAATATATGCATTTTGATTAGTTTTACTGATATAGTTGTACATTTGCATATAGGTCAACAGTAGGACAGGGTCTCAGTTTGCGACCCCGACAAGTGGCCTGCAGGCATATTAATTATTCGTGTGTACGGAGGTCACAACGGCCAGAATCTTACTCAGAATGTCATTCGGCCTCCATTTTGATGTTCAGGGTGACTTTCACATTACAAGAGAACCTAAAATGGCGGCTTAATCCAAGATGGCGACTTACATTACTTTCTCTAAGGTCAAGACCTTCCCGTGGAGTTTGTTCGCATATGATGTTTAGACAACTTGGCGTAGGCCAATACACATACAATTGTTGCGATATGAGGCATAATATTGTTTCAATTCCGACAATGGAACATGGATTGCCAGAACTCTTTATTTGCTAAAGGCTGCGTTGTGTTCAGCACCAGTTTTGGCTCACCAAATTACGAAAAAGGCTTTATTTTGTATGTGCATGAGCAAGATGGGTATGCTTTGGCCAGAGGCATTGCTGGGGTGGGTTTAAGGGGGCGAAAGCCCCTGGTCTTTTGGTTGTAACCCCAGATAGAATCTAAGGAGCGACAACCAAAAGTCTAGCTAGCCCCCAGTCTCAACAGTTCCGACATTAGTATAGCTCCGGTTCTTTTCCAGACCTAGCAACACCCCTGGCTGTCTTGGCAGAGGCACATGGGGAAGAATAGGCTGTGAGGCTATTTTTCCTCCATGTTAGACCCTGTTGCATGTGCTTTGCCAAGATGTTTGAGAGCTGTAGCTGCTGCTGCATCCGTAAAACAAATTGAGGGTATGGTTTTAGGTCACTCTTTAACCCTGATGGTACCCACTCCATAGACATTCTATTAAACAGAACGCAGACTCAACATCTCACATCAGCTCATCTAACAAGGTACGAGCTGATTCTATTTGCTCTCAATATCCAAATTAAGAGATGTTGTTCATTGAATCCGTCTGAACTATTGCTTTTGCCACAAGAGACGGACTGCAGTGACAAGATGTCATATGATTGCCTTTATGTTACAGAACAAGAAACCAAGGGCAGAAATGATTTGACTAATACACCCTTAAAGAATCCACAAGGGAGAGCTATTTTGTGATGGCTCCCGTTTCAAGCTACCAGATGGTACATCCACCGCTGCTTATGCAATAACCACATTAAACACTGTTGTAGAGAGCAAATGAATTCTGTATAATTCTGCGCAAGCTGAAAAGAATATTGCATTAACTAGAGCTTGTGAAATTTCTGAAGGGCTTAGTGTAAACATATATACAGATAGCCAGTATGCATTCGGGGTGGTTCATAATTTTGGCCGACTATGGGCTGACAGGGGATTCTTGACATCACATGGAACAGAAATTCAACATGGTTGCAGTCAGCACTTGCACTTCCTACATAACTAGCAAAAATGAAGTGCGCCGCACACCAGAAAATGACGGGCGATGTAGGAAAAGAAAAATGCTTTTGCTGACAGAATAGCCAAACAGACTGCTACTGATCTGCACTCGAAAACTTATGTGCTCGATTCAGCGAGATGGGTTACTGATACTTGCATGATGGACCAAGGGATTAGCAGTGTAAAAGAAATTTAGGCTGAAGCTACCCTGGAAGAAATCAAACAGTGGGCTGAGAGTCCAGCGGGTCTAGATGATGAGGGCTGTGGGGTGGACAATGAGAAACAGCGAAGGATGCTCCCCAACACCTATGTCACTGCTATAGTCACCATAGCTCATGGCCCAACACAGATATGTGCTAAAAAGATTTGTCAACAGTTAGATCCCGTCTGGCATAACGCTAATATCCAGAAAGCCACTGAATGCCTGGTCCAGAATTGCATGATATGTTTACAACATAACATTGTGAAGGGAACACCGACACCAAAGGGCAGTTTTGGTCCACCCTCCATGCCGTTCAAAGTGATTAATTTTGATTACGTTGAGATGGAACGTTGCCAGAACTACAAATATGTATTGGTAGTAGTTTGAGCCTTTAGCAAATGGGTTGAGACGTTCCCACTGAAAGACACCACAGCAATGTCGACAGCAAATACCATGCATAAGGAATATTTTCCTAGGTTTGGCTTGCTGAGAGTAATTTAGTCCGACAATGGGCCACAGTTTATCGCTGCTGTCATCCTGCAAGTATGCGCGGCATTACAGATAAACGTTTCCACTCCACCAGACAGGCTCAGAGTGCCGGCCTGGTGGAACGCCACAATGGTATTTTGAAGAATAAACTTGCTAAAGTGTGTGCACACAGCAATCTTAAATGGCCTGACGCTTTGCCAATAGCCTTACTGTCGATGTGGACGACCGCACAGTCAAAAACAGGGCTCTCCCCCTATGAGATTGTCATGGGGAGACCAGCCAATGTATGGAATGCACAGAGACCAAAACGATTGAGGGACATTGAATATCCGCTTTTGTTTGACTATTGTGATCAGTTGACTCAAAACTTGCGTTTGATTCACCAACAGGTACGAGCAGCCCTCCCTGTAAAATATGAGGGTCCAGGTCACCGACTCCGATCAGGGGAGTGTGTCTTTGTGAAGAATTTTGAGAGCGGCACCTGTCTTGCACCTCAATGGAAGGGGCTTTACCATATTCTTTTGGCTACACAAACAGCTGTACGAGTGAGTGGCAAGAGACACTGGATCAACGCAACGCATGTGAAAGGAGTTCCTCTTCCTTTGCCATATGGCAAATGGGATGAGAAGAAAATTGATGATCCCGACGCGTCCAGTGAGCCAGCTCTGAGCAACACCGAGGATACCAAGTGTAATACCAAGTTGCTTCCTGAGCCAGTGGGGCCTGGGGAGACTGCACTTTTTCTTCACCATCGACTGACGTTGCGTCTTCATCCTCTTCAGAGAATGACAATGCACTGTTTACTGACCGTTCTGTACCTGGTGTTTCAAGCTACAATCTGCGACCACAAAACAGGATTTCGATTTAGGGCCTAACATTACATTTTGTAGTAGAATAGGAAAGTGCAGCTAGGATTCTGCACCCACAAGAAACCCACAAAAAACAACGTTGAGCGAGTCCGTCGTCATTCCTCTGCTGTGATAAGATGCAGGGACCGGCAAAGCTACTTCAAGCAAGATTGGCCACGTGGTGAAGTGCAACCTATGGATGAACCAAATAAAAGCCTAACATTGAGGCTTCTTAGCGGACACTGATAAACTATGCCTGTGTTTGGGGCCGCTCGTACTAGTGAGGATACTGACCGTTTTTATGATGATGGGCCTGTCTATCAGGGGCCATGGTCCCTAAGACCTGTAAGTGATTTAAATCCGGCACACACCCAAGTCAAGCCCAGCATGTAGCGCACAACTGAAACCCTTATTTATTTTTATCTATAAGCTCAATATTCTGAACGATATACCACTCATATCACACCCTTCTCATGAGACCCCCCCGGTAACACTGAACCAAGAATCAGGCTAGTTTGCAAAGGTAAATATTTATTTGTGTATTGAAGATTTAATCACAGTATATTTTAATAGGTAAAGAACAATCACCAAAGAGGTGCCACAACACAGAATAATATCTTTTAATGCACTGGGAATCAAGTAATGAGCACCAAAAACATATGCAGCACAGAAAAGGATAGTTTTGTGTTGGTGTGGATAGATGGCACTATGGTTAGAGGTTCCCCCTGCAACACCCCTCAACCCCCCCGATTGGCAATTAAATAGATGTGAGGAGAGAGCAGGTATTTGGAATAGCACAAATCAAAAAGAATCTCAGTCCCACCTTCCCCTTCAAACACCAGAGAAAAACGGAATTGACTTTTCAGCTGTTAGAACGGCTTTAAATATTGTTTTTTAGAATTGACTGGGCAAAAACACCAAATGTGATCAAAAATACTTAAATTCTTGTAAATTCCTACGGCAGCCGCTTTGAACAGTTGCACACAATCACAAACAATGATTTAGTCCAAAGAAAGCATTTGAAATCTCAAAGTCCAAGTAGGAAACAATTTAAAGCTATGTCACACGTGTATCTTTCAGAATTGTAATTCACGGCAAACTTTTCCTTACGCGATATTCGCAATAACGGGCGAATCGCACTATTTTATGGATGTTAGGTACAAGTAGGAGTTGAAATTTCGTTGCATCATAAAAACCAAGGGAGTTATAGAGGTTTTAGTAAAGGTCATTTTTGTAAAATAGGCGCGAGAATGGAAAACAGAAATGCACTTTTGAAACTGAAAGATGGTTTTGATTCCACTAGATTATGACTATGAAAAAGAGAATGTCACACGTGAATTTCCACAGTTACGTGGCCAGCGTAACCCTTCGCGTGTGATACTCTAGTTTCCGTTCTGGGATTTATACTTTTCTTACTTAAAATCACTAATGACTTATGATTTTATAAAACAAATGAGAAAAATCAGCGCAAGAAAGCTACTGACAATACTATGATTCTTAACTTACAGATAGGATGAACTGAGATTGGGATAAGAATATGCAGAGATATTAGGGTCACTTTTCTTCCTATTAATACTTACAAAATAAGTTATTAGATTGGACCGTCAGCCACAACATGGGGAAAGGGGATTGGGCTGGTATATACATCCACTCCCTCCAACTACGGCTTGTTATGCTTCACTAAGGGCATTATTCTTTGGTAGATGAAATGATAGTGTCACTGGAAATTTTGATGGTACAAACCTCAATGAGTTTGAAAGACAGGTTTTGGCATCTCTTGGGTGTTCCATGTTTGCAAATAGGAGCAAGCTAAATGTTGCTTCTGCTAGGCCTTCTGATAGACTCTCCAGACCCTATCAATCCATGATTACCTTCAAAATAGCTCCCGTAGGTAATAGGGATGCCATGCCTCCTTCTTATACAATTAACCATAGTCCACACTCTGTCCCATTTTGTATACAAAGAGAGGGCTCCCAGCCAATGGGTACATTTGAGGGATGTACGAGTACTGCTGTACTAACCAGTGAGGATAGACCTCTTTACGTAGGGGATCCCGTATATTTTGTTTGTGGCAATGAAGCATATCCATGGTTGCCAACTGACTGGAAGGGTAGCTGTTATTTAGGGATACTTTTACCAGGTGTGTATGTCGCCACCACTGCAGAAGTCTCTAGAACTCGTCCCAGATGGGATGAGGATGGTGACACTCATTTACAGATTCTGGGTGACATTGCTAAATCCTTTATACCATTCTGGGGACAAATAATAAACTCCCAAGCTATTAGGAAATTGGCCTGGGTTGTAGAGAAAACCATCAATAAAACTACTGTCATCCTATCTAATATGACACTAGAGCAAAAGGCTATCAGATTAGTGGCTCTTCAAAATAGAATGGTGCTAGACACCATTCTAGCTGAGCGTGGTGGAGTGTGCAAAATGGTGGGATCCGCATGTTGTGTTTTATGTACCTGATTCCTCCCCCACCATATTTAAAGCAATAAAGAAATTGCACACCTTGAGCACTGAAGTACACGTTCCAGAGGGAAACTGGAATTTTGGCACATGGTTCTGGGACCTGTTACAAACTTGGGGCTGGAAAATATTTACATATATTATATTTACATATATTTATATATTTAGGATGGTGATCCTTGGCATTGTACAGTTTTGTTGTTGCATACAGTGTCTTCCTGTCAATTTTCCATGATAGGGGGGAGTTGTGCAAAAGAGGTTCATAAACTAAAACCTAAGACACATATGCTGGGAAAAATTACTAATGCCTTGGTAAAGCAGGATGTGACCATAAAATAATTCATGGCAATGTTTATGAAGATAGCAATTCAGGATGTTCTGATGATATGTGTTTTTCAGATGGTGCTGATGTTTGAGTAATGCTCTTAGCTTAGGCCAAAAGGAGGGTTTGTGAAAATGTATTTGACATAATACCGCCTGATAGTAAATATTGGCCTAAGCACATTCGCATCGCACTGTAATATCACAATAAATGAACCTGAAACAGGCTGGTTACGCTGCCATTTTGATTTGTCCTCCATTTTAATTGCCTCCTGCTTTCTCTTCCATGTTCAGAATGTGTGTTTTCGGCTTCGACAGAGCAAGAGGAACCTTGTGCTGCTTTATTATGTTAACATGGATAAGAATGTTGAAGCTGCTAAGGTGGTTTATTAATCTTTCACTGAAGAACCTTGAAGCTAAACAAAAGCTGTCCTAATCAGTAATTTAGATACCATCTGTCCCAACAGTGCCTTCCCCGTTCAAACAGCAAAGTAAAATAATGAATAGCTAAAAGTGTTCGTCTGCAGAAATCCTTGTTTTCTCGATTTTAAGCTCAAGAACAAATGGTAGATAAATATAAGCGAGTAAAATGAGAAATGTTAATTTGTGTCTGGTATTTGCAAAACATGTGAATTGTTTGATGGAAAACAGCAAACTATGCAAAGATGTTTGAGTGTGAATTAGTTATGTAATTAGGTCACGAACCCTAGGTTATGTATTACGTGAAGAGGAGTTGGACAATGTGTCCAATGCTGTGAAGATTTTGGATAAATAATGTGTACTTTTGGAATGTTCAGGACTCTCTCATCTCACTGTGTCTGCTTGCACACATTGTGGGGTATTGAGAACCAAGCCCATGCTTGTCTAATAAATACAATTGTAACTTTGACCTCGTGACTGGCGTATTTCTATTAAATGGTAGTAAGCCTTGATATTTTTAATCTTTCAAGACGAGGCAAGGGAGGGGGAACAGAGGGAAGGCAGACAACGATCCTACTAGGCCAGGTGTCATTCAGATCGTGCAAGTGAATGGGAAGGGAGAAAGGGGGAATTGCAAGGGAAAGGGGGAGGGTACAGTGCAGTACTTGGGATAATACAATAAATAACAATAAGTAAAGAACGGCCAGCAGGTGGCAAGTGCAAGGGTAAAGGGTAAGTGCAATCGTCAGGTGTCAAGTGCTGGTAGTGGGACTGTAGGGATACAGAAACAGTCCTCAAGTACAGGGGTTGCCAGGAAGGCAGTACAGGCGTGCAACTGGCGGGGTAGGGGACCTGGGCCCAAGATCAGAGGGTGGCCAGGTAACCAGTGCAGTTTCAGTGTCAGCCATGGAGTCAGCAGGGGAGAGGAGGAAAAAAAGCATAAGCAAAGAGAAATCTTTTGAGGTGCTCCCAGAACTGGATAGGATTCTCCTCAAGTTTCAGAGATGCAGGGAGGCTGTTCCAGAGGGAGGCCCCAGCCAGAGAAAGAGATCTACCACCAACACGTTGCTTGAAGAAGCCACTGACCCTGAGGGAGTTCGAGGCAGATGAGCGAAGAGCTTGAGAAGGAAGATATTTAAGAAGAGTGAGTTGAAGATATTGAGGCCCCAGGCCCTAGAAGGCGTTGTGGACAATGCAAAAGGTATTGAACTTAACCCTTCCAGCCACTGGGAGCCAGTACAGAGATATCAGTCCTGGAGAGATACGATCCCTGGGCTTGAGGCCAACAACAATTCTTGCAGTCCTGTTCTGGATGAGTTACATAGATTTAGAAAGAGGCTGTTGCAATAGTCCCGCCGAGAGAGAACCAGAGCTCTGGAGACAGTGAGCTTCTGGGGGAAGGAGAGGAAAGGAAGAATACATCTGAGGAGGTGCAGCTGGTAGTGTGACTTCTTAGCGATGTTGGAGATGTGAGGAGAGGAGTGTGTGGAGTCGAAGTTGATCCCAAGGTTTTAAGCCTCACAGGTGGGAGCAGGAAGAGGGCCAAGAGAGGCCAGCCAGAGCAGAGAGTGACAGGAAAGGAGGGTGTGGCATTAAGGCAGAGATCATTGGCAGAACATCACTCCTGGATGGTGGACAGTCAGAGATGAGAGAGGGAGAAGAGGTGGCTGAGGGTAGCCTGAAAATTAGCTGTCATCCGCATAGCACTAGAAGTTGGGGAAGAGCACTGCAATGCGGTGGGCAAGAAGTGCCAAGTACATGGAGCATGGCTTGGTAATGAGAAGGGCCTGCCAGCACCTGCGTACTGCTTATTGTGAACGCTGCAGGGGGAGGAGGTGGCAGCGCAGCTTGCACCAGTTACTCTCTTTTATTCCCCCAGTAGAAGCCTGTTATAGGGCAGCCCCACTTGGGCATAGCTGGAAGGGATAAGGTGGATTAGGTGAGCTAGGAAAGTCAAAAAGTGCACAACCTTCTAGTTTATATACTTATATTTTCATCACCTGGGGTAGACAATTGCCTAATCCCAGTTTTTCATTGCTGTCACTAGGAGGCAGACTACACAGGTACGAGCATGACAGGGAGCAGCTTATAACCCATTCAGGGTTGATGGAATAAATTGCTTACAATTATTGTGATTGACTTTCTGGGGGTTGGATTGCCATCACTTAGTAAGGAGTGTGGTCATGTCTATTGGCTAGGTCAATGCTTGTTTTAGATGGGGACTCTTTGGTTGACTACAATCATGCTCCTTGAATGAAAACACCTGGTCTGCTTTATAAGGAATTGGCCCCTCGGGTTCACACGGTGCTCAAAGTGTAAAGAACAAAGTAGTGAAACGATGTTCCCTCTGGACCCGCCCTCCCCCCATTCAACCACATACCTGGGTCCTTTCCTTCCTCCACTCCATCCAGCAACATTAATAGTTCTAGTAAGACTGAAGAAAAAACACGAAAGAAAAGGCATTTAAATTACCCCCATTTTTGTTTCAGTGTCACCCTCAGCATGCACCTGTATGCAGCCTCCCTTACACCACCCACCTTTCGCACCTCTTAAAGAACTTGCCCAGCTACACACACCCACCCCTCTCATTGCCTGCAAACAAGGCTGAGCCTACAGCCAGTGTCTTAAGTGGCACTACAAAATGAGCTGGAGCTCATCAAGGGGGCGTGGCCTAATGGCGAGGGTCATCTGCTGGCTCATTAGACCATGCCCCTTGATGAGCCCCGGCTCAATGGGCTACTGGCACCCCTGCCAGGCAGCCTTTTGTAGAGATCAGCATCTCCCCATCGGGGAGAGGGGGAGAGGTTGCTGAACTCTGCATTTATTTTCTATAGGATTGCCTGGCCGGGGGAAGCCCTCGCCTATTCAGCCTTAAGGGTGGCGCTGCCGCTCACCAGCTGGGGAGGGGCACCGTCACCATTAAGGTTGAAAGGGTGAGGCCCGCTGGAAAGTGAGGCCGTTTTCCTGAAGACTGAAACTCCCGCAAATGCACAGGAGCTTCAGTATTTAGAAAACAAGCCCTCTGCTTCCAGCGGCCTCATGTTTTCTCCGTAATGGTGGCGCTGGCCCACAGCCATCTCTTGCTTAAAGGGGTGCCTCGCAGGTGCGGCGCCACCATTATGGCTGAAAGGCATTTTTTTATGAAGCCTGAAGCACTCGCACACGAGCAAGCGCTCAGGCTTTAGATAAAAAGCCTTTTCGTGTAGTGGCCAGGGCTGCCAGGGCAGATTAGTGGGCCCGAGCAGGGCCCCGCCCCAAAACGAGATTTTAGAGCCCACTTGAAGCCCTGCCTACAGCCATTCATTTGCATTTTGCTGTAGCTGTGCTTTTTGGCTGCCTGGAAAGGGGTTCTATATCGCAAGCAGTCGATTAAATAACGCAAAATCCAGCACCTCTGAGATAGATTCAATGTGATGTTACTCTAGCTTCATACCCGCAGCGCTCAGATTCGAGGCCTCTGTAGAGGTGAAGTTTAAAAGAAACAGGCCCTCATTACGAGCATGGCGGTCTGGGAAGTACGGTACCGGTAAGCATACTGGTACCGTACTTCCCGGTCCACCATACTACGGGCTGTGCTCGCGGGAACCGTTTCACCCGCCCAGTTTTTCCTTTTCGGTGTAACGGCACCCGCGAGCAGAGCACATCAGATGCACCGGCACAACTCTGAATGTGCTGGTGCATCAGATTTCCCCATCCCCATTCAGCCCTATGGGGACGTCTGATGCACCAGTACATTCAGAGTTGTCACAGTGCATCTGACGTGCTCTGCTACAGACACCTGCAAATGGGCAATTACTGGGTCCACTGCACTCGGCATGAGCCAGTTCTTGCCCATTCACGGGTGCCGGAAAAAATGCAACTCCGGCAGCAGCCCTGCCGTTTTTAACGGCATGGCTACCGCCAGAGTTGTAATGAGGGCCACACTCTCTTTTTTAAAGTTGCTATCCTGGAACGATATTCTCGGTCTCATAAAGTAAAGGAACGATGAAGGATTGCCCTGGAACAGTAAGGGAACGTCGTACCCTTTAGTTCCCGCCCACTTTGACCTCCAGGTTCACACGCCTTTATGCCAGAGATTCTGAAAATAAAGCTCCTCCGTCACCGTGCTCTCTGTGGTATAGTGTGGGATAGAACGAGACACAAAAAGAAAGGTCTGCCATAAGACACAAATTTCAAATACTCGCATGGAACATCTTCAGAAGGATTTAGTACTTCTTAACTGCGGGGCACAGTGTGAAACCCAACTATCCACCCCATATCTCCACAGGGAGTCAGAAACACTACGTCCTAGTAAAATAGTTGCAGAGAACGTACAGCTTGAAAAGCTTATGTAAAAAAAAAAAAAAAAAAAACATGATGATCCGTACCAGATCAGGTTTACCAAACAAGATTCTTTCGTTGCATTTCACCAGGTAACATCGCTTTAACTCAGTTAGAGAGCAAACGTAAGGACCATATAATTGAACCTTCTTTTCCCTTCTCAGGCGACAATGACCCGAAGGCCCAACTCTTGATTTGACCAGAAATATAAATATATCCGTGTTGCATTATCGTTAAAAAATGAGAAGCTGCAGAGCTGCATGTCAAAAAAGTGATAGCTAGCAGACTACCGCCCTGCTAATAATGTGGCCGAAGACAGATTGGCAATACATATTTGTGCACTGGAGAAGCGCTAGCGCCATCTTGTGGCGGGAGAGGGAGGCATCCTTTCCTTTCACCGTCATTGCAGACTGCAAGCTGTCCATAAACATCAAGCCATGTCATTATTCATACATCAACAAAGAGACATCTGGGAGTTTGATAGCTGCTGCCAGAACCCACTAATGCAACTGCTCTAATATTCTGCTCCTCTGCTCAGCCGCAGCACGCCATTCAATAAACAGCACCAGGCTCTCTGCGAAACCATTCAGACCGACACGCTTTTTATTGTTCGCAAAGGTAGGGTCGCTTCGATCACGCAAAAGTACAGCTGAGAAGAAGCACGTGAGGTTCTCAACAAAATAAAAGCACAAGAGGTACTGGAAAACATTGTCGGGCTTTCCAAATACCAGAGGACACACGGTACATTATATCCATCTGATTTTAAATGCTGGAAATGTTTTTGTTAAAGTTAGGTACGTGCAGAAACGTGACTTCATATGTTGGCCATATGAAAGGTTTTGAGGTTTCAGATTTAAACACACATTAGCAAAGCCAAGTGTTTTGCTTTTGTGCTCTGCTTTTCCTCCAGACATGGGCTAGGCGTTTTCCAACTATCTAATAGCTATAGAGAAGCCAAAATGGTTGGCTTTGCCAGTGCGTATTGTTCCCACGACTTCAGTGCAAGGAGCAAATGTGAGGACACACATTGCATATGAACCATGTGGCTGAGATCAGGCTTGGTGAAGACATTTTTAGTACACTAGCTGTTCTTTTTTATTACAGCTGCAATTAAGCCATTAACTATAAGAAGACTGCATAGACATAACACTAGGAGGCCCATACAGCAAAAAGTGTGTTGTTACTTCGTGATGGAGCTAGTTCAAATAGATCCTGTGAGGGTGTGTTGTGTGTGGGTAGTGGAAGACAGTGGTGGGGAATATCCATGAGGATTAGCATGGTAGTGGGGGGTTAATTGGTGGGTTAAAAGGCACACAACACCCACAAACTGTGAGTCCCTTCTCACACAATATCTCCCTCATATTGGTAATCCAATGCAATCGTTTTGGCTTGTAGGTGTCACCGTAGCCCCAACTAATAGCCAAAACTAAAAAGAGATATGATGTGTGTGCCTGAATGAGACATGCTTATATTTCAACTGTATGAACAGGAGCGGCAACAGAAGGGAAGTTAAATAGAGGGTGATACATATTTAGGAAAAACATTGAGTCACCTTCATTCACCGGATGAGAGAATAACTAGTAACAGGAAAGCAACATTCTGTGTTGCACTTATTGTTTTCAAAGTTTTAAGTTCAAAGCATTTGACTATCCGGTAATGAACTTGATGGGATGCAATGAAACAAATAGGAATTTGGGAATGCATTATTCCACAGGGTGCCCTGACATCCGCAATCTCACAACCTATTCTGCAACCTCACTTATTCTACTTGCCTCCACCCCTGTCCATTGGTGACACCATCACAATTCTACTGGTAAGTAATGTGAAAGCATCAAAAAGGCAGGGGTAGCAGAAAATACATCACACACCTTTTGACACTGGTGACATCAAAGAGAATGATGACATGTGACCTTTCACTCAAATGCCATCACAGGAGGAAGTGACATCAGTTCCAAAACAAGTTGATAAAACACAAGTATTGCCAAGTCAGATAAAATGCACTGTAAGTAAGAAGCACAACTGCTTTTTTACACTGAGAAGTTTAATTAAAAAAACACATCCTACTTTTCAAAATCTGTCCAAGATGAGGAAATACATATTGCTTTAATTCACCGACTAATTAAATTATTTTAAAAGTTTTAAAACATTTTGCCATTTTTCCTTCCTCATAATGAATTCATTAGGGAGATGTATCATGTTGTTACATTCTTTTGAATGTGAAGAATCACCAAATGATTTGATCGTTCCTGGCTCGTAGTTGTTGTCTAATAACCTTTCAGTCTGCTTAAAGTTCTGAAGTGTGTGTTGTGCCTGGGAATCAGAAAGACAACTTTATTAGAATGCCACCTTCTGATGAGAGCTTTCTGAGGCTTCAAACATTGTCCTAGTTCAAAAAACATATTCTTTCAATGGGCCTCATCACAGGGTGGGCGGAGCAGTAAAAATGCGGCAGTGATGCTTTTACCGCTGCATTACCGCTCTGCCCAATCCTGAGTTTGGGTGGAAAGTTGGGAGATTCACCGTCCTACAGCTTTGAGCAGGAGGTAAATCTGCCAATTTTCTGCCCATTTTCGGCGCATTTACCACAGCACAATTTGCGCTGCGGTAAATGCACTGAAAATGCCCCATAGAGTTCTATCGACTCTGACTAAAATGGGGATTTACAGCCTTACCGCGATTCAGAATCCAGCGCTAATACTGCCAGACCGAGTTGCGGTAACGCTATTTGTGTTTGGCAGTATCCCGGCAGAGTTACCGCCAGGATACCGCCCAACTTGTGATGACCCCCAATGTATGTTGGGGTGAACCCTGTCTGGGAGGAATACATGTAATCCTTCCACAGCTGAACTGGACCCATGGGGCTGACGCATGTGCGAGATCAATTGAATGTGGCTGGGATGATTCTGAAAGAGTGGCCACCATACCCTAACTCACATATGGCTTATATGTACAGCTGCGGGACAACATTTTCCATGTTATGTCATTTTTGGAAAAGGGGTGCATATTTCAAATGCTGCTCCAATGCTGCAGAGACTTGGGTGTCACTGCAGCTGTCAAGAGGGCATCTGTTGTTTCTGAACCTGCTCTGTGTCACTGGTAGAGCGGGTGCTGAAAATCAGGATACTGACGTAGCAGGGCACAGATACACACTGTGCTTTGACATGGAGCTTATGCAAGGGGAATCCAATTGGTGCATTTCCCTTTCATAGATGGAATTTATCCCCATCATTTTATTATTTATTTAATAAAAATCATACCCTTGCCAGATGGCAATTCATCACAATGAGCTTCCTTCATCTAGCTATCTTAGAGGTTTGTATTTAGGAGGAAGTGAAGACTCGTCAAAACTGAGACTACCGGTTTCCACCAATATGCTTTCCTGAAAGTTGTCAAGGAGCACCACTAAGAAAGGCCATGCCATGTGTTTACTTAGAACAGTTGATAAAGACTAGTCTTGACTTGGAATCTTGGCAGTTAGAAGTAAATATTAAGACTATATTCAATCAGAAGAAAGTGAAGAAAGATTGCAGTTGCGCTGAATAACCATTGCATGTTGGGTGTAACCGATGCAGGCTAGATACATTGCTGAGTTTAAAAGGGCAGTCAAGACCCACCTTTTCAATCTTGACCCGGATTAAATCTAATTATCGCCCGTTTGAACTCAGTAACATTCTCGTATGTTTGTAATGTAAAATCAAATCAAATCTTGAGACTAAGTGCTTCTTTAGAGTAACCAGTGCTTCTTGAACCAAAATCACCTAGCAGGGTTTAACTGAATTCAACCAGACATACAATCATGGCTGAGTTGCTTCCCAGTGATTGAACTCATATTATCTTCAGTGTGCAGCTTATTTTGCGGCGCGCGTGCAATGAAGTTGGACACAATTGAAATTCTTGAATTTCTCTATTCATTTTGTCGATATCCAGACTGAATTAATAAGATCTTTAATTATAAAACATTATCGACAAGTAAGCAGTTATGCTTTTCAGGGCACTGGGGGTGACAAGGTTCAGTGAGTGGGCAGCGTAGTGCATGAGTACAGCTCGCCGATCATGCCCTCTGACTCTTGATTCAAGCCCCCATCTATTTGCCCGACATTTTACTCGCTCCCTCAAAACATTGACCTGAACAATCACAAGATGGCAGCTCAATTCTTAAAAGATCTTCAAACTTTTTAAAGAGCGACGCAGCATCTGTCGTAGTAGTGCGGTAAAATCCCATATACTTTTCATTGGTCTCCCAATATCCAGCTGAATAGGACCTCCAGGAAAAACCTATCTGTTTGCGTTGGGACAGAACTGCAGTCTCGTCCATGAGACTAGTGTAATATTTGCCACTTTTACCTTTCTTGCAACTGGTGATGATTTATTTCATTGCAGTATGTGGTAGACAGGTATACGGTGCAGTTCAGGCACTGGTTTAACTCATCTGAATCCGTACTGCACAAACCAAACGGAAGTCGAAATCCATGCCAACCCTTGCTTACACAGGAAGTAAACAATACTTACACATTGTAAGCGTTGCATCTCGTTCGGCTTGCTTTTCTTTCTTAGGACTCGGCGGCTTGAGCCGTGCATGTTTCATGACACTTTCTTTGTGACAGAAGGATTTTGCATGTGTTTTAAAAGGAATGTTTAACTGCGAGAGTGGGCGGAGCCTACAATGATTTCCTATGGGAATTCAGGACGAACATACTCGACCTTAGCACTTAAGGGGACTGTGCCTGTTTGCAGTCTTGATTCCCCCCAATGTAGCAATAGCTTTTGCAGCTTTTGTAGAAAAATGCAGGCAGTGTACACATCGAACAAAATGCTTTATCTGTTTCCTTAAAGAACTCAACCCATTTAAAGGGGGAGAAGCAGGAATACTGAAAATCCTGTTTCTACTTTTCATTCGCTCAGTCGTGGGTTTGATGTTAGCCCAGGTAGGAAGTTCAAATGGGTTCTGGTGGCATAGAAGACAACACCGGTACTGGGGCAAAGCCGTTTCTAGGGGGTTGGGGAAGGGTGACCAGACGTCCCGGTTTTCCCGGGACAGTCCGGGGAAGTTACCCTCCGTCCCGGCGTCCCTGGAGTTTTCTCATTTTAGAGTTTTCTCATTTTAGAAACCCCATCCGGGGTTTTCAGGGATGGGTGGCTACGGTCATTAAAATTGTAATTTTTTTTTGTCACAACACTTTAAGAATTTTGATGTTGGAGGATTGGCTGGAACCCCCAACCTTTCAGGTACACATCACAATGCTTACTGACTGTGCCACAGAGACTGGCTTGGAAATGAGTGCACAGCAAGCTATGTTATCTCAATTAGCGCAAGCGCCTGTTTTGAATTAACATGGCAAGATTCACAGACAGAACTGCACAAATGAGATCATATACAGTTTATAGAAAGGAGAAGTGGTGGAAATATGATTGGTGGTGGTTGTGGGGGCGCGTTGGGGGAGGGGCGGTAATTGGTGGGCTGCTATGGGGTAGTCCCTCTTTTATGTTGTTGGGCGTCCCTGGTTTTCGTTTTGGAAATCTGGTCACCCTAATTGGGGGGCTGAGGGGCCTATAGCCCTGGGTCGTTTGTGTGTAGTCCCAAATAGAAGCTCAGGGGCTACAGCCAAAAGCCCAGCTAGCCCCGAGTCCCGACAGTCCCGACATTAGCGTAGCTGCGGATCTTTTCCAGACCTACCAACACCCCTGACTGGGGACATCTTGTTGCAGAGGCACTAGGGTACTACTTCTGCAAGCTCTTTCTTCATCCCTCTTTTCCGTCCTCTCATTAAAAAATGCATCCGTTTTTGCAAGATTTGTAAAAATACACATATGCAGGAATTCCTGGTTTTCAAGAGGAAGCAAAGAACACATGTTAGCTTATATGCAACCGATTATGCTTCATGGAAACAAGATGGATGAGATGTTATATCAAGCATTTCATATAAAATATTCCACCCCTATGACTTTGTCCTCCTTACCCGAACAAATATTGAAGAGATGGCACAAAAAGTCTGTTGCTCTAAAATACCTGCGGAGGCTTGTTCTGGTATGCTCACATCGGTACTGTCTTTTCACCACAACACACACGCACACTGTACCGGTAATTTAGTAGAGGGTGACGGTACGCGAGGCTACGGGTACTCCGCTCTTTTCCATAATGTGGAAACTGTGAGCTCGGCGGGGCAATGTCCTCCTCAAGGACCACTGAATGGAGCAGTGTCTGTAAAATGGAACGTAGCATGAACATGTATTTAATTAAAGTCAAAGCATACCAAAACGGTCCAATCTGAACCAGTGTGTATCATCAAATCCATAGAGTTTGACCAAGTCTACTGGTGCAACATTATATAACATAAAAAAGCCATTTCACAAACTTTCTTGGCAGGTAACTGGGGGGCAGGGGGGTGGATAAACCCCCAGCTCCCCCAGGTAAACTGTCATTGTTGTGTGTGATTACATCTATATATGTAAAGATATACACACACCCACACAGATACACACAGACATTAAAGAGTGGAATAAACGGAATTTGGACACAGAGAGACTGGGCAGATCCCAGAGACAGGCAGGAAGATGGCCTGCACAGATACATTGCCCCAAATCAACAAATGGGGCATTATGATATGGAAAGAAATCCACACTTTTGTGGGAATAATCGGGTGTTTCGTAGAATGCAACCATGCCATTTTGGCACTGGAGAATGGCGGGATCCGACATATCTCCAGAACACTGAAACACTCTCGCCTAATGTTAAGCCAAAGCATTCAAGTCTGCCCTAGTTCAAAACCATGTGGCGCTCATGAATGGCCTTTGCGCAGGGAGGGTTTTGGGAGGTCCGTTTTAGAGCAGAGATACGCCTCAATGCTTTGACAGTGGGAGGGGGGGGGCTACGTAAGGTTGGTTGGGCTGGTGAGGTTATGTTTGACAGGGTAGATCAGCGAAACAGTGTGTCATAGACAATGTGGTCAGAGCGAACCAATTTCTAAACGGAAGTCATGATTGTGGCAAAACTCATGCCTATAAGACTTCATGTGCAAGGAAGCTTAGGGCCTGATTTACACCCGTTTTCAATGGGACTTTCCCAAGTTACATTATTTTTGCAAATCATGCCCATAATAATGGAACACTTGCCCTTCTCCCTCACTCACGTTGTACCCTCTTTCCAGGACTGCGCCTAGGGAACACAGCATCTAGGGGTAAACACTAGATTGGACCCCATACTGCACATCTCGCACTGCAAACCCGCCCTAAGATAGGTTACCCCTGAATGTGGTGACAGGGTAGTCCATGGACCAGAAATCCTTCCAATGAAAATATACATTCGTGGGCAGAACACAGGACACAGTATGCAGGATCTGACAGAATGGCACCAGGGAATGTCTAATCTAGTTCAGAGTAAATAGCAGAGCTTTACAGTATTCCCAAGGCCAGAAGAACCAGCCAACGGATCCTTGCCTATACGGGTGCGGCACAATTTGCAGGGACCTGCCCATGTTGGCTGGGGACTCGTATGAGCCAAAAGCAAGACCTTTCAAGAGCACATCTGCCAGGTACCCTGTGGTGATAACGGAGGACAGGCAGGTCTTCTTTGACAGAAAATCAGGAGATGGGGATAACCAATTGAATAACATTTCATTAATAATATCACACAAGTAAACTACTAGCCAATCCCGAAGGGTATTAGTTCACATTACCTTTTTTTAAAAGGGAAAACAAAAAAGAGGATTTAAAAAACTGCTCTTTGGCTGGACAGAGCAGTCTTTCTAAATTGAACTATCAGCCCCTGCGAGTGTGAGCAGGGGCTTAACAGGCACGCCAGGACCCGGAAGCGTGTGTGTCTGTGTGTGTGTCTGTTGGGTGTACGTGTTTTTGTGTGTGCAATGGTGGGGAGAGGCTTGGGAGGGGAGGAGGCAGCAGGGGCTGAGGAAGTGGAGTTCGGGGATTGAACCCCCCCCCCCGATTTTGAGCAAATGGGGCAAGTGAGGGATGGGGTGGAGGTTGGGGCGTGGGGGGGTGGTCTTCGAAGAAATTGACTTTTTCTATTTTTGTAGGCTGCCTAAAATTGGGTGAAAAAAAAACGGTCTTGTGGTTAGGTGATATATACAAATAAAAAAATGACAACCATCCAGAAGCAATTATCAAGGTAAAAACCTGTAGGTCCAGGGTAAGACTGATACAGAATCGTAGACAGGACTTCAAGACAAGTCAGCAATGGGTAATCCACAGAGCAAAGACACAAAAATAAATCCAAGGTCAGCCCAGGGGCAAACCCGGTTCAAAATACCATAAGGAAAGAAGAAAGAGATTTCTGCTCACAGATCGCATGAACCAAACTCTTCGCGAATCGCCACACAACGTTCTCAACAGAGTTAAATAACGAAGACCAGTGGTGTCCGGGCAGTGTGGGGCTTGATTGGTTGTACGTTGCACATTATCCTCACGTCAGACCCGATTACACTTAAGACACATGAACCAGGGGATTGGTGGTCCATGCAGAACGATGCTGCCCTGGGCGCTATGGCAACTGCATCCCAGCACGAAACAGTGGAAAGCATCTGCCGAATCCCAGTGTGTGGTGCCTAGCAATCATTCCTAGCATGTGTCCAGATCACATTTACAGATGCATTACCTACCTAATAGCTATCCTAACTCATGGGTTAAAGCTGCCATCAATACCTGACGGGTACTGTTGCATATGTTGAGCCTGGGAAATGTGCACATTGATAGAGTGAGTAATGATGTTGGTTATGAAATATTTATTCAGCCCACAATGTGCACATGTGTGCAGTCCAAAACACCCACAATGTTGGGGAACCATTAGATTGCATAAGAAATAACGTTGGTATGGTGGTCGTCCTCTGCCTCCCCCTCAGGGATTTTTATATAGTCACTCATGTGCTCTAAAATGACACCCCTGACTTGCTTCGGGCTCTGGCAAAACGTCAGCCTGAACATCAAAGCTACCATAGCTACTGTTCCTTGAAAGACTCATGTGGCACAGAAGTGCAACACTGAAAGTAGTTTCGTTAGTGGGGGAATGCATGGTGCAATTTTCATGAGGACTCCAACCACTCTCTGACACGGTCCAAAAATGAGAGTATGGTTGCTCTGTCCAAATGCTACATCTTCAGTACTTGTTTCTCTAACATACTGAAGAGGAATGCCCTGCACCTGTAGATGCTTCTGTGACATGCCAGCAGGCTCCTGCTGCATTCATCCATCCATAAGGGGACTTCATTCGAATTCTGAGGAGAGCAGAGCATATCTAGTACTGCTTTTGTCATGGTAAATCTTTTATAAATTCTGGCACAAAATTACATACACAGAAATCCTCCATCCCAACGGTAGCTATGATGTGCTGCCAAGATTCTGTGGACCTATGTGCTGGGCTTGAGAACATAGTAAATGTATGGCTGACGCACTAATACGTAAATCGCAGACTACACGTAACAAACAGACACAGTAGGGTTTGCCACAAGACATTGAACTCTATTGTTGGTTGTGTACCCACATAGATTGGCACCTCAGAGATCTCTCATGTTCGTCCTGGCCCATGATGATCTGCACATGCCTTCCCTATCATTGCCCTCGCTATATTAAAGTTTATTCACCTATAAACTGACCTATTGAACTCATACCATCTGCATTTAAACTACTACTTGAAAGGATAGCTCAGGCGCAACATGCTCACCTTGGAAGCAAGACAACACTGAGCAACACAGGTTCGACCCCGAGCAACGCGCGTAGGAACCTCTGGGTATTAAGCGCGTTATTAATAACCTATCATGTCATGTCATCGCACTAACACCCAAATGTTCATAGGTGTCATAGACCAACAGCACCTGATCTCCACCGTTTCTCAGGGTCTTGGGGCACTCGGATCTTGGAACTAATAGAGTAGTCTCAAATGAAATGATTAAAAACAGATATCCTGTTTCAGGGGTCAAAGTGCGGGTCTCCCCCGACTCATAAACAATCTGCACCCCCTCCATCTACCAACACTGTGTTTTACAACGATGCTATCAACAATGAAAGCAAATCACCGGCAGCGTTATGTCCCCTTCCTTTTCCAATCACCCTCCACTCGCAACCCCATTCACAACTCTTAAGGGACCATGCGCAGGACCATAGCCAACACCCACCCCACTGATCTTTGCCTGCAGCAAACTTTAGGTTAATCGTGCTTAATTGCAGACAACAAACACTGATCACTGCGCACAGCTGCAGTGGCCTGGGTTTGTTTTCTGCGATTAAGCAGGGCTATGTTGCAGCTCGGGAATGGCCTTTATGTCCCAAGCACGATAGTCAAATACGCAAATGCAATCCATTGCTTGGGAGATAACTCAACAACATGTGAAAATAGAGGGTTCTCGGCAGGATTTGGGTTAACAAATCTCCAATAAGAGGGGGCAGGGGGGTGAAATGTAAAGGTTCCCTTCCCTACCATCCAGGAATGGTGTTCTACGTGGCAAAAATTAAGGGTGCGATAAAGGATTTTCCAGAAAAGTAGAGGAACGCTGCCCCCCTTAGTTCCTGCCCACTTCTACCTCTGTGCTGTTCCTGTGCCCAAAGTGTCTCATCACTAGCTCCCACATTCTTCGGTGAAATACTAATAAGGAAAAGGAATGATAGAAGCTCGACATCTGCATGGAATCAAAGGTGCTGTTTGTTTGAATGGAGGATAGCACAGGGGCAACGCACTGGTCTTGAAAGCAAGACCCACGCAGAGTGATAGAGGTACGAATCCCGGATTCGTGCTTAGAAACGATTATAAAATGAAAAATAATTAATACTTGTGTACAGAAGGTTTTTAAAAAACAGAAAAGCTGTAATTATTCAAAGGGAAACATTGATACAATAACTATAGAACATTAAAAACCATCGATCTTATTGACAGTACGTTTTTCCTCAATGTTCAATAGCACTCATATCCTATTTAAATTGTGATTGCTCCTGAAATATATGCTACTAACATGTGTACCCGTTGTTACTTCACCTTTACATCACTTTATTATTATTCTTTTCTGATTATTCAGGGCTGGGCAAATTAGAAAAATTGTATTGGGCATCTCTGGTTCTTTGAATAGCCTACATTGTTGACTTTCTTTTGGTGTGTCAAACCAGGAACCAAAATGTGACAACTAAGGTAGTTTGGCTAGTGGCAATTTCATGCCAAACCTCTGTATATTAACATCACAAAGCAGTATGAAAATCGAGTTGCAAGCCAGGACGTATCCGGGAATACAAAGACTGTTGGCCCCTCAGTTCTCCTCATACACACAACACACCATTTCCTACTCGGCAAGAGACAATTATCACTCACCAGTGGCTAGTGTCAAGCGCAAATTGACGCCATATGAATGCCATTGAGGAAAACTCCAGTGGTTCCAATTTCACATTATTAATAATCGCCTTTTTAAGTAAAGGCCAACAAGATCATTCTTCACCCACTTTTTTTTAATCTGAACTTTAATCAAATGCTTTGAGCTTGTCCTTTCGACAATATTTAACGAAGATCCGGTTAGGCTTAGGCTCTTTTTCCACTGCATCACAAAAAATTATATCCTTTAACCATTTTTCATCGAACCAATACGCCAGGGACGTCATTTCACCAAAATTCCAGGGGTAGCGGAAGTGACATCACAGGACCTTTTACCCTCTGATGACATCACAGGAAGTGATGTCATTTGACCCCCCACCTCGAAGTGACATCACAGGAAGCAATGGAACACGACCTTTCACCCCTTGACAAAACAGGAAGGGACATCACATATTGTTCCTAAGTATACTACAAAAAATATGGTGGCGATAGCACTATAATGTTATATACATTTCATACAAGAATAGACCATATGTATCATTAATATCAGTGTGTATAGGAACATATTACCAAATTACTGTGAATGCAAGCAGACGTCCAAGGCCAAATCATAATGATATGTTATTATACAGCACTTACGCTTAAGCGCTTCATATAGATCAAATATACATACAATGGGCCTCATTCCGAGTACGGCGCTAACCAATGGCGCTATTAACGCCTTGGTTGACGCCGTACAGGACTGGCAGCGCCTTGGTGGATGGCGGAATCACCGCCCCATTCCAAGGTTGGCGGGGCGGTAATTCCCCATTCACCAAGGCTCTTCCCCTTTCCCAAATTAGCCCCCATAGGGCTCAATGGGAATGGGGAAGATGCAAATAACGGTGACCGTTCATTACGGTCACCGTTATTGGCTTGGAGGCCCCTTTGCGCCCTCGACTTTAACACCTGCTCAAAGCAGGCGTTAAGGGCGAGGGCGCAGAGGGAACTTGGAGTATGGCGGTAAGGGATTACCGCCACCGGTCTCGTTACCGGTGGCCGCTATCCCTTACCGCCATACTCGGAATGAGGCCCAATATCATCCAACCTGTGTTGGTACTCATTTATCGACCTCAGAAGGGGGAACGACTGATTTGAGGTGTTTAAGAACAGGCTAAATCGGTGACCACCTGAAGTGTGCCTAAAACCTTTATGAGTCTAGCAATTATTGGATAGAGTTCCAGAAAGACAAATTATGTGTTATTCCTATTCTTTCTTATTTAGCGTCACTGCTCAAAGTGATACACTTGCGGAACCCCGTTTTTTAAGAGCCCTGCACAAGAAAGTCAGCCACTCCAAAAATAAAGAGCCACATGACACTAGCCACCACCCAGGAGCTTACATTTAAAAAAAAGTTTAATTTTTTTTTAAAACATCTTTTTTTCCTAGGGGTAGCAAGGGAGATGACAGGGGGAGCAATGGAGTCCCCAGGGGTCGCAACAGAATGGCGCGCAAAGCCCGTTTTTCGGTGCACATAATTCCATGAATCAGCCCCTTAGATGGAATATTCTTCCTACTAAAGAAGTCCTGAATAGAAGGAATTTGATTAAAGAGACCAACACCCGCCGTAGATTCTGTCATAGGCCAGGGGTTGTAGAAACTGTTCACCATTTGTTTCTAGACTGCGTTGAATTGAAAGGACCTTGGCTCTATACCTGGGGAAATGTAATACTCTAGGACCTCTGGGATCAGATGACTTTATCTGGCTTAGATGTATCTCTATTTCTAATGTCGTGGAGGGCTTGGCAGCTGCAGGATTTATTAAATCTTTAGACCTTTATGCACCCCTGAATTGATTAGGGCTCTCACTCTTTAAAGGCTCCTCTTGTTTCTAATCCGTCTACATTTTCCCTTCTGTTGAAGTTTTTCTAGTCAACCGGTTTACATTTTAAGCTGCTATTGAGGACTATGGTTGGTGGCAATGATCTTGGCTATTTATGAAATCTGGAATCAATACTGTAATCTGATATTATTATTTTTTCCACTTTTGCACTAACTTTTTATAAACTTTGTATACATTTTGATATGCATCTTTTTTATGAATTTCATTGCTGTTGCTATTAAATGTAATTGTAAAGGTTTCATACGTAAACCATATACAAATAAAACAAAATATATAAGATTGATAGAATGGCTCATTTCCAAACTGAAGTGGAGTTGGAACCCACAACCCACATTTTTCAACCACTGTGGATCTTGATCCCACAACGGCTGAGGTTGAGAGTTTGATCCTCTAGCAACTGAGTTAGACAGGATCCATTTTATGAGTCCAGTTTGATTTGTTATAAGATGAGTATTCAGACTTAAGGAATACACTTGATTATTTCGGACAAAGCCCCATTATTGAAATACATTAATCATTTGAACATATAAATATCAAATAATGCAATGTCGTGCTACTCAAAAGAAGAAAACACAAAGGGCCTCATTACGAGTTTGACAATGCAATACATTTTGGTAGTAATTCTGTCGGGACACTTTTCAGGTGGTAATAGAATTGCCACCAACTTACTGAATTGTCGAATTCTGAGATCAGAGGTGAAGTGGAGGATTTTACCTCTAGAATTTAGCTGGACTTTCTCTCAAAAAATCAACAAAATAACTGTGGTGGTAAATCTGCCAAAATGCCCTTGGAGACCTGTGAACTCCAGACATGGGGAATAACACTGCCTTACTGCCACTCTTAATCCGGCAGCAATTCTGCTGGACCGAGTGGTGGTTAACAGAAATTGTGCTTGGCAGTAATTCTAAACACTGCAACTTTCTCCTATGCACCTCTGCCACACAACCTACCCAGTCACCAAATTGCTTTGCACTTCATACTCGTTAACCTTAAATCACAACCATCATTCACACAGTAGGAGAATCCAATCTTCTATAAGAACCAATTATCAAATTTGTAGTGCATTATATGACACACTAAATCACTTCACAAGTATACCTAACTACTTTGCCCTTACCATTGCCCATTTCCGTCTCCATGCAAAATACCATAATCATTAAGGGCTACACACTCTACCATGTCCCCAACATCTACAATATCACACTTTTCTCAGTATGCACTAGAATTATTCACCCTTCCACAGTAGGCACCTATTGTCAAAGTTCAGTAGAGAGTATTCAATTAAGTTACAATGGGCACTAACCTGTCTACCGGGACATCTGTATATGACATAGAGGAAGGCCTCCCAACACCACTCAAGTCCCTGAAGTGAATACAGAGCCTTGAGTAGTTCCTGGTAAACAAGACAGGGAATAAAACCCATTGCAAGCACTCCAACATAGAGATGTTTGAGTTGGATGAAGAGCAGGAAACAAAAGAATCCTGACTTCCCTCGATGAACGGGTAACAGCAAAGTGCACAAAAGGTCATTAGAAACGAAGGGGTGTACTGAAGAACTTTAATGAATTAGAGTGGCCGTGCAAGGTAAAAAGAAGTTCTGACGTCCCACGAAGAACAGTTGATAACAATGTGCACAATGGGAAATGCAGAGAGAGAGAGAGAACAGTATTGAGCCAGGGAGCAGGAAGATTCCGAGTCGGGGAGCAAGGAAAAAGGTATACGGGGACCAGGAAGTGAGGAAAGGGTAGAAGAGACAAGGAAATGAGGAGAACTGCAAAGAGAGCGAACAGCTCAATATGGAAGCGATGTGCCAGGCTTACCGGAGCGATCTCTTATATACTGCACATTCAGTGATTCTGACGTTCTCAGAGCAGCCGAGCAGCCATTTAGAGAAACACTAAACTGTTGTATGTTATTAAAATATTGGTAGCAATATAGCACAATCTTGGATGATGGCATTATATTTCCAATGCATTCAAGTCCCTCTGCATAGTCCACAAGTTTTTCTGGGGCCGGGGCCCTTACTATCTTCAACCCTCTCTTCCCAAATACTCTCCTACTAGACCTCTCTGCTCGGCCTCCTCTAACTCTCTGCGGGTGAGCCGTTTCTCCAAACAGAGATTTGGGGGTAGATCCTTATCCTCTGCAGGTGCCTCCCTCTGGAACAGTCTACCTACCTCTCTCAAGCTTGACCCGGACCTCCTTAAATTACGGAAACTCTTCAAGACCTACCTCTTCTCTTCCTCTTTCTCTCTCCCTCTCCCCTGCTAACCTTCTCTTCCCATCTTTTCCCTCTTCCTTCTCTTCCCCAACCTGCTCAATTAGCTGACTGGTCACCTGCGGCACCTTCAGAGCCTCACAGGTCCCAGGCTCCCCCACCATCCCTGCACTTGCCTCCGGGCATCTGCACTCTGGCCGGCACAATTGTTATATGCTCCATGAGAGGGGCAATCACTCTGCATTTAACCCATGTCCTTGCTGGACTGGGTGCACTTGTGTGCTCCCACTCCCTCACACTTCCTGTTCTGTGCACTTGCACGACCTTGACCTTGAATGGTCTAGGCCTTGCAAGTCTGTCTGTCCGGTCCTCCCTCTGTCTCCCCTCCCTAGCTTGGTCGTGCCTGAAATACTCATGCAAAGGCACATTGGATGATCAACCACCAAGAAATCTGAAATGTCACCAGGCCAGTACTGTAGTTTATCTATTTTTTCCAACTCTGTTTATTACTTTCCTAAACAAAACAGTTACAGACAAATATGGTCTTCAAGTGCAAGAATACATCTTAGGTAATTGTATCCAGCTTAGACGTTAGTAATAATACACATGCATTGGCAAATTGTATTTCGATCAACTCCCCCCTCCCACTTTGTAGGACTTTTTGGGACCCCTCACTCGCTTGGTGTTAGTGTGAACATGTGTGTGATCCCAGACCCCATCTGTGACGGTCGAATTTTGAGAATATGTGTTTGTGGGATCCTCCATGTGGGCCCCTTTTAGTCAAATATATGGTGCCAGGAGTTCCTAGTACTGGTCCCCTCTTTCCAGGTTATGCCTTGATTGTCTTTTGGAGGCCCCTCATTCTAGTTGACATGATTGTGACCCATTTGATGTTGGAGGGTGGGGTTTTTGCCTTCCAGTGTATGACTAGGAGTTTTCGTGCGGTGAAGAGTATGAGGCTCATGAGTTTGCGTGTTAATGCATCTGCATGCCAGTCCATCCCATCTGCGTCTAGTAGCATTGAGTTGGGGTGTAGGCAATGTCTGCCCCGTCTATGTTTTCTAGTTGTCAGTGCACTCTGCACCAACATCGGGTGAGAGTAGGGCAGGACCACAGTATATGTCCCATGGTCCCTATGCTATTGCATCCTTTCCAGCATAGAGCTGTGTGCTGAAACCCCCTTTTGTGGCACTTAACTGGAATGTAGTATCATTTTTGGAGAATTTTGTATTGTATCTCGCTGTTTTTAAGGCTTAGGGATGTCACAGGGATAGCCGAGACGCAGTTATGCATGTCTGGTATGATTATCAGTTCTCCCAGATCTTCCATCCACGTTGTAGCTAATGAGTGTATTTTGCACATAAGATTGGGAATTGACAGAGAGTAGAATCAGTAGAGTCGTGGAAAGATATTAATATGTGGTTCCATTTCTTTCTCGCACTGTGCAGGGGCCAGTAGACGGGATTCTACGGATGTGTGTTTGAGAATCATGGCCTGTATGGTGCGATAGCAAAGCCAATCCCCCGACCACAGTTCTAATATAAGGCGGGCTTCCAGGAAGTACGTCAGTGCTCGATTGGGAACATATTTCGCCAGTTCTCAATTCCCTCCACTGGCTTTCAGTGGCAAAGCATGTGCTTTTTAAACCTCTTTGCCTGGTTCACAGGGCTTTCTATGCTGCTGGCCCGGAGTACCTGCAGCTGAAATTTCTACCCTATGTTCCTGCCGGCGCACTACGCTCTGCGGACTGCTCTCTTTTGGCTGTCCCTAGGGCCCGTTGCACAAGAACTGGAGGCCGTTCTTTTTCGGTCAAAGCTGCCACTCTGTGGAATGCTCTCCCGGCCACCCTCCGTGCAGTGTCTGGTCACTTACAATTCAGGAAGGCTCGGAAAACGTTAATGTTTTTGCTTTTTTCCCTCTTGTTATTCCCATGAACTCAGTCTTAGCTCCAGGTTGCCTTCGGATGTCGGTTGCACTGTACTTCGGTACGAAAAACTATAACATAACATCCTCTAATGTCCATTATCCGCATTTTTACCTTTATCATATGTCTGATTGTGTAGCCTGTATGATAGGACCGCCCGGATGCTGACCCACGCTGGTGCTTTCTGTATTGGTACTCCCTGTGCGGCCCGGAGTCTATGCCATTGGTTTGTGGTTGGTCCCATTATTGGGTGTGTTTTGATTTTCAGCTGGAGTTTATGTAGTGGTATGGCCATAATCTCTACAGGAGTTAGTGGAGCCATCAGGGTTAGTTCCATGGTCCGCCAGCTGGTGTCGTCATTCATATTTAGCCAGCGTGTCATCCAGCAGATCTGGGCCACCTGATAATAGGCTTTCAGTGAGGGAGCTGCTAGGCCACCTTTCATCTTATCCGCCTTTATTGTGGGGAGGCAAACTTGTGCCTTCTTTTCCCGCCATATGAATTTGTCGATGACTTTGTCTAGGTCCTTGAGCATTTTTGATGTCGGGCCGGTAGGCAGCATAATGGCGACATATGTTAGTTTGGGGAATGAGTTCATTTTCAGGGCATTGAACCTCCCTGTCAGAGTGTCCCATCTCTCTGGGCCTGCTTTATTGTTTCTAAGAACCTGTGGGTAGTTTAGGTCGTGGAGTTCGTTAACTGAGGCACTGATGTTTGTCCCTAGGTATTTAATGGACCATAGTTGAAGGGTGAATGGTTCCATCCTGCCGGGGTCCCACAGGATGTCTTGTTTTAGGGGCATAACCTTGGATTTATTTCAGTTTATTTTGTATCCTGCCATCGGGACAAATCCCTGTAGAAGTGTCCTGATATATGGGAGGGCCATAGGGCTCTTACTTACATATAGTAATAGGTTGTCTGCGAATAGTGAAACGCAGCGTTCTTCAGCACCTTGGTGTATGCCCGATCAGCCGGGGTCTGTGTGCAATTTAATAGCTAAAGGTTCAATAGAGCGAGCGTATAATAGGGGCGAAAGTGGGCATCCCTGGCGCTTTCTCGATTGTAGGGCAGATTCTGTGGAGGCGACCCCGTTGGTGACCACTCAGGCTGTAAGGCCTGTGTATAAGAGCTTAATCAACTGGAAAAGGCGTGGGAGGAAGCCGTATATGGGCAGGACATGAAACAGGAATTCACACTGCTCCTTCTTGAACGCCTTCTCTGCGTCCACCGCCAGAATTGCATCCTCAGGGTCCCTATCTCCCGCTATGACATGTAGTAGCCTGCGTATATTGACACTGGAATGCCTGTCTTTTATGGAATCTATTTGATCTTTGTGCACTAGGTGCGGGAGAGTGTTTTCTATTCACTGTGCCAGGCACTTCGCTAATACTTTGGCATCTGAGTTTATTAATGATATCGGCCTATAGGAGCCACACGCCTCCGGATCCCTCCCACCCTTTTGAAATACTATGATGTTGGCTGCTAGCATTGACTGTGGTAGTTGTTTTTGAGTAACCAATTCCTTAAAAACCACCTCCAGTTTAGGTGCTATTTCTTCAATCATGTTTTTGTATAGGTCTATAGGGATCCCGTCGGGATCGGATGCCTTCCCTGGGGAGATTGGGGATATCGCATGGGTGATTTCTGAGGCAGTGATGTGGGCACCTAGGTTGTCTTATTGTTCTGCCTATATTCGGGGGATGGGTATAGAGTCAAGGAAGACTTCATGGCCTGGGGTGTGCATGTGTCGGTTGCTGTATATAGATCTCGGTAGTATCCGTGAATCTCCCATTAATGTGCTCATCTCCTACCACTAAATTGTCGGTTGTGACCCTAATGGATGCAATCATTTGTACGGCCTGTCGTTGTTTGAGTGTGAGTAGAGGTCTATTTCTCTCCAAATAGTATGTTTGTGATCAACCTGTATATGATTGTTGTGCCCTATCTGTGGTGAGCTGCCTGATCTCTGCTCTCAGTTTTTAAAGTTGGGGCTGTAGCTGCCATTCACAGGTCGCTTTGTGCTGCTTTTCCAGCATCTTAAGCTCTTCTGTCAGACGGGCCTTGGTGTCTCCCTATGTTTTACGCTTATACAACCATCGTGATATGTACTGCCCACTCAGGAAGGCCTTAAAGGTGTCACAGCACTTATAGGGAGAATAGCTGGCCTTACGTTGGTTTCCCAGAACCTGTCTATGTTGTCTTGTAGGCGTGCTATTATGTCAAGGTTTTGCAGGATGTGCAGGTTTAGGCACCACGTCGGAGGTTTGTGGGCCGTGTCTGGGAGTGTGAGTTGGAGTATGACCAGGGTATGGTCTCAGAATGTGATCGGAGAATTTTACAGTCGGTTACCATATGCAATGTGTTGGCTGGAATCGTCCATTAATCTAATCGGGAGTAGCTATTATGTCAGTGGTAGTAAAATGTGAAGACCTGGTGGTTCCCGTGGGTGCTTCTCCAGATGTCTTAGTTGCAAATCAGTCATTACTGCCTGGAGGGTCGCCTGTTTCTTTAGGTTGGTTGGGTTGTTGGGCATAGTCCCTTGGTGATCTAGATCGGGGTCTAAGGCTATATTAAGGTCTCCATCTATTATAGTGAGATTCCCCTTAAATTGAGCACATGTTGAGAATGTGCATGTAAATTAGGATGGTGTGTCTGTTGTGGGGGCATATAGGTTCAGTAGTGTGATTGGGTGCTGATGGATCTGGCCCTGCACCAGTATGTATCAGCCCTCTGTCACTGCACGTATATTGTACCTGGAAGGGGACCCGTTTATGGATCAGGATGGATACTCCCCGTTTCCCTCGGCATGTTGAGTGTACCGCTGTGCCCACCCAGCCTCACGTTAGTTTGTCTGATTCTGTTTTATTGAGATGGATCTCTTGCAAAAATATGATATCTCCTTGTATGTCTCTCATATAGTTTAGCATTCACCTTCGTTTTATAGGTGCCCCAGTCCCTGGATGTTTAGAGTCACCAAGGTGAATTTGGACATTGTGTAGTTATGTGGGCTTTTCTAGGGCATCGTCTCAGAGTCTTCCCTGAGGAGGTCTGTCTGTGGATCTACATATCTCGAGCACGTCCCTTGTCTTTTCCCCAAAACTTTCAACCTGTGGGTCAACTCCCACACCATAACAAAACTCAGGCCTAACCTTAAGCCTGCAAAGAACCATAAACAGTAACATTGGGTGGGCCAACTGGCCAGCCCTTGCCCAATACTTGACTAAAAAGCCCATATATGTAGTTTGTGGGTGCAAACCCATGGTTTGCTACCCATTTCCACATATTGTGTTTCAGTTAAACTTTGTTTCGTGAGTATGAACACCAGTCAGGGTAGTAGATGGCCATAGGTGACGAAGATCGCTCTGAAATGTGTCTCTTCTGTCACCTTCCCCATGGTTGTATGGAGAAATGTCTCTTAGGATTTTAAACATGTATTTGCAGTTTTCAGGATGTTTCTTTTCTTTCAGAGCTTCGGGGGAGATCGGGTAGCTTCAAATTCGGGATCTCCATGCTGGGCCGCCGCTAGTGTCTTCCAGTGCATTTCTTTTGATCTGAGTCCCCTGGGCCCCTCTACCTGTTTTTTCCACTTCCCCTTCGCCCGTTGATGCTCTTGGTGGGGTGGGAGGTTATAGTCTGTTCTTGTTGCTTCCGCTGTCATTTTGTCACTAGACTATGTTGTTGCAAGAACCTCCATGCGGATTCTGGATCCTCTAATGAGTGCCACTGCCTGTCCATATCGATGCACCATATCGCTGGGAATTTAAGATAGTGTCTGTGTTCTGAAGAATTGAGTGCCTCAAAGATTGGGTTGAAGCCTTTCCGCCATGTAGATACTTGCATCGAGTAGTCGTTGAATATTCTGATTTCTGTTCCGCTGATACAGACTGGGGTCGCCGTTCTGTAGGCCTTTAGTATGGACAATGTGTGCAGAAAATGTAGGAGTCGCATGGTTACCACCCTAGGGCATTCACTTGGTATTGGCTTGGGTATCAGCGCTCGGTGTACTGTTTCTATGATGAGAGTACCTGGCATTGGCCAGGTGTAGGGAGTTTTGCAGGAGGTCATATACATTCATTTCCAGGTCTGATCATTCGGCATTTTCCAGGAGGCTGACAATCCTAAGGTTATTTCTTTGGGATCTGTTTTCCTGGTCTTCGATCTTGTGCCCTAACCTTTGCACTTCCTGTATGACCCAGTTTAGGTCCGTTTCCATAGTTGTTTTGTAATCTTCTATTGCGCTGATGCGTTGTTCATTATCTGTCATTCTCTCTGCTTGGGCAGCGAGGTGGCTTTCCATGTCCTGGAGATTGTGTTTGTTTCCTGTGTCCTCTGACCAATTAGTTTCATTTCAGCCAATATTGCCTGAAGCTGCAACTGTACACCCATCTCGGTTTTATTTCTGGCTGATCGTCTAGGCATGCCACCTGGTTGAGCAGAGCAGCGCCTGGGGTATCCTTCAGGTCTGGGGTTTGACTGACCTGTTGCATGCCCCCCCTATTCAACCCTGCTATGCATCGTTTTGTCTGCGCGTGTCAAGGTCCGGTGTTTACCTGCGTTTGCTCAGAAAGTTGCTGTGCCATCTTGTGTGTCCTACTGGTGTCGGCTGTGGTCGGTTCTAGAGTGTTTTTGATTGGTGGTTGCTGGTTGTCGCTCTGTTGTTCCCATGAATTGTGCAGATCGCATTTCACATGTGGGATAAATGTCGAGGCGACTGCCTTCATCACACTGAGATGTGGGCTGTTGATGTGCAGCCTTGCTGGCAGGCAATATTGTCACCCTCCCCGCACGCGTATGGGTCCGGATGCATTGCTGGATTGATAGGGGGGCCTCCGGGCAGTTCTGGGGAAGTTGTGTCCTCGTAGGAGTTCTGGCGCTGCTGTGTGCCCTGTCCTTCCGGTTGCTGCTCGTAATAGCCCCACCCGGTCCGGGGAGTGTGTACATTGAAACCCTCAGCCGTGCCTTTGGTTTACGGGCAGTGTGGCTGCCTGGTTACTGTTTCTTTAGTGACCCCCGCTGTGCAATGCACTTTGTTGTGGGTGCAGATGGAATCTCCATCTGGGCCTGTGCCTGGGGACATAGCTTGTAAGGTGGCGGTCCTCCTGTGAGCCGTTGGCCTCCCACGTTGCTTCCCCTGTGCCGCAGTTTGTGCTGCACCATGGTTTTAGAGGCTTATTGATCTTGCAGTCAGCCGCTGGTGCACGGAATCCTCCTGCCGTCGGTGCTCTGCTTTCACTATCGTGGATGCCATGTAATGTCCACCGCGGCTCCATTGTATGCTGGCCTTATGCTCACCATCGGGGTGGCAACGTTATGCAGTCCTCAGTTCCACTGTATACAGTCTGTGTGCTGGAGCCGGCGGTCGGTCTCAGGGCTCTTCGGACCATCTTTTTCCCATCCCGCAGCATCCATGCAACTGCTTCATTCTAGTTCACCTCCTTGTCCAGTGTTTTATTTGCTTTCCCCCCATGAATGACTGTGCCGGGCGGCGGCATTCAGCCGTTCCTCCACTGCTGGTGGGTCAGGCTTCTCCGGTGCTGCCGGCCGTTCATTTCGTGCCTCTTTGTGGCCGCTTTCAGCAAGGGCACGTGTTACCAGATCGTTTGGAGGCTCCTAATTCTGTTTCTCATGTGTGATTTTCCACAAAATTTCACCCATGTCTTCTCCCGCTGTTCTGATTTATATTTTTCCAGTTTTTGATCAATGTGTGCGCTCTGAAGGGGTAGGTTTCGGCTCTTTATGCCATCCTTCGTTGGAGCTCCTTCAGCCCACGGCCATCTTGCTTGGGCTCTCAAGTGCCCCCAGTTCTGTAGTTTATTGATCTGTATGTTCCTCTCCCTCTTCTCCCACCCTTCTCCCCTCACTCTTTGTCAAGCACTTCACTGGTAGTTATGCATCTGGCCTAGTCTGCTAGCTACTGTTAGATCATTCGGAATCTCCAAGGCCTAAGAATGACAACTGTTTTCCCTTTTTCCCTTCCTGCCTTGAAGCACTTTGAAGCACTTCACTTGTTTATAAGCACTTACAATTAAAATTCTCTTCCACTTATGCCATAAGGAACAAGCAGGGAAACGATTCATGACAGTATTTCCCCCTCATGCAGGGAGAGGACGTGGTTTCCAAGGTTGAGATCTGTGAGAACGTTGAACACATGCAGGCGCATGTACAAAGGAAGCAGGTTCACAGGTGTGGTTTGAAGGTATGTATCCCTTCCAGTCGACAAGATATTCTAGTCCTCCGTGAAGATAACAGGAATTACATATTCCTGCTACTTCAAATTCTTGACCAGAAGGCAGTGTCAATCGGGGGGTTGGGGGGTCCTCTATTACTTCTGTGGAACCGGTCCTGGATATAAAGCTTTAATTGAGAGATATGAATGACTGGATGTATTGTAGATCAAGATACTGTTAACTGTATGCGATACACCACTGGTCCTATGGCTGAAAGAACTTTGAAAGGTCCCAAACACTGGGCAGAGAATTAAGAGGGAACCAAGTGTTTTGGAAGAAATTGTGGTGCTCACCATACCATATCTCTGGTTTGTAGAACAGGTTCCGTGGATTGTCTGTGATCAGCATATTTCTTTCGCTGAGCCTGAGAAATGGAAAAGGCAGAAAGACCCTTCTTGTTTCCTTCTTGTATGTCGAAAAGCAAACTCTCCACTGATGGAAATTTGGTGGAGGAGGGTACTTGTGTAGGTATATTGGAAGAGTGGTATCTAAAAGGTTAAAACAAAGTCTTGTATTGATGGAGGAGTGGACAGTATTATAGGTGAATTCCGCTAAGGGAAGCATTTATTTCCAGTTATCCTGTACTGCGGTGACAAAACAACACAGATGATGATCCAGGGATTGGTTCAGCCTTTTGTTTTGCCCGTTAGTCAGTGGATGGAATCCAGGACTACTGGCATTTTGTATTCTTAAGGTTTTACAGATGATTTCCCAGTATCTGGATGTGTATTGTGGTCCTTTACCTGAGATTATGATATCTAGGAAGTCTTGCTGGGAGAAAGCACTCCTTAGGAAGTATTGAGCCATTTTAGGCGCCGTTAGAACCTGAGGCATAGACACAATATCAATATGGGCTAGTTTGGTTAATGAATCTGTGGTCACCATTGTGGTGGCATGTCCTGAAGAAGGAGGGAGATCTACAATAATGTTGGTAGATATTTGTTGCCATGGTCTGGTTGGCAATTTCGGTTGAACCAGCAAATCCATCGGGATGATGATGTGGAATATTGGTATATAAACATATGATGCAGGCAGATACGTAATCTATGACATCTTGAGATATGTTGGGCCATCAAAAATGGCGAGTTATAAAGTCTTGTGTGGCTCGTACCCCACAATGTCCAGCTAGGACAGTAGTGTGTGCCATCTGTAAAACCTCCTTTTTTAGATTCATGGAAGCAATATAGACTTATTCTCCATGAAAATATAAATCATCTTACTGAAAGAGCCCGTACTTAACCACTTGTTCCTGGAAAGTTGTATGACAAAGGACTGTTTTCTTCCTGGTTATATTGAGAACATTAGCTACAAAAAATAGGAAAGAAGCATTGGAAATATCTTTTAGGTTTCAAAGAGTGTACAATCTTTTGTTGGTTTGCGAGAAAGAGCATCTACCATAATATTTGTCTTCGCTGATGCAAAAGTAAATGTGATATTAAAAGGGAAAAAAATAAGCCCATCAAGCTTGATGGCTGGTTTGGGTTTCAGTTTGTTGAACTACTCTTAAATTATGATGATCAGTTCTGATTTCTACTGGGTATTGTGATACTAAAGGGAGGTGACCCGATTCTTGAAATTCTCTTTTATAGCCGAAAGTTGCCCCAAAAACATTTGCAGCCTGAAAGGGGCATTAACCCGCATCCTAGACCACTGAAATTCCCAAAAATAATTTTGTCACGAAAAGTGGATCCTACACCGCTGAAAGTTAAGAATATGTTAGCAGCCCAAAAACGGCCTTAAAATGCATTTTAGGCCTGCAAAAATGTTGAAAACTTTGAAGGCCCAAAAAAGGGGTTTACAGGCATCCTAGACCCCCTAAAGTCTAGAAAATGATGGTGGCCCAAAAGGTGCATCAGAGAGCTCTGAATGTCCCAAAAACATTTGCAGCCTGAAAGGGGCATTAACCCGCATCCTAGACCACTGAAATTCCCAAAAATAATTTTGGCACGGAAATGAATCCTACAACCCTGGAAGTTAAGAATATGTTAGCAGCCCAAAAAAGCCCTTAAAATGCATCTTAGGCATGCAAAAATGTAGAAAACTTTGGAGGCCCAAAAAAAGGGGTTTACAGGCATCCTAGACCACCTAAAGTCCAGAAAATGTTGGTGGCCCAAAAACTGCGTCAGAGAGCTCTGAAAGTCCCAAAACATTTGCAGCCTGAAATGGGTATCAACCCGCATCCTACACCACTGAAATTCCCAAAAATAATTTTGTCACGAAAAGTGGATCCTACACCCATGAAAGTTAAGAATATGTTAGCAGCCCAAAAAAGGCCTTAAAATGCATCTTAGGCCTGCAAAAATGTAGAAAACTTTGGAGCCCCAAAAAAGAGGTTTACAGGCATCCTAGACGCCCCAAAGTCCAGAAAATGATGGTGGCCCAAAAACTGTGTCAGCGAGCTCTGAAAGTCCCAAAAGCATTTGGAGCCTGAAAGGGGCATTAACCCGCATCCTAGACCACTGAAATTCCCAAAAATATTTTTTCCACGAAAAATGCATTACATCCGTTACAGTTCAGAATATGTTAGCAGCCCAAAAAAGGCCTTAAAATGTATCTTAGGCCTGCAAAAATGTAGAAAACTTTGGAGGCCCAAAAAAGGTGTTTACAGGCATCCTAGACCCCCTAAAGTCCAGAAATGATGGTGGCCCAGAAACAGGGAAAGAGAGCTCTGAATGTCCCAAAAACATGTGCAGCCTGAATGGGGCATTAACCCGCATCCTAGACCACTGAAATTCCCAAAAATAATTTTGGCACGAAAAATGCATCCTATAGCCCTGTAAGTTCAGAATATGTTACAGCCCAAAAAAGGCCTTAAAATGCATCTTAGGCCTGCAAAAATGTAGAAAACTTTGGAGGCCCAAAAAAGGGGTTTACAGGCATCCTAGACCCCCTAAAGTTCAGAAAAGGATGGTGGCTCAAAAACTGCGTTCGAGAGCTCTGAATGTCCCAAAAACATTTGCAGCCTGAAAGGGGCATTAACCCGCATCTTAGACCACTGAAATTCCCAAAAATAATTTAGGCACAAAAAATGCATCCTACACCCCTGAAAGTTAAGACTATGTTAGCAGCCCAAAAAAGGCCTTAAAATGCATCTTAGGCCTGCAAATTGTACAAAACTTTGGAGGCCCAAAAAAGGGGTTTACAGGCATATTACACCCCCTAAAGTCCAGAAATGATGGTGGCCCAGAAACAGGGAAAGAGAGCTCTGAATGTCCCAAAAACATGTGCAGCCTGAAAGGGGCATTAACCTGCATCCTAGACCACTGAAATTCCCAAAAATATTTTTCCCACGAAAAATGCATCTTACATCCGTGAACGTTCAAAATATGTTAGCAGCCCAAAAAAGGCCTTAAAATGTATCTTAGGCCTGCAAAAATGTAGAAAACTTTGGAGGCCCAAAAAAGGGGTTTACAGGCATACTAGACCCCCTAAAGTCCAGAAAATGATGGTGGCTCAAAAACTGCGTCAGAGAGCTCTGAATGTCCCAAAAACATTTTCAACCTGAAAGGTGCATTAACCCGCATCCTAGAACACTGAAATTCCCAAAACTAATTTAGGCACAAAAAATGCATCCTACACCCCTGAAAGTTAAGAATATGTTAGCAGCCCAAAAAAGGCCTTAAAATGCATCTTAGGCCTGCAAAAAATGTTGAAAACTTTGGAGGCCCAAAAAAGGGGTGTACAGGCATCCTACACCCCCTAAAGTCCAGAAAATGATGGTGGCCTAAAAACGGGGTCTGAGAGCTCTGAATGTCCCAAAAACATTTGCAGCCTCAAAGGGGCATTAACCCGCATCCTAGACCACTGAAATTCCCAAAAATATTTTTTCCATGAAAAATGCATCTTACATCCGTGAACGTTCAGAATATGTTAGCCCAAAAAAGGCCTTAAAATGCATCTTAGGCCTGCAAAAATGTACATAACTTTGGAGGCCCAAAAAAGGGGTTTACAGGCATCATAGACCCCCTAAAGTCCAGAAAATTATGGTGGCCCAAAAGGTGCACCAGAGAGCACTGAATGCCCCAAGAACATTTGCAGCCTGAAAGGGGCATTAACCCGCATCCTAGACCACTGAAATTCCCAAACATAATTTTGTCACGAAAAGTGGATCCTACACCCCTGAAAGTTAAGAATATGTTAGCAGCCCAAAAACGGCCTTAAAATGCATTTTAGGCCTGCAAAAATGTTGAAAACTTTGAAGGCCCAAAAAAGGGGTTTACAGCCATCCTAGACCCCCTAAAGTCCAGAAAATTATGGTGGCCCAAAAGGTGTATCAGAGAGCTCTGAATGTCCCAAAAACATTTGCAGCCTGAAAGGGGCATTAACCCGCATCCTAGACCACTGAAATTCCTAAAAATATTTTGGCACAAAAAATACATCCTACACCCCTGAAAGTTAAGAATATGTTAGCAGCCCAAAAAAGTCCTTAAAATGCATTTTAGGCCTGCAAAAATGTAGAAAACTTTGGAGGCCCAAAAATGGGTTTACAGGCATCCGAGACCCCCCATAGTCCAGAAAATGATGGTGGCTCAAAAACTGCGTCAGAGAGATCTGAATGTCCCAAAAACATTTGCAGCCTGAAAGGGGCATTAACCCGCATCCTAGACCACTGAAATTCCCAAAAATAATTTAGGCACAAAAAATGCATCCTACACCCCTGGAAATTAAGAATATGTTAGCAGCCCAAAAAAGGCCTTAAAATGCATTTTAGGCCTGCAAAAATGTTGAAAACTTTGAAGGCCTAAAAAAGGGGTTTACAGGCATACTCGACCCCCTAAAGTCTAGAAAATGATGGTGCCCAAATACTCTGTCAGAGAGCTCTGAATGTCCCTAACGCATTTGCAGCCTAAAAGGGGCATTAACCCGCATCCTAGACCACTGAAATTCCCAAAAATATTTTTTCCACGAAAAATGCATTACATCCGTTAAAGTTCAGAATATGTTAGCAGCCCAAAAAAGGCCTTAAAATGTATCTTAGGCCTGCAAAAATGTAGAAAACTTTGGAGGCCCAAAAAAGCTGTTTACAGGCATCCTAGACCCCCTAAAGTCCAGAAATGATGGTGGCCCAGAAACAGGGAGAGAGCTCTGAATGTCCCAAAAAAATGTGCAGCCTGAAAGGGGCATTAACCCGTATCCTAGACCACTGAAATTCCCAAAAATAATTTTGGCACGAAAAATGCATCCTATAGCCCTGAAAGTTCAGAATATGTTACAGCTCAAAAAAGGGCTTAAAATGCATCTTAGGCCTGCAAAAATGTAGAAAACTTTGGAGGCCCAAAAAAAGGGGTTTACAGGCATCCTAGACCCCCTAAAGTCCAGAAAATGTTGGTGGCCCAAAAACTGCGTCAGAGAGCTCTGAAAGTCCCAAAACATTTGCAGCCTGAAATGGGTATCAACCCGCATCCTAGACCACTGAAATTCCCAAAAATAATTTTGTCACGAAAAGTGGATCCTACACCCATGAAAGTTAAGAATATGTTAGCAGCCCAAAAAAGGCCTTAAAATGCATCTTAGGCCTGCAAAAATGTAGAAAACTTTGGAGCCCCAAAAAAGAGGTTTACAGGCATCCTAGACGCCCCAAAGTCCAGAAAATGATGGTGGCCCAAAAACTGTGTCAGCGAGCTCTGAAAGTCCCAAAAGCATTTGGAGCCTGAAAGGGGCATTAACCCGCATCCTAGACCACTGAAATTCCCAAAAATATTTTTTCCACGAAAAATGCATTACATCCGTTACAGTTCAGAATATGTTAGCAGCCCAAAAAAGGCCTTAAAATGTATCTTAGGCCTGCAAAAATGTAGAAAACTTTGGAGGCCCAAAAAAGGTGTTTACAGGCATCCTAGACCCCCTAAAGTCCAGAAATGATGGTGGCCCAGAAACAGGGAAAGAGAGCTCTGAATGTCCCAAAAACATGTGCAGCCTGAATGGGGCATTAACCCGCATCCTAGACCACTGAAATTCCCAAAAATAATTTAGGCACAAAAAATGCATCCTACACCCCTGAAAGTTAAGACTATGTTAGCAGCCCAGAAAAGGCCTTAAAATGCATCTTAGGCCTGCAAATTGTACAAAACTTTGGAGGCCCAAAAAAGGGGTTTACAGGCATATTACACCCCCTAAAGTCCAGAAATGATGGTGGCCCAGAAACAGGGAAAGAGAGCTCTGAATGTCCCAAAAACATGTGCAGCCTGAAAGGGGCATTAACCTGCATCCTAAACCACTGAAATTCCCAAAAATATTTTTCCTACGAAAAATGCATCTTACATCCGTGAACGTTCAAAATATGTTAGCAGCCCAAAAAAGGCCTTAAAATGTATCTTAGGCCTGCAAAAATGTAGAAAACTTTGGAGGCCCAAAAAAGGGGTTTACAGGCATACAAGACCCCCTAAAGTCCAGAAAATGATGGTGGCTCAAAAACTGCGTCAGAGAGCTCTGAATGTCCCAAAAGCATTTTCAACCTGAAAGGGGCATTAACCCGCATCCTAGACCACTGAAATTCCCACAACTAATTTAGGCACAAAAAATGCATCCTACACCCCTGAAAGTTAAGAATATGTTAGCAGCCCAAAAAAGGCCTTAAAATGCATCTTAGGCCTGGAAAAAATGTTGAAAACTTTGGAGGCCCAAAAAAGGGGTGTACAGGCATCCTACACCCCCTAAAGTCCAGAAAATGATGGTGGCCTAAAAACGGGGTCTGAGAGCTCTGAATGTCCCAAAAACATTTGCAGCCTCAAAGGGGCATTAACCCGCATCCTAGACCACTGAAATTCCCAAAAATGTTTTTTCCATGAAAAATGCATCTTACATCCGTGAACGTTCAGAATATGTTAGCCCAAAAAAGGCCTTAAAATGCATCTTAGGCCTGCAAAAATGTACATAACTTTGGAGGCCCAAAAAAGGGGTTTACAGGCATCATAGACCCCCTAAAGCCCAGAAAATTATGGTGGCCCAAAAGGTGCACCAGAGAGCACTGAATGCCCCAAGAACATTTGCAGCCTGAAAGGGGCATTAACCCGCATCCTAGACCACTGAAATTCCCAAACATAATTTTGTCACGAAAAGTGGATCCTACACCCCTGAAAGTTAAGAATATGTTAGCAGCCCAATAACGGCCTTAAAATGCATTTTAGGCCTGCAAAAATGTTGAAAACTTTGAAGGCCCAAAAAAGGGGTTTACAGCCATCCTAGACCCCCTAAAGTCCAGAAAATGATGGTGGCCCAAAAGGTGTATCAGAGAGCTCTGAATGTCCCAAAAACATTTGCAGCCTGAAAGGGGCATTAACCCGCATCCTAGACCACTGAAATTCCTAAAAATATTTTTGCCACGGAAAATGCATCCTACACCCCTGGAAGTTAAGAATATGTTAGCAGCCCAAAAAAGGCCTTAAAATGCATCTTAGGCCTGTAAAAATGTAGAAAACTTTGGAGGCCCAAAAAAGGGGTTTACAGGCATCCTAGAGCCCCTAAAGTCAAGAAAATGTTGGTGGCCCAAAAAGAGGGTCTTAGAGCTCTGAATGTCCCAAAAACCTTGGCAGCCTGAAAGGGGCATTAACCCGCATCCTAGACCACTGAAATTCCTAAAAATATTTTGGCACAAAAAATACATCCTACACCCCTGAAAGTTAAGAATATGTTAGCAGCCCAAAAAAGTCCTTAAAATGCATTTTAGGCCTGCAAAAATGTAGAAAACTTTGGAGGCCCAAAAAAGGGTTTACAGGCATCCGAGACCCCCCATAGTCCAGAAAATGATGGTGGCTCAAAAACTGCGTCAGAGAGATCTGAATGTCCCAAAAATATTTGCAGCCTGAAAGGGGCATTAACCCGCATCCTAGACCACTGAAATTCCCAAAAATAATTTAGGCACAAAAAATGCATCCTATACCCCTGAAAGTTAAGAATATGTTAGCAGCACAAAAAAGGCCTTAAAATGATTCTTAGGCCTGCAAAAAATGTTGAAAACTTTGGAGGCCCAAAAAAGGAGTTTACAGGCATCCTACACCCCCTAAAGTCCAGAAAATGATGGTGGCCCAAAAGGTGCGTCAGAGAGCTCTGAATGTCCCGAAAACATTTGCAGCCTGGAAGGAGCATTAACCCGCATCCTAGACCACTGAAATTCCCAAAAATATTTTTGGCACGGAAAATGCATCCTACACCCCTGGAAATTAAGAATATGTCAGCAGCCCAAAAAAGGCCTTAAAATGCATTTTAGGCCTGCAAAAATGTTGAAAACTTTGAAGGCCTAAAAAAGGGGTTTACAGGCATACTCGACCCCCTAAAGTCTAGAAAATGATGGTGCCCAAATACTCTGTCAGAGAGCTCTGAATGTTCCTAACGCATTTGCAGCCTAAAAGGGGCATTAACCCGCATCCTAGACCACTGAAATTCCCAAAAATATTTTTTCCACGAAAAATGCATTACATCCGTTAAAGTTCAGAATATGTTAGCAGCCCAAAAAAGGCCTTAAAATGTACCTTAGGCCTGCAAAAATGTAGAAAACTTTGGAGGCCCAAAAAAGGGGTTTACAGGCATCCTAGAACCCCTAAAGTCCAGAAAATGATGGTGGCCCAGAAACAGGGAGAGAGCTCTGAATGACCCAAAACATGTGCAGCCTGAAAGGGGCATTAACCTGCATCTTAGACCACTGAAATTCCCAAAAATAATTTAGGCACAAAAAATGCATCCTACACCCCTGAAAGTTAAGACTATGTTAGCCCAAAAAAGGCCTTAAAATGCATCTTAGGCCTGCAAAATGTACAAAACTTTGGAGGCCCAAAAAGGGGTTTACAGGCATATTAGACCCCCTAAAGTCCAGAAATGATGGTGGCCCAGAAACAGGGAAAGAGAGCTCTGAATGTCCCAAAAACATGTGCAGCCTGAAAGGGGCATTAACCTGCATGCTAGACCACTGAAATTCCCAAAAATAATTTAGGCACAAAAAATGCATCCTACACCCCTGAAAGTTAAGAATATGTTAGCAGCCCAAAAAACGCCTTACATGCATCTTAGGCCTGCAAAAAATGTTGAAAACTTTGGAGGCCCAAAAAAGGGGTTTACAGGCATCCTACACCCCCTAAAGTCCAGAAAATGATGGTGGCCTAAAAACGGGGTCTGAGAGCTCTGAATGTCCCAAAAACATTTGCAGCCTCAAAGGGGCATTAACCCGCATCCTAGACCACTGAAATTCCCAAAAATATTTTTTCCATGAAAAATGCATCTTACATCCGTGAACGTTCAGAATATGTTAGCCCAAAAAAGGCCTTAAAATGCATTTTAGGCCTGCAAAAATGAAGAAAACTTTGGAGGCCCAAAAAAGGGGTTTACAGGCATCCTAGACCCCCTAAAGTCCAGAAAACGATGGTGGCCCAAAAACTGTGTCAGAGAGCTCTGAAAGTCCCAAAAATATTTGGAGCCTGAAAGGGGCATTAACCCGCATCCTAGACCACTGAAATTCCCAAAAATATTTTTTCCACGAAAAATGCATTACATCCGTTAAAGTTCAGAATATGTTAGCAGCCCAAACAAGGCCTTAAAATGTATCTTAGGCCTGCAAAAATGTAGAAAACTTTGGAGACCCAAAAAAGGTGTTTACAGGCATCCTAGACCCCCTAAAGTTCAGAAAAGGATGGTGGCTCAAAAACTGCGTCAGAGAGCTCTGAATGTCCCAAAAACATTTGCAGCCTGAAAGGGGCATTAACCCGCATCTTAGACCACTGAAATTCTCAAAAATAATTTAGGCACAAAAAATGCATCCTACACCCCTGAAAGTTAAGACTATGTTAGCAGCCCAAAAAAGGCCATAAAATGATTCTTAGGCCTGCAAAAATGTAGAAAACTTTGTAGGCCCAAAAAAGGGGTTAACAGGCATCCTAGAACCCCTAAAGTTCAGAAAAGGATGGTGGCTCAAAAACTGCGTCAGAGAGCTCTGAATGTCCCAAAAACATTTGCTGCCTGAAAGGGGCATTAACCCGCATCTTAGACCACTGAAATTCTCAAAAATAATTTAGGCACAAAAAATGCATCCTACACCCCTGAAAGTTAAGACTATGTTAGCAGCCCAAAAAAGGCCTTAAAATGCATCTTAGGCCTGCAAATTGTACAAAACTTTGGAGGCCCAAAAAAGGGGTTTACAGGCATATTACACCCCCTAAAGTCCAGAAATGATGGTGGCCCAGAAACAGGGAAAGAGAGCTCTGAATGTCCCAAAAACATGTGCAACCTGAAAGGGGCATTAACCTGCATCCTAGACCACTGAAATTCCCAAAAATATTTTTTCCACGAAAAATGCATTTTACATCCGTGAACGTTCAGAATATGTTAGCAGCCCAAAAAAGGCCTTAAAATGTATCTTAGGCCTGCAAAAATGTAGAAAACTTTGGAGGCCCAAAAAAGGGGTTTACAGGCATCCTAGACCCCTAAAGTCCATAAAATGATGGTGGCTCAAAAACTGCGTCAGAGAGCTCTGAATGTCCCAAAAACATTTGCAGCCTGAAAGGTGCATTAACCCGCATCCTAGACCACTGAAATTCCCAAAACTAATTTAGGCACAAAAAATGCATCCTACACCCCTGAAAGTTAAGAATATGTTAGCAGCCCAGAAAAGGCCTTAAAATGCATCTTAGGCCTGCAAAAAATGTTGAAAACTTTGGAGGCCCAAAAAAGGGGTTTACAGCTATCCTACACCCCCTAAAGTCCAGAAAATGATGGTTGCCTAAAAACGGGGTCTGAGAGCTCTGAATGTCCCAAAAACATTTGCAGCCTCAAAGGGGCATTAACCCGCATCCTAGACCACTGAAATTCCCAAAAATATTTTTTCCATGAAAAATGCATCTTACTTCCGTGAACGTTCAGAATATGTTAGCCCAAAAAAGGCATTAAAATGCATCTTAGGCCTGCAAAAATGTAGAAAACTTTGGAGGCCCAAAAAAGGGGTTTACAGGCATCCTAGACCCCCTAGAGCCCAGAAAATTATGGTGGCCCAAAAGGTGCACCAGAGAGCTCTGAATGCCCGAAGAACATTTGCAGCCTGAAAGAGCATTAACCCGCATCCTAGACCACTGAAATTCCCAAAAATAATTTTGGCACGGAAAATGCATCCTACACCCCTGGAAATTAAGAATATGTTAGCAGCCCAAAAAAGGCCTTAAAATGCATTTTAGGCCTGCAAAAATGTTGAAAACTTTGAAGGCCTAAAAAAGGGGTTTACAGGCATACTCGACCCCCTAAAGTCTAGAAAATAATGGTGCCCAAATACTCTGTCAGAGAGCTCTGAATGTCCCTAACGCATTTGCAGCCTAAAAGGGGCATTAACCCGCATCCTAGACCACTGAAATTCCCAAAAATATTTTTTCCACGAAAAATGCATTACATCCGTTAAAGTTCAGAATATGTTAGCAGCCCAAAAAAGGCCTTAAAATGTATCTTAGGCCTGCAAAAATGTAGAAAACTTTGGAGGCCCAAAAAAGGTGTTTACAGGCATCCTAGACCAACTAAAGTCCAGAAATGATGGTGGCCCAGAAACAGGGAGAGAGCTCTGAATGTCCCAAAAAAATGTGCAGCCTGAAAGGGGCATTAACCCGTATCCTAGACCACTGAAATTCCCAAAAATAATTTTGGCACGAAAAATGCATCCTATAGCCCTGAAAGTTCAGAATATGTTACAGCTCAAAAAAGGGCTTAAAATGCATCTTAGGCCTGCAAAAATGTAGAAAACTTTGGAGGCCCAAAAAAGGGGTTTACAGGCATCCTAGAACCCCTAAAGTCCAGAAAATGATGGTGGCCCAGAAACAGGGAGAGAGCTCTGAATGACCCAAAACATGTGCAGCCTGAAAGGGGCATTAACCTGCATCTTAGACCACTGAAATTCCCAAAAATAATTTAGGCACACAAAATGCATCCTACACCCCTGAAAGTTAAGACTATGTTAGCCCAAAAAAGGCCTTAAAATGCATCTTAGGCCTGCAAAATGTACAAAACTTTGGAGGCCCAAAAAGGGGTTTACAGGCATATTAGACCCCCTAAAGTCCAGAAATGATGGTGGCCCAGAAACAGGGAAAGAGAGCTCTGAATGTCCCAAAAACATGTGCAGCCTGAAAGGGGCATTAACCTGCATGCTAGACCACTGAAATTCCCAAAAATAATTTAGGCACAAAAAATGCATCCTACACCCCTGAAAGTTAAGAATATGTTAGCAGCCCAAAAAACGCCTTAAATGCATCTTAGGCCTGCAAAAAATGTTGAAAACTTTGGAGGCCCAAAAAAGGGGTTTACAGGCATCCTCACCCCCTAAAGTCCAGAAAATGATGGTGGCCTAAAAACGGGGTCTGAGAGCTCTGAATGTCCCAAAAACATTTGCAGCCTCAAAGGGGCATTAACCCGCATCCTAGACCACTGAAATTCCCAAAAATATTTTTTCCATGAAAAATGCATCTTACATCCGTGAACGTTCAGAATATGTTAGCCCAAAAAAGGCCTTAAAATGCATTTTAGGCCTGCAAAAATGTAGAAAACTTTGGAGGCCCAAAAAAGGGGTTTACAGGAATCCTAGACCCCCTAAAGTCCAGAAAACGATGGTGGCCCAAAAACTGTGTCAGAGAGCTCTGAAAGTCCCAAAAACATTTGGAGCCTGAAAGGGGCATTAACCCGCATCCTAGACCACTGAAATTCCCAAAAATATTTTTTCCACGAAAAATGCATTACATCCGTTAAAGTTCAGAATATGTTAGCAGCCCAAAAAAGGCCTTAAAATGAATCTTAGGCCTGCAAAAATGTAGAAAACTTTGGAGGCCCAAAAAAGGTGTTTACAGGCATCCTAGACCCCCTAAAGTTCAGAAAAGGATGGTGGCTCAAAAACTGCGTCAGAGAGCTCTGAATGTCCCAAAAACATTTGCAGCCTGAAAGGGGCATTAACCCGCATCTTAGACCACTGAAATTCTCAAAAATAATTTAGGCACAAAAAATGCATCCTACACCCCTGAAAGTTAAGACTATGTTAGCAGCCCAAAAAAGGCCATAAAATGATTCTTAGGCCTGCAAAAATGTAGAAAACTTTGTAGGCCCAAAAAAGGGGTTAACAGGCATCCTAGAACCCCTAAAGTTCAGAAAAGGATGGTGGCTCAAAAACTGCGTCAGAGAGCTCTGAATGTCCCAAAAACATTTGCAGCCTGAAAGGGGCATTAACCCGCAGCTTAGACCACTGAAATTCTCAAAAATAATTTAGGCACAAAAAATGCATCCTACACCCCTGAAAGTTAAGACTATGTTAGCAGCCCAAAAAAGGCCTTAAAATGCATCTTAGGCCTGCAAATTGTACAAAACTTTGGAGGCCCAAAAAAGGGGTTTACAGGCATATTACACCCCCTAAAGTCCAGAAATGATGGTGGCCCAGAAACAGGGAAAGAGAGCTATGAATGTCCCAAAAACATGTGCAACCTGAAAGGGGCATTAACCTGCATCCTAGACCACTGAAATTCCCAAAAATATTTTTTCCACGAAAAATGCATTTTACATCCGTGAACGTTCAGAATATGTTAGCAGCCCAAAAAAGGCCTTAAAATGTATCTTAGGCCTGCAAAAATGTAGAAAACTTTGGAGGCCCAAAAAAGGGGTTTACAGGCATCCTAGACCCCCTAAAGTCCATAAAATGATGGTGGCTCAAAAACTGCGTCAGAGAGCTCTGAATGTCCCAAAAACATTTGCAGCCTGAAAGGTGCATTAACCCGCATCCTAGACCACTGAAATTCCCAAAACTAATTTAGGCACAAAAAATGCATCCTACACCCCTGAAAGTTAAGAATATGTTAGCAGCCCAAAAAAGGCCTTAAAATGCATCTTAGGCCTGCAAAAAATGTTGAAAACTTTGGAGGCCCAAAAAAGGGGTTTACAGCTATCCTACACCCCCTAAAGTCCAGAAAATGATGGTTGCCTAAAAACGGGGTCTGAGAGCTCTGAATGTCCCAAAAACATTTGCAGCCTCAAAGGGGCATTAACCCGCATCCTAGACCACTGAAATTCCCAAAAATATTTTTTCCATGAAAAATGCATCTTACATCCGTGAACGTTCAGAATATGTTAGCCCAAAAAAGGCATTAAAATGCATCTTAGGCCTGCAAAAATGTAGAAAACTTTGGAGGCCCAAAAAAGGGGTTTACAGGCATCCTAGACCCCCTAGAGCCCAGAAAATTATGGTGGCCCAAAAGGTGCACCAGAGAGCTCTGAATGCCCGAAGAACATTTGCAGCCTGAAAGGGGCATTACCCCGCATCCTAGACCACTGAAATTCCCAAAAATAATTTTGGCACGGAAAATGCATCCTACACCCCTGGAAATTAAGAATATGTTAGCAGCCCAAAAAAGGCCTTAAAATGCATTTTAGGCCTGCAAAAATGTTGAAAACTTTGAAGGCCTAAAAAAGGGGTTTACAGGCATACTCGACCCCCTAAAGTCTAGAAAATGATGGTGCCCAAATACTCTGTCAGAGAGCTCTGAATGTCCCTAACGCATTTGCAGCCTAAAAGGGGCATTAACCCGCATCCTAGACCACTGAAATTCCCAAAAATATTTTTTCCACGAAAAATGCATTACATCCGTTAAAGTTCAGAATATGTTAGCAGCCCAAAAAAGGCCTTAAAATGTATCTTAGGCCTGCAAAAATGTAGAAAACTTTGGAGGCCCAAAAAAGGTGTTTACAGGCATCCTAGACCAACTAAAGTCCAGAAATGATGGTGGCCCAGAAACAGGGAGAGAGCTCTGAATGTCCCAAAAAAATGTGCAGCCTGAAAGGGGCATTAACCCGTATCCTAGACCACTGAAATTCCCAAAAATAATTTTGGCACGAAAAATGCATCCTATAGCCCTGAAAGTTCAGAATATGTTACAGCTCAAAAAAGGGCTTAAAATGCATCTTAGGCCTGCAAAAATGTAGAAAACTTTGGAGGCCCAAAAAAGGGGTTTACAGGCATCCTAGAACCCCTAAAGTCCAGAAAATGATGGTGGCCCAGAAACAGGGAGAGAGCTCTGAATGACCCAAAACATGTGCAGCCTGAAAGGGGCATTAACCTGCATCTTAGACCACTGAAATTCCCAAAAATAATTTAGGCATAAAAAATGCATCCTACACCCCTGAAAGTTAAGACTATGTTAGCCCAAAAAAGGCCTTAAAATGCATCTTAGGCCTGCAAAATGTACAAAACTTTGGAGGCCCAAAAAGGGGTTTACAGGCATATTAGACCCCCTAAAGTCCAGAAATGATGGTGGCCCAGAAACAGGGAAAGAGAGCTCTGAATGTCCCAAAAACATGTGCAGCCTGAAAGGGGCATTAACCTGCATGCTAGACCACTGAAATTCCCAAAAATAATTTAGGCACAAAAAATGCATCCTACACCCCTGAAAGTTAAGAATATGTTAGCAGCCCAAAAAACGCCTTAAATGTATCTTAGGCCTGCAAAAAATGTTGAAAACTTTGGAGGCCCAAAAAAGGGGTTTACAGGCATCCTACACCCCCTAAAGTCCAGAAAATGATGGTGGCCTAAAAACGGGGTCTGAGAGCTCTGAATGTCCCAAAAACATTTGCAGCCTCAAAGGGGCATTAACCCGCATCCTAGACCACTGAAATTCCCAAAAATATTTTTTCCATGAAAAATGCATCTTACATCCGTGAACGTTCAGAATATGTTAGCCCAAAAAAGGCCTTAAAATGCATCTTAGGCCTGCAAAAATGTAGAAAACTTTGGAGGCCCAAAAAAGGGGTTTACAGGCATCCTAGACCCCCTAAAGTCCAGAAAACGATGGTGGCCCAAAAACTGTGTCAGAGAGCTCTGAAAGTCCCAAAAACATTTGGAGCCTGAAAGGGGCATTAACCCGCATCCTAGACCACTGAAATTCCCAAAAATATTTTTTCCACGAAAAATGCATTACATCCGTTAAAGTTCAGAATATGTTAGCCCAAAAAAGGCCTTAAAATGTATCTTAGGCCTGCAAAAATGTAGAAAACTTTGGAGGCCCAAAAAAGGTGTTTACAGGCATCCTAGACCCCCTAAAGTTCAGAAAAGGATGGTGGCTCAAAAACTGCGTCAGAGAGCTCTGAATGTCCCAAAAACATTTGCAGCCTGAAAGGGGCATTAACCCGCATCTTAGACCACTGAAATTCTCAAAAATAATTTAGGCACAAAAAATGCATCCTACACCCCTGAAAGTTAAGACTATGTTAGCAGCCCAAAAAAGGCCATAAAATGATTCTTAGGCCTGCAAAAATGTAGAAAACATTGTAGGCCCAAAAAAGGGGTTAACAGGCATCCTAGAACCCCTAAAGTTCAGAAAAGGATGGTGGCTCAAAAACTGTGTCAGAGAGCTCTGAATGTCCCAAAAACATTTGCAGCCTGAAAGGGGCATTAACCCGCATCTTAGACCACTGAAATTCTCAAAAATAATTTAGGCACAAAAAATGCATCCTACACCTGAAAGTTAAGACTATGTTAGCAGCCCAAAAAAGGCCTTAAAATGCATCTTAGGCCTGCAAATTGTACAAAACTTTGGAGGCCCAAAAACGGGGTTTACAGGCATATTACACCCCCTAAAGTCCAGAAATGATGGTGGCCCAGAAACAGGGAAAGAGAGCTATGAATGTCCCAAAAACATGTGCAACCTGAAATTGGCATTAACCTGCATGCTAGACCACTGAAATTCCCAAAAATAATTTTGTCACGAAAAATGCATTTTACATCCGTGAACGTTCAGAATATGTTAGCAGCCCAAAAAAGGCCTTAAAATGTATCTTAGGCCTGCAAAAATGTAGAAAACTTTGGAGGCCCAAAAAAGGGGTTTACAGGCATCCTAGACCCCCTAGAGCCCAGAAAATTATGGTGGCCCAGAAACAGGGAAAGAGAGCTCTGAATGTCCCAAAAACATGTGCAGCCTGAAAGGGGCATTAACCCGCATCCTAGACCACTGAAATTCCCAAAAATATTTTTTCCACAAAAATGCATCTTACATCCGTGAACGTTCAGAATATGTTAGCAGCCCAAAAAAGGCCTTAAAATGCATTTTAGGCCTGCAAAAATGTAGAAAACTTTGGAGGCCCAAAAAAGGGGTTTACAGGCATCCGAGACCCCTTATAGTCCAGAAAATGATGGTGGCTCAAAAACTGCGTCAGAGAGATCTGAATGTCCCAAAAACATTTGCAGCCTGAAAGGGGCATTAACCCGCATCCTAGACCACTGAAATTCCCAAAAATAATTTAGGCACAAAAAATGCATCCTACACCCCTGAAAGTTAAGAATATGTTAGCAGCACAAAAAAGGCCTTAAAATGCATCTTAGGCCTGCAAAAATGTTGAAAACTTTGAAGGCCCAAAAAAGGGGTTTACAGGCTACTCGACCCCCTAAAGTCTAGAAAATGATGGTGCCCAAATACTCTGTCAGAGAGCTCTGAATGTCCCTAACGCATTTGCAGCCTAAAAGGGGCATTAACCCGCATCCTAGACCACTGAAATTCCCAAAAATATTTTTTCCATGAAAAATGCATTACATCCGTTAAAGTTCAGAATATGTTAGCAGCCCAAAAAAGGCCTTAAAATGTATCTTAGGCCTGCAAAAATGTAGAAAACTTTGGAGGCCCAAAAAAGGGGTTTACAGGCATCCTAGACCCCCTAAAGTCCAGAAAAGGATGGTGGCTCAAAAACTGCATCAGAGAGCTCTGAATGTCCCAAAAACATTTGCAGCCTGAAAGGGGCATTATCCCGCTTCTTAGACCACTGAAATTCCCAAAAATAATTTAGGCACAAAAAATGCATCCTACACCCCTGAAAGTTAAGAATATGTTAGCAGCCCAAAAAAGGCCTTAAAATGCATCTTAGGCCTGCAAAATGTACAAAACTTTGGAGGTCCAAAAAAGGGGTTTACATGCATGCTCCACCATCTAAAGTCCAGAAAATGTTGGTGGCCCAAAAATTGTGTCAGAGAGCTCTGAGTGTCCCAAAAACATTTGCAGCCTCAAAGGGGCATTAACCCGCATCCTATACCACTGAAATTCCCAAAAATAATTTTGGCATGAAAAAAGCATCCTACACCCCAGAAAGTTCAGAATATGTTAGCAGCCCAAAAAAGGCATTAACCACATTTTAGGCCTGAAAAAATGTAGAAAACTTTGGAGGCCCAAAAAAGGGGTTTACAGTCATCCTAGACCCCCTAAAGTAAAGAAAATGTTGGTGGCCCAAAAACTGCGTCAGAGAGCTCTGAATGCCCCAAAAACATCTGCAGCCTCAAAGGGGCATTAACACGCATCCTAGACCACTGAAATTCCCAAAAATAATTTTGGCACGAAAAATGCATCCTACACCACTGAAAGTTAAGAATATGTTAGCAGCCCAAAAAAGGCCTTAAAATATATCTTAGGCCTGCAAAAATGTTGATAACGTTGGAGGCCCAAAAAAGGGGTTTACATGCATGCTAGACCATCTAAAGTCCAGAAAATGTTGGTGGCCCAAAAATTGTGTCAGAGAGCTCTGAATGTCCCAAAAACATTTCCAGCCTCAAAGGGGCATTAACCCGCATCCTATACCACTGAAATTCCCAAAAATAATTTTGGCACGAAAAAAGCATCCTACACCCCGGAAAGTTCAGAATATGTTAGCAGCCCAAAAAAGGCATTAACCACATTTTAGGCCTGAAAAAATGTAGAAAACTTTGGAGGCCCAAAAAAGGGGTTTACAGTCATTCTAGACCCCCTAAAGTAAAGAAAATGTTGGTGGCCCAAAAACTGCGTCAGAGAGCTCTGAATGTCCCAAAAACATCTGCAGCCTCAAAGGGGCATTAACCCGCATCCTAGACCACTGAAATTCCCAAAAATAATTTTGGCACGAAAAATGCATCCTACACCACTGAAAGTTAAGAATATGTTAGCAGCCCAAAAAAGGCCTTAAAATATATCTTAGGCCTGCAAAAATGTTGAAAACTTTGGAGGCCCAAAAAAGGGGTTTACATGCATGCTAGACCATCTAAAGTCCAGAAAATGTTGGTGGCCCAACCATTGTGTCAGAGAGCTCTGAATGTCCCAAAAACATTTGCCGCCTGAAAGGGCCATTAACCCGCATCCTAGACCACTGAAATTCCCAAAAATATTTTTGCCACGGAAAATGCATCCTACACCCCTGGAAGTTAAGAATATGTTAGCAGCCCAAAAAAGGCCTTAAAATGCGTCTTAGGCCTGCAAAAATGTAGAAAACTTTGGAGGCCCAAAAAAGGTGTTTACCCCTAGACCCTAGACCCCCTAAAGTCCAGAAATGATGGTGGCCCAGAAACAGGGAAAGAGAGCTCTGAATGTCCCAAAAACATGTGCAGCCTGAAAGGGGCATTAACCCGCATCCTAGAGCACTGAAATTCCCAAAAATATTTTTTCCACGAAAAATGCATCTTACATCCGTGAACGTTCAGAATATGTTAGCAGCCCAAAAAAGTCCTTAAAATGCATTTTAGGCCTGCAAAAATGTAGACAACTTTGGAGGCCCAAAAAAGGGGTTTACAGGCATCCGAGACCCCCTATAGTCCAGAAAATGATGGTGGCTCAAAAACTGCGTCAGAGAGCTCTGAATGTCCCAAAAACATTTGCAGCCTGAAAGGTGCATTAACCCGCATCCTAGACCACTGAAATTCCCAAAACTAATTTAGGCACAAAAAATGCATCCTACACCCCTGAAAGTTAAGAATATGTTAGCAGCCCAAAAAAGGCCTTAAAATGCATCTTAGGCCTGCAAAAAATGTTGAAAACTTTGGAGGCCCAAAAAAGGGGTTTACAGCTATCCTACACCCCCTAAAGTCCAGAAAATGATGGTTGCCTAAAAACGGGGTCTGAGAGCTCTGAATGTCCCAAAAACATTTGCAGCCTCAAAGGGGCATTAACCCGCATCCTAGACCACTGAAATTCCCAAAAATATTTTTTCCATGAAAAATGCATCTTACATCCGTGAACGTTCAGAATATGTTAGCCCAAAAAAGGCATTAAAATGCATCTTAGGCCTGCAAAAATGTAGAAAACTTTGGAGGCCCAAAAAAGGGGTTTACAGGCATCCTAGACCCCCTAGAGCCCAGAAAATTATGGTGGCCCAAAAGGTGCACCAGAGAGCTCTGAATGCCCGAAGAACATTTGCAGCCTGAAAGGGGCATTACCCCGCATCCTAGACCACTGAAATTCCCAAAAATAATTTTGGCACGGAAAATGCATCCTACACCCCTGGAAATTAAGAATATGTTAGCAGCCCAAAAAAGGCCTTAAAATGCATTTTAGGCCTGCAAAAATGTTGAAAACTTTGAAGGCCTAAAAAAGGGGTTTACAGGCATACTCGACCCCCTAAAGTCTAGAAAATGATGGTGCCCAAATACTCTGTCAGAGAGCTCTGAATGTCCCTAACGCATTTGCAGCCTAAAAGGGGCATTAACCCGCATCCTAGACCACTGAAATTCCCAAAAATATTTTTTCCACGAAAAATGCATTACATCCGTTAAAGTTCAGAATATGTTAGCAGCCCAAAAAAGGCCTTAAAATGTATCTTAGGCCTGCAAAAATGTTGAAAACTTTGGAGGCCCAAAAAAGGTGTTTACAGGCATCCTAGACCAACTAAAGTCCAGAAATGATGGTGGCCCAGAAACAGGGAGAAGCTCTGAATGTCCCAAAAAAATGTGCAGCCTGAAAGGGGCATTAACCCGTATCCTAGACCACTGAAATTCCCAAAAATAATTTTGGCACGAAAAATGCATCCTATAGCCCTGAAAGTTCAGAATATGTTACAGCTCAAAAAAGGGCTTAAAATGCATCTTAGGCCTGCAAAAATGTAGAAAACTTTGGAGGCCCAAAAAAGGGGTTTACAGGCATCCTAGAACCCCTAAAGTCCAGAAAATGATGGTGGCCCAGAAACAGGGAGAGAGCTCTGAATGACCCAAAACATGTGCAGCCTGAAAGGGGCATTAACCTGCATCTTAGACCACTGAAATTCCCAAAAATAATTTAGGCACAAAAAATGCATCCTACACCCCTGAAAGTTAAGACTATGTTAGCCCAAAAAAGGCCTTAAAATGCATCTTAGGCCTGCAAAATGTACAAAACTTTGGAGGCCCAAAAAGGGGTTTACAGGCATATTAGACCCCCTAAAGTCCAGAAATGATGGTGGCCCAGAAACAGGGAAAGAGAGCTCTGAATGTCCCAAAAACATGTGCAGCCTGAAAGGGGCATTAACCTGCATGCTAGACCACTGAAATTCCCAAAAATAATTTAGGCACAAAAAATGCATCCTACACCCCTGAAAGTTAAGAATATGTTAGCAGCCCAAAAAACGCCTTAAATGTATCTTAGGCCTGCAAAAAATGTTGAAAACTTTGGAGGCCCAAAAAAGGGGTTTACAGGCATCCTACACCCCCTAAAGTCCAGAAAATGATGGTGGCCTAAAAACGGGGTCTGAGAGCTCTGAATGTCCCAAAAACATTTGCAGCCTCAAAGGGGCATTAACCCGCATCCTAGACCACTGAAATTCCCAAAAATATTTTTTCCATGAAAAATGCATCTTACATCCGTGAACGTTCAGAATATGTTAGCCCAAAAAAGGCCTTAAAATGCATCTTAGGCCTGCAAAAATGTAGAAAACTTTGGAGGCCCAAAAAAGGGGTTTACAGGCATCCTAGACCCCCTAAAGTCCAGAAAACGATGGTGGCCCAAAAACTGTGTCAGAGAGCTCTGAAAGTCCCAAAAACATTTGGAGCCTGAAAGGGGCATTAACCCGCATCCTAGACCACTGAAATTCCCAAAAATATTTTTTCCACGAAAAATGCATTACATCCGTTAAAGTTCAGAATATGTTAGCCCAAAAAAGGCCTTAAAATGTATCTTAGGCCTGCAAAAATGTAGAAAACTTTGGAGGCCCAAAAAAGGTGTTTACAGGCATCCTAGACCCCCTAAAGTTCAGAAAAGGATGGTGGCTCAAAAACTGCGTCAGAGAGCTCTGAATGTCCCAAAAACATTTGCAGCCTGAAAGGGGCATTAACCCGCATCTTAGACCACTGAAATTCTCAAAAATAATTTAGGCACAAAAAATGCATCCTACACCCCTGAAAGTTAAGACTATGTTAGCAGCCCAAAAAAGGCCATAAAATGATTCTTAGGCCTGCAAAAATGTAGAAAACATTGTAGGCCCAAAAAAGGGGTTAACAGGCATCCTAGAACCCCTAAAGTTCAGAAAAGGATGGTGGCTCAAAAACTGTGTCAGAGAGCTCTGAATGTCCCAAAAACATTTGCAGCCTGAAAGGGGCATTAACCCGCATCTTAGACCACTGAAATTCTCAAAAATAATTTAGGCACAAAAAATGCATCCTACACCCCTGAAAGTTAAGACTATGTTAGCAGCCCAAAAAAGGCCTTAAAATGCATCTTAGGCCTGCAAATTGTACAAAACTTTGGAGGCCCAAAAACGGGGTTTACAGGCATATTACACCCCCTAAAGTCCAGAAATGATGGTGGCCCAGAAACAGGGAAAGAGAGCTATGAATGTCCCAAAAACATGTGCAACCTGAAATTGGCATTAACCTGCATCCTAGACCACTGAAATTCCCAAAAATATTTTTTCCACGAAAAATGCATTTTACATCCGTGAACGTTCAGAATATGTTAGCAGCCCAAAAAAGGCCTTAAAATGTATCTTAGGCCTGCAAAAATGTAGAAAACTTTGGAGGCACAAAAAAGGGGTTTACAGGCATCCTAGACCCCCTAGAGCCCAGAAAATTATGGTGGCCCAAAAGGTGCACCAGAGAGCTCTGAATGCCCGAAGAACACTTGCAGCCTGAAAGGGGCATTACCCCGCATCCTAGACCACTGAAATTCCCAAAAATAATTTTGTCACGAAAAGTGGATCCTACACCCCTGAAAGTTAAGAATATGTTAGCAGCCCAAAAACGGCCTTAAAATGCATTTTAGGCCTGCAAAAATGTTGAAAACTTTGAAGGCCCAAAAAAGGGGTTTACAGGCATCCTAGCCCCTCTAAAGTCCAGAAAATGATGGTGGCCCAAAAGGTGTATCAGAGAGCTCTGAATGTCCCAAAAACATTTGCAGCCTGAAAGGGGCATTAACCCGCATCCTAGACCACTGAAATCCCCAAAAATATTTTGGGCACGGAAAATGCATCCTACACCCCTGGAAGTTAAGAATATGTTAGCAGCCCAAAAAAGGCCTTAAAATGCATCTTAGGCCTGCAAAAATGTAGAAAACTTTGGAGGCCCACAAAAGGTGTTTACAGGCATCCTAGACACCCTAAAGTCCAGAAATGATCGTGGCCCAGAAACAGGGAAAGAGAGCTCTGAATGTCCCAAAAACATGTGCAGCCTGAAAGGGGCATTACCCCGCATCCTAGACTACTGAAATTCCCAAAAATAATTTTGTCACGAAAAGTGGATCCTACACCCCTGAAAGTTAAGAATATGTTAGCAGCCCAAAAACGGCCTTAAAATGCATTTTAGGCCTGCAAAAATGTTGAAAACTTTGGAGGCCCAAAAAAGGGGTTTACAGGCATATTAGACCCCCTAAAGACCAGAAATGATGGTGGCCCAGAAACAGGGAAAGAGAGCTCTGAATGTCCCAAAAACATGTGCAGCCTGAAAGGGGCATTAACCCGCATCCTAGACCACTGAAATTCCCAAAAATATTTTTTCCACAAAAATGCATCTTACATCCGTGAACGTTCAGAATGTTAGCAGCCCAAAAAAGGCCTTAAAATGCATTTTAGGCCTGCAAAAATGTAGAAAACTTTGGAGGCCCAAAAAAGGGGTTTACAGGCATCCGAGACCCCTTATAGTCCAGAAAATGATGGTGGCTCAAAAACTGCGTCAGAGAGATCTGAATGTCCCAAAAACATTTGCAGCCTGAAAGGGGCATTAACCCGCATCCTAGACCACTGAAATTCCCAAAAATAATTTAGGCACAAAAAATGCATCCTACACCCCTGAAAGTTAAGAATATGTTAGCAGCACAAAAAAGGCCTTAAAATGCATCTTAGGCCTGCAAAAATGTTGAAAACTTTGAAGGCCCAAAAAAGGGGTTTACAGGCTACTCGACCCCCTAAAGTCTAGAAAATGATGGTGCCCAAATACTCTGTCAGAGAGCTCTGAATGTCCCTAACGCATTTGCAGCCTAAAAGGGGCATTAACCCGCATCCTAGACCACTGAAATTCCCAAAAATATTTTTTCCATGAAAAATGCATTACATCCGTTAAAGTTCAGAATATGTTAGCAGCCCAAAAAAGGCCTTAAAATGTATCTTAGGCCTGCAAAAATGTAGAAAACTTTGGAGGCCCAAAAAAGGGGTTTACAGGCATCCTAGACCCCCTAAAGTCCAGAAAAGGATGGTGGCTCAAAAACTGCATCAGAGAGCTCTGAATGTCCCAAAAACATTTGCAGCCTGAAAGGGGCATTATCCCGCTTCTTAGACCACTGAAATTCCCAAAAATAATTTAGGCACAAAAAATGCATCCTACACCCCTGAAAGTTAAGACTATGTTAGCAGCCCAAAAAAGGCCTTAAAATGCATCTTAGGCCTGCAAAATGTACAAAACTTTGGAGGCCCAAAAAAGGGGTTTACATGCATGCTCCACCATCTAAAGTCCAGAAAATGTTGGTGGCCCAAAAATTGTGTCAGAGAGCTCTGAGTGTCCCAAAAACATTTGCAGCCTCAAAGGGGCATTAACCCGCATCCTATACCACTGAAATTCCCAAAAATAATTTTGGCATGAAAAAAGCATCCTACACCCCAGAAAGTTCAGAATATGTTAGCAGCCCAAAAAAGGCATTAACCACATTTTAGGCCTGAAAAAATGTAGAAAACTTTGGAGGCCCAAAAAAGGGGTTTACAATCATCCTAGACCCCCTAAAGTAAAGAAAATGTTGGTGGCCCAAAAACTGCGTCAGAGAGCTCTGAATGTCCCAAAAACATCTGCAGCCTCAAAGGGGCATTAACACGCATCCTAGACCACTGAAATTCCCAAAAATAATTTTGGCACGAAAAATGCATCCTACACCACTGAAAGTTAAGAATATGTTAGCAGCCCAAAAAAGGCCTTAAAATATATCTTAGGCCTGCAAAAATGTTGATAACGTTGGAGGCCCAAAAAAGGGGTTTACATGCATGCTAGACCATCTAAAGTCCAGAAAATGTTGGTGGCCCAAAAATTGTGTCAGAGAGCTCTGAATGTCCCAAAAACATTTCCAGCCTCAAAGGGGCATTAACCCGCATCCTATACCACTGAAATTCCCAAAAATAATTTTGGCACGAAAAAAGCATCCTACACCCCGGAAAGTTCAGAATATGTTAGCAGCCCAAAAAAGGCATTAACCACATTTTAGGCCTGAAAAAATGTAGAAAACTTTGGAGGCCCAAAAAAGGGGTTTACAGTCATTCTAGACCCCCTAAAGTAAAGAAAATGTTGGTGGCCCAAAAACTGCGTCAGAGAGCTCTGAATGTCCCAAAAACATCTGCAGCCTCAAAGGGGCATTAACCCGCATCCTAGACCACTGAAATTCCCAAAAATAATTTTGGCACGAAAAATGCATCCTACACCACTGAAAGTTAAGAATATGTTAGCAGCCCAAAAAAGGCCTTAAAATATATCTTAGGCCTGCAAAAATGTTGAAAACTTTGGAGGCCCAAAAAAGGGGTTTACATGCATGCTAGACCATCTAAAGTCCAGAAAATGTTGGTGGCCCAACCATTGTGTCAGAGAGCTCTGAATGTCCCAAAAACATTTGCCGCCTGAAAGGGCCATTAACCCGCATCCTAGACCACTGAAATTCCCAAAAATATTTTTGCCGCGGAAAATGCATCCTACACCCCTGGAAGTTAAGAATATGTTAGCAGCCCAAAAAAGTCCTTAAAATGCATCTTAGGCCTGCAAAAATGTAGAAAACTTTGGAGGCCCAAAAAAGGTGTTTACAGGCATCCTAGACCCCCTAAAGTCCAGAAATGATGGTGGCCCAGAAACAGGGAAAGAGAACTCTGAATGTCCCAAAAACATGTGCAGCCTGAAAGGGGCATTAACCCGCATCCTAGACCACTGAAATTCCCAAAAATATTTTTTCCACGAAAAATGCATCTTACATCCGTGAACGTTCAGAATATGTTAGCAGCCCAAAAAAGTCCTTAAAATGCATTTTAGGCCTGCAAAAATGTAGACAACTTTGGAGGCCCAAAAAAGGGGTTTACAGGCATCCGAGACCCCCTATAGTCCAGAAAATGATGGTGGCTCAAAAACTGCGTCAGAGAGATCTGAATGTCCCAAAAACATTTGCAGCCTGAAAGGGGCATTAACCCGCATCCTAGACCACTGAAATTCCCAAAAATAATTTAGGCACAAAAAATGCATCCTATACCCCTGAAAGTTAAGAATATGTTAGCAGCCCAAAAAAGGCCTTAAAATGATTCTTAGGCCTGCAAAAAATGTTGAAAACTTTGGAGGCCCAAAACAGGAGTTTACAGGCATCCTACACCCCCTAAAGTCCAGAAAATGATGGTGGCCCAAAAGGTGTATCAGAGAGCTCTGAATGTCCCAAAAACATTTGCAGCCTGGAAGGGGCATTAACCTGCATCCTAGACCACTGAAATTTCCAAAAATATTTTTGCACGGAAAATGCATCGTACACCCCTGGAAATTAAGAATATGTTAGCAGCCCAAAAAAGGCCTTAAAATGCATTTTAGGCCTGCAAAAATGTTGAAAACTTTGAAGGCCCAAAAAAGGGGTTTACAGGCATACTCGACCCCCTAAAGTCTAGAAAATGATGGTGCCCAAATACTCTGTCAGAGAGCTCTGAATGTCCCTAACGCATTTGCAGCCTAAAAGGGGCATTAACCCGCATCCTAGACCACTGAAATTCCCAAAAATATTTTTTCCACGAAAAATGCATTACATCCGTTAAAGTTCAGAATATGTTAGGAGCCCAAAGAAGGCCTTAAAATGTATCTTAGGCCTGCAAAAATGTAGAAAACTTTGGAGGCCCAAAAAAGGTGTTTACAGGCATCCTAGACCCCCTAAAGTCCAGAAATGATGGTGGCCCAGAAACAGGGAGAGAGCTCTGAATGTCCCAAAAAAATGTGCAGCCTGAAAGGGGCATTAACCCGTATCCTAGACCACTGAAATTCCCAAAAATAATTTTGGCACGAAAAATGCATCCTATAGCCCTGAAAGTTCAGAATATGTTACAGCTCAAAAAAGGGCTTAAAATGCATCTTAGGCCTGCAAAAATGTAGAAAACTTTGGAGGCCCAAAAAAGGGGTTTACAGGCATCCTAGAACCCCTAAAGTCCAGAAATGATGGTGGCCCAGAAACAGGGAGAGAGCTCTGAATGACCCAAAACATGTGCAGCCTGAAAGGGGCATTAACCTGCATCTTAGACCACTGAAATTCCCAAAAATAATTTAGGCACAAAAAATGCATCCTACACCCCTGAAAGTTAAGACTATGTTAGCCCAAAAAAGGCCTTAAAATGCATCTTAGGCCTGCAAAATGTACAAAACTTTGGAGGCCCAAAAAGGGGTTTACAGGCATATTAGACCCCCTAAAGTCCAGAAATGATGGTGGCCCAGAAACAGGGAAAGAGAGCTCTGAATGTCCCAAACACATGTGCAGCCTGAAAGGGGCATTAACCCGCATGCTAGACCACTGAAATTCCCAAAAATAATTTAGGCACAAAAAATGCATCCTACACCCCTGAAAGTTAAGAATATGTTAGCAGCCCAAAAAACGCCTTAAATGCATCTTAGGCCTGCAAAAAATGTTGAAAACTTTGGAGGCCCAAAAAAGGGTTTTACAGGCATCCTAGACCCCCTAAAGTCAAGAAAATGATGGTGGCCTAAAAACGGGGTATGAGAGCTCTGAATGTCCCAAAAACATTTGCAGCCTCAAAGGGGCATTAACCCACATCCTAGACCACTGAAATTCCCAAAAATATTTTTTCCATGAAAAATGCATCTTACACCCCTGAAAGTTACGAATATGTTAGCAGCAAAGGCCTTGAAATGCATTTTAGGCCTGCAAAAATGTTGAAAACTTTCGAGGCCCAAAAAAGGGTTTTACAGGCATCCTAGACCCCCTTAAGTGCAGAAAATGATGGTGGCCCTAAAACTGTGTCAGAGAGCTCTGAATGTCTCAAAAACATTGGCAGCCTGAAAGGGGCATTAACCCGCATCCTAGACCACTGAAATTCCCAAATATAATTTTGACACAAAATATGCATCCTACACCCCTGAAAGTTAAGAATATGTTAGCAGCCCAAAAAAGGCGTTAAAATACATCTTAGGCCTGCAAAAATGTTGAAAACTTTGGAGGCCCTAAAAAGTGGTTTACAGGCATCCTAGACCCCCTACATTCCAGAAAATGTTGGTGGCTCAGAAACAGGGTCAGAGAGCTCTGAATGACCCAAAAACATTTGCAGCCTGAAAGGGGCATTAACCCTCATCCTAGACCACTGAAATTCCCAAAAATATTTTTTCCACGAAAAATGCATCTTACATCCGTGAACGTTCAGAATATGTTAGCAGCCCAAAAAAGGCCTTGAAATGCATCTTAGGCCTGCACAAATATTGAAAACTTTGGAGGCCCAAAAAAGGGGTTTACAGGCATCCTAGACCCCCTAAAGTCCAGAAAATGATGGTGGCCCAAAAACTGCGTCAGAGAGCTCTGAATGTCCCAAAAACATTTGCAGTCTGAAAGGGGCATTAACCCGCATCCTAGACCACTGAAATTCCAAAAATAATTTTGGCACAAAAAATGCATCCTACACCCCTGAAAGTTACGAATATGTTAGCAGCCCAAAAAAGGCCTTAAAATATATCTTAGGCCTGCAAAAATGTTGAAAACTTTGGAGGCCCAAAAAAGGGGTTTACAGGCATTCTAGACCCCCTAAAGTCCAGAAAATGTTGGTGGCCCAAAAACGGTGTCAGAGAGCTATGAATGTCCCAAAAACATTTGCAGCCTCAAAGGGGCATTAACCACCACTGAAATTCCCAAAAATAATTTAGGCACAAAAAATGCATCCTACACCCCTGAAAGTTAAGACTATATTAGCAGCCCAAAAAAGGCCTTAAAATGCATCTTAGGCCTGCAAAATGTACAAAACTTTGGAGGCCCAAAAAAGGGGTTTACATGCATGCTAGACCATCTAAAGTCCAGAAAATGTTGGTGGCCCAAAAATTGTGTCAGAGAGCTCTGAATGTCCCAAAAACATTTCCAGCCTCAAAGGGGCATTAACCCGCATCCTATACCACTGAAATTCCCAAAAATAATTTTGGCACGAAAAAAGCATCCTACACCCCGGAAAGTTCAGAATATGTTAGCTGCCCAAAAAAGGCATTAACCACATTTTAGGCCTGAAAAAATGTAGAAAACTTTGGCGGCCCAAAAAAAGGGTTTACAGTCATTCTAGACCCCCTAAAGTAAAGAAAATGTTGGTGGCCCAAAAACTGCGTCAGAGCGCTCTGAATGTCCCAAAAACATCTGCAGCCTCAAAGGGGCATTAACCCGCATCCTAGACCACTGAAATTCCCAAAAATAATTTTGGCACGAAAAATGCATCCTACACCACTGAAAGTTAAGAATATGTTAGCAGCCCGAAAAAGGCCTTAAAATATATCTTAGGCCTGCAAAAATGTTGAAAACTTTGGAGGCCCAAAAAAGGGGTTTACATGCATGCTAGACCATCTAAAGTCCAGAAAATGTTGGTGGCCCAAAAATTGTGTCAGAGAGCTCTGAATGTCCCAAAAACATTTGCAGCCTCAAAGGGGCATTAACCCGCATCCTAGACCACTGAAATTCCCAAAAGTAATTTTGGCACGAAAAATGCATCCTACACCCCTGAAAGTTACGAATATGTTAGCAGCAAAGGCCTTGAAATGCATTTTAGGCCTGCAAAAATGTTGAAAACTTTCGAGGCCCAAAAAAGGGTTTTACAGGCATCCTAGACCCCCTTAAGTGCAGAAAATGATGGTGGCCCTAAAACTGTGTCAGAGAGCTCTGAATGTCTCAAAAACATTGGCAGCCTGAAAGGGGCATTAACCCGCATCCTAGACCACTGAAATTCCCAAATATAATTTTGGCACAAAATATGCATCCTACACCCCTGAAAGTTAAGAATATGTTAGCAGCCCAAAAAAGGCCTTAAAATACATCTTAGGCCTGCAAAAATGTTGAAAACTTTGGAGGCCCTAAAAAGTGGTTTACAGGCATCCTAGACCCCCTACATTCCAGAAAATGTTGGTGGCCCAGAAACAGGGTCAGAGAGCTCTGAATGACCCAAAAACATTTGCAGCCTGAAAGGGGCATTAACCCGCATCCTAGACCACTGAAATTCCCAAAAATATTTTTTCCACGAAAAATGCATCTTACATCCGTGAACGTTCAGAATATGTTAGCAGCCCAAAAAAGGCCTTGAAATGCATCTTAGGCCTGCACAAATATTGAAAACTTTGGAGGCCCAAAAAAGGGGTTTACAGGCATCCTAGACCCCCTAAAGTCCAGAAAATGATGGTGGCCCAAAAACTGCGTCAGAGAGCTCTGAATGTCCCAAAAACATTTGCAGTCTGAAAGGGGCATTAACCCGCATCCTAGACCACTGAAATACCAAAAATAATTTTGGCACAAAAAATGCATCCTACACCCCTGAAAGTTACGAATATGTTAGCAGCCCACAAAAGGCCTTAAAATATATCTTAGGCCTGCAAAAATGTTGAAAACTTTGGAGGCCCAAAAAAGGGGTTTACAGGCATCCTAGACCCCCTAAAGTCCAGAAAATGTTGGTGGCCCAAAAACTGTGTCAGAGAGCTATGAATGTCCCAAAAACATTTGCAGCCTCAAAGGGGCATTAACCCGCATCCTAGACCACTGAAATTCCCAAAAATAATTTTGGCACGAAACATGCATCCTACACCACTGAAAGTTAAGAATATGTTAGCAGCCCAAAAAAGGCCTTAAAATATATCTTAGGTCTGCAAAAATGTTGAAAACTTTGGAGGCCCAAAAAAGGGGTTTACAGGCATCCTAGACCCCCTGAAGTCCAGAAAATGTTGGTGGCCCAAAAAACTGTGTCAGAGAGCTATGAATGTCCCAAAAACATTTGCAGCCTCAAAGGGGCATTAACCCGCATCTTAGACCACTGAAATTCCCAAAAATAATTTAGGCACAAAAAATGCATCCTACACCCCTGAAAGTTAAGACTATATTAGCAGCCCAAAAAAGGCCTTAAAATGCATCTTAGGCCTGCAAAATGTACAAAACTTTGGAGGCCCAAAAAAGGGGTTTACATGCATGCTAGACCATCTAAAGTCCAGAAAATGTTGGTGGCCCAAAAATTGTGTCAGAGAGCTCTGAATGTCCCAAAAACATTTCCAGCCTCAAAGGGGCATTAACCCGCATCCTATACCACTGAAATTCCCAAAAGTAATTTTGGCACGAAAAATGCATCCTACACCCCTGAAAGTTACGAATATGTTAGCAGCAAAGGCCTTGAAATGCATTTTAGGCCTGCAAAAATGTTGAAAACTTTCGAGGCCCAAAAAAGGGTTTTACAGGCATCCTAGACCCCCTTAAGTGCAGAAAATGATGGTGGCCCTAAAACTGTGTCAGAGAGCTCTGAATGTCTCAAAAACATTGGCAGCCTGAAAGGGGCATTAACCCGCATCCTAGACCACTGAAATTCCCAAATATAATTTTGGCACAAAATATGCATCCTACACCCCTGAAAGTTAAGAATATGTTAGCAGCCCAAAAAAGGCCTTAGAATACATCTTAGGCCTGCAAAAATGTTGAAAACTTTGGAGGCCCTAAAAAGTGGTTTACAGGCATCCTAGACCCCCTACATTCCAGAAAATGTTGGTGGCCCAGAAACAGGGTCAGAGAGCTCTGAATGACCCAAAAACATTTGCAGCCTGAAAGGGGCATTAACCCGCATCCTAGACCACTGAAATTCCCAAAAATATTTTTTCCACGAAAAATGCATCTTACATCCGTGAACGTTCAGAATATGTTAGCAGCCCAAAAAAGGCCTTGAAATGCATCTTAGGCCTGCACAAATATTGAAAACTTTGGAGGCCCAAAAAAGGGGTTTACAGGCATCCTAGACCCCCTAAAGTCCAGAAAATGATGGTGGCCCAAAAACTGCGTCAGAGAGCTCTGAATGTCCCAAAAACATTTGCAGTCTGAAAGGGGCATTAACCCGCATCCTAGACCACTGAAATACCAAAAATAATTTTGGCACAAAAAATGCATCCTACACCCCTGAAAGTTACGAATATGTTAGCAGCAAAGGCCTTGAAATGCATTTTAGGCCTGCAAAAATGTTGAAAACTTTCGAGGCCCAAAAAAGGGTTTTACAGGCATCCTAGACCCCCTTAAGTGGAGAAAATGATGGTGGCCCTAAAACTGTGTCAGAGAGCTCCGAATGTCTCAAAAACATTGGCAGCCTGAAAGGGGCATTAACCCGCATCCTAGACCACTGAAATTCCCAAATATAATTTTGGCACAAAAAATGCATCCTACACCCCTGAAAGTTAAGAATATGTTGGCAGCCCAAAAAAGGCCTTAAAATGCATCTTAGGCCTGCAAAAATGTTGAAAACTTTGGAGGCCCTAGAAAGGGGTTTAAAGACATCCTAGACCCCCTGAAGTCCAGAAAATGATGGTGCCCAAATACTCTGTCAGAGAGCTCTGAATGTCCCTAACGCATTTGCAGCCTAAAAGGGGCATTAACCCGCATCCTAGACCACTGAAATTCCCAAAAATATTTTTTCCATGAAAAATGCATTACATCCGTTAAAGTTCAGAATATGTTAGCAGCCCAAAAAAGGCCTTAAAATGTATCTTAGGCCTGCAAAAATGTAGAAAACTTTGGAGGCCCAAAAAAGGGGTTTACAGGCATCCTAGACCCCCTAAAGTCCAGAAAAGGATGGTGGCTCAAAAACTGCGTCAGAGAGCTCTGAATGTCCCAAAAACATTTGCAGCCTGAAAGGGGCATTATCCCGCATCTTAGACCACTGAAATTCCCAAAAATAATTTAGGCACAAAAAATGCATCCTACACCCCTGAAAGTTAAGACTATGTTAGCAGCCCAAAAAAGGCCTTAAAATGCATCTTAGGCCTGCAAAATGTACAAAACTTTGGAGGCCCAAAAAAGGGTTTTACATGCATGCTACACCATCTAAAGTCCAGAAAATGTTGGTGGCCCAAAAATTGTGTCAGAGAGCTCTGAATGTCCCAAAAACATTTGCAGCCTCAAAGGGGCATTAACCCGCATCCTATACCACTGAAATTCCCAAAAATAATGTTGGCATGAAAAAAGCATCCTACACCCCAGAAAGCTCAGAATATGTTAGCAGCCCAAAAAAGGCATTAACCACATTTTAGGCCTGAAAAAATGTAGAAAACTTTGGAGGCCCAAAAAAGGGGTTTACAGTCATTCTAGACCCCCTAAAGTAAAGAAAATGTTGGTGGCCCAAAAACTGCGTCAGAGAGCTCTGAATGTCCCAAAAACATCTGCAGCCTCAAAGGGGCATTAACCCGCATCCTAGACCACTGAAATTACCAAAAATAATTTTGGCACGAAAAATGCATCCTACACCACTGAAAGTTAAGAATATGTTAGCAGCCCAAAAAAGGCCTTAAAATATATCTTAGGCCTGCAAAAATGTTGAAAACTTTGGAGGCCCAAAAAAGGGGTTTACATGCATGCTAGACCATCTAAAGTCCAGAAAATGTTGGTGGCCCAAAAATTGTGTCAGAGAGCTCTGAATGTCCCAAAAACATTTGCAGCCTCAAAGGGGCATTAACCCGCATCCTAGACCACTGAAATTCCCAAAAGTAATTTTGGCACGAAAAATGCATCCTACACCCCTGAAAGTTACGAATATGTTAGCAGCAAAGGCCTTGAAATGCATTTTAGGCCTGCAAAAATGTTGAAAACTTTCGAGGCCCAAAAAAGGGTTTTACAGGCATCCTAGACCCCCTTAAGTGCAGAAAATGATGGTGGCCCTAAAACTGTGTCAGAGAGCTCTGAATGTCTCAAAAACATTGGCAGCCTGAAAGGGGAATTAACCCGCATCCTAGACCACTGAAATTCCCAAATATAATTTTGGCACAAAATATGCATCCTACACCCCTGAAAGTTAAGAATATGTTAGCAGCCCAAAAAAGGCGTTAAAATACATCTTAGGCCTGCAAAAATGTTGAAAACTTTGGAGGCCCTAAAAAGTGGTTTACAGGCATCTTAGACCCCCTACATTCCAGAAAATGTTGGTGGCCCAGAAACAGGGTCAGAGAGCTCTGAATGACCCAAAAACATTTGCAGCCTGAAAGGGGCATTAACCCGCATCCTAGACCACTGAAATTCCCAAAAATATTTTTTCCACGAAAAATGCATCTTACATCCGTGAACGTTCAGAATATGTTAGCAGCCCAAAAAAGGCCTTGAAATGCATCTTAGGCCTGCACAAATATTGAAAACTTTGGAGGCCCAAAAAAGGGGTTTACAGGCATCCTAGACCCCCTAAAGTCCAGAAAATGATGGTGGCCCAAAAACTGCGTCAGAGAGCTCTGAATGTCCCAAAAACATTTGCAGTCTGAAAGGGGCATTAACCCGCATCCTAGACCACTGAAATACCAAAAATAATTTTGGCACAAAAAATGCATCCTACACCCCTGAAAGTTACGAATATGTTAGCAGCCCAAAAAAGGCCTTAAAATATATCTTAGGCCTGCAAAAATGTTGAAAACTTTGGAGGCCCAAAAAAGGGGTTTACAGGCATCCTAGACCCCCTAAAGTCCAGAAAATGTTGGTGGCCCAAAAACTGTGTCAGAGAGCTATGAATGTCCCAAAAACATTTGCAGCCTCAAAGGGGCATTAACCCGCATCCTAGACCACTGAAATTCCCAAAAATAATTTTGGCACGAAAAATGCATCCTACACCACTGAAAGTTAAGAATATGTTAGCAGCCCAAAAAAGGCCTTAAAATATATCTTAGGCCTGCAAAAATGTTGAAAACTTTGGAGGCCCAAAAAAGGGGTTTACAAGCATCCTAGACCCCCTAAAGTCCAGAAAATGTTGGTGGCCCAAAAACTGTGTCAGAGAGCTATGAATGTCCCAAAAACATTTGCAGCCTCAAAGGGGCATTAACCCGCATCTTAGACCACTGAAATTCCCAAAAATAATTTAGGCACAAAAAATGCATCCTACACCCCTGAAAGTTAAGACTATATTAGCAGCCCAAAAAAGGCCTTAAAATGCATCTTAGGCCTGCAAAATGTACAAAACTTTGGAGGCCCAAAAAAGGGGTTTACATGCATGCTAGACCATCTAAAGTCCAGAAAATGTTGGTGGCCCAAAAATTGTGTCAGAGAGCTCTGAATGTCCCAAAAACATTTCCAGCCTCAAAGGGGCATTAACCCGCATCCTATACCACTGAAATTCCCAAAAATAATTTTGGCACGAAAAAAGCATCCTACACCCCGGAAAGTTCAGAATATGTTAGCAGCCCAAAAAAGGCACTAACCACATTTTAGGCCTGAAAAAATGTAGAAAACTTTGGAGGCCCAAAAAAGGGGTTTACAGTCATTCTAGACCCCCTAAAGTGAAGAAAATGTTGGTGGCCCAAAAATTGTGTCAGAGAGCTCTGAATGTCCCAAAAACATTTCCAGCCTCAAAGGGGCATTAACCCACATCCTAGACCACTGAAATTCCCAAATATAATTTTGGCACAAAATATGCATCCTACACCCCTGAAAGTTAAGAATATGTTAGCAGCCCAAAAAAGGCCTTAAAATACATCTTAGGCCTGCAAAAATGTTGAAAACTTTGGAGGCCCTAAAAAGTGGTTTACAGGCATCCTAGACCCCCTACATTCCAGAAAATGTTGGTGGCCCAGAAACAGGGTCAGAGAGCTCTGAATGACCCAAAAATATTTGCAGCCTGAAAGGGGAATTAACCCGCATCCTAGACCACTGAAATTCCCAAAAATATTTTTTCCACGAAAAATGCATCTTACATCCGTGAACGTTCAGAATATGTTAGCAGCCCAAAAAAGTCCTTGAATTGCATCTTAGGCCTGCACAAATATTGAAAACTTTGGAGGCCCAAAAAAGGGGTTTACAGGCATCCTAGACCCCCTAAAGTCCAGAAAATGATGGTGGCCCAAAAACTGCGTCAAAGAGCTCTGAATGTCCCAAAAACATTTGCAGTCTGAAAGGGGCATTAACCCGCATCCTAGACCACTGAAATACCAAAAATAATTTTGGCACAAAAAATGCATCCTACACCCCTGAAAGTTACGAATATGTTAGCAGCAAAGGCCTTGAAATGCATTTTAGGCCTGCAAAAATGTTGAAAACTTTCGAGGCCCAAAAAAGGGTTTTACAGGCATCCTAGACCCCCTTAAGTGCAGAAAATGATGGTGGCCCTAAAACTGTGTCAGAGAGCTCTGAATGTCTCAAAAACATTGGCAGCCTGAAAGGGGCATTAACCCGCATCCTAGACCACTGAAATTCCCAAAAATAATTTTGGCACGAAAAATGCATCCTACACCACTGAAAGTTAAGAATATGTTAGCAGCCCAAAAAAGGCCTTAAAATATATCTTAGGCCTGCAAAAATGTTGAAAACTTTGGAGGCCCAAAAAAGGGGTTTACAGGCATCCTAGACCCCCTAAAGTCCAGAAAATGTTGGTGGCCCAAAAACTGTGTCAGAGAGCTATGAATGTCCCAAAAACATTTGCAGCCTCAAAGGGGCATTAACCCGCATCTTAGACCACTGAAATTCCCAAAATTAATTTAGGCACAAAAAATGCATCCTACACCCCTGAAAGTTAAGACTATATTAGCAGCCCAAAAAAGGCCTTAAAATGCATCTTAGGCCTGCAAAATGTACAAAACTTTGGAGGCCCAAAAAAGGGGTTTACATGCATGCTAGACCATCTAAAGTCCAGAAAATGTTGGTGGCCCAAAAATTGTGTCAGAGAGCTCTGAATGTCCCAAAAACATTTCCAGCCTCAAAGGGGCATTAACCCGCATCCTATACCACTGAAATTCCCAAAAATAATTTTGGCACGAAAAAAGCATCCTACACCCCGGAAAGTTCAGAATATGTTAGCAGCCCAAAAAAGGCATTAACCACATTTTAGGCCTGAAAAAATGTAGAAAACTTTGGAGGCCCAAAAAAGGGGTTTACAGTCATTCTAGACCCCCAAAGTGAAGAAAATGTTGGTGGCCCAAAAACTGCGTCAGAGAGCTCTGAATGTCCCAAAAACATCTGCAGCCTCAAAGGGGCATTAACCCGCATCCTAGACCACTGAAATTCCCAAATATAATTTTGGCACAAAATATGCATCCTACACCCCTGAAAGTTAAGAATATGTTAGCAGCCCAAAAAAGGCCTTAAAATACATCTTAGGCCTGCAAAAATGTTGAAAACTTTGGAGGCCCTAAAAAGTGGTTTACAGGCATCCTAGACCCCCTACATTCCAGAAAATGTTGGTGGCCCAGAAACAGGGTCAGAGAGCTCTGAATGACCCAAAAATATTTGCAGCCTGAAAGGGGAATTAACCCGCATCCTAGACCACTGAAATTCCCAAAAATATTTTTTCCACGAAAAATGCATCTTACATCCGTGAACGTTCAGAATATGTTAGCAGCCCAAAAAAGGCCTTGAATTGCATCTTAGGCCTGCACAAATATTGAAAACTTTGGAGGCCCAAAAAAGGGGTTTACAGGCATCCTAGACCCCCTAAAGTCCAGAAAATGATGGTGGCCCAAAAACTGCATCAAAGAGCTCTGAATGTCCCAAAAACATTTGCAGTCTGAAAGGGGCATTAACCCGCATCCTAGACCACTGAAATACCAAAAATAATTTTGGCACAAAAAATGCATCCTACACCCCTAAAAGTTACGAATATGTTAGCAGCAAAGGCCTTGAAATGCATTTTAGGCCTGCAAAAATGTTGAAAACTTTCGAGGCCCAAAAAAGGGTTTTACAGGCATCCTAGACCCCCTTAAGTGCAGAAAATGATGGTGGCCCTAAAACTGTGTCAGAGAGCTCTGAATGTCTCAAAAACATTGGCAGCCTGAAAGGGGCATTAACCCGCATCCTAGACCACTGAAATTCCCAAAAATAATTTTGGCACGAAAAATGCATCCTACACCACTGAAAGTTAAGAATATGTTAGCAGCCCAAAAAAGGCCTTAAAATATATCTTAGGCCTGCAAAAATGTTGAAAACTTTGGAGGCCCAAAAAAGGGGTTTACAGGCATCCTAGACCCCCTAAAGTCCAGAAAATGTTGGTGGCCCAAAAACTGTGTCAGAGAGCTATGAATGTCCCAAAAACATTTGCAGCCTCAAAGGGGCATTAACCCGCATCTTAGACCACTGAAATTCCCAAAAATAATTTAGGCACAAAAAATGCATCCTACACCCCTGAAAGTTAAGACTATATTAGCAGCCCAAAAAAGGCCTTAAAATGCATCTTAGGCCTGCAAAATGTACAAAACTTTGGAGGCCCAAAAAAGGGGTTTACATGCATGCTAGACCATCTAAAGTCCAGAAAATGTTGGTGGCCCAAAAATTGTGTCAGAGAGCTCTGAATGTCCCAAAAACATTTCCAGCCTCAAAGGGGCATTAACCCGCATCCTATACCACTGAAATTCCCAAAAATAATTTTGGCACGAAAAAAGCATCCTACACCCCGGAAAGTTCAGAATATGTTAGCAGCCCAAAAAAGGCATTAACCACATTTTAGGCCTGAAAAAATGTAGAAAACTTTGGAGGCCCAAAAAAGGGGTTTACAGTCATTCTAGACCCCCTAAAGTGAAGAAAATGTGGGTGGCCCAAAAACTGCGTCAGAGAGCTCTGAATGTCCCAAAAACATCTGCAGCCTCAAAGGGGCATTAACCCGCATCCTAGACCACTGAAATTCCCAAATATAATTTTGGCACAAAATATGCATCCTACACCCCTGAAAGTTAAGAATATGTTAGCAGCCCAAAAAAGGCCTTAAAATACATCTTAGGCCTGCAAAAATGTTGAAAACTTTGGAGGCCCTAAAAAGTGGTTTACCGGCATCCTAGACCCCCTACATTCCAGAAAATGTTGGTGGCCCAGAAACAGGGTCAGAGAGCTCTGAATGACCCAAAAACATTTGCAGCCTGAAAGGGGCATTAACCCGCATCCTAGACCACTGAAATTCCCAAAAATATTTTTTCCACGAAAAATGCATCTTACATCCGTGAACGTTCAGAATATGTTAGCAGCCCAAAAAAGGCCTTGAAATGCATCTTAGGCCTGCACAAATATTGAAAACTTTGGAGGCCCAAAAAAGGAGTTTACAGGCATCCTAGACCCCCTAAAGTCCAGAAAATGATGGTGGCCCAAAAACTGCGTCAAAGAGCTCTGAATGTCCCAAAAACATTTGCAGTCTGAAAGGGGCATTAACCCGCATCCTAGACCACTGAAATACCAAAAATAATTTTGGCACAAAAAATGCATCCTACACCCCTGAAAGTTACGAATATGTTAGCAGCAAAGGCCTTGAAATGCATTTTAGGCCTGCAAAAATGTTGAAAACTTTCGAGGCCCAAAAAAGGGTTTTACAGGCATCCTAGACCCCCTTAAGTGGAGAAAATGATGGTGGCCCTAAAACTGTGTCAGAGAGCTCTGAATGTCTCAAAAACATTGGCAGCCTGAAAGGGGCATTAACCCGCATCCTAGACCACTGAAATTCCCAAATATAATTTTGGCACAAAAAATGCATCCTACACCCCTGAAAGTTAAGAATATATTGGCAGCCCAAAAAAGGCCTTAAAATGCATCTTAGGCCTGCAAAAATGTTGAAAACTTTGGAGGCCCTAGAAAGGGGTTTACAGGCATCCTAGACCCCCTGAAGTCCAGAAAATGTTGGTGGCCCAGAAAGAGGGTCAGAGAGCTCTGAATGACCCAAAAACATTTGCAGCCTGAAAGGGGCATTAACCCGCATCCTAGATCACTGAAATTCAGAAAAATATTTTTCCACGAAAAATGCATCTTACATCCGTGAACGTTCAGAATATGTTAGCAGCCCAAAAAAGGCCTTAAAATGCATCTTAGGCCTGCAAAAATGTAGAAAACTTTGGAGGCCCAAAAAAGAGGTTTATAGGCATCCTAGACCCCCTAAAGTCCCGAAAATGATGGTGGCCCAAACACTGTGTCAGAGAGCTCTGAAAGTCCCAAAAACATTTGCAGCCTGAAAGGGGCATTAACCCGCATCTTAGACCACTGAAATTCCCAAAAATAATTTTGGCACGAAAAATGCATCCTACACCCCTGAAAGTTAAGAATATGTTAGCAGCCCAAAAAAGGCCTTAAAATGCATCTAAGGCCTGCAAAAATGTTGAACACTTTGTAGGCCCAAAAAAGGGGTTTACAGGCATCCTAGACCCCCTAAAGTCCAGAAAATGATGGAGGCCCAAAAACTGCAACAGAGAGCTCTAAATGTCCCATAAACATTTGCAGTCTGAAAGGGGCATTAACCCGCATCCTAGACCACTGAAATACCAAAAATAATTTTGGCACAAAAAATGCATCCTACACCCCTGAAAGTTACGAATATGTTAGCGGCAAAGGCCTTAAAATGCATTTTAGACCTGCAAAAATGTTGAAAACTTTCGAGGACCAAAAAAGGGGTTTACAGGCATCCTAGACCCCTAAAGTCCAGAAAATGACGGAAGCCTAAAAACGGTGTCAGAGAGCTCTAAATGTCCCAAAAACATTTGCAGCCTCAAAGGGGCATTAACCCGCATCCTAGACCACTGAAATTGAAAAAAATAATTTTTGCACGAAAAAAACATCCTACAACCCTGAAAGTTAAGAATATGTTAGCAGCCCAAAAAAGGCTTTAAAATGCATCTTAGGCCTGCAAAAATGTTGAAAACTTTGGAGGCCCAAAAAAGGGGTTTACAGGCATCCTAGACCCCCTAAAGTCCAGAAAATGATGGTGGCCCAATAACTGTGTCAGAGAGCTCTGAATGTCCCAAAAACATGTGCAGCCTGAAAGGGGCATTAACCCGCATCCTAGACCACTGAAATTCCCAAAAATATTTTTTCCACGAAAAATGCATCTTACATCTGTAAACGTTCAGAATATGTTAGCAGCCCAAAAAAGGCCTTAAAATGCATCTTAGGCCTGCAAAAATGTAGAAAACTTTGGAGGCCCAAAAAAGAGGTTTACAGGCATCCTAGACCCCCTAAAGTCCAGAAAATGATGGTGGCCCAAAAACTGTGTCAGAGAGCTCTGAATGTCCCTAACGCATTTGCAGCCTAAAAGGGGCATTAACCCGCATCCTAGACCACTGAAATTCCCAAAAATATTTTTTCCACGAAAAATGTATTACATCCGTTAAAGTTCAGAATATGTTAGCAGCCCAAAAAAGGCCTTAAAATGTGTCTTAGGCCTGCAAAAATGTAGAAAACTTTGGAGGCCCAGAAAAGGGGTTTACAGGCATCCTAGACCCCCTAAAGTTCAGAAAAGGATGGTGGTTCAAAAACTGCATCAGAGAGCTCTGAATGTCCCAAAAACATTTGCAGCCTGAAAGGGGCATTAACCCGCATCCTAGACCACTGAAATTCCCAAAAATAATTTAGGCACAAAAAATGCATCCTATACCCCTGAAAGTTAAGACTATGTTAGCAGCCCAAAAAAGGCCTTAAAATGCATGTTAGGCCTGCAAAATGTACAAAAATTTTGGAGGCCCAAAAAAGGGGTTTGCAGGCATATTAGACCCCCTAAAGTCCAGAAATTATGGTGGCCCTGAAACAGGGAAAGATAGCTCTGAATGTCCCAAAAACATGTGCAGCCTGAAACGGGCATTAACCCGCACCCTAGACCACTGAAATTCCCAAAAATATTTTTTCCACGAAAAATGCATCTTAAATCTTTGAACGTTCAGAATATGTTAGCAGCCCAAAAAAGGCCTTAAAATGCATCTTAGGCCTGCAAAAATGTTGAAAACTTTGAAGGCCCAAAAAAGGGGTTTACAGGCATACCAAACCCCCTAAAGTCCAGAAAATGATGGTGCCCAAATACTCTGTCAGAGAGCTCTGAATGTCCCTAACGCATTTGCAGCCTAAAAGGGGCATTAACCCGCATTCTAGACCACTGAAATTCCCAAAAATAATTTTGGTACGAAAAATGCATCCTATAGCCCTGAAAGTTCAGAAAATGTTACAGCTCATAAAAGGCCTTAAAATGCATCCTAGGCCTGCAAAAATGTAGAAAACTTTGGAGGCCCAAAAAAAGGGTTTACAGGCATCCTAGACCACCTAAAGTCCAGAAATGATGGTGGCCTAGAAACAGGGAAAGAGAGCTCTGAATGTCCCAAAAACATGTGCAGCCTGAAAGGGGCATTAACCCGCATCCTAGACCACTGAAATTCCCAAAAATAATTTTGGAACGAAAAATGCATCCTATAGGCCTGAAAGTTCAGAATATGTTACAGCCCAAAAAAGGCCTTAAAATGCATCTTAGGCCTGCAAAAATGTAGAAAACTTTGGAGGCCCAAAAAAGGGGTTTACAGGCATCCTAGACCCCTTAAAGTCCAGAAAATGATGGTGGCCCAAAAGGAGCATCAGAGAGCTCTGAATGTCCCAAAAACATTTGCAGCCTGAAAGGGGCATTAACCTGCATCCTAGACCACTGAAATTCCCAAAAATAATGTTGGCACGGAAAATGCATCCTACACCCCTGGAAGTTAAGAATATGTTAGCAGCCCGAATAAAGGCCTTAAAATGCATCTTAGGCATGCAAAAATGTTGAAAACTTTGAAGGCCCAAAAAAGGGGTTTACTGGCATACTAGACCCCCTAAAGTCCAGAAAATGATGGTGCCCAAATACTGTGTCAGAGAGCTCTGAATGTCCCTAACGCATTTGCAGCCTAAAAGGGGCATTAACCCGCATCCTAGACCACTGAAATTCCCAAAAATATTTTTTCCATGAAAAATGCATTACATCAGTTAAAGTTCAGAATATGTTAGCAGCCCAAAAAAGGCATTAACCACATTTTAGGCCTGCAAAAATGTTGAAAACTTTGGAGGCCCAAAAAAGGGGTTTACAGGCATCCTAGACCCCCTAAAGTCCAGAAAATGATGGTGGCCTAAAAACGGGGTCTGAGAGCTCTGAATGTCCCAAAAACATTTGCAGCCTCAAAGGGGCATTAACCCGCATCCTAGACCACTGAAATTCCCAAAAATATGTTTTCCATGAAAAATGCATCTTACATCCGTGAACGTTCAGAATATGTTAGTCCAAAAAAGGCCTTAAAATGCATCTTAGGCCTGCAAAAATGTAGAAAACTTTGGAGGCCCAAAAAAGGGGTTTACAGGCATCCTAGACCCCTTAAAGTCCAGAAAATGATGGTGGCCCAAAAGGTGCATCAGAGAGCTCTGAATGTCCCAAAAACATTTGCAGCCTGAAAGGGGCATTAACCCGCATCTTAGACCACTGAAATTCCCAAAAATAATTTAGGCACAAAAAATGCATCCTACACCCCTGAAAGTTAAGACTATGTTAGCAGCCCAAAAAAGGCCTTAAAATGCATCTTAGGCCTGCAAAATGTACAAAACTTTGGAGGCCCAAAAAAGGGGTTTACAGGCTTATTAGACCCCCTAAAGTCCAGAAATGATGTTGGCCCAGAAACAGGGAAATAGAGCTCTGAATGTCCCAAAAACATTTGCAGCCTCAAAGGGGCATTAACCCGCATCCTAGACCACTGAAATTCCCAAAAATATGTTTTCCATGAAAAATGCATCTTACATCCGTGAACGTTCAGAATATGTTAGTCCAAAAAAGGCCTTAAAATGCATCTTAGGCCTGCAAAAATGTAGAAAACTTTGGAGGCCCAAAAAAGGGGTTTACAGGCATCCTAGACCCCTTAAAGTCCAGAAAATGATGGTGGCCCAAAAGGTGCATCAGAGAGCTCTGAATGTCCCAAAAACATTTGCAGCCTGAAAGGGGCATTAACCCGCATCTTAGACCACTGAAATTCCCAAAAATAATTTAGGCACAAAAAATGCATCCTACACCCCTGAAAGTTAAGACTATGTTAGCAGCCCAAAAAAGGCCTTAAAATGCATCTTAGGCCTGCAAAATGTACAAAACTTTGGAGGCCCAAAAAAGGGGTTTACAGGCTTATTAGACCCCCTAAAGTCCAGAAATGATGTTGGCCCAGAAACAGGGAAATAGAGCTCTGAATGTCCCAAAAACATGTGCAGCCTGAAAGGGGCATTAACCCGCATGCTAGACCACTGAAATTCCCAAAAATATTTTTTTCACGAAAAATGCATCTTACATCCATGAACGTTCAGAATATGTTAGCAGCCCAAAAAAGGCCTTAAAATGCATTTTAGGCCTGTAAAAATGTGGAAACTTTGGAGGCCCAAAAAAGGGGTTTACAGGCATCCGAGACCCCCTATAGTCCAGAAAATGATGGTGGCTCAAAAACTGCGTCAGAGAGATCTGAATATCCCAAAAACATTTGCAGCCTGAAAGGGGCATTAACCGGCATCCTAGACCACTGAAATTCCCAAAAATAATTTAGGCACAAAAAATGCATCCTACACCCCTGAAAGTTAAGACTATGTTAGCAGCCCAAAAAAGGCCTTAAAATGCATCTTAGGCCTGCAAAAATGTAGAAAACTTTGGAGGCCCTAAAAAGAGGTTTATAGGCATCCTAGACCCCCTAAAGTCCCGAAAATGATGGTGGCCCAAAAACTGTGTCAGAGAGCTCTGAAAGTCCCAAAAACATTTGCAGCCTGAAAGAGGCATTAACCCGCATCCTAGACCACTGAAATTCCCAAAAATAATTTTGGCACGAAAAATGCATCCTACACCCCTGAAAGTTAAGAATATGTTAGCAGCCCAAAAAAGGCCTTAAAATGCATCTTAGGCCTGCAAAAATGTTGAACAATTTGTAGGCCCAAAAAAGGGGTTTACAGGCATCCTAGACCCCCTAAAGTCCAGAAAATGATGGAGGCCCAAAAACTGCAACAGAGAGCTCTAAATGTCCCATAAACATTTGCAGTCTGAAAGGGGCATTAACCCGCATCCTAGACCACTGAAATACCAAAAATAATTTTGGCACAAAAAATGCATCCTACACCCCTGAAAGTTACGAATATGTTAGCGGCAAAGGCCTTAAAATGCATTTTAGACCTGCAAAAATGTTGAAAACTTTCGAGGACCAAAAAAGGGGTTTACAGGCATCCTAGACCCCTAAAGTCCAGAAAATGACGGAAGCCTAAAAACGGTGTCAGAGAGCTCTAAATGTCCCAAAAACATTTGCAGCCTCAAAGGGGCATTAACCCGCATCCTAGACCACTGAAATTCAAAAAAATAATTTTGGCACAAAAAAAACATCCTACAACCCTGAAAGTTAAGAATATGTTAGCAGCCCAAAAAAGGCTTTAAAATGCATCTTAGGCCTGCAAAAATGTTGAAAACTTTGGAGGCCCAAAAAAGGGGTTTACAGGCATCCTAGACCCCCTAAAGTCCAGAAAATGATGGTGGCCCAATAACTGTGTCAGAGAGCTCTGAATGTCCCAAAAACATGTGCAGCCTGAAAGGGGCATTAACCCGCATCCTAGACCACTGAAATTCCCAAAAATATTTTTTCCACGAAAAATGCATCTTACATCCGTAAATGTTCAGAATATGTTAGCAGCCCAAAAAAGGCCTTAAAATGCATCTTAGGCCTGCAAAAATGTAGAAAACTTTGGAGGCCCAAAAAAGAGGTTTACAGGCATCCTAGACCCCCTAAAGTACAGAAAATGTTGGTGGTCGACAAACAGAGTCAGAGAGCAGTGAATGTCCCAAAAACACGTGTAGCCTGAAAGGGGCATTAACCCGCATCCTAGACCACTGAAATTCCCAAAAATATTTTTTCCACGAAAAATGCATCTTACATCCATGAACGTTCAGAATATGTTAGCAGCCCAAAAAAGGCCTTAAAATGCATTTTAGGCCTGCAAACATGTAGAAAACTTTGGAGGCCCAAAAAAGGGGTTTACAGGCATCCGAGACCCCCTAAAGTCCAGAAAATGATGGTGGCTCAAAAACTGCGTCAGAGAGATCTGAATATCCCAAAAACATTTGCAGCCTGAAAGGGGCATTAACCGGCATCCTAGACCACTGAAATTCCCAAAAATAATTTAGGCACAAAAAATGCATCCTACACCCCTGAAAGGTAAGACTATATTAGCAGCCCAAAAAAGGCCTTAAAATGCATCTTAGGCCTGCAAAATGTACAAAACTTTGGAGGCCCAAAAAAGGGGTTTACATGCATGCTAGACCATCTAAAGTCCAGAAAATGTTGGTGCCCCAAAAATTGTGTCAGAGAGCTCTGAATGACCCAAAAACATTTGCAGCCTCAAAGGGGCATTAACCCGCATCCTAGACCACTGAAATTCCCAAAAGTAATTTTGGCACGAAAAATGCATCCTACACCCCTGAAAGTTACGAATATGTTAGCAGCAAAGGCCTTGAAATGCATTTTAGGCCTACAAAAATGTTGAAAACTTTCGAGGCCCAAAAAAGGGTTTTACAGGCATCCTAGACCCCCTTAAGTGCAGAAAATGATGGTGGCCCTAAAACTGTGTCAGAGAGCTCTGAATGTCTCAAAAACATTGGCAGCCTGAAAGGGGCATTAACCCGCATCCTAGACCACTGAAATTGCCAAATATAATTTTGGCACAAAATATGCATCCTACACCCCTGAAAGTTAAGAATATGTTAGCAGCCCAAAAAAGGCCTTAAAATGCATCTTAGGCCTGCAAAAATGTTGAAAACTTTGGAGGCCCTAAAAAGTGGTTTACAGGCATCCTAGACCCCCTACATTCCAGAAAATGTTGGTAGCCCAGAAACAGGGTCAGAGAGCTCTGAATGACCCAAAAACATTTGCAGCCTGAAAGGGGCATTAAGCCGCATCCTAGACCACTGAAATTCCCAAAAATATTTTTTCCACGAAAAATGCATCTTACATCCGTGAACGTTCAGAATATGTTAGCAGCCCAAAAAAGGCCTTGAAATGCATCTTAGGCCTGCACAAATATTGAAAACTTTGGAGGCCCAAAAAAGGGGTTTACAGGCATCCTAGACCCCCTAAAGTCCAGAAAATGATGGTGGCCCAAAAACTGCGTCAGAGAGCTCTGAATGTCCCAAAAACATTTGCAGTCTGAAAGGGGCATTAACCCGCATCCTAGACCACTGAAATACCAAAAATAATTTTGGCACAAAAAATGCATCCTACACCCCTGAAAGTTATAAATATGTTAGCAGCAAAGGCCTTGAAATGCATTTTAGGCCTGCAAAAATGTTGAAAACTTTCGAGGCCCAAAAAAGGGTTTTACAGGCATCCTAGACCCCCTTAAGTGCAGAAAATGATGGTGGCCCTAAAACTGTGTCAGAGAGCTCTGAATGTCTCAACAACATTGGCAGCCTGAAAGGGGCATTAACCCGCATTCTATACCACTGAAATTCCCAAAAATATTTTTTCCACGAAAAATGCATCCTACACCCCTGAAAGTTAAGAATATGTTAGCAGCCCAAAAAAGGCCATAAAATGCATCTTAGGCCTGCAAAAATGTAGAAAACTTTGGAGGCCCACAAAAGAGGTTTACAGGCATCCTAGACCCCCTAAAGTCCAGAAAATGATGGTGGCCCAAAAACTGTGTCAGAGAGCTCTGAATGTCCCTAACGCATTTGCAGCCTAAAAGGGGCATTAACCCGCATCCTAGACCACTGAAATTCCCAAAAATATTTTTTCCACGAAAAATGCATCTTACATCCATGTACGTTCAGAATAGGTTAGCAGCCCAAAAAAGGCCTTAAAATGCATTTTAGGCCTGCAAATATGTAGAAAACTTTGGAGGCCCAAAAAAGGGGTTTACAGGCATCCTAGACCCCCTAAAGTCCAGAAAATGATGGTGGCCCAAAAACTGCGTCAGAGAGCTCTGAATGTCAGAAAAACATTTGCAGTCTGAAAGGGGCATTAACCCGCATCCTAGACCACTGAAATACCAAAAATAATTTTGGCACAAAAACTGCATCCTATACCCCTGAAAGTTACGAATATGTTAGCAGCAAAGGCCTTGAAATGCATTTTAGGACTGCAAAAATGTTGAAAACTTTCGAGGCACAAAAAAGGGTTTTACAGGCATCCTAGACCCCCTTAAGTGGAGAAAATGATGGTGGCCCTAAAACTGTGTCAGAGAGCTCTGAATGTCTCAAAAACATTGGCAGCCTGAAAGGGGCATTAACCCGCATCCTAGACCACTGAAATTCCCAAATATAATTTTGGCACAAAAAATGCATCCTACACCCCTGAAAGTTAAGAATATGTTGGCAGCCCAAAAAAGGCCTTAAAATGCATCTTAGGCCTGCAAAAATGTTGAAAACTTTGGAGGCCCTAGAAAGGGGTTTACAGGCATCCTAGACCCCCTAAAGTCCAGAAAATGTTGGTGGCCCAGAAACAGGGTCAGAGAGCTCTGAATGACCCAAAAACATTTGCAGCTTGAAAGGGGCATTAACCCGCATCCTAGAACACTGAAATTCCCAAAAATATTTTTTCCACGAAAAATGCATCTTACATCCGTGAACGTTCAGAATATGTTAGCAGCCCAAAAAAGGCCTTAAAATGCATCTTAGGCCTGCAAAAATGTAGACAACTTTGGAGGCCCTAAAAAGAGGTTTATAGGCATCCTAGACCCCCTAAAGTCCCGAAAATGATGGTGGCCCAAAAACTGTGTCAGAGAGCTCTGAAAGTCCCAAAAACATTTGCAGCCTGAAAGAGGCATTAACCCGCATCCTAGACCACTGAAATTCCCAAAAATAATTTTGGCACAAAAAATGCATCCTACACCCCTGAAAGTTAAGAATATGTTAGCAGCCCAAAAAAGGCCTTAAAATGCATCTTAGGCCTGCAAAAATGTTGAACACTTTGTAGGCCCAAAAAAGGGGTTTACAGGCATCCTAGACCCCCTAAAGTCCAGAAAATGATGGAGGCCCAAAAACTGCAACAGAGAGCTCTAAATGTCCCATAAACATTTGCAGTCTGAAAGGGGCATTAACCCGCATCCTAGACCACTGAAATACCAAAAATAATTTTGGCACAAAAAATGCATCCTACACCCCTGAAAGTTACGAATATGTTAGCGGCAAAGGCCTTAAAATGCATTTTAGACCTGCAAAAATGTTGAAAACTTTCGAGGACCAAAAAAGGGGTTTACAGGCATCCTAGACCCCTAAAGTCCAGAAAATGACGGAAGCCTAAAAACGGTGTCAGAGAGCTCTAAATGTCCCAAAAACATTTGCAGCCTCAAAGGGGCATTAACCCGCATCCTAGACCACTGAAATTCAAAAAAATAATTTTGGCACGAAAAAAACATCCTACAACCCTGAAAGTTAAGAATATGTTAGCAGCCCAAAAAAGGCTTTAAAATGCATCTTAGGCCTGCAAAAATGTTGAAAACTTTGGAGGCCCAAAAAAGGGGTTTACAGGCATCCTAGACCCCCTAAAGTCCAGAAAATGATGGTGGCCCAATAACTGTGTCAGAGAGCTCTGAATGTCCCAAAAACATGTGCAGCCTGAAAGGGGCATTAACCCGCATCCTAGACCACTGAAATTCCCAAAAATATTTTTTCCACGAAAAATGCATCTTACATCCGTAAATGTTCAGAATATGTTAGCAGCCCAAAAAAGGCCTTAAAATGCATCTTAGGCCTGCAAAAATGTAGAATACTTTGGAGGCCCAAAAAAGAGGTTTACAGGCATCCTAGACCCCCTAAAATACAGAAAATGTTGGTGGTCGACAAACAGAGTCAGAGAGCGGTGAATGTCCCAAAAACACGTGTAGCCTGAAAGGGGCATTAACCCGCATCCTAGACCACTGAAATTCCCAAAAATATTTTTTCCACGAAAAATGCATCTTACATCCATGAACGTTCAGAATATGTTAGCAGCCCAAAAAAGGCCTTAAAATGCATTTTAGGCCTGCAAACATGTAGAAAACTTTGGAGGCCCAAAAAAGGGGTTTACAGGCATCCGAGACCCCCTATAGTCCAGAAAATGATGGTGGCTCAAAAACTGCGTCAGAGAGATCTGAATATCCCAAAAACATTTGCAGCCTGAAAGGGGCATTAACCGGCATCCTAGACCACTGAAATTCCCAAAAAAAATTTAGGCACAAAAAATGCATCCTACACCCCTGAAAGTTAAGAATATGTTAGCAGCCCAAAACAGGCCTTAAAATGCATCTTAGGCCTGCAAAAAATGTTGAAAACTTTGGAGGCCCAAAAAAGGAGTTTACAGGCATCCTACACCCCCTAAAGTCCAGAAATTGATGGTGGCCTAAAAACGGGGTCTGAGAGCTCTGAATGTCCCAAAAACATTTGCAGCCTCAAAGGGGCATTAACCCGCATCCTAGACCACTGAAATTCCCAAAAATATTTTTTCCATGAAAAATGCATCTTACATCCGTGAACGTTCAGAATATGTTAGCCCAAAAAAGGCCTTAAAATGCATCTTAGGCCTGCAAAAATCTAGAAAACTTTGGAGGCCCAAAAAAGGGGTTTACAGGCATCCTAGACCCCTTAAAGTCCAGAAAATGATGGTGGCCCAAAGGTGCATCAGAGAGCTCTGAATGTCCCAAAAACATTTGCAGCCTGAAAGGGGCATTAACCTGCATCCTAGACCACTGAAATTCCCAAAAATAATGTTGGCACGGAAAATGCATCCTACACCCCTGGAAGTTAAGAATATGTTAGCAGCCCGAAAAAAGGCCTTAAAATGCATCTTAGGCCTGCAAAAATGTTGAAAACTTTGAATGCCCAAAAAAGGGGTTTACTGGCATACTAGACCCCCTAAAGTTCAGAAAATGATGGTGCCCAAATACTGTGTCAGAGAGCTCTGAATGTCCCTAACGCATTTGCAGCCTAAAAGGGGCATTAACCCGCATCCTAGACCACTGAAATTCCCAAAAATATTTTTTCCACGAAAAATGCATTACATCCGTTAAAGTTCAGAATATGTTAGCAGCCCAAAAAAGGCCTTAAAATGTATCTTAGGCCTGCAAAAATGTAGAAAACTTTGGAGGCCCAAAAAAAGTGTTTACAGGTATCCTAGACCCCCTGAAGTCCAGAAATGATGGTGGCCCAGAAACAGGGAGAGAGCTCTGAATGTCCCAAAAACATGTGCAGCCTGAAAGGGGCATTAACCCGTATCCTAGACCACTGAAATTCCCAAAAATAATTTTGGTACGAAAAATGCATCCTATAGCCCTGAAAGTTCAGAATATGTTACAGCTCAAAAAAGGCCTTAAAATGCATCCTAGGCCTGCAAAAATGTAGAAAACTTTGGAGGCCCAAAAAAAGGGTTTACAGGCATCCTAGACCCCCTAAAGTTCAGAAATGATGGTGGCCCAGAAACAGGGAGAGAGCTCTGAATGTCCCAAAACATTTGCAGCCTGAAAGGGGCATTAACCCGCATCCTAGACCACTGAAATTCCCAAATATAATTTTGGCACAAAAAATTCATCCTACACCCCTGAAAGTTAAGAAAATGTTGGCAGCCCAAAAAAGGCCTTAAAATGCATCTTAGGCCTGCAAAAATGTTGAAAACTTTGGAGGCCCTAAATAGGGGTTTACAGGCATCCTAGACCCCCTAAAGTCCAGAAAATATTGGTGGCCCAGAAACAGGGAAAGAGAGCTCTGAATGTCCCAAAAACATGTGCAGCCTGAAAGGGACATTAACCCGCATCCTAGACCACTGAAATTCCCAAAAATAATTTTGGAACGAAAAATGCATCCTATAGCCCTGAAAGCTCAGAATATGTTACAGCCCAAAAAAGGCCTTAAAATGCATCATAGGCCTGCAAAAATGTAGAAAACTTTGGAGGCCCAAAAAAGGGGTTTACAGGCATTCTAGACCCCCTAAAGTCCATAAAAGGATGGTGGCTCAAAAACTGCGTCAGAGAGCTCTGAATGTCCCAAAAACATGTGCAGCCTGAAAGGGGCATTAACCCGAATCTTAGACCACTGAAATTCCCAAAAATAATTTAGGCACAAAAATGCATCCTACACCCCTGAAAGTTAAGACTATGTTAGCAGCCCAAAAAAGGCCTTAAAATGCATTTTAGGCCTGCAAAATGTACACAACTTTGGAGGCCCAAAAAAGGGGTTTACAGGCATATTAGACCCCCTAAAGTCCAGAAATGATGTTGGCCCAGAAACAGGGAAATAGAGCTCTGAATGTCCCAAAAACACGTGCAGCCTGAAAGGGGCATTAACCCGCATCCTAGACCACTGAAATTCCCAAAAATAATTTAGGCACAAAAAATGCATCCTACACCCCTGAAAGTTAAGAATATGTTAGCAGCCCAAAACAGGCCTTAAAATGCATCTTAGGCCTGCAAAAAATGTTGAAAACTTTGGAGGCCAAAAAAAGGAGTTTACAGGCATCCTACACCCCCTAAAGTCCAGAAAATGATGGTGGCCTAAAAACAGGGTCTGAGAGCTCTGAATGTCCCAAAAACATTTGCAGCCTGAAAGGGGCATTAACCTGCATCCTAGACCACTGAAATTCCCAAAAATAATGTTGGCACGGAAAATGCATCCTACCCCCTGGAAGTAAGAATATGTTAGCAGCCCGAAAAAAGGCCTTAAAATGCATCTTAGGCCTGCAAAAATGTTGAAAACTTTGAAGGCCCAAAAAAGGGGTTTACAGGCATCCTAGACCCCCTACATTCCAGAAAATGTTGGTGGCCCAGAAACAGGGTCAGAGAGCTCTGAATGACCCAAAAACATTTGCAGCCTGAAAGGGGCATTAAGCCGCATCCTAGACCACTGAAATTCCCAAAAATATTTTTTCCACGAAAAATGCATTACATCCGTTAAAGTTCAGAATATGTTAGCAGCCCAAAAAAGGCCTTAAAATGTGTCTTAGGCCTGCAAAAATGTAGAAAACTTTGGAGGCCCAAAAAAGGGGTTTACAGGCATCCTAGACCCCCTAAGGTTCAGAAATGATGGTGTCCCAGAAACAGGGAGAGAGCTCTGAATGTACCAAAACATTTGCAGCCTGAAAGGGGCATTAACCCGCATCTTAGACCACTGAAATTCCCAAAAATAATTTAGGCACAAAAAATGCATCCTACACCCCTGAAAGTTAAGACTATGTTAGCCCAAAAAAAGGCCTTAAAATGCATCTTAGGCCTGCAAAATGTACAAAACTTTGGAGGCCCTAAAAAGGGGTTTACAGGCATATTAGACCCCCTAAAGTCCAGAAATGATGATGGCCCAGAAACAGGGAAAGAGAGCTCTGAATGTCCCAAAAACACATGCAGCCTGAAAGGGGCATTAACCTGCATCCTAGACCACTGAAATGCCCAAAAATAGTTTTACCACGAAAAATGCATCTCACATCCGTGAACGTTCAGAACATGTTAGCAGCCCAAAAAAGGCCTTAAAATGCATCTTAGGCCTGCAAAAATGTAGATACATTGGAGGCTCAAAAAAAGGGTTTACAGGCATCCTAGACCCCCTAAAGTCCAGAAAATGATGGTGGCTCAAAAACTGCATCAGAGAGCTCTGAATGTCCCAAAAACATTTGCAGCCTGAAAGGGGCATTAACCCGCATCCTAGACCACTGAAATTCCCAAAAATAATTTAGGCACAAAAAATGCATCCTACACCCCTGAAACTTAAGAATATGTTAGCAGCCCAAAAAACGCCTTAAAATGCATTTTAGGCCTGCAAAAAATATTGAAAACTTTGAATGCCCAAAAAAGGGGTTTACAGGCATCCTACACCCCCTAAAGTCCAGAAAATGATGGTGGCCTAAAAACGGGGTCTGGGAGCTCTGAATGTTCCAAAAACATTTGCAGCCTCAAAGGGGCATTAACCCGCATCCTAGACCACTGAAATTCCCAAAAATATTTTTTCCATGAAAAATGCATCTTACATCCGTGAACGTTCAGAATATGCTAGCCCAAAAAAGGCCTTAAAATGCATCTTAGGCCTGCAAAAATGTAGAAAACTTTGGAGGCCCAAAAAAGTGGTTTACAGGCATCCTAAACCCCCTTAAGTCCAGAAAATGATGGAGACCCAAAAACTGCAACAGAGAGCTCTGAATGTCCCATAAACATTTGCAGTCTGAAAGGGGCATTAACCCGCATCCTAGACCACTGAAATACCAAAAATAATTTTGGCACAAAAAATGCATCCTACACCCCTGAAAGTTACGAATATGTTAGCAGCAAAGGCCTTAAAATGCATTTTAGGCCTGCAAAAATGTTGAAAACTTTCGAGGCCCAAAAAAGGGGTTTACAGGCATCCTAGACCCCCTAAAGTCCAGAAAATGATGGTGGCCCAATAACTGTGTCAGAGAGCTCTGAATGTCCCAAAAACATTTGCAGTCTTAAAGGGGCATTAACCCGCATCCTAGACCACTGAAATTCCCAAAAATATTTTTTCCACGAAAAATGCATCTTACATCCGTGAACGTTCAGAATATGTTAGCAGCCCAAAAAAGGCCTTAAAATGCATCTTAGGCCTGCAAAAATGTAGAAAACTTTGGAGGCCCAAAAAAGGGGTTTACAGGCATCCGAGACCCCCTATAGTCCAGAAAATGATGGTGGCCTAAAAACGGGGTCTGAGAGCTCTGAATGTCCCAAAAACATTTGCAGCCTCAAAGGGGCATTAACCCGCATCCTAGACCACTGAAATTCCCAAAAATATTTTTTCCATTAAAAATGCATCTTACATCCGTGAACGTTCAGAATATGTTAGCCCAAAAAAGGCCTTAAAATGCATCTTAGGCCTGCAAAAATGTAGAAAACTTTGGAGGCCCAAAAAAGGGGTTTACAGGCATCCTAGACCCCTTAAAGTCGAGAAAATGATGGTGGCCCAAAAGGTGCATCAGAGAGCTCTGAATGTCCCAAAAACATTTGCAGCCTGAAAGGGGCATTAACCTGCATCCTAGACCACTGAAATTCCCAAAAATAATGTTGGCACGGAAAATGCATCCTACACCCCTGGAAGTTAAGAATATGTTAGCAGCCCGAAAAAAGGCCTTAAAATGCATCTTAGGCCTGCAAAAATGTTGAAAACTTTGAAGGCCCAAAAAAGGGGTTTACTAGCATACTAGACCCCCTAAAGTCCAGAAAATGATGGTGCCCAAATACTGTGTCAGAGAGCTCTGAATGTCCCTAACGCATTTTCAGCCTAAAAGGGGCATTAACCCGCATCCTAGACCACTGAAATTCCCAAAAATATTTTTTCCACGAAAAATGCATTAAATCCGTTAAAGTTCAGAATATGTTAGCAGCCCAAAAAAGGCATTAACCACATTTTAGGCCTGCAAAAATGTTGAAAACTTTGGAGGCCCAAAAAAGGGGTTTACAGGCATCCTAGACCCCCTAAAGTCCATAAAATGTTGGTGGCCCAAAAACTGTGTCAGAGAGCTATGAATGTCCCAAAAACATTTGCAGCCTCAAAGGGGCATTAACCCGCATCTTAGACCACTGAAATTCCCAAAAATAATTTAGGCACAAAAAATGCATCCTACACCCCTGAAAGGTAAGACTATATTAGCAGCCCAAAAAAGGCCTTAAAATGCATCTTAGGCCTGCAAAATGTACAAAACTTTGGAGGCCCAAAAAAGGGGTTTACATGCATGCTAGACCATCTAAAGTCCAGAAAATGTTGGTGGCCCAAAAATTGTGTCAGAGAGCTCTGAATGTCCCAAAAACATTTGCAGCCTCAAAGGGGCATTAACCCACATCCTAGACCACTGAAATTCCCAAAAGTAATTTTGGTACGAAAAATGCATCCTACACCCCTGAAAGTTACGAATATGTTAGCATCAAAGGCCTTAAAATGCATTTTAGGCCTACAAAAATGTTGAAAACTTTCGATGCCCAAAAAAGGGTTTTACAGGCATCCTAGACCCCCTTAAGTGCAGAAAATGATGGTGGCCCTAAAACTGTGTCAGAGAGCTCTGAATGTCTCAAAAACATTGGCAGCCTGAAAGGGGCATTAACCCGCATCCTAGACCACTGAAATTGCCAAATATAATTTTGGCACAAAATATGCATTCTACACCCCTGAAAGTTAAGAATATGTTAGCAGGCCAAAAAAGGCCTTGAAATGCATCTAGGCCTGCACAAATATTGAAAACTTTGGAGGCCCAAAAAAGGGGCTTACAGGCATCCTAGACCCCCTAAAGTCCAGAAAATGATGGTGGCCCTAAAACTGTGTCAGAGAGCTCTGAATGTCTCAAAAACATTGGCAGCCTGAAAGGGGCATTAACCCGCATTCCATACCACTGAAATTCCCAAAAATATTTTTTCCACGAAAAATGCATCCTACACCCCTGAAAGTTAAGAATATGTTAGCAGCCCAAAAAAGGCCATAAAATGCATCTTAGGCCTGCAAAAATGTAGAAAACTTTGGAGGCCCACAAAAGAGGTTTACAGGCATCCTAGACCCCCTAAAGTCCAGAAAATGATGGTGGCCCAAAAACTGTGTCAGAGAGCTCTGAATGTCCCTAACGCATTTGCAGCCTAAAAGGGGCATTAACCCGCATCCTAGACCACTGAAATTCCCAAAAATATTTTTTCCACGAAAAATGCATTACATCCGTTAAAGTTTAGAATATGTTAGCAGCCCAAAAAAGGCCTTAAAATGTGTCTTAGGCCTGCAAAAATGTAGAAAACTTTGGAGGCCCAAAAAAGGGGTTTACAGGCATATTAGACCCCCTAAAGTCCAGAAATGATGGTGGCCCAGAAACAGGGAAAGAGAGCCCTGAATGTCCCAAAAACATGTGCATCCTGAAAGGGGCATTAACCCAGATCCTATACCACTGAAATTCCCAAAAATATTTTTTCCACGAAAAATGCATTACATCCGTTAAAGTTCAGAATATGTTAGCAGCCCAAAAAAGGCCTTAAAATGTATCTTAGGCCTGCAAAAATGTAGAAAACTTTGGAGGCCCAAAAAAAGTGTTTACAGGTATCCTAGACCCCCTGAAGTCCAGAAATGATGGTGGCCCAGAAACAGGGAGAGAGCTCTGAATGTCCCAAAAACATGTGCAGCCTGAAAGGGGCATTAACCCGTATCCTAGACCACTGAAATTCCCAAAAATAATTTTGGTACGAAAAATGCATCCTATAGCCCTGAAAGTTCAGAATATGTTACAGCTCAAAAAAGGCCTTAAAATGCATCCTATGCCTGCAAAAATGTAGAAAACTTTGGAGGCCCAAAAAAAGGGTTTACAGGCATCCTAGACCCCCTAAAGTTCAGAAATGATGGTGGCCCAGAAACAGGGAGAGAGCTCTGAATGTCCCAAAACATTTGCAGCCTGAAAGGGGCATTAACCCGCATCCTAGACCACTGAAATTCCCAAATATAATTTTGGCACAAAAAATGCATCCTACACCCCTGAAAGTGAAGAATATGTTGGCAGCCCAAAAAAGGCCTTAAAATGCATCTTAGGCCTACAAAAATGTTGAAAACTTTGGAGGCCCTAAATAGGGGTTTACAGGCATCCTAGACCCCCTAAAGTCCAGAAAATATTGGTGGCCCAGAAACAGGGAAAGAGAGCTCTGAATGTCCCAAAAACATGTGCAGCCTGAAAGGGGCATTAACCCGCATCCTAGACCACTGAAATTCCCAAAAATAATTTTGGAACGAAAAATGCATCCTATAGCCCTGAAAGCTCAGAATATGTTACAGCCCAAAAAAGGCCTTAAAATGCATCATAGGCCTGCAAAAATGTAGAAAACTTTGGAGGCCCAAAAAAGGGGTTTACAGGCATTCTAGGCCCCCTAAAGTCCATAAAAGGATGGTGGCTCAAAAACTGCGTCAGAGAGCTCTGAATGTCCCAAAAACATGTGCAGCCTGAAAGGGGCATTAACCCGAATCTTAGACCACTGAAATTCCCAAAAATAATTTAGGCACAAAAATGCATCCTACACCCCTGAAAGTTAAGACTATGTTAGCAGCCCAAAAAAGGCCTTAAAATGCATTTTAGGCCTGCAAAATGTACAAAACTTTGGAGGCCCAAAAAAGGGGTTTACAGGCATATTAGACCCCCTAAAGTCCAGAAATGATGTTGGCCCAGAAACAGGGAAATAGAGCTCTGAATGTCCCAAAAACATTGGCAGCCTGAAAGGGGCATTAACCCGCATCCTAGACCACTGAAATTCCCAAAAATAATTTAGGCACAAAAAATGCATCCTACACCCCTGAAAGTTAAGAATATGTCAGCAGCCCAAAACAGGCCTTAAAATGCATCTTAGGCCTGCAAAAAATGTTGAAAACTTTGGAGGCCAAAAAAGGGGTTTACAGGCATCCTAGACCCCCTAAAGTCCAGAAAATGATGGTGGCCCAATAACTGTGTCAGAGAGCTCTGAATGTCCCAAAAACATTTGCAGCCTGAAAGGGGCATTAACCTGCATCCTAGACCACTGAAATTCCCAAAAATAATGTTGGCACGGAAAATGCATCCTACCCCCTGGAAGTAAGAATATGTTAGCAGCCCAAAAAAGGCCTTAAAATGCATCTTAGGCCTGCAAAAATGTAGAAAACTTTGGAGGCCCAAAAAAGAGGTTTACAGGCATCCTAGACCCCCTAAAGTCCAGAAAATGTTGGTGGTCGACAAACAGAGTCAGAGAGCGCTGAATGTCCCAAAAACATGTGTAGCCTGAAAGGGGCATTAACCCGCATCCAAGACCACTGAAATTCCCAAAAATATTTTTTCCACGAAAAATGCATCTTACATCCGTGAACGTTCAGAATATGTTAGCAGCCCAAAAAGGCCTTAAAATGCATCTTAGGCCTGCAAAAATGTTGAAAACTTTGGAGGCCCTAAAAGGGGTTGACAGGCATCCTAGACCCCCTAAAGTCCAGAAAATGATGGTGGCCCAAAAACTGCGTCAGAGAGCTCTGAATGTCCCAAAAACATTTGCAGTCTGAAAGGGGCATTAACCCACATCCTAGACCACTGAAATACCAAAAATAATTTTGGCACAAAAAATGCATCCTACACCCCTGAAAGTTACGAATATGTTAGCAGCAAAGGCCTTGAAATGCATTTTAGGCCTGCAAAAATGTTGAAAACTTTCGAGGCCCCAAAAAAGGGTTTTACAGGCATCCTAGACCCCCTTAAGTGCAGAAAATGATGGTGGCCCTAAAACTGTGTCAGAGAGCTCTGAATGTCTCAAAAACATTGGCAGCCTGAAAGGGGCATTAACCCGCATCCTAGACCACTGAAATTCCCAAAAATAATTTTGGCACAAAAAATGCATCCTACACCCCTGAAAGTTAAGAATATGTTAGCAGCCCAAAAAAGGCATTAAAATGCATCTTAGGCCTGCAAAAATGTAGAAAACTTTGGAGGCCCAAAAAAGAGGTTGATAGGCATCCTAGATCCCCTAAAGTCCAGAAAATGATGGTGGCCCAAAAACTGTGTCAGAGAGCTCTGAAAGTCCCAAAAACATTTGCAGCCTGAAAGGGGCATTAACCCGCATCCTAGACCACTGAAATTCCCAAAAATAATTTTGGCCCGAAAAATGCATCCTACACCCCTGAAAGTTAAGAATATGTTAGCAGCCCAAAAAAGGCCTTAAAATGCATTTTAGACCTGCAAAAATGTTGAACACTTTGGAGGCCCAAAAAAGGGGTTGACAGGCATCCTAGACCCCCTAAAGTCCAGAAAATGATGGTGGCCCAAAAACTGCGTCAGAGAGCTCTGAATGTCCCAAAAACATTTGCAGTCTGAAAGGGGCATTAACCCGCATCCTAGACCACTGAAATACCAAAAATAATTTTGGCACAAAAGATGCATCCTACACCCCTGAAAGTTACAAATATGTTAGCAGCAAAGGCCTTGAAATGCATTTTAGGCCTGCAAAAATGTTGAAAACTTTCGAGGCCCAAAAAAGGGTTTCACAGGCATCCTAGACCCCCTTAAGTGCAGAAAATGATGGTGGCCCTAAAACTGTGTCAGAGAGCTCTGAATGTCTCAAAAACATTGGCAGCCTGAAAGGGGCATTAACCCGCATCCTAGACCACTGAAATTCCCAAAAATAATTTTGGCACAAAAAATGCATCCTACACCCCTGAAAGTTAAGAATATGTTAGCAGCCCAAAAAAGGCCTTAAACTGCAACTTAGGCCTGCAAAAATGTTGAAAACTTTGAAGGCTCAAAAAAGGGGTTTACAGGCATCCTAGACCCCCTAAAGTACAGAAAATGATGTTGGCCCAAAAGGTGCGTCAGAGAGCTCTGAATGTCCCAAAAAACATTTGCATCCTGAAAGGGGCATTAACCCGCATCCTAGACCACTGAAATTCCCAAAAATAATTTTGGCACAAAAAATGCATCCTACACCCCTGAAAGTTAAGAATATGTTAGCAGCCCAAAAAAGGCCTTAAAATGCATCTTAGGCCTGCAAAAATGTTGAAAACTTTGGAGGCCCTAAAAAGGGGTTTACAGGCATCCTAGACCGCCTAAAGTCCAGAAAATGTTGGTGGCCCAAAAACTGTGTCAGAGAGCTCTGAAAGTCCCAAAAACATTTGCATCCTGAAAGGGGCATTAATCCGCATCCTAGACCACTGAAATTCCGAAAATATTTTTTCCACGAAAAATGCATCTTACATCCGTGAACGTTCAGAATATGTTAGCAGCCCAAAAAAGGCCTGAAAATGCATCTTAGGCCTGCAAAAATGTAGAAAACTTTGGAGACCCAAAAAAGAGGTTTACAGGCATCCTAGACCGCCTAAAGTCCAGAAAATGTTTGTGGTCGACAAACAGAGTCAGGGAGCGCTGAATGTCCCAAAAACATGTGTAGCCTGAAAGGGGCATTAACCCGCATTCTAGACCACTGAAATTCCCAAAAATATTTTTTCCACAAAAAATGCATCCTACACCCCTGAAAGTTAAGAATATGTTAGCAGCCCAAAAAAGGCCTTAAAATGCAACTTCGGCCTACAAAAATGTTGAAAACTTTGAAGGCCCAAAAAAGGGGTTTACAGGCTTCCTAGACCCCCTAAAGTCCAGAAAATGATGGTGGCCATAAAACTGTGTCAGAGAGCTCTGAATGTCTCAAAAACATGGGCAGCCTGAAATGGGCATTAACCCGCATCCTAGACCACTGAAATTCCCAAAAATAATTTTGGCACAAAAAATGCATCCTACACCCCTGAAAGTTAAGAATATGTTAGCTGCCCAACAAAGGCCTTAAAAAGCAACTACGGCCTGCAAAAATGTTGAAAACTTTGAAGGCCCAAAAAAGGGGTTTACAGGCATCCTAGACCCCCTAAAGTCCAGAAAATGATGGTGGCCCAAAAGGTGTGTAAGAGAGCTCTGAATGTCCCACAAACATTTGCATCCTGAAAGGGGCATTAACCCGCATCCTAGACCACTGAAATTCCCAAAAATAATTTTGGCTCGAAAAATGCATCCTACACCCCTGAAAGTTAAGAATATGTTAGCAGCCCAAAAAAGGCCTTGAAATGCATCTTAGGCCTGCAAAAATGTTGAAAACTTTGAAGGCCCAAAAAAGGGGTTTACAGGCATCCTAGACCCCCTAAAGTCCAGAAAATGATGGTGGCCCAAAAGGTGCGTCAGAGAGCTCTGAATGTCCCACAAACATTTGCATCCTGAAAGGGGCATTAACCCGCATCCTAGACCACTGAAATTCCCAAAAATAATTTTGGCACAAAAAATGCATCCTACACCCCTGAAAGTTAAGAATATGTTAGCAGCCCAAAAAAGGCCTTAAAATGCATCTTAGGCCTGCAAAAATGTTGAAAACTTTGGAGGCCCTAAAAAGGGGTTTACAGGCATCCTAGACCCCCTAAAGTCCAGAAAATGATGGTGGCCCAATAACTGTGTCAGAGAGCTCTGAATGTCCCAAAAACATTTGCAGTCTGAAAGGGGCATTAACCAGCATCCTAGACCACTGAAATTCCTAAAAATAATTTTGGCACAAAAAATGCATCCTACACCCCTGAAAGTTAAGAATATGTAAGCAGCCCAAAAAAGGCCTTAAAATGCATCTTAGGCCTGCAAAAATGTTGAAAACTTTGAAGGCCCAAAAAAGGGGTTTACAGCCTTCCTAGACCCCCTAAAGTCCAGAAAATGATGGTGGCCATAAAACTGTGTCAGAGAGCTCTGAATGTCTCAAAAACATGGGCAGCCTGAAATGGGCATTAACCCGCATCCTAGACCACTGAAATTCCCAAAAATAATTTTGGCACAAAAAATGCATCCTACACCCCTGAAAGTTAAGAATATGTTAGCTGTCCAACAAAGGCCTTAAAATGCAACTTCGGCCTGCAAAAATGTTGAAAACTTTGAAGGCCCAAAAAAGGGGTTTACAGGCATCCTAGACCCCCTAAAGTCCAGAAAATGATGGTGGCCCAAAAGGTGTGTAAGAGAGCTCTGAATGTCCCACAAACATTTGCATCCTGAAAGGGGCATTAACCCGCATCCTAGACCACTGAAATTCCCAAAAATAATTTTGGCTCGAAAAATGCATCCTACACCCCTGAAAGTTAAGAATATGTTAGCAGCCCAAAAAAGGCCTTGAAATGCATCTTAGGCCTGCAAAAATGTTGAAAACTTTGAAGGCCCAAAAAAGGGGTTTACAGGCATCCTAGACCCCCTAAAGTCCAGAAAATGATGGTGGCCCAAAAGGTGCGTCAGAGAGCTCTGAATGTCCCACAAACATTTGCATCCTGAAAGGGGCATTAACCCGCATCCTAGACCACTGAAATTCCCAAAAATAATTTTGGCACAAAAAATGCATCCTACACCCCTGAAAGTTAAGAATATGTTAGCAGCCCAAAAAAGGCCTTAAAATGCATCTTAGGCCTGCAAAAATGTTGAAAACTTTGGAGGCCCTAAAAAGGGGTTTACAGGCATCCTAGACCCCCTAAAGTCCAGAAAATGATGGTGGCCCAATAACTGTGTCAGAGAGCTCTGAATGTCCCAAAAACATTTGCAGTCTGAAAGGGGCATTAACCAGCATCCTAGACCACTGAAATTCCTAAAAATAATTTTGGCACAAAAAATGCATCCTACACCCCTGAAAGTTAAGAATATGTAAGCAGCCCAAAAAAGGCCTTAAAATGCATCTTAGGCCTGCAAAAATGTTGAAAACTTTGGAGGCCCTGAAAAGGGGTTTACAGGCATCCTAGACCCCCTAAAGTCCAGAAAATGTTGGTGGCCCAGAAACAGGGTCAGAGAGCTCTGAATGTCCGAAAAACATGTGCAGCCTGAAAGGGGCATTAACCCGCATCCTAGACCACTGAAATTCCCAAAAATATTTTTTCCATGAAAAATGCATCTTACATCCGTGAACGTTCAGAATATGTTAGCAGCCCAAAAAAGGCCTTAAAATGCATCTTAGGCCTGCCAAAATGTAGAAAACTTTGGAGGCCCAAAAAAGAGGTTTACAGGCATCCTAGACCCCCTAAAGTCCAGAAAATGTTGGTGGTCGACAAACAGAGTCAGAGAGCGCTGAATGTCCCAAAAACATGTGTAGCCTGAAAGGGGCATTAACCCGCATTCTATACCACTGAAATTCCCAAAAAATATTTTTTCCACGAAAAATGCATCCTACACCCCTGAAAGTTAAGAATATGTTAGCAGCCCAAAAAAGGCCTTAAAATGCATCTTATGCCTGCAAAAATGTTGAAAACTTTGGAGGCCCTAAAAGGGGTTGACAGGCATCCTAGACTACCTAAAGTCCAGAAAATGATGGTGGCCCAAAAACTGCGTCAGAGAGCGCTGAATGTCCCAAAAACATTTGCAGTCTGAAAGGGGCATTAACCCGCATCCTAGACCACTGAAATGCCAAAAATAATTTTGCCACAAAAAATGCATCCTACACCTCTGAAAGTTACGAATATGTTAGCAGCAAAGGCCGTGAAATGCATTTTAGGCCTGCAAAAATGTTGAAAACTTTCGAGGCCCAAAAAAGGGTTTTTCAGGCATCCTAGACCCCCTTAAGTGCAGAAAATGATGGTGGCCCTAAAACTGTGTCAGAGAGCTCTGAATGTCTCAAAAACCTTGGCAGCCTGAAAGGGGCATTAACCCGCATCCTAGACCACTGAAATTCCCAAAAATAATTTTGGCACAAAAAATACATCCTACACCCCTGAAAGTTAAGAATATGTTAGCAGCCCAAAAAAGGCCTTAAAATGCAACTTCGGCCTGCAAAAATGTTGAAAACTTTGAAGGCCCAAAAAAGGGGTTTACAGGCATCCTAGACCCCCTAAAGTACAGAAAATGATGTTGGCCCAAAAGGTGCGTCAGAGAGCTCTGAATGTCCCAAAAAAACATTTGCATCCTGAAAGGGGCATTAACCCGCATCCTAGACCACTGAAATTCCCAAATATAATTTTGGCACAAAAAATGCATCCTACACCCCTGAAAGTTAAGAATATGTTAGCAGCCCAAAAAAGGCCTTAAAATGCATCTTAGGCCTGCAAAAATGTTGAAAACTTTGGAGGCCCTAAAAAGGGGTTTACAGGCATCCTAGACCGCCTAAAGTCCAGAAAATGTTGGTGGCCCAAAAACTGTGTCAGAGAGCTCTGAAAGTCCCAAAAACATTTGCAGCCTGAAAGGGGCATTAACCCGCATCCTAGACCACTGAAATTCCCAAAAATAATTTTGGCACGAAAAATGCATCCTACACCTCTGAAAGTTAAGAATATGTTAGCAGCCCAAAAAAGGCCTTAAAATGCATTTTAGGCCTGCAAAAATGTTGAACACTTTGGAGGCCCTAAAAAGGGGTTTACAGGCATCCTAGACCCCCTAAAGTCCAGAAAATGTTGGTGGCCCAAAAACTGTGTCAGAGAGCTCTGAATGTCCCATAAACATTTGCAGTCTGAAAGGGGCATTAACCCGCATCCTAGACCACTGAAATACCAAAAATAATTTTGCCGCAAAAAATGCATCCTACACCCCTGAAAGTTACGAATATGTTAGCAGTAAAGGCCTTAAAATGTATTTTAGGCCTGCAAAAATGTTGAAAACTTTCGAGGCCCAAAACAGGGGTTTACAGGCATCCTAGACCCCCTAAAGTCCAGAAAATGTTGGTGGCCGACAAACAGAGCCAGAGAGCGCTGAATGTCCCAAAAACATTTGCAGCCTGAAAGGGGCATTAACCCGCATCCTAGACCACTGAAATTCCCAAAAATAATTTTGGAACGAAAAATGCATCCTACACCCCTGAAAGTTAAGAATATGTTAGCAGCCCAATAAAGGCCTTAAAATGCATCTTAGGCCTGCAAAAATGTTGAAAACTTTGGAGGCCCTAAAAAGGGGGTTTACAGGCATCCTAGAGCCCCTAAAGTCAAGAAAATGTTGGTGGCCCAAAAAGAGGGTCTTAGAGCTCTGAATGTCCCAAAAACCTTGGCAGCCTGAAAGGGGCATTAACCCGCATCCTAGACCACTGAAATTCCTAAAAATATTTTGGCACAAAAAATACATCCTACACCCCTGAAAGTTAAGAATATGTTAGCAGCCCAAAAAAGGCCTTAAAATGCTTCTTAGGCCTGCAAAAATGTTGAAAACTTTGGAGGCCCTAAAAAGGGGTTTACAGGCATCCTAGACCCCCTAAAGTCCAGAAAATGATGGTGGCCCAAAAACTGTGTCAGAGAGCTCTGAATGTCCCTAACGCATTTGCAGCCTAAAAGTGGCATTAACCCGCATCCTAGACCACTGAAATTCCCAAAAATATTTTTTCCACGAAAAATGCATTACATCCGTTAAAGTTTAGAATATGTTAGCAGCCCAAAAAAGGCCTTAAAATGTGTCTTAGGCCTGCAAAAATGTAGAAAACTTTGGAGGCCCAAAAAAGGGGTTTACAGGCATATTAGACCCCCTAAAGTCCAGAAATGATGGTGGCCCAGAAACAGGGAAAGAGAGCCCTGAATGTCCCAAAAACATGTGCATCCTGAAAGGGGCATTAACCCAGATCCTATACCACTGAAATTCCCAAAAATATTTTTTCCACGAAAAATGCATTACATCCGTTAAAGTTCAGAATATGTTAGCAGCCCAAAAAAGGCCTTAAAATGTATCTTAGGCCTGCAAAAATGTAGAAAACTTTGGAGGCCCAAAAAAAGTGTTTACAGGTATCCTAGACCCCCTGAAGTCCAGAAATGATGGTGGCCCAGAAACAGGGAGAGAGCTCTGAATGTCCCAAAAACATGTGCAGCCTGAAAGGGGCATTAACCCGTATCCTAGACCACTGAAATTCCCAAAAATAATTTTGGTACGAAAAATGCATCCTATAGCCCTGAAAGTTCAGAATATGTTACAGCTCAAAAAAGGCCTTAAAATGCATCCTATGCCTGCAAAAATGTAGAAAACTTTGGAGGCCCAAAAAAAGGGTTTACAGGCATCCTAGACCCCCTAAAGTTCAGAAATGATGGTGGCCCAGAAACAGGGAGAGAGCTCTGAATGTCCCAAAACATTTGCAGCCTGAAAGGGGCATTAACCCGCATCCTAGACCACTGAAATTCCCAAATATAATTTTGGCACAAAAAATGCATCCTACACCCCTGAAAGTTAAGAATATGTTAGCAGCCCAAAAAAGGCCTTAAAATGCATCTTAGGACTGCAAAAATGTTGAAAACTTTGGAGGCCCTAAAAAGGGGTTTACAGGCATCCTAGACCGCCTAAAGTCCAGAAAATGTTGGTGGCCCAAAAACTGTGTCAGAGAGCTCTGAAAGTCCCAAAAACATTTGCAGCCTGAAAGGGGCATTAACCCGCATCCTAGACCACTGAAATTCCCAAAAATAATTTTGGCACGAAAAATGCATCCTACACCTCTGAAAGTTAAGAATATGTTAGCAGCCCAAAAAAGGCCTTAAAATGCATTTTAGGCCTGCAAAAATGTTGAACACTTTGGAGGCCCTAAAAAGGGGTTTACAGGCATCCTAGACCCCCTAAAGTCCAGAAAATGTTGGTGGCCCAAAAACTGTGTCAGAGAGCTCTGAATGTCCCATAAACATTTGCAGTCTGAAAGGGGCATTAACCCGCATCCTAGACCACTGAAATACCAAAAATAATTTTGCCGCAAAAAATGCATCCTACACCCCTGAAAGTTACGAATATGTTAGCAGTAAAGGCCTTAAAATGTATTTTAGGCCTGCAAAAATGTTGAAAACTTTCGAGGCCCAAAACAGGGGTTTACAGGCATCCTAGACCCCCTAAAGTCCAGAAAATGTTGGTGGCCGACAAACAGAGCCAGAGAGCGCTGAATGTCCCAAAAACATTTGCAGCCTGAAAGGGGCATTAACCCGCATCCTAGACCACTGAAATTCCCAAAAATAATTTTGGAACGAAAAATGCATCCTACACCCCTGAAAGTTAAGAATATGTTAGCAGCCCAATAAAGGCCTTAAAATGCATCTTAGGCCTGCAAAAATGTTGAAAACTTTGGAGGCCCTAAAAAGGGGGTTTACAGGCATCCTAGAGCCCCTAAAGTCAAGAAAATGTTGGTGGCCCAAAAAGAGGGTCTTAGAGCTCTGAATGTCCCAAAAACCTTGGCAGCCTGAAAGGGGCATTAACCCGCATCCTAGACCACTGAAATTCCTAAAAATATTTTGGCACAAAAAATACATCCTACACCCCTGAAAGTTAAGAATATGTTAGCAGCCCAAAAAAGGCCTTAAAATGCTTCTTAGGCCTGCAAAAATGTTGAAAACTTTGGAGGCCCTAAAAAGGGGTTTACAGGCATCCTAGACCCCCTAAAGTCCAGAAAATGATGGTGGCCCAAAAACTGTGTCAGAGAGCTCTGAATGTCCCTAACGCATTTGCAGCCTAAAAGGGGCATTAACCCGCATCCTAGACCACTGAAATTCCCAAAAATATTTTTTCCACGAAAAATGCATTACATCCGTTAAAGTTTAGAATATGTTAGCAGCCCAAAAAAGGCCTTAAAATGTGTCTTAGGCCTGCAAAAATGTAGAAAACTTTGGAGGCCCAAAAAAGGGGTTTACAGGCATATTAGACCCCCTAAAGTCCAGAAATGATGGTGGCCCAGAAACAGGGAAAGAGAGCCCTGAATGTCCCAAAAACATGTGCATCCTGAAAGGGGCATTAACCCAGATCCTATACCACTGAAATTCCCAAAAATATTTTTTCCACGAAAAATGCATTACATCCGTTAAAGTTCAGAATATGTTAGCAGCCCAAAAAAGGCCTTAAAATGTATCTTAGGCCTGCAAAAATGTAGAAAACTTTGGAGGCCCAAAAAAAGTGTTTACAGGTATCCTAGACCCCCTGAAGTCCAGAAATGATGGTGGCCCAGAAACAGGGAGAGAGCTCTGAATGTCCCAAAAACATGTGCAGCCTGAAAGGGGCATTAACCCGTATCCTAGACCACTGAAATTCCCAAAAATAATTTTGGTACGAAAAATGCATCCTATAGCCCTGAAAGTTCAGAATATGTTACAGCTCAAAAAAGGCCTTAAAATGCATCCTATGCCTGCAAAAATGTAGAAAACTTTGGAGGCCCAAAAAAAGGGTTTACAGGCATCCTAGACCCCCTAAAGTTCAGAAATGATGGTGGCCCAGAAACAGGGAGAGAGCTCTGAATGTCCCAAAACATTTGCAGCCTGAAAGGGGCATTAACCCGCATCCTAGACCACTGAAATTCCCAAATATAATTTTGGCACAAAAAATGCATCCTACACCCCTGAAAGTTAAGAATATGTTGGCAGCCCAAAAAAGGCCTTAAAATGCATCTTAGGCCTACAAAAATGTTGAAAACTTTGGAGGCCCTAAATAGGGGTTTACAGGCATCCTAGACCCCCTAAAGTCCAGAAAATATTGGTGGCCCAGAAACAGGGAAAGAGAGCTCTGAATGTCCCAAAAACATGTGCAGCCTGAAAGGGGCATTAACCCGCATCCTAGACCACTGAAATTCCCAAAAATAATTTTGGAACGAAAAATGCATCCTATAGCCCTGAAAGCTCAGAATATGTTACAGCCCAAAAAAGGCCTTAAAATGCATCATAGGCCTGCAAAAATGTAGAAAACTTTGGAGGCCCAAAAAAGGGGTTTACAGGCATTCTAGGCCCCCTAAAGTCCATAAAAGGATGGTGGCTCAAAAACTGCGTCAGAGAGCTCTGAATGTCCCAAAAACATGTGCAGCCTGAAAGGGGCATTAACCCGAATCTTAGACCACTGAAATTCCCAAAAATAATTTAGGCACAAAAATGCATCCTACACCCCTGAAAGTTAAGACTATGTTAGCAGCCCAAAAAAGGCCTTAAAATGCATTTTAGGCCTGCAAAATGTACAAAACTTTGGAGGCCCAAAAAAGGGGTTTACAGGCATATTAGACCCCCTAAAGTCCAGAAATGATGTTGGCCCAGAAACAGGGAAATAGAGCTCTGAATGTCCCAAAAACATTGGCAGCCTGAAAGGGGCATTAACCCGCATCCTAGACCACTGAAATTCCCAAAAATAATTTAGGCACAAAAAATGCATCCTACACCCCTGAAAGTTAAGAATATGTCAGCAGCCCAAAACAGGCCTTAAAATGCATCTTAGGCCTGCAAAAAATGTTGAAAACTTTGGAGGCCAAAAAAGGGGTTTACAGGCATCCTAGACCCCCTAAAGTCCAGAAAATGATGGTGGCCCAAAAGGTGTGTAAGAGAGCTCTGAATGTCCCACAAACATGTGCAGCCTGAAAGGGGCATTAACCCGCATCCTAGACCACTGAAATTCCCAAAAATAATTTTGGCTCGAAAAATGCATCCTACACCCCTGAAAGTTAAGAATATGTTAGCAGCCCAAAAAAGGCCTTGAAATGCATCTTAGGCCTGCAAAAATGTTGAAAACTTTGAAGGCCCAAAAAAGGGGTTTACAGGCATCCTAGACCCCCTAAAGTCCAGAAAATGATGGTGGCCCAAAAGGTGCGTCAGAGAGCTCTGAATGTCCCACAAACATTTGCATCCTGAAAGGGGCATTAACCCGCATCCTAGACCACTGAAATTCCCAAAAATAATTTTGGCACAAAAAATGCATCCTACACCCCTGAAAGTTAAGAATATGTTAGCAGCCCAAAAAAGGCCTTAAAATGCATCTTAGGCCTGCAAAAATGTTGAAAACTTTGGAGGCCCTAAAAAGGGGTTTACAGGCATCCTAGACCCCCTAAAGTCCAGAAAATGATGGTGGCCCAATAACTGTGTCAGAGAGCTCTGAATGTCCCAAAAACATTTGCAGTCTGAAAGGGGCATTAACCAGCATCCTAGACCACTGAAATTCCTAAAAATAATTTTGGCACAAAAAATGCATCCTACACCCCTGAAAGTTAAGAATATGTAAGCAGCCCAAAAAAGGCCTTAAAATGCATCTTAGGCCTGCAAAAATGTTGAAAACTTTGAAGGCCCAAAAAAGGGGTTTACAGCCTTCCTAGACCCCCTAAAGTCCAGAAAATGATGGTGGCCATAAAACTGTGTCAGAGAGCTCTGAATGTCTCAAAAACATGGGCAGCCTGAAATGGGCATTAACCCGCATCCTAGACCACTGAAATTCCCAAAAATAATTTTGGCACAAAAAATGCATCCTACACCCCTGAAAGTTAAGAATATGTTAGCTGTCCAACAAAGGCCTTAAAATGCAACTTCGGCCTGCAAAAATGTTGAAAACTTTGAAGGCCCAAAAAAGGGGTTTACAGGCATCCTAGACCCCCTAAAGTCCAGAAAATGATGGTGGCCCAAAAGGTGTGTAAGAGAGCTCTGAATGTCCCACAAACATTTGCATCCTGAAAGGGGCATTAACCCGCATCCTAGACCACTGAAATTCCCAAAAATAATTTTGGCTCGAAAAATGCATCCTACACCCCTGAAAGTTAAGAATATGTTAGCAGCCCAAAAAAGGCCTTGAAATGCATCTTAGGCCTGCAAAAATGTTGAAAACTTTGAAGGCCCAAAAAAGGGGTTTACAGGCATCCTAGACCCCCTAAAGTCCAGAAAATGATGGTGGCCCAAAAGGTGCGTCAGAGAGCTCTGAATGTCCCACAAACATTTGCATCCTGAAAGGGGCATTAACCCGCATCCTAGACCACTGAAATTCCCAAAAATAATTTTGGCACAAAAAATGCATCCTACACCCCTGAAAGTTAAGAATATGTTAGCAGCCCAAAAAAGGCCTTAAAATGCATCTTAGGCCTGCAAAAATGTTGAAAACTTTGGAGGCCCTAAAAAGGGGTTTACAGGCATCCTAGACCCCCTAAAGTCCAGAAAATGATGGTGGCCCAATAACTGTGTCAGAGAGCTCTGAATGTCCCAAAAACATTTGCAGTCTGAAAGGGGCATTAACCAGCATCCTAGACCACTGAAATTCCTAAAAATAATTTTGGCACAAAAAATGCATCCTACACCCCTGAAAGTTAAGAATATGTAAGCAGCCCAAAAAAGGCCTTAAAATGCATCTTAGGCCTGCAAAAATGTTGAAAACTTTGGAGGCCCTGAAAAGGGGTTTACAGGCATCCTAGACCCCCTAAAGTCCAGAAAATGTTGGTGGCCCAGAAACAGGGTCAGAGAGCTCTGAATGTCCGAAAAACATGTGCAGCCTGAAAGGGGCATTAACCCGCATCCTAGACCACTGAAATTCCCAAAAATATTTTTTCCATGAAAAATGCATCTTACATCCGTGAACGTTCAGAATATGTTAGCAGCCCAAAAAAGGCCTTAAAATGCATCTTAGGCCTGCCAAAATGTAGAAAACTTTGGAGGCCCAAAAAAGAGGTTTACAGGCATCCTAGACCCCCTAAAGTCCAGAAAATGTTGGTGGTCGACAAACAGAGTCAGAGAGCGCTGAATGTCCCAAAAACATGTGTAGCCTGAAAGGGGCATTAACCCGCATTCTATACCACTGAAATTCCCAAAAATATTTTTTCCATGAAAAATGCATCCTACACCCCTAAAAGTTAAGAATATGTTAGCAGCCCAAAAAAGGCCTTAAAATGCATCTTATGCCTGCAAAAATGTTGAAAACTTTGGAGGCCCTAAAAGGGGTTGACAGGCATCCTAGACTACCTAAAGTCCAGAAAATGATGGTGGCCCAAAAACTGCGTCAGAGAGCGCTGAATGTCCCAAAAACATTTGCAGTCTGAAAGGGGCATTAACCCGCATCCTAGACCACTGAAATACCAAAAATAATTTTGCCACAAAAAATGCATCCTACACCTCTGAAAGTTACGAATATGTTAGCAGCAAAGGCCGTGAAATGCATTTTAGGCCTGCAAAAATGTTGAAAACTTTCGAGGCCCAAAAAAGGGTTTTTCAGGCATCCTAGACCCCCTTAAGTGCAGAAAATGATGGTGGCCCTAAAACTGTGTCAGAGAGCTCTGAATGTCTCAAAAACCTTGGCAGCCTGAAAGGGGCATTAACCCGCATCCTAGACCACTGAAATTCCCAAAAATAATTTTGGCACAAAAAATACATCCTACACCCCTGAAAGTTAAGAATATGTTAGCAGCCCAAAAAAGGCCTTAAAATGCAACTTCGGCCTGCAAAAATGTTGAAAACTTTGAAGGCCCAAAAAAGGGGTTTACAGGCATCCTAGACCCCCTAAAGTACAGAAAATGATGTTGGCCCAAAAGGTGCGTCAGAGAGCTCTGAATGTCCCAAAAAAACATTTGCATCCTGAAAGGGGCATTAACCCGCATCCTAGACCACTGAAATTCCCAAATATAATTTTGGCACAAAAAATGCATCCTACACCCCTGAAAGTTAAGAATATGTTAGCAGCCCAAAAAAGGCCTTAAAATGCATCTTAGGCCTGCAAAAATGTTGAAAACTTTGGAGGCCCTAAAAAGGGGTTTACAGGCATCCTAGACCGCCTAAAGTCCAGAAAATGTTGGTGGCCCAAAAACTGTGTCAGAGAGCTCTGAAAGTCCCAAAAACATTTGCAGCCTGAAAGGGGCATTAACCCGCATCCTAGACCACTGAAATTCCCAAAAATAATTTTGGCACGAAAAATGCATCCTACACCTCTGAAAGTTAAGAATATGTTAGCAGCCCAAAAAAGGCCTTAAAATGCATTTTAGGCCTGCAAAAATGTTGAACACTTTGGAGGCCCTAAAAAGGGGTTTACAGGCATCCTAGACCCCCTAAAGTCCAGAAAATGTTGGTGGCCCAAAAACTGTGTCAGAGAGCTCTGAATGTCCCATAAACATTTGCAGTCTGAAAGGGGCATTAACCCGCATCCTAGACCACTGAAATACCAAAAATAATTTTGCCGCAAAAAATGCATCCTACACCCCTGAAAGTTACGAATATGTTAGCAGTAAAGGCCTTAAAATGTATTTTAGGCCTGCAAAAATGTTGAAAACTTTCGAGGCCCAAAACAGGGGTTTACAGGCATCCTAGACCCCCTAAAGTCCAGAAAATGTTGGTGGCCGACAAACAGAGCCAGAGAGCGCTGAATGTCCCAAAAACATTTGCAGCCTGAAAGGGGCATTAACCCGCATCCTAGACCACTGAAATTCCCAAAAATAATTTTGGAACGAAAAATGCATCCTACACCCCTGAAAGTTAAGAATATGTTAGCAGCCCAATAAAGGCCTTAAAATGCATCTTAGGCCTGCAAAAATGTTGAAAACTTTGGAGGCCCTAAAAAGGGGGTTTACAGGCATCCTAGAGCCCCTAAAGTCAAGAAAATGTTGGTGGCCCAAAAAGAGGGTCTTAGAGCTCTGAATGTCCCAAAAACCTTGGCAGCCTGAAAGGGGCATTAACCCGCATCCTAGACCACTGAAATTCCTAAAAATATTTTGGCACAAAAAATACATCCTACACCCCTGAAAGTTAAGAATATGTTAGCAGCCCAAAAAAGGCCTTAAAATGCTTCTTAGGCCTGCAAAAATGTTGAAAACTTTGGAGGCCCTAAAAAGGGGTTTACAGGCATCCTAGACCCCCTAAAGTCCAGAAAATGATGGTGGCCCAAAAACTGTGTCAGAGAGCTCTGAATGTCCCTAACGCATTTGCAGCCTAAAAGGGGCATTAACCCGCATCCTAGACCACTGAAATTCCCAAAAATATTTTTTCCGAGAAAAATGCATTACATCCGTTAAAGTTTAGAATATGTTAGCAGCCCAAAAAAGGCCTTAAAATGTGTCTTAGGCCTGCAAAAATGTAGAAAACTTTGGAGGCCCAAAAAAGGGGTTTACAGGCATATTAGACCCCCTAAAGTCCAGAAATGATGGTGGCCCAGAAACAGGGAAAGAGAGCTCTGAATGTCCCAAAAACATGTGCATCCTGAAAGAGGCATTAACCCAGATCCTATACCACTGAAATTCCCAAAAATATTTTTTCCACGAAAAATGCATTACATCCGTTAAAGTTCAGAATATGTTAGCAGCCCAAAAAAGGCCTTAAAATGTATCTTAGGCCTGCAAAAATGTAGAAAACTTTGGAGGCCCAAAAAAAGTGTTTACAGGTATCCTAGACCCCCTGAAGTCCAGAAATTATTGTGGCCCAGAAACAGGGAGAGAGCTCTGAATGTCCCAAAAACATGTGCAGCCTGAAAGGGGCATTAACCCGTATCCTAGACCACTGAAATTCCCAAAAATAATTTTGGTACGAAAAATGCATCCTATAGCCCTGAAACTTCAGAATATGTTACAGCTCAAAAAAGGCCTTAAAATGCATCCTAGGCCTGCAAAAATGTAGAAAACTTTGGAGGCCCAAAAAAAGGGTTTACAGGCATCCTAGACCCCCTAAAGTTCAGAAATGATGGTGGCCCAGAAACAGGGAGAGAGCTCTGAATGTCCCAAAACATTTGCAGCCTGAAAGGGGCATTAACCCGCATCCTAGACCACTGAAATTCCCAAATATAATTTTGGCACAAAAAATGCATCCTACACCCCTGAAAGTTAAGAATATGTTGGCAGCCCAAAAAAGGCCTTAAAATGCATCTTAGGCCTGCAAAAATGTTGAAAACTTTGGAGGCCCTAAATAGGGGTTTACAGGCATCCTAGACCCCCTAAAGTCCAGAAAATATTGGTGGCCCAGAAACAGGGAAAGAGAGCTCTGAATGTCCCAAAAACATGTGCAGCCTGAAAGGGGCATTAACCCGCATCCTAGACCACTGAAATTCCCAAAAATAATTTTGGAACGAAAAATGCATCCTATAGCCCTGAAAGCTCAGAATATGTTACAGCCCAAAAAAGGCCTTAAAATGCATCATAGGCCTGCAAAAATGTAGAAAACTTTGGAGGCCCAAAAAAGGGGTTTACAGGCATTCTAGACCCCCTAAAGTCCATAAAAGGATGGTGGCTCAAAAACTGCGTCAGAGAGCTCTGAATGTCCCAAAAACATGTGCAGCCTGAAAGGGGCATTAACCCGAATCTTAGACCACTGAAATTCCCAAAAATAATTTAGGCACAAAAATGCATCCTACACCCCTGAAAGTTAAGACTATGTTAGCAGCCCAAAAAAGGCCTTAAAATGCATTTTAGGCCTGCAAAATGTACAAAACTTTGGAGGCCCAAAAAAGGGGTTTACAGGCATATTAGACCCCCTAAAGTCCAGAAATGATGTTGGCCCAGAAACAGGGAAATAGAGCTCTGAATGTCCCAAAAACATTGGCAGCCTGAAAGGGGCATTAACCCGCATCCTAGACCACTGAAATTCCCAAAAATAATTTAGGCACAAAAAATGCATCCTACACCCCTGAAAGTTAAGAATATGTTAGCAGCCCAAAACAGGCCTTAAAATGCATCTTAGGCCTGCAAAAATGTAGAAAACTTTGGAGGCCCAAAAAAGAGGTTTACAGGCATCCTAGACCCCCTAAGGTCCAGAAAATGTTGGTGGTCGACAAACAGAGTCAGAGAGCGCTGAATGTCCCAAAAACATGTGTAGCCTGAAAGGGGCATTAACCCGCTTCCTAGACCACTGAAATTCCCAAAAATATTTTTTCCACGAAAAATGCATCTTACATCCGTGAACGTTCAGAATATGTTAGCAGCCCAAAAAGGCCTTAAAATGCATCTTAGGCCTGCAAAAATGTTGAAAACTTTGGAGGCCCTAAAAGGGGTTGACAGGCATCCTAGACCCCCTAAAGTCCAGAAAATGATGGTGGCCCAAAAACTGCGTCAGAGAGCTCTGAATGTCCCAAAAACATTTGCAGTCTGAAAGGGGCATTAACCCACATCCTAGACCACTGAAATACCAAAAATAATTTTGGCACAAAAAATGCATCCTACACCCCTGAAAGTTACGAATATGTTAGCAGCAAAGGCCTTGAAATGCATTTTAGGCCTGCAAAAATGTTGAAAACTTTCGAGGCCCCAAAAAAGGGTTTTACAGGCATCCTAGACCCCCTTAAGTGCAGAAAATGATGGTGGCCCTAAAACTGTGTCAGAGAGCTCTGAATGTCTCAAAAACATTGGCAGCCTGAAAGGGGCATTAACCCGCATCCTAGACCACTGAAATTCCCAAAAATAATTTTGGCACAAAAAATGCATCCTACACCCCTGAAAGTTAAGAATATGTTAGCAGCCCAAAAAAGGCATTAAAATGCATCTTAGGCCTGCAAAAATGTAGAAAACTTTGGAGGCCCAAAAAAGAGGTTGATAGGCATGCTAGATCCCCTAAAGTCCAGAAAATGATGGTGGCCCAAAAACTGTGTCAGAGAGCTCTGAAAGTCCCAAAAACATTTGCAGCCTGAAAGGGGCATTAACCCGCATCCTAGACCACTGAAATTCCCAAAAATAATTTTGGCCCGAAAAATGCATCCTACACCCCTGAAAGTTAAGAATATGTCAGCAGCCCAAAAAAGGCCTTAAAATGCATTTTAGACCTGCAAAAATGTTGAACACTTTGGAGGCCCAAAAAAGGGGTTGACAGGCATCCTAGACCCCCTAAAGTCCAGAAAATGATGGTGGCCCAAAAACTGCGTCAGAGAGCTCTGAATGTCCCAAAAACATTTGCAGTCTGAAAGGGGCATTAACCCGCATCCTAGACAACTGAAATACCAAAAATAATTTTGGCACAAAAAATGCATCCTACACCCCTGAAAGTTACGAATATGTTAGCAGCAAAGGCCTTGAAATGCATTTTAGGCCTGCAAAAATGTTGAAAACTTTCGAGGCCCAAAAAAGGGTTTCACAGGCATCCTAGACCCCCTTAAGTGCAGAAAATGATGGTGGCCCTAAAACTGTGTCAGAGAGCTCTGAATGTCTCAAAAACATTGGCAGCCTGAAAGGGGCATTAACCCGCATCCCAGACCACTGAAATTCCCAAAAATAATTTTGGCACAAAAAATGCATCCTACACCCCTGAAAGTTAAGAATATGTTAGCAGCCCAAAAAAGGCCTTAAAATGCAACTTAGGCCTGCAAAAATGTTGAAAACTTTGAAGGCTCAAAAAAGGGGTTTACAGGCATCCTAGACCCCCTAAAGTACAGAAAATGATGTTGGCCCAAAAGGTGCGTCAGAAAGCTCTGAATGTCCCAAAAAACATTTGCATCCTGAAAGGGGCATTAACCCGCATCCTAGACCACTGAAATTCCCAAATATAATTTTGGCACAATAAATGCATCCTACACCCCTGAAAGTTAAGAATATGTTAGCAGCCCAAAAAAAGGCCTTAAAATGCATCTTAGGCCTGCAAACATGTTGAAAACTTTGGAGGCCCTAAAAAGGGGTTTACAGGCATCCTAGACCGCCTAAAGTCCAGAAAATGTTGGTGGCCCAAAAACTGTGTCAGAGAGCTCTGAAAGTCCCAAAAACATTTGCATCCTGAAAGGGGCATTAATCCGCATCCTAGACCACTGAAATTCCGAAAATATTTTTTCCACGAAAAATGCATCTTACATCCGTGAACGTTCAGAATATGTTAGCAGCCCAAAAAAGGCCTGAAAATGCATCTTAGGCCTGCAAAAATGTAGAAAACTTTGGAGACCCAAAAAAGAGGTTTACAGGCATCCTAGACCGCCTAAAGTCCAGAAAATGTTGGTGGTCGACAAACAGAGTCAGGGAGCGCTGAATGTCCCAAAAACATGTGTAGCCTGAAAGGGGCATTAACCCGCATTCTAGACCACTGAAATTCCCAAAAATATTTTTTCCACAAAAAATGCATCCTACACCCCTGAAAGTTAAGAATATGTTAGCAGCCCAACAAAGGCCTTAAAATGCAACTTCGGCCTGCAAAAATGTTGAAAACTTTGAAGGCCCAAAAAAGGGGTTTACAGGCATCCTAGACCCCCTAAAGTCCAGAAAATGATGGTGGCCATAAAACTGTGTCAGAGAGCTCTGAATGTCTCAAAAACATGGGCAGCCTGAAATGGGCATTAACCCGCATCCTAGACCACTGAAATTCCCAAAAATAATTTTGGCACAAAAAATGCATCCTACACCCCTGAAAGTTAAGAATATGTTAGCAGCCCAAAAAAGGCCTTAAAATGCATTTTAGACCTGCAAAAATGTTGAACACTTTGGAGGCCCAAAAAAGGGGTTGACAGGCATCCTAGACCCCCTAAAGTCCAGAAAATGATGGTGGCCCAAAAACTGCGTCAGAGAGCTCTGAATGTCCCAAAAACATTTGCAGTCTGAAAGGGGCATTAACCCGCATCCTAGACCACTGAAATACCAAAAATAATTTTGGCACAAAAGATGCATCCTACACCCCTGAAAGTTACGAATATGTTAGCAGCAAAGGCCTTGAAATGCATTTTAGGCCTGCAAAAATGTTGAAAACTTTCGAGGCCCAAAAAAGGGTTTCACAGGCATCCTAGACCCCCTTAAGTGCAGAAAATGATGGTGGCCCTAAAACTGTGTCAGAGAGCTCTGAATGTCTCAAAAACATTGGCAGCCTGAAAGGGGCATTAACCCGCATCCTAGACCACTGAAATTCCCAAAAATAATTTTGGCACAAAAAATGCATCCTACACCCCTGAAAGTTAAGAATATGTTAGCAGCCCAAAAAAGGCCTTAAAATGCAACTTAGGCCTGCAAAAATGTTGAAAACTTTGAAGGCTCAAAAAAGGGGTTTACAGGCATCCTAGACCCCCTAAAGTACAGAAAATGATGTTGGCCCAAAAGGTGCGTCAGAGAGCTCTGAATGTCCCAAAAAACATTTGCATCCTGAAAGGGGCATTAACCCGCATCCTAGACCACTGAAATTCCCAAAAATAATTTTGGCACAAAAAATGCATCCTACACCCCTGAAAGTTAAGAATATGTTAGCAGCCCAAAAAAGGCCTTAAAATGCATCTTAGGCCTGCAAAAATGTAGAAAACTTTGGAGACCCAAAAAAGAGGTTTACAGGCATCCTAGACCGCCTAAAGTCCAGAAAATGTTTGTGGTCGACAAACAGAGTCAGGGAGCGCTGAATGTCCCAAAAACATGTGTAGCCTGAAAGGGGCATTAACCCGCATTCTAGACCACTGAAATTCCCAAAAATATTTTTTCCACAAAAAATGCATCCTACACCCCTGAAAGTTAAGAATATGTTAGCAGCCCAAATAAGGCCTTAAAATGCAACTTCGGCCTACAAAAATGTTGAAAACTTTGAAGGCCCAAAAAAGGGGTTTACAGGCTTCCTAGACCCCCTAAAGTCCAGAAAATGATGGTGGCCATAAAACTGTGTCAGAGAGCTCTGAGTCTCAAAAACATGGGCAGCCTGAAATGGGCATTAACCCGCATCCTAGACCACTGAAATTCCCAAAAATAATTTTGGCACAAAAAATGCATCCTACACCCCTGAAAGTTAAGAATATGTTAGCTGCCCAACAAAGGCCTTAAAATGCAACTTCGGCCTGCAAAAATGTTGAAAACTTTGAAGGCCCAAAAAAGGGGTTTACAGGCATCCTAGACCCCCTAAAGTCCAGAAAATGATGGTGGCCCAAAAGGTGTGTCAGAGAGCTCTGAATGTCCCACAAACATTTGCATCCTGAAAGGGGCATTAACCCGCATCCTAGACCACTGAAATTCCCAAAAATAATTTTGGCTCGAAAAATGCATCCTACACCCCTGAAAGTTAAGAATATGTTAGCAGCCCAAAAAAGGCCTTGAAATGCATCTTAGGCCTGCAAAAATGTTGAAAACTTTGAAGGCCCAAAAAAGGGGTTTACAGGCATCCTAGACCCCCTAAAGTCCAGAAAATGATGGTGGCCCAAAAGGTGCGTCAGAGAGCTCTGAATGTCCCACAAACATTTGCATCTTGAAAGGGGCATTAACCCGCATCCTAGACCACTGAAATTCCCAAAAATAATTTTGGCACAAAAAATGCATCCTACACCCCTGAAAGTTAAGAATATGTTAGCAGCCCAAAAAAGGCCTTAAAATGCATCTTAGGCCTGCAAAAATGTTGAAAACTTTGGAGGCCCTAAAAAGGGGTTTACAGGCATCCTAGACCCCCTAAAGTCCAGAAAATGATGGTGGCCCAATAACTGTGTCAGAGAGCTCTGAATGTCCCAAAAACATTTGCAGTCTGAAAGGGGCATTAACCAGCATCCTAGACCACTGAAATTCCTAAAAATAATTTTGGCACAAAAAAATGCATCCTACACCCCTGAAAGTTAAGAATATGTAAGCAGCCCAAAAAAGGCCTTAAAATGCATCTTAGGCCTGCAAAAATGTTGAAAACTTTGGAGGCCCTGAAAAGGGGTTTACAGGCATCCTAGACCCCCTAAAGTCCAGAAAATGTTGGTGGCCCAGAAACAGGGTCAGAGAGCTCTGAATGTCCCAAAAACATGTGCAGCCTGAAAGGGGCATTAACCCGCATCCTAGACCACTGAAATTCCCAAAAATATTTTTTCCATGAAAAATGCATCTTACATCCGTGAACGTTCAGAATATGTTAGCAGCCCAAAAAAGGCCTTAAAATGCATCTTAGGCCTGCAAAAATGTAGAAAACGTTGGAGGCCCAAAAAAGAGGTTTACAGGCATCCTAGACCCCCTAAAGTCCAGAAAATGTTGGTGGTCGACAAACAGAGTCAGAGAGCGCTGAATGTCCCAAAAACATGTGTAGCCTGAAAGGGGCATTAACCCGCATTCTATACCACTGAAATTCCCAAAAAATATTTTTTCCACGAAAAATGCATCCTACACCCCTGAAAGTTAAGAATATGTTAGCAGCCCAAAAAAGGCCTTAAAATGCATCTTATGCCTGCAAAAATGTTGAAAACTTTGGAGGCCCTAAAAGGGGTTGACAGGCATCCTAGACCCCCTAAAGTCCAGAAAATGATGGTGGCCCAAAAACTGCGTCAGAGAGCGCTGAATGTCCCAAAAACATTTGCAGTCTGAAAGGGGCATTAACCCGCATCCTAGACCACTGAAATACCAAAAATAATTTTGCCACAAAAAATGCATCCTACGCCTCTGAAAGTTACGAATATGTTAGCAGCAAAGGCCGTGAAATGCATTTTAGGCCTGCAAAAATGTTGAAAACTTTCGAGGCCCAAAAAAGGGTTTTTCAGGCATCCTAGACCCCCTTAAGTGCAGAAAATGATGGTGGCCCTAAAACTGTGTCAGAGAGCTCTGAATGTCTCAAAAACCTTGGCAGCCTGAAAGGGGCATTAACCCGCATCCTAGACCACTGAAATTCCCAAAAATAATTTTGGCACAAAAAATACATCCTACACCCCTGAAAGTTAAGAATATGTTAGCAGCCCAAAAAAGGCCTTAAAATGCAACTTCGGCCTGCAAAAATGTTGAAAACTTTGAAGGCCCAAAAAAGGGGTTTACAGGCATCCTAGACCCCCTAAAGTACAGAAAATGATGTTGGCCCAAAAGGTGCGTCAGAGAGCTCTGAATGTCCCAAAAAAACATTTGCATCCTGAAAGGGGCATTAACCCGCATCCTAGACCACTGAAATTCCCAAATATAATTTTGGCATAAAAAATGCATCCTACACCCCTGAAAGTTAAGAATATGTTAGCAGCCCAAAAAAGGCCTTAAAATGCATCTTAGGCCTGCAAAAATGTTGAAAACTTTGGAGGCCCTAAAAAGGGGTTTACAGGCATCCTAGACCGCCTAAAGTCCAGAAAATGTTGGTGGCCCAAAAACTGTGTCAGAGAGCTCTGAAAGTCCCAAAAACATTTGCAGCCTGAAAGGGGCATTAACCCGCATCCTAGACCACTGAAATTCCCAAAAATAATTTTGGCACGAAAAATGCATCCTACACCTCTGAAAGTTAAGAATATGTTAGCAGCCCAAAAAAGGCCTTAAAATGCATCTTAGGCCTGCAAAAATGTTGAACACTTTGGAGGCCCTAAAAAGGGGTTTACAGGCATCCTAGACCCCCTAAAGTCCAGAAAATGTTGGTGGCCCAAAAACTGTGTCAGAGAGCTCTGAATGTCCCATAAACATTTGCAGTCTGAAAGGGGCATTAACCCGCATCCTAGACCACTGAAATACCAAAAATAATTTTGCCGCAAAAAATGCATCCTACACCCCTGAAAGTTACGAATATGTTAGCAGTAAAGGCCTTAAAATGTATTTTAGGCCTGCAAAAATGTTGAAAACTTTCGAGGCCCAAAACAGGGGTTTACAGGCATCCTAGACCCCCTAAAGTCCAGAAAATGTTGGTGGCCGACAAACAGAGCCAGAGAGCGCTGAATGTCCCAAAAACATTTGCAGCCTGAAAGGGGCATTAACCCGCATCCTAGACCACTGAAATTCCCAAAAATAATTTTGGAACGAAAAATGCATCCTACACCCCTGAAAGTTAAGAATATGTTAGCAGCCCAATAAAGGCCTTAAAATGCATCTTAGGCCTGCAAAAATGTTGAAAACTTTGGAGGCCCTAAAAAGGGGTTTACAGGCATCCTAGAGCCCCTAAAGTCAAGAAAATGTTGGTGGCCCAAAAAGAGGGTCTTAGAGCTCTGAATGTCCCAAAAACCTTGGCAGCCTGAAAGGGGCATTAACCCGCATCCTAGACCACTGAAATTCCTAAAAATATTTTGGCACAAAAAATACATCCTACACCCCTGAAAGTTAAGAATATGTTAGCAGCCCAAAAAAGGCCTTAAAATGCATCTTAGGCCTGCAAAAATGTTGAAAACTTTGGAGGCCCTAAAAAGGGGTTTACAGGCATCCTAGACCCCCTAAAGTCCAGAAAATGATGGTGGCCCAAAAACTGTGTCAGAGAGCTCTGAATGTCCCTAACGCATTTGCAGCCTAAAAGGGGCATTAACCCGCATCCTAGACCACTGAAATTCCCAAAAATATTTTTTCCACGAAAAATGCATTACATCCGTTAAAGTTTAGAATATGTTAGCAGCCCAAAAAAGGCCTTAAAATGTGTCTTAGGCCTGCAAAAATGTAGAAAACTTTGGAGGCCCAAAAAAGGGGTTTACAGGCATATTAGACCCCCTAAAGTCCAGAAATGATGGTGGCCCAGAAACAGGGAAAGAGAGCTCTGAATGTCCCAAAAACATGTGCATCCTGAAAGGGGCATTAACCCAGATCCTATACCACTGAAATTCCCAAAAATATTTTTTCCACGAAAAATGCATTACATCCGTTAAAGTTCAGAATATGTTAGCAGCCCAAAAAAGGCCTTAAAATGTATCTTAGGCCTGCAAAAATGTAGAAAACTTTGGAGGCCCAAAAAAAGTGTTTACAGGTATCCTAGACCCCCTGAAGTCCAGAAATGATTGTGGCCCAGAAACAGGGAGAGAGCTCTGAATGTCCCAAAAACATGTGCAGCCTGAAAGGGGCATTAACCCGTATCCTAGACCACTGAAATTCCCAAAAATAATTTTGGTACGAAAAATGCATCCTATAGCCCTGAAACTTCAGAATATGTTACAGCTCAAAAAAGGCCTTAAAATGCATCCTAGGCCTGCAAAAATGTAGAAAGCTTTGGAGGCCCAAAAAAAGGGTTTACAGGCATCCTAGACCCCCTAAAGTTCAGAAATGATGGTGGCCCAGAAACAGGGAGAGAGCTCTGAATGTCCCAAAACATTTGCAGCCTGAAAGGGGCATTAACCCGCATCCTAGACCACTGAAATTCCCAAATATAATTTTGGCACAAAAAATGCATCCTACACCCCTGAAAGTTAAGAATATGTTGGCAGCCCAAAAAAGGCCTTAAAATGCATCTTAGGCCTGCAAAAATGTTATAAACTTTGGAGGCCCTAAATAGGGGTTTACAGGCATCCCAGACCCCCTAAAGTCCAGAAAATATTGGTGGCCCAGAAACAGGGAAAGAGAGCTCTGAATGTCCCAAAAACATGTGCAGCCTGAAAGGGGCATTAACCCGCATCCTAGACCACTGAAATTCCCAAAAATAATTTTGGAACGAAAAATGCATCCTATAGCCCTGAAAGCTCAGAATATGTTACAGCCCAAAAAAGGCCTTAAAATGCATCATAGGCCTGCAAAAATGTAGAAAACTTAGGAGGCCCAAAAAAGGGGTTTACAGGCATTCTAGACCCCCTAAAGTCCATAAAAGGATGGTGGCTCAAAAACTGCGTCAGAGAGCTCTGAATGTCCCAAAAACATGTGCAGCCTGAAAGGGGCATTAACCCGAATCTTAGACCACTGAAATTCCCAAAAATAATTTAGGCACAAAAATGCATCCTACACCCCTGAAAGTTAAGACTATGTTAGCAGCCCAAAAAAGGCCTTAAAATGCATTTTAGGCCTGCAAAATGTACAAAACTTTGGAGGCCCAAAAAAGGGGTTTACAGGCATATTAGACCCCCTAAAGTCCAGAAATGATGTTGGCCCAGAAACAGGGAAATAGAGCTCTGAATGTCCCAAAAACATTGGCAGCCTGAAAGGGGCATTAACTCGCATCCTAGACCACTGAAATTCCCAAAAATAATTTAGGCACAAAAAATGCATCCTACACCCCTGAAAGTTAAGAATATGTTAGCAGCCCAAAACAGGCCTTAAAATGCATCTTAGGCCTGCAAAAAATGTTGAAAACTTTGGAGGCCAAAAAAGGGGTTTACAGGCATCCTAGACCCCCTAAAGTCCAGAAAATGATGGTGGCCCAATAACTGTGTCAGAGAGCTCTGAATGTCCCAAAAACATTTGCAGCCTGAAAGGGGCATTAACCTGCATCCTAGACCACTGAAATTCCCAAAAATAATGTTGGCACGGAAAATGCATCCTACCCCCTGGAAGTAAGAATATGTTAGCAGCCCAAAAAAGGCCTTAAAATGCATCTTAGGCCTGCAAAAATGTAGAAAACTTTGGAGGCCCAAAAAAGAGGTTTACAGGCATCCTAGACGCCCTAAAGTCCAGAAAATGTTGGTGGTCGACAAACAGAGTCAGAGAGCGCTGAATGTCCCAAAAACATGTGTAGCCTGAAAGGGGCATTAACCCGCTTCCTAGACCACTGAAATTCCCAAAAATATTTTTTCCACGAAAAATGCATCTTACATCCGTGAACGTTCAGAATATGTTAGCAGCCCAAAAAGGCCTTAAAATGCATCTTAGGCCTGCAAAAATGTTGAAAAATTTGGAGGCCCTAAAAGGGGTTGACAGGCATCCTAGACCCCCTAAAGTCCAGAAAATGATGGTGGCCCAAAAACTGCGTCAGAGAGCTCTGAATGTCCCAAAAACATTTGCAGTCTGAAAGGGGCATTAACCCGCATCCTAGACCACTGAAATACCAAAAATAATTTTGGCACAAAAAATGCATCCTACACCCCTGAAAGTTACGAATATGTTAGCAGCAAAAGCCTTGAAATGCATTTTAGGCCTGCAAAAATGTTGAAAACTTTCGAGGCCCCAAAAAAGGGTTTTACAGGCATCCTAGACCCCCTTAAGTGCAGAAAATGATGGTGGCCCTAAAACTGTGTCAGAGAGCTCTGAATGTCTCAAAAACATTGGCAGCCTGAAAGGGGCATTAACCCGCATCCTAGACCACTGAAATTCCCAAAAATAATTTTGGCACAAAAAATGCATCCTACACCCCTGAAAGTTAAGAATATGTTAGCAGCCCAAAAAAGGCATTAAAATGCATCTTAGGCCTGCAAAAATGTAGAAAACTTTGGAGGCCCAAAAAAGAGGTTGATAGGCATCCTAGATCCCCTAAAGTCCAGAAAATGATGGTGGCCCAAAAACTGTGTCAGAGAGCTCTGAAAGTCCCAAAAACATTTGCAGCCTGAAAGGGGCATTAACCCGCATCCTAGACCACTGAAATTCCCAAAAATAATTTTGGCCCGAAAAATGCATCCTACACCCCTGAAAGTTAAGAATATGTCACCAGCCCAAAAAAGGCCTTAAAATGCATTTTAGACCTGCAAAAATGTTGAACACTTTGGAGGCCCAAAAAAAGGGGTTGACAGGCATCCTAGACCCCCTAAAGTCCAGAAAATGATGGTGGCCCAAAAACTGCGTCAGAGAGCTCTGAATGTCCCAAAAACATTTGCAGTCTGAAAGGGGCATTAACCCGCATCCTAGACAACTGAAATACCAAAAATAATTTTGGCACAAAAAATGCATCCTACACCCCTGAAAGTTACGAATATGTTAGCAGCAAAGGCCTTGAAATGCATTTTAGGCCTGCAAAAATGTTGAAAACTTTCGAGGCCCAAAACAGGGGTTTACAGGCATCCTAGACCCCCTAAAGTCCAGAAAATGTTGGTGGCCGACAAACAGAGCCAGAGAGCGCTGAATGTCCCAAAAACATTTGCAGTCTGAAAGGGGCATTAACCCGCATCCTAGACCACTGAAATACCAAAAATAATTTTGCCACAAAAAAATGCATCCTACACCTCTGAAAGTTACGAATATGTTAGCAGCAAAGGCCGTGAAATGCATTTTAGGCCTGCAAAAATGTTGAAAACTTTCGAGGCCCAAAAAAGGGTTTTTCAGGCATCCTAGACCCCCTTAAGTGCAGAAAATGATGGTGGCCCTAAAACTGTGTCAGAGAGCTCTGAATGTCTCAAAAACCTTGGCAGCCTGAAAGGGGCATTAACCCGCATCCTAGACCACTGAAATTCCCAAAAATAATTTTGGCACAAAAAATACATCCTACACCCCTGAAAGTTAAGAATATGTTAGCAGCCCAAAAAAGGCCTTAAAATGCAACTTCGGCCTGCAAAAATGTTGAAAACTTTGAAGGCCCAAAAAAGGGGTTTACAGGCATCCTAGACCCCCTAAAGTACAGAAAATGATGTTGGCCCAAAAGGTGCGTCAGAGAGCTCTGAATGTCCCAAAAAAACATTTGCATCCTGAAAGGGGCATTAACCCGCATCCTAGACCACTGAAATTCCCAAATATAATTTTGGCACAAAAAATGCATCCTACACCCCTGAAAGTTAAGAATATGTTAGCAGCCCAAAAAAGGCCTTAAAATGCATCTTAGGCCTGCAAAAATGTTGAAAACTTTGGAGGCCCTAAAAAGGGGTTTACAGGCATCCTAGACCGCCTAAAGTCCAGAAAATGTTGGTGGCCCAAAAACTGTGTCAGAGAGCTCTGAAAGTCCCAAAAACATTTGCAGCCTGAAAGGGGCATTAACCCGCATCCTAGACCACTGAAATTCCCAAAAATAATTTTGGCACGAAAAATGCATCCTACACCTCTGAAAGTTAAGAATATGTTAGCAGCCCAAAAAAGGCCTTAAAATGCATCTTAGGCCTGCAAAAATGTTGAACACTTTGGAGGCCCTAAAAAGGGGTTTACAGGCATCCTAGACCCCCTAAAGTCCAGAAAATGTTGGTGGCCCAAAAACTGTGTCAGAGAGCTCTGAATGTCCCATAAACATTTGCAGTCTGAAAGGGGCATTAACCCGCATCCTAGACCACTGAAATACCAAAAATAATTTTGCCGCAAAAAATGCATCCTACACCCCTGAAAGTTACGAATATGTTAGCAGTAAAGGCCTTAAAATGTATTTTAGGCCTGCAAAAATGTTGAAAACTTTCGAGGCCCAAAACAGGGGTTTACAGGCATCCTAGACCCCCTAAAGTCCAGAAAATGTTGGTGGCCGACAAACAGAGCCAGAGAGCGCTGAATGTCCCAAAAACATTTGCAGCCTGAAAGGGGCATTAACCCGCATCCTAGACCACTGAAATTCCCAAAAATAATTTTGGAACGAAAAATGCATCCTACACCCCTGAAAGTTAAGAATATGTTAGCAGCCCAATAAAGGCCTTAAAATGCATCTTAGGCCTGCAAAAATGTTGAAAACTTTGGAGGCCCTAAAAAGGGGTTTACAGGCATCCTAGAGCCCCTAAAGTCAAGAAAATGTTGGTGGCCCAAAAAGAGGGTCTTAGAGCTCTGAATGTCCCAAAAACCTTGGCAGCCTCAAAGGGGCATTAACCCGCATCCTAGACCACTGAAATTCCTAAAAATATTTTGGCACAAAAAATACATCCTACACCCCTGAAAGTTAAGAATATGTTAGCAGCCCAAAAAAGGCCTTAAAATGCATCTTAGGCCTGCAAAAATGTTGAAAACTTTGGAGGCCCTAAAAAGGGGTTTACAGGCATCCTAGACCCCCTAAAGTCCAGAAAATGATGGTGGCCCAAAAACTGTGTCAGAGAGCTCTGAATGTCCCTAACGCATTTGCAGCCTAAAAGGGGCATTAACCCGCATCCTAGACCACTGAAATTCCCAAAAATATTTTTTCCACGAAAAATGCATTACATCCGTTAAAGTTTAGAATATGTTAGCAGCCCAAAAAAGGCCTTAAAATGTGTCTTAGGCCTGCAAAAATGTAGAAAACTTTGGAGGCCCAAAAAAGGGGTTTACAGGCATATTAGACCCCCTAAAGTCCAGAAATGATGGTGGCCCAGAAACAGGGAAAGAGAGCTCTGAATGTCCCAAAAACATGTGCATCCTGAAAGGGGCATTAACCCAGATCCTATACCACTGAAATTCCCAAAAATATTTTTTCCACGAAAAATGCATTACATCCGTTAAAGTTCAGAATATGTTAGCAGCCCAAAAAAGGCCTTAAAATGTATCTTAGGCCTGCAAAAATGTAGAAAACTTTGGAGGCCCAAAAAAAGTGTTTACAGGTATCCTAGACCCCCTGAAGTCCAGAAATGATTGTGGCCCAGAAACAGGGAGAGAGCTCTGAATGTCCCAAAAACATGTGCAGCCTGAAAGGGGCATTAACCCGTATCCTAGACCACTGAAATTCCCAAAAATAATTTTGGTACGAAAAATGCATCCTATAGCCCTGAAACTTCAGAATATGTTACAGCTCAAAAAAGGCCTTAAAATGCATCCTAGGCCTGCAAAAATGTAGAAAGCTTTGGAGGCCCAAAAAAAGGGTTTACAGGCATCCTAGACCCCCTAAAGTTCAGAAATGATGGTGGCCCAGAAACAGGGAGAGAGCTCTGAATGTCCCAAAACATTTGCAGCCTGAAAGGGGCATTAACCCGCATCCTAGACCACTGAAATTCCCAAATATAATTTTGGCACAAAAAATGCATCCTACACCCCTGAAAGTTAAGAATATGTTGGCAGCCCAAAAAAGGCCTTAAAATGCATCTTAGGCCTGCAAAAATGTTGAAAACTTTGGAGGCTCTAAATAGGGGTTTACAGGCATCCCAGACCCCCTAAAGTCCAGAAAATATTGGTGGCCCAGAAACAGGGAAAGAGAGCTCTGAATGTCCCAAAAACATGTGCAGCCTGAAAGGGGCATTAACCCGCATCCTAGACCACTGAAATTCCCAAAAATAATTTTGGAACGAAAAATGCATCCTATAGCCCTGAAAGCTCAGAATATGTTACAGCCCAAAAAAGGCCTTAAAATGCATCATAGGCCTGCAAAAATGTAGAAAACTTAGGAGGCCCAAAAAAGGGGTTTACAGGCATTCTAGACCCCCTAAAGTCCATAAAAGGATGGTGGCTCAAAAACTGCGTCAGAGAGCTCTGAATGTCCCAAAAACATGTGCAGCCTGAAAGGGGCATTAACCCGAATCTTAGACCACTGAAATTCCCAAAAATAATTTAGGCACAAAAATGCATCCTACACCCCTGAAAGTTAAGACTATGTTAGCAGCCCAAAAAAGGCCTTAAAATGCATTTTAGGCCTGCAAAATGTACAAAACTTTGGAGGCCCAAAAAAGGGGTTTACAGGCATATTAGACCCCCTAAAGTCCAGAAATGATGTTGGCCCAGAAACAGGGAAATAGAGCTCTGAATGTCCCAAAAACATTGGCAGCCTGAAAGGGGCATTAACCCGCATCCTAGACCACTGAAATTCCCAAAAATAATTTAGGCACAAAAAATGCATCCTACACCCCTGAAAGTTAAGAATATGTTAGCAGCCCAAAACAGGCCTTAAAATGCATCTTAGGCCTGCAAAAAATGTTGAAAACTTTGGAGGCCAAAAAAGGGGTTTACAGGCATCCTAGACCCCCTAAAGTCCAGAAAATGATGGTGGCCCAATAACTGTGTCAGAGAGCTCTGAATGTCCCAAAAACATTTGCAGCCTGAAAGGGGCATTAACCTGCATCCTAGACCACTGAAATTCCCAAAAATAATGTTGGCACGGAAAATGCATCCTACCCCCTGGAAGTAAGAATATGTTAGCAGCCCAAAAAAGGCCTTAAAATGCATCTTAGGCCTGCAAAAATGTGGAAAACTTTGGAGGCCCAAAAAAGAGGTTTACAGGCATCCTAGACCCCCTAAAGTCCAGAAAATGTTGGTGGTCGACAAACAGAGTCAGAGAGCGCTGAATGTCCCAAAAACATGTGTAGCCTGAAAGGGGCATTAACCCGCTTCCTAGACCACTGAAATTCCCAAAAATATTTTTTCCACGAAAAATGCATCTTACATCCGTGAACGTTCAGAATATGTTAGCAGCCCAAAAAGGCCTTAAAATGCATCTTAGGCCTGCAAAAATGTTGAAAAATGTGGAGGCCCTAAAAGGGGTTGACAGGCATCCTAGACCCCCTAAAGTCCAGAAAATGATGGTGGCCCAAAAACTGCGTCAGAGAGCTCTGAATGTCCCAAAAACATTTGCAGTCTGAAAGGGGCATTAACCCGCATCCTAGACCACTGAAATACCAAAAATAATTTTGGCACAAAAAATGCATCCTACACCCCTGAAAGTTACGAATATGTTAGCAGCAAAGGCCTTGAAATGCATTTTAGGCCTGCAAAAATGTTGAAAACTTTCGAGGCCCCAAAAAAGGGTTTTACAGGCATCCTAGACCCCCTTAAGTGCAGAAAATGATGGTGGCCCTAAAACTGTGTCAGAGAGCTCTGAATGTCTCAAAAACATTGGCAGCCTGAAAGGGGCATTAACCCGCATCCTAGACCACTGAAATTCCCAAAAATAATTTTGGCCCGAAAAATGCATCCTACACCCCTGAAAGTTAAGAATATGTCAGCAGCCCAAAAAAGGCCTTAAAATGCATTTTAGACCTGCAAAAATGTTGAACACTTTGGAGGCCCAAAAAAGGGGTTGACAGGCATCCTAGACCCCCTAAAGTCCAGAAAATGATGGTGGCCCAAAAACTGCGTCAGAGAGCTCTGAATGTCCCAAAAACATTTGCAGTCTGAAAGGGGCATTAACCCGCATCCTAGACAACTGAAATACCAAAAATAATTTTGGCACAAAAAATGCATCCTACACCCCTGAAAGTTACGAATATGTTAGCAGCAAAGGCCTTGAAATGCATTTTAGGCCTGCAAAAATGTTGAAAACTTTCGAGGCCCAAAAAAGGGTTTCACAGGCATCCTAGACCCCCTTAAGTGCAGAAAATGATGGTGGCCCTAAAACTGTGTCAGAGAGCTCTGAATGTCTCAAAAACATTGGCAGCCTGAAAGGGGCATTAACCCGCATCCCAGACCACTGAAATTCCCAAAAATAATTTTGGCACAAAAAATGCATCCTACACCCCTGAAAGTTACGAATATGTTAGCAGTAAAGGCCTTAAAATGTATTTTAGGCCTGCAAAAATGTTGAAAACTTTCGAGGCCCAAAACAGGGGTTTACAGGCATCCTAGACCCCCTAAAGTCCAGAAAATGTTGGTGGCCGACAAACAGAGCCAGAGAGCGCTGAATGTCCCAAAAACATTTGCAGCCTGAAAGGGGAATTAACCCGCATCCTAGACCACTGAAATTCCCAAAAATATTTTTTCCACGAAAAATGCATCTTACATCCGTGAACGTTCAGAATATGTTAGCAGCCCAAAAAAGTCCTTGAATTGCATCTTAGGCCTGCACAAATATTGAAAACTTTGGAGGCCCAAAAAAGGGGTTTACAGGCATCCTAGACCCCCTAAAGTCCAGAAAATGATGGTGGCCGACAAACAGAGCCAGAGAGCGCTGAATGTCCCAAAAATATTTGCAGCCTGAAAGGGGAATTAACCCGCATCCTAGACCACTGAAATTCCCAAAAATATTTTTTCCACGAAAAATGCATCTTACATCCGTGAACGTTCAGAATATGTTAGCAGCCCAAAAAAGTCCTTGAATTGCATCTTAGGCCTGCACAAATATTGAAAACTTTGGAGGCCCAAAAAAGGGGTTTACAGGCATCCTAGACCCCCTAAAGTCCAGAAAATGTTGGTGGCCGACAAACAGAGCCAGAGAGCGCTGAATGTCCCAAAAATATTTGCAGCCTGAAAGGGGAATTAACCCGCATCCTAGACCACTGAAATTCCCAAAAATATTTTTTCCACGAAAAATGCATCTTACATCCGTGAACGTTCAGAATATGTTAGCAGCCCAAAAAAGTCCTTGAATTGCATCTTAGGCCTGCACAAATATTGAAAACTTTGGAGGCCCAAAAAAGGGGTTTACAGGCATCCCAGACCCCCTAAAGTCCAGAAAATGATGGTGGCCCAAAAACTGCGTCAAAGAGCTCTGAATGTCCCAAAAACATTTGCAGTCTGAAAGGGGCATTAACCCGCATCCTAGACCACTGAAATACCAAAAATAATTTTGGCACAAAAAATGCATCCTACACCCCTGAAAGTTACGAATATGTTAGCAGCAAAGGCCTTGAAATGCATTTTAGGCCTGCAAAAATGTTGAAAACTTTCGAGGCCCAAAAAAGGGTTTTACAGGCATCCTAGACCCCCTTAAGTGCAGAAAATGATGGTGGCCCTAAAACTGTGTCAGAGAGCTCTGAATGTCTCAAAAACATTGGCAGCCTGAAAGGGGCATTAACCCGCATCCTAGACCACTGAAATTCCCAAAAATAATTTTGGCACGAAAAATGCATCCTACACCACTGAAAGTTAAGAATATGTTAGCAGCCCAAAAAAGGCCTTAAAATATATCTTAGGTCTGCAAAAATGTTGAAAACTTTGGAGGCCCAAAAAAGGGGTTTACAGGCATCCTAGACCCCCTAAAGTCCAGAAAATGTTGGTGGCCCAAAAACTGTGTCAGAGAGCTATGAATGTCCCAAAAACATTTGCAGCCTCAAAGGGGCATTAACCCGCATCTTAGACCACTGAAATTCCCAAAAATAATTTAGGCACAAAAAATGCATCCTACAGCCCTGAAAGTTAAGACTATATTAGCAGCCCAAAAAAGGCCTTAAAATGCATCTTAGGCCTGCAAAATGTACAAAACTTTGGAGGCCCAAAAAAGGGGTTTACATGCATGCTAGACCATCTAAAGTCCAGAAAATGTTGGTGGCCCAAAAATTGTGTCAGAGAGCTCTGAATGTCCCAAAAACATTTCCAGCCTCAAAGGGGCATTAACCCGCATCCTATACCACTGAAATTCCCAAAAATAATTTTGGCACGAAAAAAGCATCCTACACCCCGGAAAGTTCAGAATATGTTAGCAGCCCAAAAAAGGCATTAACCACATTTTAGGCCTGAAAAAATGTAGAAAACTTTGGAGGCCCAAAAAAGGGGTTTACAGTCATTCTAGACCCCCTAAAGTGAAGAAAATGTTGGTGGCCCAAAAACTGCGTCAGAGAGCTCTGAATGTCCCAAAAACATCTGCAGCCTCAAAGGGGCATTAACCCGCATCCTAGACCACTGAAATTCCCAAATATAATTTTGGCACAAAATATGCATCCTACACCCCTGAAAGTTAAGAATATGTTAGCAGCCCAAAAAAGGCCTTAAAATACATCTTAGGCCTGCAAAAATGTTGAAAACTTTGGAGGCCCTAAAAAGTGGTTTACAGGCATCCTAGACCCCCTACATTCCAGAAAATGTTGGTGGCCCAGAAACAGGGTCAGAGAGCTCTGAATGACCCAAAAATATTTGCAGCCTGAAAGGGGAATTAACCCGCATCCTAGACCACTGAAATTCCCAAAAATATTTTTTCCACGAAAAATGCATCTTACATCCGTGAACGTTCAGAATATGTTAGCAGCCCAAAAAAGGCCTTGAATTGCATCTTAGGCCTGCACAAATATTGAAAACTTTGGAGGCCCAAAAAAGGGGTTTACAGGCATCCTAGACCCCCTAAAGTCCAGAAAATGATGGTGGCCCAAAAACTGCATCAAAGAGCTCTGAATGTCCCAAAAACATTTGCAGTCTGAAAGGGGCATTAACCCGCATCCTAGACCACTGAAATACCAAAAATAATTTTGGCACAAAAAATGCATCCTACACCCCTAAAAGTTACGAATATGTTAGCAGCAAAGGCCTTGAAATGCATTTTAGGCCTGCAAAAATGTTGAAAACTTTCGAGGCCCAAAAAAGGGTTTTACAGGCATCCTAGACCCCCTTAAGTGCAGAAAATGATGGTGGCCCTAAAACTGTGTCAGAGAGCTCTGAATGTCTCAAAAACATTGGCAGCCTGAAAGGGGCATTAACCCGCATCCTAGACCACTGAAATTCCCAAAAATAATTTTGGCACGAAAAATGCATCCTACACCACTGAAAGTTAAGAATATGTTAGCAGCCCAAAAAAGGCCTTAAAATATATCTTAGGCTTGCAAAAATGTTGAAAACTTTGGAGGCCCAAAAAAGGGGTTTACAGGCATCCTAGACCCCCTAAAGTCCAGAAAATGTTGGTGGCCCAAAAACTGTGTCAGAGAGCTATGAATGTCCCAAAAACATTTGCAGCCTCAAAGGGGCATTAACCCGCATCTTAGACCACTGAAATTCCCAAAAATAATTTAGGCACAAAAAATGCATCCTACACCCCTGAAAGTTAAGACTATATTAGCAGCCCAAAAAAGGCCTTAAAATGCATCTTAGGCCTGCAAAATGTACAAAACTTTGGAGGCCCAAAAAAGGGGTTTACATGCATGCTAGACCATCTAAAGTCCAGAAAATGTTGGTGGCCCAAAAATTGTGTCAGAGAGCTCTGAATGTCCCAAAAACATTTCCAGCCTCAAAGGGGCATTAACCCGCATCCTATACCACTGAAATTCCCAAAAATAATTTTGGCACGAAAAAAGCATCCTACACCCCGGAAAGTTCAGAATATGTTAGCAGCCCAAAAAAGGCATTAACCACATTTTAGGCCTGAAAAAATGTAGAAAACTTTGGAGGCCCAAAAAAGGGGTTTACAGTCATTCTAGACCCCCTAAAGTGAAGAAAATGTTGGTGGCCCAAAAACTGCGTCAGAGAGCTCTGAATGTCCCAAAAACATCTGCAGCCTCAAAGGGGCATTAACCCGCATCCTAGACCACTGAAATTCCCAAATATAATTTTGGCACAAAATATGCATCCTACACCCCTGAAAGTTAAGAATATGTTAGCAGCCCAAAAAAGGCCTTAAAATACATCTTAGGCCTGCAAAAATGTTGAAAACTTTGGAGGCCCTAAAAAGTGGTTTACAGGCATCCTAGACCCCCTACATTCCAGAAAATGTTGGTGGCCCAGAAACAGGGTCAGAGAGCTCTGAATGACCCAAAAACATTTGCAGCCTGAAAGGGGCATTAACCCGCATCCTAGACCACTGAAATTCCCAAAAATATTTTTTCCACGAAAAAAAATGCATCTTACATCCGTGAACGTTCAGAATATGTTAGCAGCCCAAAAAAGGCCTTGAAATGCATCTTAGGCCTGCACAAATATTGAAAACTTTGGAGGCCCAAAAAAGGAGTTTACAGGCATCCTAGACCCCCTAAAGTCCAGAAAATGATGGTGGCCCAAAAACTGCGTCAAAGAGCTCTGAATGTCCCAAAAACATTTGCAGTCTGAAAGGGGCATTAACCCGCATCCTAGACCACTGAAATACCAAAAATAATTTTGGCACAAAAAATGCATCCTACACCCCTGAAAGTTACGAATATGTTAGCAGCAAAGGCCTTGAAATGCATTTTAGGCCTGCAAAAATGTTGAAAACTTTCGAGGCCCAAAAAAGGGTTTTACAGGCATCCTAGACCCCCTTAAGTGGAGAAAATGATGGTGGCCCTAAAACTGTGTCAGAGAGCTCTGAATGTCTCAAAAACATTGGCAGCCTGAAAGGGGCATTAACCCGCATCCTAGACCACTGAAATTCCCAAATATAATTTTGGCACAAAAAATGCATCCTACACCCCTGAAAGTTAATAATATATTGGCAGCCCAAAAAAGGCCTTAAAATGCATCTTAGGCCTGCAAAAATGTTGAAAACTTTGGAGGCCCTAGAAAGGGGTTTACAGGCATCCTAGACCCCCTGAAGTCCAGAAAATGTTGGTGGCCCAGAAACAGGGTCAGAGAGCTCTGAATGACCCAAAAACATTTGCAGCCTGAAAGGGGCATTAACCCGCATCCTAGATCACTGAAATTCAGAAAAATATTTTTCCACGAAAAATGCATCTTACATCCGTGAACGTTCAGAATATGTTAGCAGCCCAAAAAAGGCCTTAAAATGCATCTTAGGCCTGCAAAAATGTTGAACACTTTGGAGGCCCAAAAAAGAGGTTTATAGGCATCCTAGACCCCCTAAAGTCCCGAAAATGATGGTGGCCCAAACACTGTGTCAGAGAGCTCTGAAAGTCCCAAAAACATTTGCAGCCTGAAAGGGGCATTAACCCGCATCTTAGACCACTGAAATTCCCAAAAATAATTTTGGCACGAAAAATGCATCCTACACCCCTGAAAGTTAAGAATATGTTAGCAGCCCAAAAAAGGCCTTAAAATGCATCTAAGGCCTGCAAAAATGTTGAACACTTTGTAGGCCCAAAAAAGGGGTTTACAGGCATCCTAGACCCCCTAAAGTCCAGAAAATGATGGAGGCCCAAAAACTGCAACAGAGAGCTCTAAATGTCCCATAAACATTTGCAGTCTGAAAGGGGCATTAACCCGCATCCTAGACCACTGAAATACCAAAAATAATTTTGGCACAAAAAATGCATCCTACACCCCTGAAAGTTACGAATATGTTAGCGGCAAAGGCCTTAAAATGCATTTTAGACCTGCAAAAATGTTGAAAACTTTCGAGGACCAAAAAAGGGGTTTACAGGCATCCTAGACCCCTAAAGTCCAGAAAATGACGGAAGCCTAAAAACGGTGTCAGAGAGCTCTAAATGTCCCAAAAACATTTGCAGCCTCAAAGGGGCATTAACCCGCATCCTAGACCACTGAAATTGAAAAAAATAATTTTTGCACGAAAAAAACATCCTACAACCCTGAAAGTTAAGAATATGTTAGCAGCCCAAAAAAGGCTTTAAAATGCATCTTAGGCCTGCAAAAATGTTGAAAACTTTGGAGGCCCAAAAAAGGGGTTTACAGGCATCCTAGACCCCCTAAAGTCCAGAAAATGATGGTGGCCCAATAACTGTGTCAGAGAGCTCTAAATGTCCCATAAACATTTGCAGTCTGAAAGGGGCATTAACCCGCATCCTAGACCACTGAAATACCAAAAATAATTTTGGCACAAAAAATGCATCCTACACCCCTGAAAGTTACGAATATGTTAGCGGCAAAGGCCTTAAAATGCATTTTAGACCTGCAAAAATGTTGAAAACTTTCGAGGACCAAAAAAGGGGTTTACAGGCATCCTAGACCCCTAAAGTCCAGAAAATGACGGAAGCCTAAAAACGGTGTCAGAGAGCTCTAAATGTCCCAAAAACATTTGCAGCCTCAAAGGGGCATTAACCCGCATCCTAGACCACTGAAATTGAAAAAAATAATTTTTGCACGAAAAAAACATCCTACAACCCTGAAAGTTAAGAATATGTTAGCAGCCCAAAAAAGGCTTTAAAATGCATCTTAGGCCTGCAAAAATGTTGAAAACTTTGGAGGCCCAAAAAAGGGGTTTACAGGCATCCTAGACCCCCTAAAGTCCAGAAAATGATGGTGGCCCAATAACTGTGTCAGAGAGCTCTGAATGTCCCAAAAACATGTGCAGCCTGAAAGGGGCATTAACCCGCATCCTAGACCACTGAAATTCCCAAAAATATTTTTTCCACGAAAAATGCATCTTACATCCGTAAACGTTCAGAATATGTTAGCAGCCCAAAAAAGGCCTTAAAATGCATCTTAGGCCTGCAAAAATGTAGAAAACTTTGGAGGCCCAAAAAAGAGGTTTACAGGCATCCTAGACCCCCTAAAGTACAGAAAATGTTGGTGGTCGACAAACAGAGTCAGAGAGTGGTGAATGTCCCAAAAACACGTGTAGCCTGAAAGGGGCATTAACCCGCATTCTATACCACTGAAATTCCCAAAAATATTTTTTCCACGAAAAATGCATTCTACACCCCTGAATGTTAAGAATATGTTAGCAGCCCAAAAAAGGCCTTAAAATGCATCTTAGGCCTGCAAAAATGTAGAAAACTTTGGAGGCCCAAAAAAGAGGTTTACAGGCATCCTAGACCCCCTAAAGTCCAGAAAATGATGGTGGCCCAAAAACTGTGTCAGAGAGCTCTGAATGTCCCTAACGCATTTGCAGCCTAAAAGGGGCATTAACCCGCATCCTAGACCACTGAAATTCCCAAAAATATTTTTTCCACGAAAAATGCATTACATCCGTTAAAGTTCAGAATATGTTAGCAGCCCAAAAAAGGCCTTAAAATGTGTCTTAGGCCTGCAAAAATGTAGAAAACTTTGGAGGCCCAGAAAAGGGGTTTACAGGCATCCTAGACCCCCTAAAATTCAGAAAAGGATGGTGTTTCAAAAACTGCATCAGAGAGCTCTGAATGTCCCAAAAACATTTGCAGCCTGAAAGGGGCATTAACCCGCATCCTAGACCACTGAAATTCCCAAAAATAATTTAGGCACAAAAAATGCATCCTATACCCCTGAAAGTTAAGACTATGTTAGCAGCCCAAAAAAGGCCTTAACATGCATGTTAGGCCTGCAAAATGTACAAAACTTTGGAGGCCCATAAAAGGGGTTTACAGGCATATTAGACCCCCTAAAGTCCAGAAATTATGGTGGCCCTGAAACAGGGAAAGATAGCTCTGAATGTCCCAAAAACATGTGCAGCCTGAAACGGGCATTAACCCGCACCCTAGACCACTGAAATTCCCAAAAATATTTTTTCCACGAAAAATGCATCTTAAATCTTTGAACGTTCAGAATATGTTAGCAGCCCAAAAAAGGCCTTAAAATGCATCTTAGGCCTGCAAAAATGTTGAAAACTTTGAAGGCCCAAAAAAGGGGTTTACAGGCATACCAAACCCCCTAAAGTCCAGAAAATGATGGTGCCCAAATACTCTGTCAGAGAGCTCTGAATGTCCCTAACGCATTTGCAGCCTAAAAGGGGCATTAACCCGCATTCTAGACCACTGAAATTCCCAAAAATAATTTTGGTACGAAAAATGCATCCTATAGCCCTGAAAGTTCAGAATATGTTACAGCTCAAAAAAGGCCTTAAAATGCATCCTAGGCCTGCAAAAATGTAGAAAACTTTGGAGGCCCAAAAAAAGGGTTTACAGGCATCCTAGACCCCCTAAAGTTCAGAAATGATGGTGGCCCAGAAACAGGGAGAGAGCTCTGAATGTCCCAAAACATTTGCACCCTGAAAGGGGCATTAACCCGCATCTTAGACCACTGAAATTCCCAAAAATATTTTTGGCACAGAAAATGCATCCTACACCCCTAGAAGTTAAGAATATATTAGCAGCCCAAAAAAGGCTTTAAAATGCATTTTAGGACTGCAAAAATGTAGAAAACCTTGGAGCCCCAAAAAGGTGTTTACAGGCATCCTAGACCCCCTAAAGTCCAGAAATGATGGTGGCCTAGAAACAGGGAAAGAGAGCTCTGAATGTCCCAAAAACATGTGCAGCCTGAAAGGGGCATTAACCCGCATCCTAGACCACTGAAATTCCCAAAAATAATTTTGGAACGAAAAATGCATCCTATAGCCCTGAAAGTTCAGAATATGTTACAGCCCAAAAAAGGCCTTAAAATGCATCTTAGGCCTGCAAAAATGTAGAAAACTTTGGAGGCCCAAAAAAGGGGTTTACAGGCATCCTAGACCCCTTAAAGTCCAGAAAATGATGGTGCCCAAAAGGTGCATCAGAGAGCTCTGAATGTCCCAAAAACATTTGCAGCCTGAAAGGGGCATTAACCTGCATCCTAGACCACTGAAATTCCCAAAAATAATGTTGGCACGGAAAATGCATCCTACACCCCTGGAGGTTAAGAATATGTTAGCAGCCCGAATAAAGGCCTTAAAATGCATCTTAGGCATGCAAAAATGTTGAAAACTTTGAAGGCCCAAAAAAGGGGTTTACTGGCATACTAGACCCCCTAAAGTCCAGAAAATGATGGTGCCCAAATACTGTGTCAGAGAGCTCTGAATGTCCCTAACGCATTTGCAGCCTAAAAGGGGCATTAACCCGCATCCTAGACCACTGAAATTCCCAAAAATATTTTTTCCACGAAAAATGCATTACATCCGTTAAAGTTCAGAATATGTTAGCAGCCCAAAAAAGGCATTAACCACATTTTAGGCCTGCAAAAATGTTGAAAACTTTGGAGGCCCAAAAAAGGGGTTTACAGGCATCCTAGACCCCCTAAAGTCCAGAAAATAATGGTGGCCTAAAAACGGGGTCTGAGAGCTCTGAATGTCCCAAAAACATTTGCAGCCTCAAAGGGGCATTAACCCGCATCTTAGACCACTGAAATTCCCAAAAATAATTTTGCCACAAAAAATGCATCCTACACCCCTGAAAGTTAAGAATATATTGGCAGCCCAAAAAAGGCCTTAAAATGCATCTTAGGCCTGCAAAAATGTTGAAAACTTTGGAGGCCCTAGAAAGGGGTTTACAGGCATCCTAGACCCCCTGAAGTCCAGAAAATGTTGGTGGCCCAGAAACAGGGTCAGAGAGCTCTGAATGACCCAAAAACATTTCCAGCCTGAAAGGGGCATTAACCCGCATCCTAGATCACTGAAATTCAGAAAAATATTTTTCCACGAAAAATGCATCTTACATCGGTGAACGTTCAGAATATGTTAGCAGCCCAAAAAAGGCCTTAAAATGCATCTAAGGCCTGCAAAAATGTTGAACACTTTGTAGGCCCAAAAAAGGGGTTTACAGGCATCCTAGACCCCCTAAAGTCCAGAAAATGATGGAGGCCCAAAAACTGCAACAGAGAGCTCTAAATGTCCCATAAACATTTGCAGTCTGAAAGGGGCATTAACCCGCATCCTAGACCACTGAAATACCAAAAATAATTTTGGCACAAAAAATGCATCCTACACCCCTGAAAGTTACGAATATGTTAGCGGCAAAGGCCTTAAAATGCATTTTAGACCTGCAAAAATGTTGAAAACTTTCGAGGACCAAAAAAGGGGTTTACAGGCATCCTAGACCCCTAAAGTCCAGAAAATGACGGAAGCCTAAAAACGGTGTCAGAGAGCTCTAAATGTCCCAAAAACATTTGCAGCCTCAAAGGGGCATTAACCCGCATCCTAGACCACTGAAATTCAAAAAAATAATTTTTGCACGAAAAAAACATCCTACAACCCTGAAAGTTAAGAATATGTTAGCAGCCCAAAAAAGGCTTTAAAATGCATCTTAGGCCTGCAAAAATGTTGAAAACTTTGGAGGCCCAAAAAAGGGGTTTACAGGCATCCTAGACCCCCTAAAGTCCAGAAAATGATGGTGGCCCAATAACTGTGTCAGAGAGCTCTGAATGTCCCAAAAACATGTGCAGCCTGAAAGGGGCATTAACCCGCATCCTAGACCACTGCAATTCCCAAAAATATTTTTTCCACGAATAATGCATCTTACATCCGTAAACGTTCAGAATATGTTAGCAGCCCAAAAAAGGCCTTAAAATGCATCTTAGGCCTGCAAAAATGTAGAAAACTTTGGAGGCCCAAAAAAGAGGTTTACAGGCATCCTAGACCCCCTAAAGTCCAGAAAATGATGGTGGCCCAAAAACTGTGTCAGAGAGCTCTGAATGTCCCTAACGCATTTGCAGCCTAAAAGGGGCATTAACCCGCATCCTAGACCACTGAAATTCCCAAAAATATTTTTTCCACGAAAAATGTATTACATCCGTTAAAGTTCAGAATATGTTAGCAGCCCAAAAAAGGCCTTAAAATGTGTCTTAGGCCTGCAAAAATGTAGAAAACTTTGGAGGCCCAGAAAAGGGGTTTACAGGCATCCTAGACCCCCTAAAGTTCAGAAAAGGATGGTGGTTCAAAAACTGCACCAGAGAGCTCTGAATGTCCCAAAAACATTTGCAGCCTGAAAGGGGCATTAACCCGCATCCTAGACCACTGAAATTCCCAAAAATAATTTAGGCACAAAAAATGCATCCTATACCCCTGAAAGTTAAGACTATGTTAGCAGCCCAAAAAAGGCCTTAAAATGCATGTTAGGCCTGCAAAATGTACAAAACTTTGGAGGCCCAAAAAAGGGGTTTACAGGCATATTAGACCCCCTAAAGTCCAGAAATTATGGTGGCCCTGAAACAGGGAAAGATAGCTCTGAATGTCCCAAAAACATGTGCAGCCTGAAACGGGCATTAACCCGCACCCTAGACCACTGAAATTCCCAAAAATATTTTTTCCACGAAAAATGCATCTTAAATCTTTGAACGTTCAGAATATGTTAGCAGCCCAAAAAAGGCCTTAAAATGCATCTTAGGCCTGCAAAAATGTTGAAAACTTTGAAGGCCCAAAAAAGGGGTTTACAGGCATACCAAACCCCCTAAAGTCCAGAAAATGATGGTGCCCAAATACTCTGTCAGAGAGCTCTGAATGTCCCTAACGCATTTGCAGCCTAAAAGGGGCATTAACCCACATTCTAGACCACTGAAATTCCCAAAAATAATTTTGGTACGAAAAATGCATCCTATAGCCCTGAAAGTTCAGAAAATGTTACAGCTCATAAAAGGCCTTAAAATGCATCCTAGGCCTGCAAAAATGTAGAAAACTTTGGAGGCCCAAAAAAAGGGTTTACAGGCATCCTAGACCACCTAAAGTCCAGAAATGATGGTGGCCTAGAAACAGGGAAAGAGAGCTCTGAATGTCCCAAAAACATGTGCAGCCTGAAAGGGGCATTAACACGCATCCTAGACCACTGAAATTCCCAAAAATAATTTTGGAACGAAAAATGCATCCTATAGCCCTGAAAGTTCAGAATATGTTACAGCCCAAAAAAGACCTTAAAATGCATCTTAGGCCTGCAAAAATGTAGAAAACTTTGGAGGCCCAAAAAAGGGGTTTACAGGCATCCTAGACCCCTTAAAGTCCAGAAAATGATGGTGGCCCAAAAAGAGCATCAGAGAGCTCTGAATGTCCCAAAAACATTTGCAGCCTGAAAGGGGCATTAACCTGCATCCTAGACCACTGAAATTCCCAAAAATAATGTCGGCACGGAAAATGCATCCTACACCCCTGGAAGTTAAGAATATGTTAGCAGCCCGAATAAAGGCCTTAAAATGCATCTTAGGCATGCAAAAATGTTGAAAACTTTGAAGGCCCAAAAAAGGGGTTTACTGGCATACTAGACCCCCTAAAGTCCAGAAAATGATGGTGCCCAAATACTGTGTCAGAGAGCTCTGAATGTCCCTAACGCATTTGCAGCCTAAAAGGGGCATTAACCCGCATCCTAGACCACTGAAATTCCCAAAAATATTTTTTCCATGAAAAATGCATTACATCAGTTAAAGTTCAGAATATGTTAGCAGCCCAAAAAAGGCATTAACCACATTTTAGGCCTGCAAAAATGTTGAAAACTTTGGAGGCCCAAAAAAGGGGTTTACAGGCATCCTAGACCCCCTAAAGTCCAGAAAATGATGGTGGCCTAAAAACGGGGTCTGAGAGCTCTGAATGTCCCAAAAACATTTGCAGCCTCAAAGGGGCATTAACCCGCATCCTAGACCACTGAAATTCCCAAAAATATGTTTTCCATGAAAAATGCATCTTACATCCGTGAACGTTCAGAATATGTTAGTCCAAAAAAGGCCTTAAAATGCATCTTAGGCCTGCAAAAATGTAGAAAACTTTGGAGGCCCAAAAAAGGGGTTTACAGGCATCCTAGACCCCTTAAAGTCCAGAAAATGATGGTGGCCCAAAAGGTGCATCAGAGAGCTCTGAATGTCCCAAAAACATTTGCAGCCTGAAAGGGGCATTAACCCGCATCTTAGACCACTGAAATTCCCAAAAATAATTTAGGCACAAAAAATGCATCCTACACCCCTGAAAGTTAAGACTATGTTAGCAGCCCAAAAAAGGCCTTAAAATGCATCTTAGGCCTGCAAAATGTACAAAACTTTGGAGGCCCAAAAAAGGGGTTTACAGGCTTATTAGACCCCCTAAAGTCCAGAAATGATGTTGGCCCAGAAACAGGGAAATAGAGCTCTGAATGTCCCAAAAACATGTGCAGCCTGAAAGGGGCATTAACCCGCATCCTAGACCACTGAAATTCCCAAAAATATTTTTTTCACGAAAAATGCATCTTACATCCATGAACGTTCAGAATATGTTAGCAGCCCAAAAAAGGCCTTAAAATGCATTTTAGGCCTGCAAAAATGTAGAAAACTTTGGAGGCCCAAAAAAGGGGTTTACAGGCATCCGAGACCTCCTATAGTCCAGAAAATGATGGTGGCTCAAAAACTGCGTCAGAGAGATCTGAATATCCCAAAAACATTTGCAGCCTGAAAGGGGCATTAACCGGCATCCTAGACCACTGAAATTCCCAAAAATAATTTAGGCACAAAAAATGCATCCTACACCCCTGAAAGTTAAGACTATGTTAGCAGCCCAAAAAAGGCCTTAAAATGCATCTTAGGCCTGCAAAAAATGTTGAAAACTTTGGAGGCCCAAAAAAGGAGTTTACAGGCATCATACACGCCCTAAAGTCCAGAAAATGATGGTGGCCTAAAAACGGGGTCTGAGAGCTCTGAATGTCCCAAAAACATTTGCAGCCTCAAAGGGGCATTAACCCGCATCCTAGACCACTGAAATTCCCAAAAATATTTTTTCCATGAAAAATGCATCCTACACCCCTGGAAGTTAAGAATATGTTAGCAGCCCGAAAAAAGGCCTTAAAATGCATCTTAGGCATGCAAAAATGTTGAAAACTTTGAAGGCCCAAAAAAGGGGTTTACTGGCATACTAGACCCCCTAAAGTCCAGAAAATGATGGTGCCCAAATACTGTGTCAGAGAGCTCTGAATGTCCCTAACGCATTTGCAGCCTAAAAGATGCATTAACCCGCATCCTAGACCACTGAAATTCCCAAAAATATTTTTTCCACGAAAAATGCATTACATCCGTTAAAGTTCAGAATATGTTAGCAGCCCAAAAAAGGCATTAACCACATTTTAGGCCTGCAAAAATGTTGAAAACTTTGGAGGCCCAAAAAAGGGGTTTACAGGCATCCTAGACCCCCTAAAGTCCAGAAAATGATGGTGGCCTAAAAAAGGGGTCTGAGAGCTCTGAATGTCCCAAAAACATTTGCAGCCTCAAAGGGGCATTAACCCGCATCCTAGACCACTGAAATTCCCAAAAATATTTTTTCCATGAAAAATGCATCTTACATCCGTGAACGTTCAGAATATGTTAGTCCAAAAAAGGCCTTAAAATGCATCTTAGGCCTGCAAAAATGTAGAAAACTTTGGAGGCCCAAAAAAGGGGTTTACAGGCATCCTAGACCCCTTAAAGTCCAGAAAATGATGGTGGCCCAAAAGGTGCATCAGAGAGCTCTGAATGTCCCAAAAACATTTGCAGCCTGAAAGGGGCATTAACCTGCATCCTAGACCACTGAAATTCCCAAAAATAATGTTGGCACGGAAAATGCATCCTACACCCCTGGAAGTTAAGAATATGTTAGCAGCCCGAAAAAAGGCCTTGAAATGCATCTTAGGCATGCAAAAATGTTGAAAACTTTGAAGGCCCAAAAAAGGGGTTTACTGGCATACTAGACCCCCTAAAGTCCAGAAAATGATGGTGGCCCAAAAACTGCGTCAGAGAGCTCTGAATGTCAGAAAAACATTTGCAGTCTGAAAGGGGCATTAACCCGCATCCTAGACCACTGAAATACCAAAAATAATTTTGGCACAAAAACTGCATCCTACACCCCTGAAAGTTAAGAATATGTTGGCAGCCCAAAAAAGGCCTTAAAATGCATCTTAGGCCTGCAAAAATGTTGAAAACTTTGGAGGCCCTAGAAAGGGGTTTACAGGCATCCTAGACCCCCTAAAGTCCAGAAAATGTTGGTGGCCCAGAAACAGGGTCAGAGAGCTCTGAATGACCCAAAAACATTTGCAGCTTGAAAGGGGCATTAACCCGCATCCTAGATCACTGAAATTCCAAAAAATATTTTTTCCACGAAAAATGCATCTTACATCCGTGAACGTTCAGAATATGTTAGCAGCCCAAAAAAGGCCTTAAAATGCATCTTAGGCCTGCAAAAATGTAGAAAACTTTGGAGGCCCTAAAAAGAGGTTTATAGGCATCCTAGACCCCCTAAAGTCCCGAAAATGATGGTGGCCCAAAAACTGTGTCAGAGAGCTCTGAAAGTCCCAAAAACATTTGCAGCCTGAAAGAGGCATTAACCCGCATCCTAGACCACTGAAATTCCCAAAAATAATTTTGGCACGAAAAATGCATCCTACACCCCTGAAAGTTAAGAATATGTTAGCAGCCCAAAAAAGGCCTTAAAATGCATCTTAGGCCTGCAAAAATGTTGAACAATTTGTAGGCCCAAAAAAGGGGTTTACAGGCATCCTAGACCCCCTAAAGTCCAGAAAATGATGGAGGCCCAAAAACTGCAACAGAGAGCTCTAAATGTCCCATAAACATTTGCAGTCTGAAAGGGGCATTAACCCGCATCCTAGACCACTGAAATACCAAAAATAATTTTGGCACAAAAAATGCATCCTACACCCCTGAAAGTTACGAATATGTTAGCGGCAAAGGCCTTAAAATGCATTTTAGACCTGCAAAAATGTTGAAAACTTTCGAGGACCAAAAAAGGGGTTTACAGGCATCCTAGACCCCTAAAGTCCAGAAAATGACGGAAGCCTAAAAACGGTGTCAGAGAGCTCTAAATGTCCCAAAAACATTTGCAGCCTCAAAGGGGCATTAACCCGCATCCTAGACCACTGAAATTCAAAAAAATAATTTTGGCACGAAAAAAACATCCTACAACCCTGAAAGTTAAGAATATGTTAGCAGCCCAAAAAAGGCTTTAAAATGCATCTTAGGCCTGCAAAAATGTTGAAAACTTTGGAGGCCCAAAAAAGGGGTTTACAGGCATCCTAGACCCCCTAAAGTCCAGAAAATGATGGTGGCCCAATAACTGTGTCAGAGAGCTCTGAATGTCCCAAAAACATGTGCAGCCTGAAAGGGGCATTAACCCGCATCCTAGACCACTGAAATTCCCAAAAATATTTTTTCCACGAAAAATGCATCTTACATCCATGAACGTTCAGAATATGTTAGCAGCCCAAAAAAGGCCTTAAAATGCATTTTAGGCCTGCAAACATGTAGAAAACTTTGGAGGCCCAAAAAAGGGGTTTACAGGCATCCGAGACCCCCTAAAGTCCAGAAAATGATGGTGGCTCAAAAACTGCGTCAGAGAGATCTGAATATCCCAAAAACATTTGCAGCCTGAAAGGGGCATTAACCGGCATCCTAGACCACTGAAATTCCCAAAAATAATTTAGGCACAAAAAATGCATCCTACACCCCTGAAAGTTAAGAATATGTTAGCAGCCCAAAACAGGCTTTAAAATGCATCTTAGGCCTGCAAAAAATGTTGAAAACTTTGGAGGCCCAAAAAAGGAGTTTACAGGCATCCTACACCCCTAAAGTCCAGAAATTGATGGTGGCCTAAAAACGGGGTCTGAGAGCTCTGAATGTCCCAAAAACATTTGCAGCCTCAAAGGGGCATTAACCCGCATCCTAGACCACTGAAATTCCCAAAAATATTTTTTCCATGAAAAATGCATCTTACATCCGTGAACGTTCAGAATATGTTAGCCCAAAAAAGGCCTTAAAATGCATCTTAGGCCTGCAAAAATGTAGAAAACTTTGGAGGCCCAAAAAAAGGGTTTACAGGCATCCTAGACCCCTTAAAGTCCAGAAAATGATGGTGGCCCAAAGGTGCATCAGAGAGCTCTGAATGTCCCAAAAACATTTGCAGCCTGAAAGGGGCATTAACCTGCATCCTAGACCACTGAAATTCCCAAAAATAATGTTGGCACGGAAAATGCATCCTACACCCCTGGAAGTTAAGAATATGTTAGCAGCCCGAAAAAAGGCCTTAAAATGCATCTTAGGCCTGCAAAAATGTTGAAAACTTTGAAGGCCCAAAAAAGGGGTTTACTGGCATACTAGACCCCCTAAAGTCCAGAAAATGATGGTGCCCAAATACTGTGTCAGAGAGCTCTGAATGTCCCTAACGCATTTGCAGCCTAAAAGGGGCATTAACCCGCATCCTAGACCACTGAAATTCCCAAAAATATTTTTTCCACGAAAAATGCATTACATCCGTTAAAGTTCAGAATATGTTAGCAGCCCAAAAAAGGCATTAACCACATTTTAGGCCTGCAAAAATGTTGAAAACTTTGGAGGCCCAAAAAAGGGGTTTACAAGCATCCTAGACCCCCTAAAGTCCAGAAAATGTTGGTGGCCCAAAAACTGTGTCAGAGAGCTATGAATGTCCCAAAAACATTTGCAGCCTCAAAGGGGCATTAACCCGCATCTTAGACCACTGAAATTCCCAAAAATAATTTATGCACAAAAAATGCATCCTACACCCCTGAAAGGTAAGACTATATTAGCAGCCCAAAAACGGCCTTAAAATGCATCTTAGGCCTGCAAAATGTACAAAACTTTGGAGGCCCAAAAAAGGGGTTTACTGGCATACTAGACCCCCTAAAGTCCAGAAAAGGATGGTGCCCAAATACTGTGTCAGAGAGCTCTGAATGTCCCTAACGCATTTGCAGCCTAAAAGGGGCATTAACCCGCATCCTAGACCACTGAAATTCCCAAGAATATTTTTTCCACGAAAAATGCATTACATCCGTTAAAGTTCAGAATATGTTAGCAGCCCAAAAAAGGCATTAACCACATTTTAGGCCTGCAAAAATGTTGAAAACTTTGGAGGCCCAAAAAAGGGGTTTACAGGCATCCTAGACCCCCTAAAGTCCAGAAAATGTTGGTGGCCCAAAAACTGTGTCAGAGAGCTATGAATGTCCCAAAAACATTTGCAGCCTCAAAGGGGCATTAACCCGCATCTTAGACCACTGAAATTCCCAAAAATAATTTAGGCACAAAAAATGCATCCTACACCCCTGAAAGTTACGAATATGTTAGCAGCAAAGGTCTTGAAATGCATTTTAGGCCTGCAAAAATGTTGAAAACTTTCGAGGCCCAAAAAAGGGTTTTACAGGCATCCTAGACCCCCTTAAGTGCAGAAAATGATGGTGGCCCTAAAACTGTGTCAGAGAGCTCTGAATGTCTCAAAAACATTGGCAGCCTGAAAGGGGCATTAACCCGCATCCTAGACCACTCAAATTCCCAAAAATAATTTTGGTCCGAAAAATGCATCCCACACCCCTGAAAGTTAAGAATATGTTAGCAGCCCAAAAAAGGCCTTAAAATGCATCTTAGGCCTGCAAAAATGTTGAACACTTTGGAGGCCCAAAAAAGGGGTTTACAGGCATCCTAGACCCCCTAAAGTCCAGAAAATGATGGAGACCCAAAAACTGCAACAGAGAGCTCTGAATGTCCCATAAACATTTGCAGTCTGAAAGGGGCATTAACCCGCATCCTAGACCACTGAAATACCAAAAATAATTTTGGCACAAAAAATGCATCCTACACCCCTGAAAGTTACGAATATGTTAGCAGCAAAGGCCTTAAAATGCATTTTAGGCCTGCAAAAATGTTGAAAACTTTCGAGGCCCAAAAAAGGGGTTTACAGGCATCCTAGACCCCCTAAAGTCCAGAAAATGATGGTGGCCCAATAACTGTGTCAGAGAGCTCTGAATGTCCCAAAAACATTTGCAGTCTTAAAGGGGCATTAACCCGCATCCTAGACCACTGAAATTCCCAAAAATATTTTGTTCCACGAAAAATGCATCTTACATCCGTGAACGTTCAGAATATGTTAGCAGCCCAAAAAAGGCCTTAAAATGCATCTTAGGCCTGCAAAAATGTAGAAAACTTTGGAGGCCCAAAAAAGGGGTTTACAGGCATCCGAGACCCCCTATAGTCCAGAAAATGATGGTGGCCTAAAAACGGGGTCTGAGAGCTCTGAATGTCCCAAAAACATTTGCAGCCTCAAAGGGGCATTAACCCGCATCCTAGACCACTGAAATTCCCAAAAATATTTTTTCCATTAAAAATGCATCTTACATCCGTGAACGTTCAGAATATGTTAGCCCAAAAAAGGCCTTAAAATGCATCTTAGGCCTGCAAAAATGTAGAAAACTTTGGAGGCCCAAAAAAGGGGTTTACAGGCATCCTAGACCCCTTAAAGTCCAGAAAATGATGGTGGCCCAAAAGGTGCATCAGAGAGCTCTGAATGTCCCAAAAACATTTGCAGCCTGAAAGGGGCATTAACCTGCATCCTAGACCACTGAAATTCCCAAAAATAATGTTGGCACGGAAAATGCATCCTACACCCCTGGAAGTTAAGAATATGTTAGCAGCCCGAAAAAAGGCCTTAAAATGCATCTTAGGCCTGCAAAAATGTTGAAAACTTTGAAGGCCCAAAAAAGGGGTTTACTAGCATACTAGACCCCCTAAAGTCCAGAAAATGATGGTGCCCAAATACTGTGTCAGAGAGCTCTGAATGTCCCTAACGCATTTGCAGCCTAAAAGGGGCATTAACCCGCATCCTAGACCACTGAAATTCCCAAAAATATTTTTTCCACGAAAAATGCATCTTACATCCATGCACGTTCAGAATAGGTTAGCAGCCCAAAAAAGGCCTTAAAATGCATTTTAGGCCTGCAAACATGTAGAAAACTTTGGAGGCCCAAAAAAGGGGTTTACAGGCATCCTAGACCCCCTAAAGTCCAGAAAATGATGGTGGCCCAAAAACTGCGTCAGAGAGCTCTGAATGTCAGAAAAACATTTGCAGTCTGAAAGGGGCATTAACCCGCATCCTAGACCACTGAAATACCAAAAATAATTTTGGCACAAAAACTGCATCCTACACCCCTGAAAGTTACGAATATGTTAGCAGCAAAGGCCTTGAAATGCATTTTAGGACTGCAAAAATGTTGAAAACTTTCGAGGCACAAAAAAGGGTTTTACAGGCATCCTAGACCCCCTTAAGTGGAGAAAATGATGGTGGCCCTAAAACTGTGTCAGAGAGCTCTGAATGTCTCAAAAACATTGGCAGCCTGAAAGGGGCATTAACCCGCATCCTAGACCACTGAAATTCCCAAATATAATTTTGGCACAAAAAATGCATCCTACACCCCTGAAAGTTAAGAATATGTTGGCAGCCCAAAAAAGGCCTTAAAATGCATCTTAGGCCTGCAAAAATGTAGACAACTTTGGAGGCCCTAAAAAGAGGTTTATAGGCATCCTAGACCCCCTAAAGTCCCGAAAATGATGGTGGCCCAAAAACTGTGTCAGAGAGCTCTGAAAGTCCCAAAAACATTTGCAGCCTGAAAGAGGCATTAACCCGCATCCTAGACCACTGAAATTCCCAAAAATAATTTTGGCACAAAAAATGCATCCTACACCCCTGAAAGTTAAGAATATGTTAGCAGCCCAAAAAAGGCCTTAAAATGCATCTTAGGCCTGCAAAAATGTTGAACACTTTGTAGGCCCAAAAAAGGGGTTTACAGGCATCCTAGACCCCCTAAAGTCCAGAAAATGATGGAGGCCCAAAAACTGCAACAGAGAGCTCTAAATGTCCCATAAACATTTGCAGTCTGAAAGGGGCATTAACCCGCATCCTAGACCACTGAAATACCAAAAATAATTTTGGCACAAAAAATGCATCCTACACCCCTGAAAGTTACAAATATGTTAGCGGCAAAGGCCTTAAAATGCATTTTAGACCTGCAAAAATGTTGAAAACTTTCGAGGACCAAAAAAGGGGTTTACAGGCATCCTAGACCTCTAAAGTCCAGAAAATGACGGAAGCCTAAAAACGGTGTCAGAGAGCTCTAAATGTCCCAAAAACATTTGCAGCCTCAAAGGGGCATTAACCCGCATCCTAGACCACTGAAATTCAAAAAAATAATTTTGGCACGAAAAAAACATCCTACAACCCTGAAAGTTAAGAATATGTTAGCAGCCCAAAAAAGGCTTTAAAATGCATCTTAGGCCTGCAAAAATGTTGAAAACTTTGGAGGCCCAAAAAAGGGGTTTACAGGCATCCTAGACCCCCTAAAGTCCAGAAAATGATGGTGGCCCAATAACTGTGTCAGAGAGCTCTGAATGTCCCAAAAACATGTGCAGCCTGAAAGGGGCATTAACCCGCATCCTAGACCACTGAAATTCCCAAAAATATTTTTTCCACGAAAAATGCATCTTACATCCGTAAATGTTCAGAATATGTTAGCAGCCCAAAAAAGGCCTTAAAATGCATCTTAGGCCTGCAAAAATGTAGAATACTTTGGAGGCCCAAAAAAGAGGTTTACAGGCATCCGAGACCCCCTAAAGTCCAGAAAATGATGGTGGCCCAATAACTGTGTCAGAGAGCGGTGAATGTCCCAAAAACACGTGTAGCCTGAAAGGGGCATTAACCCGCATCCTAGACCACTGAAATTCCCAAAAATATTTTTTCCACGAAAAATGCATCTTACATCCATGAACGTTCAGAATATGTTAGCAGCCCAAAAAAGGCCTTAAAATGCATTTTAGGCCTGCAAACATGTAGAAAACTTTGGAGGCCCAAAAAAGGGGTTTACAGGCATCCGAGACCCCCTATAGTCCAGAAAATGATGGTGGCTCAAAAACTGCGTCAGAGAGATCTGAATATCCCAAAAACATTTGCAGCCTGAAAGGGGCATTAACCGGCATCCTAGACCACTGAAATTCCCAAAAATAATTTAGGCACAAAAAATGCATCCTACACCCCTGAAAGTTAAGTATATGTTAGCAGCCCAAAACAGGCCTTAAAATGCATCTTAGGCCTGCAAAAAATGTTGAAAACTTTGGAGGCCCAAAAAAGGAGTTTACAGGCATCCTACACCCCCTAAAGTCCAGAAATTGATGGTGGCCTAAAAACGGGGTCTGAGAGCTCTGAATGTCCCAAAAACATTTGCAGCCTCAAAGGGGCATTAACCCGCATCCTAGACCACTGAAATTCCCAAAAATATTTTTTCCATGAAAAATGCATCTTACATCCGTGAACGTTCAGAATATGTTAGCCCAAAAAAGGCCTTAAAATGCATCTTAGGCCTGCAAAAATCTAGAAAACTTTGGAGGCCCAAAAAAGGGGTTTACAGGCATCCTAGACCCCTTAAAGTCCAGAAAATGATGGTGGCCCAAAGGTGCATCAGAGAGCTCTGAATGTCCCAAAAACATTTGCAGCCTGAAAGGGGCATTAACCTGCATCCTAGACCACTGAAATTGCCAAAAATAATGTTGGCACGGAAAATGCATCCTACACCCCTAGAAGTTAAGAATATGTTAGCAGCCCGAAAAAAGGCCTTAAAATGCATCTTAGGCCTGCAAAAATGTTGAAAACTTTGAAGGCCCAAAAAAGGGGTTTACTGGCATACTAGACCCCCTAAAGTCCAGAAAATGATGGTGCCCAAATACTGTGTCAGAGAGCTCTGAATGTCCCTAACGCATTTGCAGCCTAAAAGGGGCATTAACCCGCATCCTAGACCACTGAAATTCCCAAAAATATTTTTTCCACGAAAAATGCATTACATCCGTTAAAGTTCAGAATATGTTAGCAGCCCAAAAAAGGCCTTAAAATGTATCTTAGGCCTGCAAAAATGTAGAAAACTTTGGAGGCCCAAAAAAAGTGTTTACAGGTATCCTAGACCCCCTGAAGTCCAGAAATGATGGTGGCCCAGAAACAGGGAGAGAGCTCTGAATGTCCCAAAAACATGTGCAGCCTGAAAGGGGCATTAACCCGTATCCTAGACCACTGAAATTCCCAAAAATAATTTTGGTACGAAAAATGCATCCTACCCCCTGAAAGTTAAGACTATGTTAGCAGCCCAAAAAAGGCCTTAAAATGCATTTTAGGCCTGCAAAATGTACAAAACTTTGGAGGCCCAAAAAAGGGGTTTACAGGCATATTAGACCCCCTAAAGTCCAGAAATGATGTTGGCCCAGAAACAGGGAAATAGAGCTCTGAATGTCCCAAAAACACGTGCAGCCTGAAAGGGGCATTAACCCGCATCCTAGACCACTGAAATTCCCAAAAATAATTTAGGCACAAAAAATGCATCCTACACCCCTGAAAGTTAAGAATATGTTAGCAGCCCAAAACAGGCCTTAAAATGCATCTTAGGCCTGCAAAAAATGTTGAAAACTTTGGAGGCCAAAAAAAGGAGTTTACAGGCATCCTACACCCCCTAAAGTGCAGAAAATGATGGTGGCCTAAAAACAGGGTCTGAGAGCTCTGAATGTCCCAAAAACATTTGCAGCCTGAAAGGGGCATTAACCTGCATCCTAGACCACTGAAATTCCCAAAAATAATGTTGGCACGGAAAATGCATCCTACCCCCTGGAAGTAAGAATATGTTAGCAGCCCGAAAAAAGGCCTTATAATGCATCTTAGGCCTGCAAAAATGTTGAAAACTTTGAAGGCCCAAAAAAGGGGTTTACAGGCATCCTAGACCCCCTACATTCCAGAAAATGTTGGTGGCCCAGAAACAGGGTCAGAGAGCTCTGAATGACCCAAAAACATTTGCAGCCTGAAAGGGGCATTAAGCCGCATCCTAGACCACTGAAATTCCCAAAAATATTTTTTCCACGAAAAATGCATTACATCCGTTAAAGTTCAGAATATGTTAGCAGCCCAAAAAAGGCCTTAAAATGTGTCTTAGGCCTGCAAAAATGTAGAAAACTTTGGAGGCCCAAAAAAGGGGTTTACAGGCATCCTAGACCCCCTAAGGTTCAGAAATGATGGTGTCCCAGAAACAGGGAGAGAGCTCTGAATGTACCAAAACATTTGCAGCCTGAAAGGGGCATTAACCCGCATCTTAGACCACTGAAATTCCCAAAAATAATTTAGGCACAAAAAATGCATCCTACACCCCTGAAAGTTAAGACTATGTTAGCCCAAAAAAAGGCCTTAAAATGCATCTTAGGCCTGCAAAATGTACAAAACTTTGGAGGCCCTAAAAAGGGGTTTACAGGCATATTAGACCCCCTAAAGTCCAGAAATGATGATGGCCCAGAAACAGGGAAAGAGAGCTCTGAATGTCCCAAAAACACATGCAGCCTGAAAGGGGCATTAACCTGCATCCTAGACCACTGAAATGCCCAAAAATAGTTTTACCACGAAAAATGCATCTCACATCCGTGAACGTTCAGAACATGTTAGCAGCCCAAAAAAGGCCTTAAAATGCATCTTAGGCCTGCAAAAATGTAGATGCATTGGAGGCTCAAAAAAAGGGTTTACAGGCATCCTAGACCCCCTAAAGTCCAGAAAATGATGGTGGCTCAAAAACTGCATCAGAGAGCTCTGAATGTCCCAAAAACATTTGCAGCCTGAAAGGGGCATTAACCCGCATCCTAGACCACTGAAATTCCCAAAAATAATTTAGGCACAAAAAATGCATCCTACACCCCTGAAACTTAAGAATATGTTAGCAGCCCAAAAAACGCCTTAAAATGCATTTTAGGCCTGCAAAAAATATTGAAAACTTTGAATGCCCAAAAAAGGGGTTTACAGGCATCCTACACCCCCTAAAGTCCAGAAAATGATGGTGGCCTAAAAACGGGGTCTGAGAGCTCTGAATGTTCCAAAAACATTTGCAGCCTCAAAGGGGCATTAACCCGCATCCTAGACCACTGAAATTCCCAAAAATATTTTTTCCATGAAAAATGCATCTTACATCCGTGAACGTTCAGAATATGCTAGCCCAAAAAAGGCCTTAAAATGCATCTTAGGCCTGCAAAAATGTAGAAAACTTTGGAGGCCCAAAAAAGTGGTTTACAGGCATCCTAAACCCCCTTAAGTCCAGAAAATTATGGTGGCCCAAAAGGTGCATCAGAGAGCTCTGAATGCCCCAAAAACATTTGCAGCCTGAAAGGGGCATTAACCCGCATCCTAGACCACTGAAATACTAAAAATATTTTTGGCACAAAAAATGCATCCTACACCCCTGAAAGTTACGAATATGTTAGCAGCAAAGGTCTTGAAATGCATTTTAGGCCTGCAAAAATGTTGAAAACTTTCGAGGCCCAAAAAAGGGTTTTACAGGCATCCTAGACCCCCTTAAGTGCAGAAAATGATGGTGGCCCTAAAACTGTGTCAGAGGGCTCTGAATGTCTCAAAAACATTGGCAGCCTGAAAGGGGCATTAACCCGCATCCTAGACCACTCAAATTACCAAAAATAATTTTGGTCCGAAAAATGCATCCCACACCCCTGAAAGTTAAGAATATGTTAGCAGCCCAAAAAAGGCCTTAAAATGCATCTTAGGCCTGCAAAAATGTTGAACACTTTGGAGGCCCAAAAAAGGGGTTTACAGGCATCCTAGACCCCCTAAAGTCCAGAAAATGATGGAGACCCAAAAACTGCAACAGAGAGCTCTGAATGTCCCATAAACATTTGCAGTCTGAAAGGGGCATTAACCCGCATCCTAGACCACTGAAATACCAAAAATAATTTTGGCACAAAAAATGCATCCAACACCCCTGAAAGTTACGAATATGTTAGCAGCAAAGGCCTTAAAATGCATTTTAGGCCTGCAAAAATGTTGAAAACTTTCGAGGCCCAAAAAAGGGGTTTACAGGCATCCTAGACCCCCTAAAGTCCAGAAAATGATGGTGGCCCAATAACTGTGTCAGAGAGCTCTGAATGTCCCAAAAACATTTGCAGTCTTAAAGGGGCATTAACCCGCATCCTAGACCACTGAAATTCCCAAAAATATTTTTTCCACGAAAAATGCATCTTACATCCGTGAACGTTCAGAATATGTTAGCAGCCCAAAAAAGGCCTTAAAATGCATCTTAGGCCTGCAAAAATGTAGAAAACTTTGGAGGCCCAAAAAAGGGGTTTACAGGCATCCTAGACCCCTTAAAGTCCAGAAAATGATGGTGGCCCAAAAGGTGCATCAGAGAGCTCTGAATGTCCCAAAAACATTTGCAGCCTGAAAGGGGCATTAACCTGCATCCTAGACCACTGAAATTCCCAAAAATAATGTTGGCACGGAAAATGCATCCTACACCCCTGGAAGTTAAGAATATGTTAGCAGCCCGAAAAAAGGCCTTAAAATGCATCTTAGGCCTGCAAAAATGTTGAAAACTTTGAAGGCCCAAAAAAGGGGTTTACTAGCATACTAGACCCCCTAAAGTCCAGAAAAGGATGGTGCCCAAATACTGTGTCAGAGAGCTCTGAATGTCCCTAACGCATTTTCAGCCTAAAAGGGGCATTAACCCGCATCCTAGACCACTGAAATTCCCAAAAATATTTTTTCCACGAAAAATGCATTAAATCCGTTAAAGTTCAGAATATGTTAGCAGCCCAAAAAAGGCATTAACCACATTTTAGGCCTGCAAAAATGTTGAAAACTTTGGAGGCCCAAAAAAGGGGTTTACAGGCATCCTAGACCCCCTAAAGTCCATAAAATGTTGGTGGCCCAAAAACTGTGTCAGAGAGCTATGAATGTCCCAAAAACATTTGCAGCCTCAAAGGGGCATTAACCCGCATCTTAGACCACTGAAATTCCCAAAAATAATTTAGGCACAAAAAATGCATCCTACACCCCTGAAAGGTAAGACTATATTAGCAGCCCAAAAAAGGCCTTAAAATGCATCTTAGGCCTGCAAAATGTACAAAACTTTGGAGGCCCAAAAAAGGGGTTTACATGCATGCTAGACCATCTAAAGTCCAGAAAATGTTGGTGGCCCAAAAATTGTGTCAGAGAGCTCTGAATGTCCCAAAAACATTTGCAGCCTCAAAGGGGCATTAACCCACATCCTAGACCACTGAAATTCCCAAAAGTAATTTTGGTACGAAAAATGCATCCTACACCCCTGAAAGTTACGAATATGTTAGCATCAAAGGCCTTAAAATGCATTTTAGGCCTACAAAAATGTTGAAAACTTTCGAGGCCCAAAAAAGGGTTTTACAGGCATCCTAGACCCCCTTAAGTGCAGAAAATGATGGTGGCCCTAAAACTGTGTCAGAGAGCTCTGAATGTCTCAAAAACATTGGCAGCCTGAAAGGGGCATTAACCCGCATCCTAGACCACTGAAATTGCCAAATATAATTTTGGCACAAAATATGCATTCTACACCCCTGAAAGTTAAGAATATGTTAGCAGGCCAAAAAAGGCCTTGAAATGCATCTAGGCCTGCACAAATATTGAAAACTTTGGAGGCCCAAAAAAGGGGTTTACAGGCATCCTAGACCCCCTAAAGTCCAGAAAATGATGGTGGCCCTAAAACTGTGTCAGAGAGCTCTGAATGTCTCAAAAACATTGGCAGCCTGAAAGGGGCATTAACCCGCATTCCATACCACTGAAATTCCCAAAAATATTTTTTCCACGAAAAATGCATCCTACACCCCTGAAAGTTAAGAATATGTTAGCAGCCCAAAAAAGGCCATAAAATGCATCTTAGGCCTGCAAAAATGTAGAAAACTTTGGAGGCCCACAAAAGAGGTTTACAGGCATCCTAGACCCCCTAAAGTCCAGAAAATGATGGTGGCCCAAAAACTGTGTCAGAGAGCTCTGAATGTCCCTAACGCATTTGCAGCCTAAAAGGGGCATTAACCCGCATCCTAGACCACTGAAATTCCCAAAAATATTTTTTCCACGAAAAATGCATTACATCCGTTAAAGTTTAGAATATGTTAGCAGCCCAAAAAAGGCCTTAAAATGTGTCTTAGGCCTGCAAAAATGTAGAAAACTTTGGAGGCCCAAAAAAGGGGTTTACAGGCATATTAGACCCCCTAAAGTCCAGAAATGATGGTGGCCCAGAAACAGGGAAAGAGAGCCCTGAATGTCCCAAAAACATGTGCATCCTGAAAGGGGCATTAACCCAGATCCTATACCACTGAAATTCCCAAAAATATTTTTTCCACGAAAAATGCATTACATCCGTTAAAGTTCAGAATATGTTAGCAGCCCAAAAAAGGCCTTAAAATGTATCTTAGGCCTGCAAAAATGTAGAAAACTTTGGAGGCCCAAAAAAAGTGTTTACAGGTATCCTAGACCCCCTGAAGTCCAGAAATGATGGTGGCCCAGAAACAGGGAGAGAGCTCTGAATGTCCCAAAAACATGTGCAGCCTGAAAGGGGCATTAACCCGTATCCTAGACCACTGAAATTCCCAAAAATAATTTTGGTACGAAAAATGCATCCTATAGCCCTGAAAGTTCAGAATATGTTACAGCTCAAAAAAGGCCTTAAAATGCATCCTATGCCTGCAAAAATGTAGAAAACTTTGGAGGCCCAAAAAAAGGGTTTACAGGCATCCTAGACCCCCTAAAGTTCAGAAATGATGGTGGCCCAGAAACAGGGAGAGAGCTCTGAATGTCCCAAAACATTTGCAGCCTGAAAGGGGCATTAACCCGCATCCTAGACCACTGAAATTCCCAAATATAATTTTGGCACAAAAAATGCATCCTACACCCCTGAAAGTTACGAATATGTTGGCAGCCCAAAAAAGGCCTTAAAATGCATCTTAGGCCTACAAAAATGTTGAAAACTTTGGAGGCCCTAAATAGGGGTTTACAGGCATCCTAGACCCCCTAAAGTGCAGAAAATATTGGTGGCCCAGAAACAGGGAAAGAGAGCTCTGAATGTCCCAAAAACATGTGCAGCCTGAAAGGGGCATTAACCCGCATCCTAGACCACTGAAATTCCCAAAAATAATTTTGGAACGAAAAATGCATCCTATAGCCCTGAAAGCTCAGAATATGTTACAGCCCAAAAAAGGCCTTAAAATGCATCATAGGCCTGCAAAAATGTAGAAAACTTTGGAGGCCCAAAAAAGGGGTTTACAGGCATTCTAGGCCCCCTAAAGTCCATAAAAGGATGGTGGCTCAAAAACTGCGTCAGAGAGCTCTGAATGTCCCAAAAACATGTGCAGCCTGAAAGGGGCATTAACCCGAATCTTAGACCACTGAAATTCCCAAAAATAATTTAGGCACAAAAATGCATCCTACACCCCTGAAAGTTAAGACTATGTTAGCAGCCCAAAAAAGGCCTTAAAATGCATTTTAGGCCTGCAAAATGTACAAAACTTTGGAGGCCCAAAAAAGGGGTTTACAGGCATATTAGACCCCCTAAAGTCCAGAAATGATGTTGGCCCAGAAACAGGGAAATAGAGCTCTGAATGTCCCAAAAACATTGGCAGCCTGAAAGGGGCATTAACCCGCATCCTAGACCACTGAAATTCCCAAAAATAATTTAGGCACAAAAAATGCATCCTACACCCCTGAAAGTTAAGAATATGTCAGCAGCCCAAAACAGGCCTTAAAATGCATCTTAGGCCTGCAAAAAATGTTGAAAACTTTGGAGGCCAAAAAAGGGGTTTACAGGCATCCTAGACCCCCTAAAGTCCAGAAAATGATGGTGGCCCAATAACTGTGTCAGAGAGCTCTGAATGTCCCAAAAACATTTGCAGCCTGAAAGGGGCATTAACCTGCATCCTAGACCACTGAAATTCCCAAAAATAATGTTGGCACGGAAAATGCATCCTACCCCCTGGAAGTAAGAATATGTTAGCAGCCCAAAAAAGGCCTTAAAATGCATCTTAGGCCTGCAAAAATGTAGAAAACTTTGGAGGCCCAAAAAAGAGGTTTACAGGCATCCTAGACCCCCTAAAGTCCAGAAAATGTTGGTGGTCGACAAACAGAGTCAGAGAGCGCTGAATGTCCCAAAAACATGTGTAGCCTGAAAGGGGCATTAACCCGCATCCAAGACCACTGAAATTCCCAAAAATATTTTTTCCACGAAAAATGCATCTTACATCCGTGAACGTTCAGAATATGTTAGCAGCCCAAAAAGGCCTTAAAATGCATCTTAGGCCTGCAAAAATGTTGAAAACTTTGGAGGCCCTAAAAGGGGTTGACAGGCATCCTAGACCCCCTAAAGTCCAGAAAATGATGGTGGCCCAAAAACTGCGTCAGAGAGCTCTGAATGTCCCAAAAACATTTGCAGTCTGAAAGGGGCATTAACCCACATCCTAGACCACTGAAATACCAAAAATAATTTTGGCACAAAAAATGCATCCTACACCCCTGAAAGTTACGAATATGTTAGCAGCAAAGGCCTTGAAATGCATTTTAGGCCTGCAAAAATGTTGAAAACTTTCGAGGCCCCAAAAAAGGGTTTTACAGGCATCCTAGACCCCCTTAAGTGCAGAAAATGATGGTGGCCCTAAAACTGTGTCAGAGAGCTCTGAATGTCTCAAAAACATTGGCAGCCTGAAAGGGGCATTAACCCGCATCCTAGACCACTGAAATTCCCAAAAATAATTTTGGCACAAAAAATGCATCCTACACCCCTGAAAGTTAAGAATATGTTAGCAGCCCAAAAAAGGCATTAAAATGCATCTTAGGCCTGCAAAAATGTAGAAAACTTTGGAGGCCCAAAAAAGCTGTTGATAGGCATCCTAGATCCCCTAAAGTCCAGAAAATGATGGTGGCCCAAAAACTGTGTCAGAGAGCTCTGAAAGTCCCAAAAAAATTTGCAGCCTGAAAGGGGCATTAACCCGCATCCTAGACCACTGAAATTCCCAAAAATAATTTTGGCCCGAAAAATGCATCCTACACCCCTGAAAGTTAAGAATATGTTAGCAGCCCAAAAAAGGCCTTAAAATGCATTTTAGACCTGCAAAAATGTTGAACACTTTGGAGGCCCAAAAAAGGGGTTGACAGGCATCCTAGACCCCCTAAAGTCCAGAAAATGATGGTGGCCCAAAAACTGCGTCAGAGAGCTCTGAATGTCCCAAAAACATTTGCAGTCTGAAAGGGGCATTAACCCGCATCCTAGACCACTGAAATACCAAAAATAATTTTGGCACAAAAGATGCATCCTACACCCCTGAAAGTTACAAATATGTTAGCAGCAAAGGCCTTGAAATGCATTTTAGGCCTGCAAAAATGTTGAAAACTTTCGAGGCCCAAAAAAGGGTTTCACAGGCATCCTAGACCCCCTTAAGTGCAGAAAATGATGGTGGCCCTAAAACTGTGTCAGAGAGCTCTGAATGTCTCAAAAACATTGGCAGCCTGAAAGGGGCATTAACCCGCATCCTAGACCACTGAAATTCCCAAAAATAATTTTGGCACAAAAAATGCATCCTACACCCCTGAAAGTTAAGAATATGTTAGCAGCCCAAAAAAGGCCTTAAAATGCAACTTAGGCCTGCAAAAATGTTGAAAACTTTGAAGGCTCAAAAAAGGGGTTTACAGGCATCCTAGACCCCCTAAAGTACAGAAAATGATGTTGGCCCAAAAGGTGCGTCAGAGAGCTCTGAATGTCCCAAAAAACATTTGCATCCTGAAAGGGGCATTAACCCGCATCCTAGACCACTGAAATTCCCAAAAATAATTTTGGCACAAAAAATGCATCCTACACCCCTGAAAGTTAAGAATATGTTAGCAGCCCAAAAAAGGCCTTAAAATGCATCTTAGGCCTGCAAAAATGTTGAAAACTTTGGAGGCCCTAAAAAGGGGTTTACAGGCATCCTAGACCGCCTAAAGTCCAGAAAATGTTGGTGGCCCAAAAACTGTGTCAGAGAGCTCTGAAAGTCCCAAAAACATTTGCATCCTGAAAGGGGCATTAATCCGCATCCTAGACCACTGAAATTCCGAAAATATTTTTTCCACGAAAAATGCATCTTACATCCGTGAACGTTCAGAATATGTTAGCAGCCCAAAAAAGGCCTGAAAATGCATCTTAGGCCTGCAAAAATGTAGAAAACTTTGGAGACCCAAAAAAGAGGTTTACAGGCATCCTAGACCGCCTAAAGTCCAGAAAATGTTTGTGGTCGACAAACAGAGTCAGGGAGCGCTGAATGTCCCAAAAACATGTGTAGCCTGAAAGGGGCATTAACGCGCATTCTAGACCAGTGAAATTCCCAAAAATATTTTTTCCACAAAAAATGCATCCTACACCCCTGAAAGTTAAGAATATGTTAGCAGCCCAAAAAAGGCCTTAAAATGCAACTTCGGCCTACAAAAATGTTGAAAACTTTGAAGGCCCAAAAAAGGGGTTTACAGGCTTCCTAGACCCCCTAAAGTCCAGAAAATGATGGTGGCCATAAAACTGTGTCAGAGAGCTCTGAATGTCTCAAAAACATGGGCAGCCTGAAATGGGCATTAACCCGCATCCTAGACCACTGAAATTCCCAAAAATAATTTTGGCACAAAAAATGCATCCTACACCCCTGAAAGTTAAGAATATGTTAGCAGCCCAAAAAAGGCCTTAAAATGCATCTTAGGCCTGCAAAAATGTTGAAAACTTTGGAGGCCCTAAAAAGGGGTTTACAGGCATCCTAGACCCCCTAAAGTCCAGAAAATGATGGTGGCCCAATAACTGTGTCAGAGAGCTCTGAATGTCCCAAAAACATTTGCAGTCTGAAAGGGGCATTAACCAGCATCCTAGACCACTGAAATTCCTAAAAATAATTTTGGCACAAAAAATGCATCCTACACCCCTGAAAGTTAAGAATATGTAAGCAGCCCAAAAAAGGCCTTAAAATGCATCTTAGGCCTGCAAAAATGTTGAAAACTTTGGAGGCCCTGAAAAGGGGTTTACAGGCATCCTAGACCCCCTAAAGTCCAGAAAATGTTGGTGGCCCAGAAACAGGGTCAGAGAGCTCTGAATGTCCCAAAAACATGTGCAGCCTGAAAGGGGCATTAACCCGCATCCTAGACCACTGAAATTCCCAAAAATATTTTTTCCATGAAAAATGCATCTTACATCCGTGAACGTTCAGAATATGTTAGCAGCCCAAAAAAGGCCTTAAAATGCATCTTAGGCCTGCAAAAATGTAGAAAACTTTGGAGGCCCAAAAAAGAGGTTTACAGGCATCCTAGACCCCCTAAAGTCCAGAAAATGTTGGTGGTCGACAAACAGAGTCAGAGAGCGCTGAATGTCCCAAAAACATGTGTAGCCTGAAAGGGGCATTAACCCGCATTCTATACCACTGAAATTCCCAAAAAATATTTTTTCCACGAAAAATGCATCCTACACCCCTGAAAGTTAAGAATATGTTAGCAGCCCAAAAAAGGCCTTAAAATGCATCTTATGCCTGCAAAAATGTTGAAAACTTTGGAGGCCCTAAAAGGGGTTGACAGGCATCCTAGACTACCTAAAGTCCAGAAAATGATGGTGGCCCAAAAACTGCGTCAGAGAGCGCTGAATGTCCCAAAAACATTTGCAGTCTGAAAGGGGCATTAACCCGCATCCTAGACCACTGAAATACCAAAAATAATTTTGCCACAAAAAATGCATCCTACACCTCTGAAAGTTACGAATATGTTAGCAGCAAAGGCCGTGAAATGCATTTTAGGCCTGCAAAAATGTTGAAAACTTTCGAGGCCCAAAAAAGGGTTTTTCAGGCATCCTAGACCCCCTTAAGTGCAGAAAATGATGGTGGCCCTAAAACTGTGTCAGAGAGCTCTGAATGTCTCAAAAACCTTGGCAGCCTGAAAGGGGCATTAACCCGCATCCTAGACCACTGAAATTCCCAAAAATAATTTTGGCACAAAAAATACATCCTACACCCCTGAAAGTTAAGAATATGTTAGCAGCCCAAAAAAGGCCTTAAAATGCAACTTCGGCCTGCAAAAATGTTGAAAACTTTGAAGGCCCAAAAAAGGGGTTTACAGGCATCCTAGACCCCCTAAAGTACAGAAAATGATGTTGGCCCAAAAGGTGCGTCAGAGAGCTCTGAATGTCCCAAAAAAACATTTGCATCCTGAAAGGGGCATTAACCCGCATCCTAGACCACTGAAATTCCCAAATATAATTTTGGCACAAAAAATGCATCCTACACCCCTGAAAGTTAAGAATATGTTAGCAGCCCAAAAAAGGCCTTAAAATGCATCTTAGGCCTGCAAAAATGTTGAAAACTTTGGAGGCCCTAAAAAGGGGTTTACAGGCATCCTAGACCGCCTAAAGTCCAGAAAATGTTGGTGGCCCAAAAACTGTGTCAGAGAGCTCTGAAAGTCCCAAAAACATTTGCAGCCTGAAAGGGGCATTAACCCGCATCCTAGACCACTGAAATTCCCAAAAATAATTTTGGCACGAAAAATGCATCCTACACCTCTGAAAGTTAAGAATATGTTAGCAGCCCAAAAAAGGCCTTAAAATGCATCTTAGGCCTGCAAAAATGTTGAACACTTTGGAGGCCCTAAAAAGGGGTTTACAGGCATCCTAGACCCCCTAAAGTCCAGAAAATGTTGGTGGCCCAAAAACTGTGTCAGAGAGCTCTGAATGTCCCATAAACATTTGCAGTCTGAAAGGGGCATTAACCCGCATCCTAGACCACTGAAATACCAAAAATAATTTTGCCGCAAAAAATGCATCCTACACCCCTGAAAGTTACGAATATGTTAGCAGTAAAGGCCTTAAAATGTATTTTAGGCCTGCAAAAATGTTGAAAACTTTCGAGGCCCAAAACAGGGGTTTACAGGCATCCTAGACCCCCTAAAGTCCAGAAAATGTTGGTGGCCGACAAACAGAGCCAGAGAGCGCTGAATGTCCCAAAAACATTTGCAGCCTGAAAGGGGCATTAACCCGCATCCTAGACCACTGAAATTCCCAAAAATAATTTTGGAACGAAAAATGCATCCTACACCCCTGAAAGTTAAGAATATGTTAGCAGCCCAATAAAGGCCTTAAAATGCATCTTAGGCCTGCAAAAATGTTGAAAACTTTGGAGGCCCTAAAAAGGGGTTTACAGGCATCCTAGAGCCCCTAAAGTCAAGAAAATGTTGGTGGCCCAAAAAGAGGGTCTTAGAGCTCTGAATGTCCCAAAAACCTTGGCAGCCTGAAAGGGGCATTAACCCGCATCCTAGACCACTGAAATTCCTAAAAATATTTTGGCACAAAAAATACATCCTACACCCCTGAAAGTTAAGAATATGTTAGCAGCCCAAAAAAGGCCTTAAAATGCATCTTAGGCCTGCAAAAATGTTGAAAACTTTGGAGGCCCTAAAAAGGGGTTTACAGGCATCCTAGACCCCCTAAAGTCCAGAAAATGATGGTGGCCCAAAAACTGTGTCAGAGAGCTCTGAATGTCCCTAACGCATTTGCAGCCTAAAAGGGGCATTAACCCGCATCCTAGACCACTGAAATTCCCAAAAATATTTTTTCCACGAAAAATGCATTACATCCGTTAAAGTTTAGAATATGTTAGCAGCCCAAAAAAGGCCTTAAAATGTGTCTTAGGCCTGCAAAAATGTAGAAAACTTTGGAGGCCCAAAAAAGGGGTTTACAGGCATATTAGACCCCCTAAAGTCCAGAAATGATGGTGGCCCAGAAACAGGGAAAGAGAGCTCTGAATGTCCCAAAAACATGTGCATCCTGAAAGGGGCATTAACCCAGATCCTATACCACTGAAATTCCCAAAAATATTTTTTCCACGAAAAATGCATTACATCCGTTAAAGTTCAGAATATGTTAGCAGCCCAAAAAAGGCCTTAAAATGTATCTTAGGCCTGCAAAAATGTAGAAAACTTTGGAGGCCCAAAAAAAGTGTTTACAGGTATCCTAGACCCCCTGAAGTCCAGAAATGATTGTGGCCCAGAAACAGGGAGAGAGCTCTGAATGTCCCAAAAACATGTGCAGCCTGAAAGGGGCATTAACCCGTATCCTAGACCACTGAAATTCCCAAAAATAATTTTGGTACGAAAAATGCATCCTATAGCCCTGAAACTTCAGAATATGTTACAGCTCAAAAAAGGCCTTAAAATGCATCCTAGGCCTGCAAAAATGTAGAAAACTTTGGAGGCCCAAAAAAAGGGTTTACAGGCATCCTAGACCCCCTAAAGTTCAGAAATGATGGTGGCCCAGAAACAGGGAGAGAGCTCTGAATGTCCCAAAACATTTGCAGCCTGAAAGGGGCATTAACCCGCATCCTAGACCACTGAAATTCCCAAATATAATTTTGGCACAAAAAATGCATCCTACACCCCTGAAAGTTAAGAATATGTTGGCAGCCCAAAAAAGGCCTTAAAATGCATCTTAGGCCTGCAAAAATGTTGAAAACTTTGGAGGCCCTAAATAGGGGTTTACAGGCATCCTAGACCCCCTAAAGTCCAGAAAATATTGGTGGCCCAGAAACAGGGAAAGAGAGCTCTGAATGTCCCAAAAACATGTGCAGCCTGAAAGGGGCATTAACCCGCATCCTAGACCACTGAAATTCCCAAAAATAATTTTGGAACGAAAAATGCATCCTATAGCCCTGAAAGCTCAGAATATGTTACAGCCCAAAAAAGGCCTTAAAATGCATCATAGGCCTGCAAAAATGTAGAAAACTTTGGAGGCCCAAAAAAGGGGTTTACAGGCATTCTAGACCCCCTAAAGTCCATAAAAGGATGGTGGCTCAAAAACTGCGTCAGAGAGCTCTGAATGTCCCAAAAACATGTGCAGCCTGAAAGGGGCATTAACCCGAATCTTAGACCACTGAAATTCCCAAAAATAATTTAGGCACAAAAATGCATCCTACACCCCTGAAAGTTAAGACTATGTTAGCAGCCCAAAAAAGGCCTTAAAATGCATTTTAGGCCTGCAAAATGTACAAAACTTTGGAGGCCCAAAAAAGGGGTTTACAGGCATATTAGACCCCCTAAAGTCCAGAAATGATGTTGGCCCAGAAACAGGGAAATAGAGCTCTGAATGTCCCAAAAACATTGGCAGCCTGAAAGGGGCATTAACCCGCATCCTAGACCACTGAAATTCCCAAAAATAATTTAGGCACAAAAAATGCATCCTACACCCCTGAAAGTTAAGAATATGTTAGCAGCCCAAAACAGGCCTTAAAATGAATCTTAGGCCTGCAAAAAATGTTGAAAACTTTGGAGGCCAAAAAAGGGGTTTACAGGCATCCTAGACCCCCTAAAGTCCAGAAAATGATGGTGGCCCAATAACTGTGTCAGAGAGCTCTGAATGTCCCAAAAACATGTGCAGCCTGAAAGGGGCATTAACCTGCATCCTAGACCACTGAAATTCCCAAAAATAATGTTGGCACGGAAAATGCATCCTATCCCCTGGAAGTAAGAATATGTTAGCAGCCCAAAAAAGGCCTTAAAATGCATCTTAGGCCTGCAAAAATGTAGAAAACTTTGGAGGCCCAAAAAAGAGGTTTACAGGCATCCTAGACCCCCTAAAGTCCAGAAAATGTTGGTGGTCGACAAACAGAGTCAGAGAGCGCTGAATGTCCCAAAAACATGTGTAGCCTGAAAGGGGCATTAACCCGCTTCCTAGACCACTGAAATTCCCAAAAATATTTTTTCCACGAAAAATGCATCTTACATCCGTGAACGTTCAGAATATGTTAGCAGCCCAAAAAGGCCTTAAAATGCATCTTAGGCCTGCAAAAATGTTGAAAACTTTGGAGGCCCTAAAAGGGGTTGACAGGCATCCTAGACCCCCTAAAGTCCAGAAAATGATGGTGGCCCAAAAACTGCGTCAGAGAGCTCTGAATGTCCCAAAAACATTTGCAGTCTGAAAGGGGCATTAACCCACATCCTAGACCACTGAAATACCAAAAATAATTTTGGCACAAAAAATGCATCCTACACCCCTGAAAGTTACGAATATGTTAGCAGCAAAGGCCTTGAAATGCATTTTAGGCCTGCAAAAATGTTGAAAACTTTCGAGGCCCCAAAAAAGGGTTTTACAGGCATCCTAGACCCCCTTAAGTGCAGAAAATGATGGTGGCCCTAAAACTGTGTCAGAGAGCTCTGAATGTCTCAAAAACATTGGCAGCCTGAAAGGGGCATTAACCCGCATCCTAGACCACTGAAATTCCCAAAAATAATTTTGGCACAAAAAATGCATCCTACACCCCTGAAAGTTAAGAATATGTTAGCAGCCCAAAAAAGGCATTAAAATGCATCTTAGGCCTGCAAAAATGTAGAAAACTTTGGAGGCCCAAAAAAGAGGTTGATAGGCATCCTAGATCCCCTAAAGTCCAGAAAATGATGGTGGCCCAAAAACTGTGTCAGAGAGCTCTGAAAGTCCCAAAAACATTTGCAGCCTGAAAGGGGCATTAACCCGCATCCTAGACCACTGAAATTCCCAAAAATAATTTTGGCCCGAAAAATGCATCCTACACCCCTGAAAGTTAAGAATATGTCAGCAGCCCAAAAAAGGCCTTAAAATGCATTTTAGACCTGCAAAAATGTTGAACACTTTGGAGGCCCAAAAAAGGGGTTGACAGGCATCCTAGACCCCCTAAAGTCCAGAAAATGATGGTGGCCCAAAAACTGCGTCAGAGAGCTCTGAATGTCCCAAAAACATTTGCAGTCTGAAAGGGGCATTAACCCGCATCCTAGACAACTGAAATACCAAAAATAATTTTGGCACAAAAAATGCATCCTACACCCCTGAAAGTTACGAATATGTTAGCAGCAAAGGCCTTGAAATGCATTTTAGGCCTGCAAAAATGTTGAAAACTTTCGAGGCCCAAAAAAGGGTTTCACAGGCATCCTAGACCCCCTTAAGTGCAGAAAATGATGGTGGCCCTAAAACTGTGTCAGAGAGCTCTGAATGTCTCAAAAACATTGGCAGCCTGAAAGGGGCATTAACCCGCATCCCAGACCACTGAAATTCCCAAAAATAATTTTGGCACAAAAAATGCATCCTACACCCCTGAAAGTTAAGAATATGTTAGCAGCCCAAAAAAGGCCTTAAAATGCAACTTAGGCCTGCAAAAATGTTGAAAACTTTGAAGGCTCAAAAAAGGGGTTTACAGGCATCCTAGACCCCCTAAAGTACAGGAAATGATGTTGGCCCAAAAGGTGCGTCAGAAAGCTCTGAATGTCCCAAAAAACATTTGCATCCTGAAAGGGGCATTAACCCGCATCCTAGACCACTGAAATTCCCAAATATAATTTTGGCACAATAAATGCATCCTACACCCCTGAAAGTTAAGAATATGTTAGCAGCCCAAAAAAGGCCTTAAAATGCATCTTAGGCCTGCAAACATGTTGAAAACTTTGGAGGCCCTAAAAAGGGGTTTACAGGCATCCTAGACCGCCTAAAGTCCAGAAAATGTTGGTGGCCCAAAAACTGTGTCAGAGAGCTCTGAAAGTCCCAAAAACATTTGCATCCTGAAAGGGGCATTAATCCGCATCCTAGACCACTGAAATTCCGAAAATATTTTTTCCACGAAAAATGCATCTTACATCCGTGAACGTTCAGAATATGTTAGCAGCCCAAAAAAGGCCTGAAAATGCATCTTAGGCCTGCAAAAATGTAGAAAACTTTGGAGACCCAAAAAAGAGGTTTACAGGCATCCTAGACCGCCTAAAGTCCAGAAAATGTTGGTGGTCGACAAACAGAGTCAGGGAGCGCTGAATGTCCCAAAAACATGTGTAGCCTGAAAGGGGCATTAACCCGCATTCTAGACCACTGAAATTCCCAAAAATATTTTTTCCACAAAAAATGCATCCTACACCCCTGAAAGTTAAGAATATGTTAGCAGCCCAACAAAGGCCTTAAAATGCAACTTCGGCCTGCAAAAATGTTGAAAACTTTGAAGGCCCAAAAAAGGGGTTTACAGGCATCCTAGACCCCCTAAAGTCCAGAAAATGATGGTGGCCATAAAACTGTGTCAGAGAGCTCTGAATGTCTCAAAAACATGGGCAGCCTGAAATGGGCATTAACCCGCATCCTAGACCACTGAAATTCCCAAAAATAATTTTGGCACAAAAAATGCATCCTACACCCCTGAAAGTTAAGAATATGTTAGCAGCCCAAAAAAGGCCTTAAAATGCATTTTAGACCTGCAAAAATGTTGAACACTTTGGAGGCCCAAAAAAGGGGTTGACAGGCATCCTAGACCCCCTAAAGTCCAGAAAATGATGGTGGCCCAAAAACTGCGTCAGAGAGCTCTGAATGTCCCAAAAACATTTGCAGTCTGAAAGGGGCATTAACCCGCATCCTAGACCACTGAAATACCAAAAATAATTTTGGCACAAAAGATGCATCCTACACCCCTGAAAGTTACGAATATGTTAGCAGCAAAGGCCTTGAAATGCATTTTAGGCCTGCAAAAATGTTGAAAACTTTCGAGGCCCAAAAAAGGGTTTCACAGGCATCCTAGACCCCCTTAAGTGCAGAAAATGATGGTGGCCCTAAAACTGTGTCAGAGAGCTCTGAATGTCTCAAAAACATTGGCAGCCTGAAAGGGGCATTAACCCGCATCCTAGACCACTGAAATTCCCAAAAATAATTTTGGCACAAAAAATGCATCCTACACCCCTGAAAGTTAAGAATATGTTAGCAGCCCAAAAAAGGCCTTAAAATGCAACTTAGGCCTGCAAAAATGTTGAAAACTTTGAAGGCTCAAAAAAGGGGTTTACAGGCATCCTAGACCCCCTAAAGTACAGAAAATGATGTTGGCCCAAAAGGTGCGTCAGAGAGCTCTGAATGTCCCAAAAACATTTGCATCCTGAAAGGGGCATTAACCCGCATCCTAGACCACTGAAATTCCCAAAAATAATTTTGGCACAAAAAATGCATCCTACACCCCTGAAAGTTAAGAATATGTTAGCAGCCCAAAAAAGGCCTTAAAATGCATCTTAGGCCTGCAAAAATGTTGAAAACTTTGGAGGCCCTAAAAAGGGGTTTACAGGCATCCTAGACCGCCTAAAGTCCAGAAAATGTTGGTGGCCCAAAAACTGTGTCAGAGAGCTCTGAAAGTCCCAAAAACATTTGCATCCTGAAAGGGGCATTAATCCGCATCCTAGACCACTGAAATTCCGAAAATATTTTTTCCACGAAAAATGCATCTTACATCCGTGAACGTTCAGAATATGTTAGCAGCCCAAAAAAGGCCTGAAAATGCATCTTAGGCCTGCAAAAATGTAGAAAACTTTGGAGACCCAAAAAAGAGGTTTACAGGCATCCTAGACCGCCTAAAGTCCAGAAAATGTTTGTGGTCGACAAACAGAGTCAGGGAGCGCTGAATGTCCCAAAAACATGTGTAGCCTGAAAGGGGCATTAACCCGCATTCTAGACCACTGAAATTCCCAAAAATATTTTTTCCACAAAAAATGCATCCTACACCCCTGAAAGTTAAGAATATGTTAGCAGCCCAAAAAAGGCCTTAAAATGCAACTTCGGCCTACAAAAATGTTGAAAACTTTGAAGGCCCAAAAAAGGGGTTTACAGGCTTCCTAGACCCCCTAAAGTCCAGAAAATGATGGTGGCCATAAAACTGTGTCAGAGAGCTCTGAATGTCTCAAAAACATGGGCAGCCTGAAATGGGCATTAACCCGCATCCTAGACCACTGAAATTCCCAAAAATAATTTTGGCACAAAAAATGCATCCTACACCCCTGAAAGTTAAGAATATGTTAGCTGCCCAACAAAGGCCTTAAAATGCAACTTCGGCCTGCAAAAATTTTGAAAACTTTGAAGGCCCAAAAAAGGGGTTTACAGGCATCCTAGACCCCCTAAAGTCCAGAAAATGATGGTGGCCCAAAAGGTGTGTCAGAGAGCTCTGAATGTCCCACAAACATTTGCATCCTGAAAGGGGCATTAACCCGCATCCTAGACCACTGAAATTCCCAAAAATAATTTTGGCTCGAAAAATGCATCCTACACCCCTGAAAGTTAAGAATATGTTAGCAGCCCAAAAAAGGCCTTGAAATGCATCTTAGGCCTGCAAAAATGTTGAAAACTTTGAAGGCCCAAAAAAGGGGTTTACAGGCATCCTAGACCCCCTAAAGTCCAGAAAATGATGGTGGCCCAAAAGGTGCGTCAGAGAGCTCTGAATGTCCCACAAACATTTGCATCTTGAAAGGGGCATTAACCCGCATCCTAGACCACTGAAATTCCCAAAAATAATTTTGGCACAAAAAATGCATCCTACACCCCTGAAAGTTAAGAATATGTTAGCAGCCCAAAAAAGGCCTTAAAATGCATCTTAGGCCTGCAAAAATGTTGAAAACTTTGGAGGCCCTAAAAAGGGGTTTACAGGCATCCTAGACCCCCTAAAGTCCAGAAAATGATGGTGGCCCAATAACTGTGTCAGAGAGCTCTGAATGTCCCAAAAACATTTGCAGTCTGAAAGGGGCATTAACCAGCACCCTAGACCACTGAAATTCCTAAAAATAATTTTGGCACAAAAAAATGCATCCTACACCCCTGAAAGTTAAGAATATGTAAGCAGCCCAAAAAAGGCCTTAAAATGCATCTTAGGCCTGCAAAAATGTTGAAAACTTTGGAGGCCCTGAAAAGGGGTTTACAGGCATCCTAGACCCCCTAAAGTCCAGAAAATGTTGGTGGCCCAGAAACAGGGTCAGAGAGCTCTGAATGTCCCAAAAACATGTGCAGCCTGAAAGGGGCATTAACCCGCATCCTAGACCACTGAAATTCCCAAAAATATTTTTTCCATGAAAAATGCATCTTACATCCGTGAACGTTCAGAATATGTTAGCAGCCCAAAAAAGGCCTTAAAATGCATCTTAGGCCTGCAAAAATGTAGAAAACTTTGGAGGCCCAAAAAAGAGGTTTACAGGCATCCTAGACCCCCTAAAGTCCAGAAAATGTTGGTGGTCGACAAACAGAGTCAGAGAGCGCTGAATGTCCCAAAAACATGTGTAGCCTGAAAGGGGCATTAACCCGCATTCTATACCACTGAAATTCCCAAAAAATATTTTTTCCACGAAAAATGCATCCTACACCCCTGAAAGTTAAGAATATGTTAGCAGCCCAAAAAAGGCCTTAAAATGCATCTTATGCCTGCAAAAATGTTGAAAACTTTGGAGGCCCTAAAAGGGGTTGACAGGCATCCTAGACCCCCTAAAGTCCAGAAAATGATGGTGGCCCAAAAACTGCGTCAGAGAGCGCTGAATGTCCCAAAAACATTTGCAGTCTGAAAGGGGCATTAACCCGCATCCTAGACCACTGAAATACCAAAAATAATTTTGCCACAAAAAATGCATCCTACACCTCTGAAAGTTACGAATATGTTAGCAGCAAAGGCCGTGAAATGCATTTTAGGCCTGCAAAAATGTTGAAAACTTTCGAGGCCCAAAAAAGGGTTTTTCAGGCATCCTAGACCCCCTTAAATGCAGAAAATGATGGTGGCCCTAAAACTGTGTCAGAGAGCTCTGAATGTCTCAAAAACCTTGGCAGCCTGAAAGGGGCATTAACCCGCATCCTAGACCACTGAAATTCCCAAAAATAATTTTGGCACAAAAAATACATCCTACACCCCTGAAAGTTAAGAATATGTTAGCAGCCCAAAAAAGGCCTTAAAATGCAACTTCGGCCTGCAAAAATGTTGAAAACTTTGAAGGCCCAAAAAAGGGGTTTACAGGCATCCTAGACCCCCTAAAGTACAGAAAATGATGTTGGCCCAAAAGGTGCGTCAGAGAGCTCTGAATGTCCCAAAAAAACATTTGCATCCTGAAAGGGGCATTAACCCGCATCCTAGACCACTGAAATTCCCAAATATAATTTTGGCACAAAAAATGCATCCTACACCCCTGAAAGTTAAGAATATGTTAGCAGCCCAAAAAAGGCCTTAAAATGCATCTTAGGCCTGCAAAAATGTTGAAAACTTTGGAGGCCCTAAAAAGGGGTTTACAGGCATCCTAGACCGCCTAAAGTCCAGAAAATGTTGGTGGCCCAAAAACTGTGTCAGAGAGCTCTGAAAGTCCCAAAAACATTTGCAGCCTGAAAGGGGCATTAACCCGCATCCTAGACCACTGAAATTCCCAAAAATAATTTTGGCACGAAAAATGCATCCTACACCTCTGAAAGTTAAGAATATGTTAGCAGCCCAAAAAAGGCCTTAAAATGCATCTTAGGCCTGCAAAAATGTTGAACACTTTGGAGGCCCTAAAAAGGGGTTTACAGGCATCCTAGACCCCCTAAAGTCCAGAAAATGTTGGTGGCCCAAAAACTGTGTCAGAGAGCTCTGAATGTCCCATAAACATTTGCAGTCTGAAAGGGGCATTAACCCGCATCCTAGACCACTGAAATACCAAAAATAATTTTGCCGCAGAAAATGCATCCTACACCCCTGAAAGTTACGAATATGTTAGCAGTAAAGGCCTTAAAATGTATTTTAGGCCTGCAAAAATGTTGAAAACTTTCGAGGCCCAAAACAGGGGTTTACAGGCATCCTAGACCCCCTAAAGTCCAGAAAATGTTGGTGGCCGACAAACAGAGCCAGAGAGCGCTGAATGTCCCAAAAACATTTGCAGCCTGAAAGGGGCATTAACCCGCATCCTAGACCACTGAAATTCCCAAAAATAATTTTGGAACGAAAAATGCATCCTACACCCCTGAAAGTTAAGAATATGTTAGCAGCCCAATAAAGGCCTTAAAATGCATCTTAGGCCTGCAAAAATGTTGAAAACTTTGGAGGCCCTAAAAAGGGGTTTACAGGCATCCTAGAGCCCCTAAAGTCAAGAAAATGTTGGTGGCCCAAAGAGAGGGTCTTAGAGCTCTGAATGTCCCAAAAACCTTGGCAGCCTGAAAGGGGCATTAACCCGCATCCTAGACCACTGAAATTCCTAAAAATATTTTGGCACAAAAAATACATCCTACACCCCTGAAAGTTAAGAATATGTTAGCAGCCCAAAAAAGGCCTTAAAATGCATCTTAGGCCTGCAAAAATGTTGAAAACTTTGGAGGCCCTAAAAAGGGGTTTACAGGCATCCTAGACCCCCTAAAGTCCAGAAAATGATGGTGGCCCAAAAACTGTGTCAGAGAGCTCTGAATGTCCCTAACGCATTTGCAGCCTAAAAGGGGCATTAACCCGCATCCTAGACCACTGAAATTCCCAAAAATATTTTTTCCACGAAAAATGCATTACATCCGTTAAAGTTTAGAATATGTTAGCAGCCCAAAAAAGGCCTTAAAATGTGTCTTAGGCCTGCAAAAATGTAGAAAACTTTGGAGGCCCAAAAAAGGGGTTTACAGGCATATTAGACCCCCTAAAGTCCAGAAATGATGGTGGCCCAGAAACAGGGAAAGAGAGCTCTGAATGTCCCAAAAACATGTGCATCCTGAAAGGGGCATTAACCCAGATCCTATACCACTGAAATTCCCAAAAATATTTTTTCCACGAAAAATGCATTACATCCGTTAAAGTTCAGAATATGTTAGCAGCCCAAAAAAGGCCTTAAAATGTATCTTAGGCCTGCAAAAATGTAGAAAACTTTGGAGGCCCAAAAAAAGTGTTTACAGGTATCCTAGACCCCCTGAAGTCCAGAAATGATTGTGGCCCAGAAACAGGGAGAGAGCTCTGAATGTCCCAAAAACATGTGCAGCCTGAAAGGGGCATTAACCCGTATCCTAGACCACTGAAATTCCCAAAAATAATTTTGGTACGAAAAATGCATCCTATAGCCCTGAAACTTCAGAATATGTTACAGCTCAAAAAAGGCCTTAAAATGCATCCTAGGCCTGCAAAAATGTAGAAAGCTTTGGAGGCCCAAAAAAAGGGTTTACAGGCATCCTAGACCCCCTAAAGTTCAGAAATGATGGTGGCCCAGAAACAGGGAGAGAGCTCTGAATGTCCCAAAACATTTGCAGCCTGAAAGGGGCATTAACCCGCATCCTAGACCACTGAAATTCCCAAATATAATTTTGGCACAAAAAATGCATCCTACACCCCTGAAAGTTAAGAATATGTTGGCAGCCCAAAAAAGGCCTTAAAATGCATCTTAGGCCTGCAAAAATGTTGAAAACTTTGGAGGCCCTAAATAGGGGTTTACAGGCATCCCAGACCCCCTAAAGTCCAGAAAATATTGGTGGCCCAGAAACAGGGAAAGAGAGCTCTGAATGTCCCAAAAACATGTGCAGCCTGAAAGGGGCATTAACCCGCATCCTAGACCACTGAAATTCCCAAAAATAATTTTGGAACGAAAAATGCATCCTATAGCCCTGAAAGCTCAGAATATGTTACAGCCCAAAAAAGGCCTTAAAATGCATCATAGGCCTGCAAAAATGTAGAAAACTTAGGAGGCCCAAAAAAGGGGTTTACAGGCATTCTAGACCCCCTAAAGTCCATAAAAGGATGGTGGCTCAAAAACTGCGTCAGAGAGCTCTGAATGTCCCAAAAACATGTGCAGCCTGAAAGGGGCATTAACCCGAATCTTAGACCACTGAAATTCCCAAAAATAATTTAGGCACAAAAATGCATCCTACACCCCTGAAAGTTAAGACTATGTTAGCAGCCCAAAAAAGGCCTTAAAATGCATTTTAGGCCTGCAAAATGTACAAAACTTTGGAGGCCCAAAAAAGGGGTTTACAGGCATATTAGACCCCCTAAAGTCCAGAAATGATGTTGGCCCAGAAACAGGGAAATAGAGCTCTGAATGTCCCAAAAACATTGGCAGCCTGAAAGGGGCATTAACCCGCATCCTAGACCACTGAAATTCCCAAAAATAATTTAGGCACAAAAAATGCATCCTACACCCCTGAAAGTTAAGAATATGTTAGCAGCCCAAAACAGGCCTTAAAATGCATCTTAGGCCTGCAAAAAATGTTGAAAACTTTGGAGGCCAAAAAAGGGGTTTACAGGCATCCTAGACCCCCTAAAGTCCAGAAAATGATGGTGGCCCAATAACTGTGTCAGAGAGCTCTGAATGTCCCAAAAACATTTGCAGCCTGAAAGGGGCATTAACCTGCATCCTAGACTACTGAAATTCCCAAAAATAATGTTGGCACGGAAAATGCATCCTACCCCCTGGAAGTAAGAATATGTTAGCAGCCCAAAAAAGGCCTTAAAATGCATCTTAGGCCTGCAAAAATGTAGAAAACTTTGGAGGCCCAAAAAAGAGGTTTACAGGCATCCTAGACCCCCTAAAGTCCAGAAAATGTTGGTGGTCGACAAACAGAGTCAGAGAGCGCTGAATGTCCCAAAAACATGTGTAGCCTGAAAGGGGCATTAACCCGCTTCCTAGACCACTGAAATTCCCAAAAATATTTTTTCCACGAAAAATGCATCTTACATCCGTGAACGTTCAGAATATGTTAGCAGCCCAAAAAGGCCTTAAAATGCATCTTAGGCCTGCAAAAATGTTGAAAAATTTGGAGGCCCTAAAAGGGGTTGACAGGCATCCTAGACCCCCTAAAGTCCAGAAAATGATGGTGGCCCAAAAACTGCGTCAGAGAGCTCTGAATGTCCCAAAAACATTTGCAGTCTGAAAGGGGCATTAACCCGCATCCTAGACCACTGAAATACCAAAAATAATTTTGGCACAAAAAATGCATCCTACACCCCTGAAAGTTACGAATATGTTAGCAGCAAAGGCCTTGAAATGCATTTTAGGCCTGCAAAAATGTTGAAAACTTTCGAGGCCCCAAAAAAGGGTTTTACAGGCATCCTAGACCCCCTTAAGTGCAGAAAATGATGGTGGCCCTAAAACTGTGTCAGAGAGCTCTGAATGTCTCAAAAACATTGGCAGCCTGAAAGGGGCATTAACCCGCATCCTAGACCACTGAAATTCCCAAAAATAATTTTGGCACAAAAAATGCATCCTACACCCCTGAAAGTTAAGAATATGTTAGCAGCCCAAAAAAGGCATTAAAATGCATCTTAGGCCTGCAAAAATGTAGAAAACTTTGGAGGCCCAAAAAAGAGGTTGATAGGCATCCTAGATCCCCTAAAGTCCAGAAAATGATGGTGGCCCAAAAACTGTGTCAGAGAGCTCTGAAAGTCCCAAAAACATTTGCAGCCTGAAAGGGGCATTAACCCGCATCCTAGACCACTGAAATTCCCAAAAATAATTTTGGCCCGAAAAATGCATCCTACACCCCTGAAAGTTAAGAATATGTCAGCAGCCCAAAAAAGGCCTTAAAATGCATTTTAGACCTGCAAAAATGTTGAACACTTTGGAGGCCCAAAAAAGGGGTTGACAGGCATCCTAGACCCCCTAAAGTCCAGAAAATGATGGTGGCCCAAAAACTGCGTCAGAGAGCTCTGAATGTCCCAAAAACATTTGCAGTCTGAAAGGGGCATTAACCCGCATCCTAGACAACTGAAATACCAAAAATAATTTTGGCACAAAAAATGCATCCTACACCCCTGAAAGTTACGAATATGTTAGCAGCAAAGGCCTTGAAATGCATTTTAGGCCTGCAAAAATGTTGAAAACTTTCGAGGCCCAAAAAAGGGTTTCACAGGCATCCTAGACCCCCTTAAGTGCAGAAAATGATGGTGGCCCTAAAACTGTGTCAGAGAGCTCTGAATGTCTCAAAAACATTGGCAGCCTGAAAGGGGCATTAACCCGCATCCCAGACCACTGAAATTCCCAAAAATAATTTTGGCACAAAAAATGCATCCTACACCCCTGAAAGTTACGAATATGTTAGCAGTAAAGGCCTTAAAATGTATTTTAGGCCTGCAAAAATGTTGAAAACTTTCGAGGCCCAAAACAGGGGTTTACAGGCATCCTAGACCCCCTAAAGTCCAGAAAATGTTGGTGGCCGACAAACAGAGCCAGAGAGCGCTGAATGTCCCAAAAACATTTGCAGCCTGAAAGGGGCATTAACCCGCATCCTAGACCACTGAAATTCCCAAAAATAATTTTGGAACGAAAAATGCATCCTACACCCCTGAAAGTTAAGAATATGTTAGCAGCCCAATAAAGGCCTTAAAATGCATCTTAGGCCTGCAAAAATGTTGAAAACTTTGGAGGCCCTAAAAAGGGATTTGCAGGCATCCTAGAGCCCCTAAAGTCAAGAAAATGTTGGTGGCCCAAAAAGAGGGTCTTAGAGCTCTGAATGTCCCAAAAACCTTGGCAGCCTGAAAGGGGCATTAACCCGCATCCTAGACCACTGAAATTCCTAAAAATATTTTGGCACAAAAAATACATCCTACACCCCTGAAAGTTAAGAATATGTTAGCAGCCCAAAAAAGGCCTTAAAATGCAACTTCGGCCTGCAAAAATGTTGAAAACTTTGAAGGCCCAAAAAAGGGGTTTACAGGCATCCTAGACCCCCTAAAGTACAGAAAATGTTGGTGGCCCAAAAACTGTGTCAGAGAGCTCTGAAAGTCCCAAAAACATTTGCAGCCTGAAAGGGGCATTAACCCGCATCCTAGACCACTGAAATTCCCAAAAATAATTTAGGCACGAAAAATGCATCCTACACCCCTGAAAGTTAAGAATATGTTAGCAGCCCAAAAAAGGCCTTAAAATGCATCTTAGGCCTGCAAAAATATTGAAAACTTTGGAGGCCCAAAAAAGGGGTTTACAGGCACCCTAGACCCCCTAAAGTCCAGAAAATGATGGTGGCCCAAAAACTGCGTCAGAGAGCTCTGAATGTCCCAAAAACATTTGCAGTCTGAAAGGGGCATTAACCCGCATCCTAGACCACTGAAATACCAAAAATAATTTTGGCTCAAAAAATGCATCCTACACCCCTGAAAGTTACGAATATGTTAGCAGCAAAGGCCTTGAAATGCATTTTAGGCCTGCAAAAATGTTGAAAACTTTCAAGGCCCAAAAAAGGGTTTTACAGGCATCCTAGACCCCCTTAAGTGCAGAAAATGATGGTGGCCCTAAAACTGTGTCAGAGAGCTCTGAATGTCTCAAAAACATTGGCAGCCTGAAAGGGGCATTAACCCGCATCCTAGACCACTGAAATTCCCAAAAATAATTTTGGCACAAAAAATGCATCCTACACCCCTGAAAGTTAAGAATATGTTAGCAGCCCAAAAAAGGCCTTAAAATGCATTTTAGGCCTGCAAAAATGTTGAAAACTTTGGAGGCCCTAAAAAGGGGTTTACAGGCATCCTAGACCCCCTAAAGTCCAGAAAATGATGGTGGCCCAATAACTGTGTCAGAGAGCTCTGAATGTCCCAAAAACATTTGCAGTCTGAAAGGGGCATTAACCCGCATCCTAGACCACTGAAATTCCCAAAAATAATTTTGGCACAAAAAATGCATCGTACACCCCTGAAAGTTAAGAATATGTAAGCAGCCCCAAAAAGGCCTTAAAATGCATCTTAGGCCTGCAAAAATGTAGAAAACTTTGGAGGCCCTGAAAATGGGTTTACAGGCATCCTAGACCCCCTAAAGTCCAGAAAATGTTGGTGGCCCAGAAACAGGGTCAGAGAGCTCTGAATGTCCCAAAAACATTTGCAGCCTGAAAGGGGCATTAACCCGCATCCTAGACCGCTGAAATTCCCAAAAATATTTTTTCCACGAAAAATGCATCTTACATCCGTGAATGTTCAGAATATGTTAGCAGCCCGAAAAAGGCCTTAAAATGCATCTTAGGCCTGCAAAAATGTTGAAAACTTTGGAGGCCCTAAAAGGGGTTGACAGGCATCCTAGACCCCCTAAAGTCCAGAAAATGATGGTGGCCCAAAAACTGCGTCAGAGAGCTCTGAATGTCCCAAAAACATTTGCAGTCTGAAAGGGGCATTAACCCGCATCCTAGACCACTGAAATACCAAAAATAATTTTGGCACAAAAAATGCATCCTACACCCCTGAAAGTTATGAATATGTTAGCAACAAAGGCCTTGAAATGCATTTTAGGCCTGCAAAAATGTTGAAAACTTTCGAGGCCCAAAAAAGGGTTTTACAGGCATCCTAGACCCCCTTAAGTGCAGAAAATGATGGTGGCCCTAAAACTGTGTCAGAGAGCTCTGAATGTCTCAAAAACATTGGCAGCCTGAAATGGGCATTAACCCGCATCCTAGACCACTGAAATTCCCAAAAATAATTTTGGCACAAAAAATGCATCCTACACCCCTGAAAGTTAAGAATATGTTAGCAGCCCAGAAAAGGCCTTAAAATGCAACTTCGGCCTGCAAAAATGTTGAAAACTTTGAATGCCCAAAAAAGGGGTTTACAGGCATCCTAGACCCCCTAAAGTACAGAAAATGATGTTGGCCCAAAAGGTGCGTCAGAGAGCTCTGAATGTCCCAAAAAAACATTTGCATCCTGAAAGGGGCATTAACCCGCATCCTAGACCACTGAAATTCCCAAATATAATTTTGGCACACAAAATGCATCCTACACCCCTGAAAGTTAGGAATATGTTAGCAGCCCAAAAAAGGCCTTAAAATGCATCTTAGGCCTGCAAAAATGTTGAAAACTTTGGAGGCCCTAAAAAGGGGTTTACAGGCATCCTAGACCGCCTAAAGTCCAGAAAATGTTGGTGGCCCAAAAACTGTGTCAGAGAGCTCTGAAAGTCCCAAAAACATTTGCAGCCTGAAAGGAGCATTAACCCGCATCCTAGACCACTGAAATTCCCAAAAATAATTTTGGCACGAAAAATGCATCCTACACCTCTGAAAGTTAAGAATATGTTAGCAGCCCAAAAAAGGCCTTAAAATGCATCTTAGGCCTGCAAAAATGTTGAACACTTTGGAGGCCCAAAAAAGGGGTTTACAGGCATCCTAGACCCCCTAAAGTCCAGAAAATGATGGAGGCCCAAAAACTGCAACAGAGAGCTCTGAATGTCCCATAAACATTTGCAGTCTGAAAGGGGCATTAACCCGCATCCTAGACCACTGAAATACCAAAAATAATTTTGGCACAAAAAATGCATCCTACACCCCTGAAAGTTACGAATATGTTAGCAGCAAAGGCCTTAAAATGCATTTTAGGACTGCAAAAATGTTGAAAACTTTCGAGGCCCAAAAAAGGGGTTTACAGGCATCCTAGACCCCCTAAAGTCCAGAAAATGTTGGTGGCCGACAAACAGAGTCAGAGAGCGCTGAATGTCCCAAAAACATTTTCAGCCTGAAAGGGGCATTAACCCGCATCCTAGACCACTGAAATTCCCAAAAATAATTTTGGCACGAAAAATGCATCCTACACCCCTGAAAGTTAAGAATATGTTAGCAGCCCAAAAAAGGCCTTAAAATGCATCTTAGGCCTGCAAAAATGTTGAAAACTTTGAAGGCCCAAAAAAAGGGGTTTACAGGCATCCTAGGCCCCCTAAAGTCCAGAAAATGATGGTGGCCCAAAAGGTGCGTCAGAGAGCTCTGAATGTCCCAAAAACATTTGCATCCTGAAAGGGGCATTAACCCGCATCCTAGACCACTGAAATTCCCAAAAATAATTTTGGCACAAAAAATGCATCCTACACCCCTGAAAATTAAGAATATGTTAGCAGCCCAAAAAAGGCCTTAAAATGCATCTTAGGCCTGCAAAAATGTTAAAAACTTTGAAGGCCCAAAAAAAGGGGTTTACAGGCATCCTAGGCCCCCTAAAGTCCAGAAAATGATGGTGGCCCAAAAGGTGCGTCAGAGAGCTCTGAATGTCCCAAAAACATTTGCATCCTGAAAGGGGCATTAACCCGCATCCTACACCACAGAAATTCCCAAATATAATTTTGGCACACAAAATGCATCCTACACCCCTGAAAGTTAGGAATATGTTAGCAGCGCAAAAAAGGCCTTAAAATGTATCTTAGGCCTGCAAAAATGTTAAAAACTTTGAAGGCCCAAAAAAAGGGGTTTACAGGCATCCTAGGCCCCCTAAAGTCCAGAAAATGTTGGTGGCCCAAAAGGTGCGTCAGAGAGCTCTGAATGTCCCAAAAACATTTGCATCCTGAAAGGGGCATTAACCCGCATCCTACACCACAGAAATTCCCAAATATAATTTTGGCACGAAAAATGCATCCTACACCTCTGAAAGTTAAGAATATGTTAGCAGCCCAAAAAAGGCCTTAAAATGCATCTTAGGCCTGCAAAAATGTTGAACACTTTGGAGGCCCTGAAAAGGGGTTTACAGGCATCCTAGACCCCCTAAAGTCCAGAAAATGTTGGTGGCCCAGAAACAGGGTCAGAGAGCTCTGAATGTCCCAAAAACATTTGCAGCCTGAAAGGGTCATTAACCCGCATCCTAGACCACTGAAATTCCCAAAAATATTTTTTCCACGAAAAATGCATCTTACATCCGTGAACGTTCAGAATATGTTAGCAGCCCAAAAAAGGCCTTAAAATGCATCTTAGGCCTGCAAAAATGTAGAAAACTTTGGAGGCCCAAAAAAGAGGTTTACATCCATCCTAGACCCCCTAAAGTCCAGAAAATGTTGGTGGTCGACAAACAGAGTCAGAGAGCGCTGAATGTCCCAAAAACATGTGTAGCCTGAAAGGGGCATTAACCCGCATTCTATACCACTGAAATTCCTAAAAATATTTTTTTCACGAAAAATGCATCCTACACCCCTGAAAGTTAAGAATATGTTAGCAGCCCAAAAAAGGCCTTAAAATGCATCTTAGGCCTGCAAAAATGTTGAAAATTTTGGAGGCCCTAAAAGGGGTTGACAGGCATCCTAGACCCCCTAAAGTCCAGAAAATGATGGTGGCCCATAAACTGCGTCAGAGAGCTCTGAATGTCCCAAAAACATTTGCGGTCTGAAAGGGGCATTAACCCGCATCCTAGACCACTGAAATACCAAAAATAATTTTGGCACAAAAAATGCATCCTACACCCCTGAAAGTTACGAATCTGTTAGCAGCAAAGGCCTTGAAATGCATTTTAGGCCTGCAAAAATGTTGAAAACTTTCGAGGCCCAAAAAAGGGTTTTACAGTCATCCTAGACCCCCTTAAGTGCAGAAAATGATGGTGGCCCTAAAACTGTGTCAGAGAGGTCTGAATGTCTCAAAAACCTTGGCAGCCTGAAAGGGGCATTAACCCGCATCCTAGACCACTGAAATTCCCAAAAATAATTTTGGAACGAAAAATGCATCCTACACCCCTGAAAGTTAAGAATATGTTAGCAGCCCAATAAAGGCCTTAAAACGCATCTTAGGCCTGCAAAAATGTTGAAAACTTTGGAGGCCCTAAAAACGGGTTTACAGGCATCCTAGAGCCCCTAAAGTCAAGAAAATGTTGGTGGCCCAAAAAGAGGGTCTTAGAGCTCTGAATGTCCCAAAAACCTTGGCAGCCTGAAAGGGGCATTAACCCGCATCCTAGACCACTGAAATTCCCAAAAATAATTTTGGCACAAAAAATACATCCTACACCCCTGAAAGTTAAGAATATGTTAGCAGCCCAAAAAAGGCCTTAAAATGCAACTTCGGCCTGCAAAAATGTTGAAAACTTTGAAGGCCCAAAAAAGGGGTTTACAGGCATCCTAGACCCCTAAAGTACAGAAAATGATGTTGGCCCAAAAGGTGCGTCAGAGAGCTCTGAATGTCCCAAAAAAACATTTGCATCCTGAAAGGGGCATTAACCCGCATCCTAGACCACTGAAATTCCCAAATATAATTTTGGCACATAAAATGCATCGTACACACCTGAAAGTTAAGAATATGTTAGCAGCCCAAAAAAGGTCTTAAAATGCATCTTAGGCCTGCAAAAATGTTGAAAACTTTGGAGGCCCTAAAAGGGGTTTACAGGCATCCTAGACCGCCTAAAGTCCAGAAAATGTTGGCGGCCCAAAAACTGTGTCAGAGAGCTCTGAAAGTCCCAAAAACATTTGCAGCCTGAAAGGGGCATTAACCCGCATCCTAGACCACTGAAATTCCCAAAAATAATTTTGGCACGAAAAATGCATCCTACACCTCTGAAAGTTAAGAATATGTTAGCAGCCCAAAAAAGGCCTTAAAATGCATCTTAGGCCTGCAAAAATGTTGAACACTTTGGAGGCCCAAATAAGGGGTTTACAGGCATCCTAGACCCCCTAAAATCCAGAAAATGATGGAGGCCCAAAAACTGCAACAGAGAGCTCTGAATGTCCCATAAACATTTGCAGTCTGAAAGGGGCATTAACCTGCATCCTAGACCACTGAAATACCAAAAATAATTTTGGCACAAAAAATGCATCCTACACCCCTGAAAGTTACGAATATGTTAGCAGTAAAGGCCTTAAAATGTATTTTAGGCCTGCAAAAATGTTGAAAACTTTCGAGGCCCAAAAAATATGTTTACAGGCATCCTAGACCCCCTAAAGTCCAGAAAATGTTGGTGGCCGACAAACAGAGCCAGAGAGCGCTGAATGTCCCAAAAACATTTGCAGCCTCAAAGGGGCATTAACCCGCATCCTAGACCACTGAAATTCAAAAAAATAATTTTGGCACAAAAAATGCATCTTACATCCGTGAACGTTCAGAATATGTTAGCAGCCCAAAAAAGGCCTTAAAATGCATCTTAGGCCTGCAAAAATGTTGAAAACTTTGGAGGCCCAAAAAAGAGGTTTACAGGCATCCTAGACCCCCTAAAGTCCAGAAAATGATGGTGGCCCAAAAACTGTGTCAGAGAGCTCTGAAAGTCCCAAAAACATTTGCATCCTGAAAGGGGCATTAACCCGCATCCTAGACCACTGAAATTCCCAAAAATAATTTAGGCACGAAAAATGCATCCTACACCCCTGAAAGTTAAGAATATGTTAGCAGCCCAAAAAAGGCCTTAAAATGCATCTTAGGCCTGCAAAAATATTGAAAACTTTGGAGGCCCAAAAAAGGGGTTTACAGGCATCCTAGACCCCTAAAGTCCAGAAAATGATGGTGGCCCAAAAACTGCGTCAGAGAGCTCTGAATGTCCCAAAAACATTTGCAGTCTGAAAGGGGCATTAACCCGCATCCTAGACCACTGAAATACCAAAAATAATTTTGGCTCAAAAAATGCATCCTACACCCCTGAAAGTTACGAATATGTTAGCAGCAAAGGCCTTGAAATGCATTTTAGGCCTGCAAAAATTTTGAAAACTTTCAAGGCCCAAAAAAGGGTTTTACAGGCATCCTAGACCCCCTTAAGTGCAGAAAATGATGGTGGCCCTAAAACTGTGTCAGAGAGCTCTGAATGTCTCAAAAACATTGGCAGCCTGAAAGGGGCATTAACCCGCATCCTAGACCACTGAAATTCCCAAAAATAATTTTTGCACAAAAAATGCATCCTACAACCCTGAATGTTAAGAATATGTTAGCAGCCCAAAAAAGGCCTTAAAATGCATCTTAGGCCTGCAAAAATGTAGAAAACTTTGGAGGCCCAAAAAAGAGGTTTACATCCATCCTAGACCCCCTAAAGTCCAGAAAATGTTGGTGGTCGACAAACAGAGTCAGAGAGCGCTGAATGTCCCAAAAACATGTGTAGCCTGAAAGGGGCATTAACCCGCATTCTATACCACTGAAATTCCTAAAAATATTTTTTTCACGAAAAATGCATCCTACACCCCTGAAAGTTAAGAATATGTTAGCAGCCCAAAAAAGGCCTTAAAATGCATCTTAGGCCTGCAAAAATGTTGAAAATTTTGGAGGCCCTAAAAGGGGTTGACAGGCATCCTAGACCCCCTAAAGTCCAGAAAATGATGGTGGCCTAAAAACTGCGTCAGAGAGCTCTGAATGTCCCAAAAACATTTGCGGTCTGAAAGGGGCATTAACCCGCATCCTAGACCACTGAAATACCAAAAATAATTTTGGCACAAAAAATGCATCCTACACCCCTGAAAGTTACGAATCTGTTAGCAGCAAAGGCCTTGAAATGCATTTTAGGCCTGCAAAAATGTTGAAAACTTTCGAGGCCCAAAAAAGGGTTTTACAGTCATCCTAGACCCCCTTAAGTGCAGAAAATGATGGTGGCCCTAAAACTGTGTCAGAGAGGTCTGAATGTCTCAAAAACCTTGGCAGCCTGAAAGGGGCATTAACCCGCATCCTAGACCACTGAAATTCCCAAAAATAATTTTGGCACAAAAAATACATCCTACACCCCTGAAAGTTAAGAATATGTTAGCAGCCCAAAAAAGGCCTTAAAATGCATCTTAGGCCTGCAAAAATGTTGAAAACTTTGGAGGCCCTAAAAAGGGGTTTACAGGCATCCTAGACCGCCTAAAGTCCAGAAAATGTTGGTGGCCCAAAAACTGTGTCAGAGAGCTCTGAAAGTCCCAAAAACATTTGCAGCCTGAAAGGGGCATTAACCCGCATCCTAGACCACTGAAATTCCCAAAAATAATTTTGGCACGAAAAATGCATCCTACACCTCTGAAAGTTAAGAATATGTTAACAGCCCAAAAAAGGCCTTAAAATGCATCTTAGGCCTGCAAAAATGTTGAACACTTTGGAGGCCCTAAAAAGGGGTTTACAGGCATCCTAGACCCCCTAAAGTCCAGAAAATGTTGGTGGCCCAAAAACTGTGTCAGAGAGCTCTGAATGTCCCATAAACATTTGCAGTCTGAAAGGGGCATTAACCCGCATCCTAGACCACTGAAATACCAAAAATAATTTTGGCACAAAAAATGCATCCTACACCCCTGAAAGTTACGAATATGTTAGCAGTAAAGGCCTTAAAATGTATTTTAGGCCTGCAAAAATGTTGAAAACTTTCGAGGCCCAAAACAGGGGTTTACAGGCATCCTAGACCCCCTAATCTCCAGAAAATGTTGGTGGCCGACAAACAGAGCCAGAGAGCGCTGAATGTCCCAAAAACATTTGCAGCCTGAAAGGGGCATTAACCCGCATCCTAGACCACTGAAATTCCCAAAAATTATTTTGGAACGAAAAATGCATCCTACACCCCTGAAAGTTAAGAATATGTTAGCAGCCCAATAAAGGCCTTAAAATGCATCTTAGGCCTGCAAAAATGTTGAAAACTTTGGAGGCCCTAAAAAGGGGTTTACAGGCATCCTAGAGCCCCTAAAGTCAAGAAAATGTTGGTGGCCCAAAAAGAGGGTCTTAGAGCTCTGAATGTCCCAAAACCCTTGGCAGCCTGAAAGGGGCATTAACCCGCATCCTAGACCACTGAAATTCCCAAAAATAATTTTGGCACAAAAAATACATCCTACACCCCTGAAAGTTAAGAATATGTTAGCAGCCCAAAAAAGGCCTTAAAATGCAACTTCGGCCTGCAAAAATGTTGAAAACTTTGAAGGCCCAAAAAAGGGGTTTACAGGCATCCTAGACCCCTAAAGTACAGAAAATGATGTTGGCCCAAAAGGTGCGTCAGAGAGCTCTGAATGTCCCAAAAAAACATTTGCATCCTGAAAGGGGCATTAACCCGCATCCTAGACCACTGAAATTCCCAAATATAATTTTGGCACATAAAATGCATCCTACACACCTGAAAGTTAAGAATATGTTAGCAGCCCAAAAAAGGTCTTAAAATGCATCTTAGGCCTGCAAAAATGTTGAAAACTTTGGAGGCCCTAAAAGGGGTTTACAGGCATCCTAGACCGCCTAAAGTCCAGAAAATGTTGGTGGCCCAAAAACTGTGTCAGAGAGCTCTGAAAGTCCCAAAAACATTTGCAGCCTGAAAGGGGCATTAACCCGCATCCTAGACCACTGAAATTCCCAAAAATAATTTTGGCACGAAAAATGCATCCTACACCTCTGAAAGTTAAGAATATGTTAGCAGCCCAAAAAAGGCCTTAAAATGCATCTTAGGCCTGCAAAAATGTTGAACACTTTGGAGGCCCAAAAAAGGGGTTTACAGGCATCCTAGACCCCCTAAAATCCAGAAAATGATGGAGGCCCAAAAACTGCAACAGAGAGCTCTGAATGTCCCATAAACATTTGCAGTCTGAAAGGGGCATTAACCTGCATCCTAGACCACTGAAATACCAAAAATAATTTTGGCACAAAAAATGCATCCTACACCCCTGAAAGTTACGAATATGTTAGCAGTAAAGGCCTTAAAATGTATTTTAGGCCTGCAAAAATGTTGAAAACTTTCGAGGCCCAAAAAAGGGGTTTACAGGCATCCTAGACCCCCTAAAGTCCAGAAAATGTTGGTGGCCGACAAACAGAGCCAGAGAGCGCTGAATGTCCCAAAAACATTTGCAGCCTCAAAGGGGCATTAACCCGCATCCTAGAACACTGAAATTCAAAAAAATAATTTTGGCACGAAAAATGCATCTTACATCCGTGAACGTTCAGAATATGTTAGCAGCCCAAAAAAGGCCTTAAAATGCATCTTAGGCCTGCAAAAATGTTGAAAACTTTGGAGGCCCAAAAAAGAGGTTTACAGGCATCCTAGACCCCCTAAAGTCCAGAAAATGATGGTGGCCCAAAAACTGTGTCAGAGAGCTCTGAAAGTCCCAAAAACATTTGCATCCTGAAAGGGGCATTAACCCGCATCCTAGACCACTGAAATTCCCAAAAATAATTTAGGCACGAAAAATGCATCCTACACCCCTGAAAGTTAAGAATATGTTAGCAGCCCAAAAAAGGCCTTAAAATGCATCTTAGGCCTGCAAAAATATTGAAAACTTTGGAGGCCCAAAAAAGGGGTTTACAGGCATCCTAGACCCCCTAAAGTCCAGAAAATGATGGTGGCCCAAAAACTGCGTCAGAGAGCTCTGAATGTCCCAAAAACATTTGCAGTCTGAAAGGGGCATTAACCCGCATCCTAGACCACTGAAATACCAAAAATAATTTTGGCTCAAAAAATGCATCCTACACCCCTGAAAGTTACGAATATGTTAGCAGCAAAGGCCTTGAAATGCATTTTAGGCCTGCAAAAATTTTGAAAACTTTCAAGGCCCAAAAAAGGGTTTTACAGGCATCCTAGACCCCCTTAAGTGCAGAAAATGATGGTGGCCCTAAAACTGTGTCAGAGAGCTCTGAATGTCTCAAAAACATTGGCAGCCTGAAAGGGGCATTAACCCGCATCCTAGACCACTGAAATTCCCAAAAATAATTTTTGCACAAAAAATGCATCCTACAACCCTGAAAGTTAAGAATATGTTAGCAGCCCAAAAAAGGCCTTAAAATGCATCTTAGGCCTGCAAAAATGTTGAAAACTTTGGAGGCCCTAAAAAGGGGTTTACAGGCATCCTAGACCCCCTAAAGTCCAGAAAATGATGGTGGCCCAATAACTGTGTCAGAGAGCTCTGAATGTCCCAAAAACATTTGCAGTCTGAAAGGGGCATTAACCCGCATCCTAGACCACTGAAATTCCCAAAGATAATTTTGGCACAAAAAATGCATCCTACACCCCTGAAAGTTAAGAATATGTAAGCAGCCCCAAAAAGGCCTTAAAATGCATCTTAGGCCTGCAAAAATGTTGAAAACTTTGGAGGCCCTGAAAATGGGTTTACAGGCATCCTAGACCCTCTAAAGTCCAGAAAATGTTGGTGGCCCAGAAACAGGGTCAGAGAGCTCTGAATGTCCCAAAAACATTTGCAGCCTGAAAGGGGCATTAACCCGCATCCTAGACCGCTGAAATTCCCAAAAATATTTTTTCCACGAAAAATGCATCTTACATCCGTGAATGTTCAGAATATGTTAGCAGCCCGAAAAAGGCCTTAAAATGCATCTTAGGCCTGCAAAAATGTTGAAAACTTTGGAGGCCCTAAAAGGGGTTGACAGGCATCCTAGACCCCCTAAAGTCCAGAAAATGATGGTGGCCCAAAAACTGCGTCAGAGAGCTCTGAATGTCCCAAAAACATTTGCAGTCTGAAAGGGGCATTAACCCGCATCCTAGACCACTGAAATACCAAAAATAATTTTGGCACAAAAAATGCATCCTACACCCCTGAAAGTTATGAATATGTTAGCAGCAAAGGCCTTGAAATGCATTTTAGGCCTGCAAAAATGTTGAAAACTTTCGAGGCCCAAAAAAGGGTTTTACAGGCATCCTAGACCCCCTTAAGTGCAGAAAATGATGGTGGCCCTAAAACTGTGTCAGAGAGCTCTGAATGTCTCAAAAACATTGGCAGCCTGAAATGGGCATTAACCCGCATCCTAGACCACTGAAATTCCCAAAAATAATTTTGGCACAAAAAATGCATCCTACACCCCTGAAAGTTAAGAATATGTTAGCAGCCCAGAAAAGGCCTTAAAATGCAACTTCGGCCTGCAAAAATGTTGAAAACTTTGAATGCCCAAAAAAGGGGTTTACAGGCATCCTAGACCCCCTAAAGTACAGAAAATGATGTTGGCCCAAAAGGTGCGTCAGAGAGCTCTGAATGTCCCAAAAAAACATTTGCATCCTGAAAGGGGCATTAACCCGCATCCTAGACCACTGAAATTCCCAAATATAATTTTGGCACACAAAATGCATCCTACACCCCTGAAAGTTAGGAATATGTTAGCAGCCCAAAAAAGGCCTTAAAATGCATCTTAGGCCTGCAAAAATGTTGAAAACTTTGGAGGCCCTAAAAAGGGGTTTACAGGCATCCTAGACCGCCTAAAGTCCAGAAAATGTTGGTGGCCCAAAAACTGCAACAGAGAGCTCTGAATGTCCCATAAACATTTGCAGTCTGAAAGGGGCATTAACCCACATCCTAGACCACTGAAATTCCCAAAAATAATTTTGGCACAAAAAATGCATCCTACACCCCTGAAAGTTACGAATATGTTAGCAGCAAAGGCCTTAAAATGCATTTTAGGACTGCAAAAATGTTGAAAACTTTCGAGGCCCAAAAAAGGGGTTTACAGGCATCCTAGACCCCCTAAAGTCCAGAAAATGTTGGTGGCCGACAAACAGAGTCAGAGAGCGCTGAATGTCCCAAAAACATTTTCAGCCTGAAAGGGGCATTAACCCGCATCCTAGACCACTGAAATTCCCAAAAATAATTTTGGCACGAAAAATGCATCCTACACCCCTGAAAGTTAAGAATATGTTAGCAGCCCAAAAAAGGCCTTAAAATGCATCTTAGGCCTGCAAAAATGTTGAAAACTTTGAAGGCCCAAAAAAAGGGGTTTACAGGCATCCTAGGCCCCCTAAAGTCCAGAAAATGATGGTGGCCCAAAAGGTGCGTCAGAGAGCTCTGAATGTCCCAAAAACATTTGCATCCTGAAAGGGGCATTAACCCGCATCCTAGACCACTGAAATTCCCAAAAATAATTTTGGCACAAAAAATGCATCCTACACCCCTGAAAATTAAGAATATGTTAGCAGCCCAAAATAGGCCTTAAAATGCATCTTAGGCCTGCAAAAATGTTGAAAACTTTGAAGGCCCAAAAAAAGGGGTTTACAGGCATCCTAGGCCCCCTAAAGTCCAGAAAATGATGGTGGCCCAAAAGGTGCGTCAGAGAGCTCTGAATGTCCCAAAAACATTTGCATCCTGAAAGGGGCATTAACCCGCATCCTACACCACTGAAATTCCCAAATATAATTTTGGCACACAAAATGCATCCTACACCCCTGAAAGTTAGGAATATGTTAGCAGCCCAAAAAAGGCCTTAAAATGCATCTTAGGCCTGCAAAAATGTTGAAAACTTTGGAGGCCCTAAAAAGGGGTTTACAGGCATCCTAGACCGCCTACAGTCCAGAAAATGTTGGTGGCCCAAAAACTGTGTCAGAGAGCTCTGAAAGTCCCAAAAACATTTGCAGCCTGAAAGGGGCATTAACCCGCATCCTAGACCACTGAAATTCCCAAAAATAATTTTGGCACGAAAAATGCATCCTACACCTCTGAAAGTTAAGAATATGTTAGCAGCCCAAAAAAGGCCTTAAAATGCATCTTAGGCCTGCAAAAATGTTGAACACTTTGGAGGCCCAAAAAAGAGTTTTACATGCATCCTAGACCCCCTAAAGTCCAGAAAATGTTGGTGGTCGACAAACAGAGTCAGAGAGCGCTGAATGTCCCAAAAACATGTGTAGCCTGAAAGGGGCATTAACCCGCATTCTATACCACTGAAATTCCCAAAAATATTTTTTCCACGAAAAATGCATCTTACATCCGTGAACGTTCAGAATATGTTAGCAGCCCAAAAAAGGCCTTAAAATGCATCTTAGGCCTGCAAAAATGTAGAAAACTTTGGAGGCCCAAAAAAGAGTTTTACATGCATCCTAGACCCCCTAAAGTCCAGAAAATGTTGGTGGTCGACAAACAGAGTCAGAGAGCGCTGAATGTCCCAAAAACATGTGTAGCCTGAAAGGGGCATTAACCCGCATTCTATACCACTGAAATTCCTAAAAATATTTTTTTCACGAAAAATGCATCCTACACCCCTGAAAGTTAAGAATATGTTAGCAGCCCAAAAAAGGCCTTAAAATGCATCTTAGGCCTGCAAAAATGTTGAAAACTTTGGAGGCCCTAAAAGGGGTTGACAGGCATCCTAGACCCCCTAAAGTCCAGAAAATGATGGTGGCCCAAAAACTGCGTCAGAGAGCTCTGAATGTCCCAAAAACATTTGCGGTCTGAAAGGGGCATTAACCCGCATCCTAGACCACTGAAATACCAAAAATAATTTTGGCACAAAAAATGCATCCTACACCCCTGAAAGTTACGAATCTGTTAGCAGCAAAGGCCTTGAAATGCATTTTAGGCCTGCAAAAATGTTGAAAACTTTCGAGGCCCAAAAAAGGGTTTTACAGTCATCCTAGACCACCTTAAGTGCAGAAAATGATGGTGGCCCTCAAACTGTGTCAGAGAGCTCTGAAAGTCCCAAAAACATTGGCATCCTGAAAGGGGCATTAACCTGCATCCTAGACCACTGAAATTCCCGAATATAATTTTGGCACAAAAAATGCATCCTACACCCCTGAAAGTTAGGAATATGTTAGCAGCCCAAAAAAGGCCTTAAAATGCATCTTAGGCCTGCAAAAATGTTGAACACTTTGGAGGCCCTAAAAAGGGGTTTACAGGCATCCTAGACCCCCTAAAGTCCAGAAAATGTTGGTGGCCCAAAAACGGTGTCAGAGAGCTCTGAATGTCCCATAAACATTTGCAGTCTGAAAGGGGCATTAACCCGCATCCTAGACCACTGAAATACCAAAAATAATTTTGGCACAAAAAATGCATCCTACACCCCTGAAAGTTACGAATATGTTAGCAGTAAAGGCCTTAAAATGTATTTTAGGCCTGCAAAAATGTTGAAAACTTTCGAGGCCCAAAACAGGGGTTTACAGGCATCCTAGACCCCCTAAACTCCAGAAAATGTTGGTGGCCGACAAACAGAGCCAGAGAGCGCTGAATGTCCCAAAAACATTTGCAGCCTGAAAGGGGCATTAACCCGCATCCTAGACCACTGAAATTCCCAAAAATAATTTTGGAACGAAAAATGCATCCTACACCCCTGAAAGTTAAGAATATGTTAGCAGCCCAATAAAGGCCTTAAAATGCATCTTAGGCCTGCAAAAATGTTGAAAACTTTGGAGGCCCTAAAAAGGGGTTTACAGGCATCCTAGAGCCCCTAAAGTCAAGAAAATGTTGGTGGCCCAAAAAGAGGGTCTTAGAGCTCTGAATGTCCCAAAAACCTTGGCAGCCTGAAAGGGGCATTAACCCGCATCCTAGACCACTGAAATTCCCAAAAATACTTTTTGCCACAAAAAATACATCCTACACCCCTGAAAGTTAAGAATATGTTAGCAGCCCAAAAAAGGCCTTAAAATGCAACTTCGGCCTGCAAAAATGTTGAAAACTTTGAAGGCCCAAAAAAGGGGTTTACAGGCATCCTAGACCCCTAAAGTACAGAAAATGATGTTGGCCCAAAAGGTGCGTCAGAGAGCTCTGAATGTCCCAAAAAAACATTTGCATCCTGAAAGGGGCATTAACCCGCATCCTAGACCACTGAAATTCCCAAATATAATTTTGGCACATAAAATGCATCCTACACACCTGAAAGTTAAGAATATGTTAGCAGCCCAAAAAAGGTCTTAAAATGCATCTTAGGCCTGCAAAAATGTTGAAAACTTTGGAGGCCCTAAAAGGGGTTTACAGGCATCCTAGACCGCCTAAAGTCCAGAAAATGTTGGTGGCCCAAAAACTGTGTCAGAGAGCTCTGAAAGTCCCAAAAACATTTGCAGCCTGAAAGGGGCATTAACCCGCATCCTAGACCACTGAAATTCCCAAAAATAATTTTGGCACGAAAAATGCATCCTACACCTCTGAAAGTTAAGAATATGTTAGCAGCCCAAAAAAGGCCTTAAAATGCATCTTAGGCCTGCAAAAATGTTGAAAACTTTGAAGGCCCAAAAAAAGGGGTTTACAGGCATCCTAGGCCCCCTAAAGTCCAGAAAATGATGGTGGCCCAAAAGGTGCGTCAGAGAGCTCTGAATGTCCCAAAAACATTTGCATCCTGAAAGCGGCATTAACCCGCATCCTAGACCACTGAAATTCCCAAAAATAATTTTGGCACAAAAAATGCATCCTACACCCCTGAAAATTAAGAATATGTTAGCAGCCCAAAATAGGCCTTAAAATGCATCTTAGGCCTGCAAAAATGTTGAAAACTTTGAAGGCCCAAAAAAAGGGGTTTACAGGCATCCTAGGCCCCCTAAAGTCCAGAAAATGATGGTGGCCCAAAAGGTGCGTCAGAGAGCTCTGAATGTCCCAAAAACATTTGCATCCTGAAAGGGGCATTAACCCGCATCCTACACCACTGAAATTCCCAAATATAATTTTGGCACACAAAATGCATCCTACACCCCTGAAAGTTAGGAATATGTTAGCAGCCCAAAAAAGGCCTTAAAATGCATCTTAGGCCTGCAAAAATGTTGAAAACTTTGGAGGCCCTAAAAAGGGGTTTACAGGCATCCTAGACCGCCTACAGTCCAGAAAATGTTGGTGGCCCAAAAACTGTGTCAGAGAGCTCTGAAAGTCCCAAAAACATTTGCAGCCTGAAAGGGGCATTAACCCGCATCCTAGACCACTGAAATTCCCAAAAATAATTTTGGCACGAAAAATGCATCCTACACCTCTGAAAGTTAAGAATATGTTAGCAGCCCAAAAAAGGCCTTAAAATGCATCTTAGGCCTGCAAAAATGTTGAACACTTTGGAGGCCCAAAAAAGAGTTTTACATGCATCCTAGACCCCCTAAAGTCCAGAAAATGTTGGTGGTCGACAAACAGAGTCAGAGAGCGCTGAATGTCCCAAAAACATGTGTAGCCTGAAAGGGGCATTAACCCGCATTCTATACCACTGAAATTCCCAAAAATATTTTTTCCACGAAAAATGCATCTTACATCCGTGAACGTTCAGAATATGTTAGCAGCCCAAAAAAGGCCTTAAAATGCATCTTAGGCCTGCAAAAATGTAGAAAACTTTGGAGGCCCAAAAAAGAGTTTTACATGCATCCTAGACCCCCTAAAGTCCAGAAAATGTTGGTGGTCGACAAACAGAGTCAGAGAGCGCTGAATGTCCCAAAAACATGTGTAGCCTGAAAGGGGCATTAACCCGCATTCTATACCACTGAAATTCCTAAAAATATTTTTTTCACGAAAAATGCATCCTACACCCCTGAAAGTTAAGAATATGTTAGCAGCCCAAAAAAGGCCTTAAAATGCATCTTAGGCCTGCAAAAATGTTGAAAACTTTGGAGGCCCTAAAAGGGGTTGACAGGCATCCTAGACCCCCTAAAGTCCAGAAAATGATGGTGGCCCAAAAACTGCGTCAGAGAGCTCTGAATGTCCCAAAAACATTTGCGGTCTGAAAGGGGCATTAACTCGCATCCTAGACCACTGAAATACCAAAAATAATTTTGGCACAAAAAATGCATCCTACACCCCTGAAAGTTACGAATCTGTTAGCAGCAAAGGCCTTGAAATGCATTTTAGGCCTGCAAAAATGTTGAAAACTTTCGAGGCCCAAAAAAGGGTTTTACAGTCATCCTAGACCACCTTAAGTGCAGAAAATGATGGTGGCCCTCAAACTGTGTCAGAGAGCTCTGAAAGTCCCAAAAACATTGGCATCCTGAAAGGGGCATTAACCTGCATCCTAGACCACTGAAATTCCCGAATATAATTTTGGCACAAAAAATGCATCCTACACCCCTGAAAGTTAGGAATATGTTAGCAGCCCAAAAAAGGCCTTAAAATGCATCTTAGGCCTGCAAAAATGTTGAACACTTTGGAGGCCCTAAAAAGGGGTTTACAGGCATCCTAGACCCCCTAAAGTCCAGAAAATGTTGGTGGCCCAAAAACTGTGTCAGAGAGCTCTGAATGTCCCATAAACATTTGCAGTCTGAAAGGGGCATTAACCCGCATCCTAGACCACTGAAATACCAAAAATAATTTTGGAACGAAAAATGCATCCTACACCCCTGAAAGTTAAGAATATGTTAGCAGCCCAATAAAGGCCTTAAAATGCATCTTAGGCCTGCAAAAATGTTGAAAACTTTGGAGGCCCTAAAAAGGGGTTTACAGGCATCCTAGAGCCCCTAAAGTCAAGATAATGTTGGTGGCCCAAAAAGAGGGTCTTAGAGCTCTGAATGTCCCAAAAACCTTGGCAGCCTGAAAGGGGCATTAACCCGCATCCTAGACCACTGAAATTCCCAAAAATACTTTTTGGCACAAAAAATACATCCTACACCCCTGAAAGTTACGAATATGTTAGCAGTAAAGGCCTTAAAATGTATTTTAGGCCTGCAAAAATGTTGAAAACTTTCGAGGCCCAAAACAGGGGTTTACAGGCATCCTAGACCCCCTAAACTCCAGAAAATGTTGGTGGCCGACAAATAGAGCCAGAGAGCGCTGAATGTCCCAAAAACATTTGCAGCCTGAAAGGGGCATTAACCCGCATCCTAGACCACTGAAATTCCCAAAAATAATTTTGGAACGAAAAATGCATCCTACACCCCTGAAAGTTAAGAATATGTTAGCAGCCCAATAAAGGCCTTAAAATGCATCTTAGGCCTGCAAAAATGTTGAAAACTTTGGAGGCCCTAAAAAGGGGTTTACAGGCATCCTAGAGCCCCTAAAGTCAAGATAATGTTGGTGGCCCAAAAAGAGGGTCTTAGAGCTCTGAATGTCCCAAAAACCTTGGCAGCCTGAAAGGGGCATTAACCCGCATCCTAGACCACTGAAATTCCCAAAAATACTTTTTGGCACAAAAAATACATCCTACACCCCTGAAAGTTACGAATATGTTAGCAGTAAAGGCCTTAAAATGTATTTTAGGCCTGCAAAAATGTTGAAAACTTTCGAGGCCCAAAACAGGGGTTTACAGGCATCCTAGACCCCCTAAACTCCAGAAAATGTTGGTGGCCGACAAATAGAGCCAGAGAGCGCTGAATGTCCCAAAAACATTTGCAGCCTGAAAGGGGCATTAACCCGCATCCTAGACCACTGAAATTCCCAAAAATAATTTTGGAACGAAAAATGCATCCTACACCCCTGAAAGTTAAGAATATGTTAGCAGCCCAATAAAGGCCTTAAAATGCATCTTAGGCCTGCAAAAATGTTGAAAACTTTGGAGGCCCTAAAAAGGGGTTTACAGGCATCCTAGAGCCCCTAAAGTCAAGATAATGTTGGTGGCCCAAAAAGAGGGTCTTAGAGCTCTGAATGTCCCAAAAACCTTGGCAGCCTGAAAGGGGCATTAACCCGCATCCTAGACCACTGAAATTCCCAAAAATACTTTTTGGCACAAAAAATACATCCTACACCCCTGAAAGTTAAGAATATGTTAGCAGCCCAAAAAAGGCCTTAAAATGCAACTTCGGCCTGCAAAAATGTTGCAAACCTTGAACTCCCAAAAAAGGGGTTTACAGGCATCCTAGACCCCTAAAGTACAGAAAATGATGTTGGCCCAAAAGGTGCGTCAGAGAGCTCTGAATGTCCCAAAAAAACATTTGCATCCTGAAAGGGGCATTAACCCGCATCCTAGACCACTGAAATTCCCAAATATAATTTTGGCACATAAAATGCATCCTACACACCTGAAAGTTAAGAATATGTTAGCAGCCCAAAAAAGGTCTTAAAATGCATCTTAGGCCTGCAAAAATGTTGAAAACTTTGGAGGCCCTAAAAGGGGTTTACAGGCATCCTAGACCGCCTAAAGTCCAGAAAATGTTGGTGGCCCAAAAACTGTGTCAGAGAGCTCTGAAAGTCCCAAAAACATTTGCAGCCTGAAAGGGGCATTAACCCGCATCCTAGACCACTGAAATTCCCAAAAATAATTTTGGCACGAAAAATGCATCCTACACCTCTGAAAGTTAAGAATATGTTAGCAGCCCAAAAAAGGCCTTAAAATGCATCTTAGGCCTGCAAAAATGTTGAACACTTTGGAGGCCCAAAAAAGGGGTTTACAGGCATCCTAGACCCCCTAAAATCCAGAAAATGATGGAGGCCCAAAAACTGTAACAGAGAGCTCTGAATGTCCCATAAACATTTGCAGTCTGAAAGGGGCATTAACCTGCATCCTAGACCACTGAAATACCAAAAATAATTTTGGCACAAAAAATGCATCCTACGAATATGTTAGCAGTAAAGGCCTTAAAATGCATCTTAGGCCTGCAAAAATGTTGAAAACTTTGGAGGCCCTGAAAATGGGTTTACAGGCATCCTAGACCCCCTAAAGTCCAGAAAATGTTGGTGGCCCAGAAACAGGGTCAGAGAGCTCTGAATGTCCCAAAAACATTTGCAGCCTGAAAGGGGCATTAACCCGCATCCTAGACCGCTGAAATTCCCAAAAATATTTTTTCCACGAAAAATGCATCTTACATCCGTGAATGTTCAGAATATGTTAGCAGCCCGAAAAAGGCCTTAAAATGCATCTTAGGCCTGCAAAAATGTTGAAAACTTTGGAGGCCCTAAAAGGGGTTGACAGGCATCCTAGACCCCCTAAAGTCCAGAAAATGATGGTGGCCCAAAAACTGCGTCAGAGAGCTCTGAATGTCCCAAAAACATTTGCAGTCTGAAAGGGGCATTAACCCGCATCCTAGACCACTGAAATACCAAAAATAATTTTGGCACAAAAAATGCATCCTACACCCCTGAAAGTTATGAATATGTTAGCAGCAAAGGCCTTGAAATGCATTTTAGGCCTGCAAAAATGTTGAAAACTTTCAAGGCCCAAAAAAGGGTTTTACAGGCATCCTAGACCCCCTTAAGTGCAGAAAATGATGGTGGCCCTAGAACTGTGTCAGAGAGCTCTGAATGTCTCAAAAACATTGGCAGCCTGAAATGGGCATTAACCCGCATCCTAGACCACTGAAATTCCCAAAAATAATTTTGGCACAAAAAATGCATCCTACACCCCTGAAAGTTAAGAATATGTTAGCAGCCCAGAAAAGGCCTTAAAATGCAACTTCGGCCTGCAAAAATGTTGAAAACTTTGAATGCCCAAAAAAGGGGTTTACAGGCATCCTAGACCCCCTAAAGTACAGAAAATGATGTTGGCCCAAAAGGTGCGTCAGAGAGCTCTGAATGTCCCAAAAAAACATTTGCATCCTGAAAGGGGCATTAACCCGCATCCTAGACCACTGAAATTCCCAGATATAATTTTGGCACACAAAATGCATCCTACACCCCTGAAAGTTAGGAATATGTTAGCAGCCCAAAAAAGGCCTTAAAATGCATCTTAGGCCTGCAAAAATGTTGAAAACTTTGGAGGCCCTAAAAAGGGGTTTACAGGCATCCTAGACCGCCTAAAGTCCAGAAAATGTTGGTGGCCCAAAAACTGCAACAGAGAGCTCTGAATGTCCCATAAACATTTGCAGTCTGAAAGGGGCATTAACCCGCATCCTAGACCACTGAAATTCCCAAAAATAATTTTGGCACAAAAAATGCATCCTACACCCCTGAAAGTTACGAATATGTTAGCAGCCCAAAAAAGGCCTTAAAATGCATCTTAGGCCTGCAAAAATGTTGAAAACTTTGGAGGCCCTAAAAAGGGGTTTACAGGCATCCTAGACCGCCTAAAGTCCAGAAAATGTTGGTGGCCCAAAAACTGCAACAGAGAGCGCTGAATGTCCCAAAAACATTTTCAGCCTGAAAGGGGCATTAACCCGCATCCTAGACCACTGAAATTCCCAAAAATAATTTTGGCACGAAAAATGCATCCTACACCCCTGAAAGTTAAGAATATGTTAGCAGCCCAAAAAAGGCCTTAAAATGCATCTTAGGCCTGCAAAAATGTTGAAAACTTTGAAGGCCCAAAAAAAGGGGTTTACAGGCATCCTAGGCCCCCTAAAGTCCAGAAAATGATGGTGGTCCAAAAGGTGCGTCAGAGAGCTCTGAATGTCCCAAAAACATTTGCATCCTGAAAGGGGCATTAACCCGCATCCTAGACCACTGAAATTCCCAAAAATAATTTTGGCACAAAAAATGCATCCTACACCCCTGAAAATTAAGAATATGTTAGCAGCCCAAAAAAGGCCTTAAAATGCATCTTAGGCCTGCAAAAATGTTGAAAACTTTGAAGGCCCAAAAAAAGGGGTTTACAGGCATCCTAGGCCCCCTAAAGTCCAGAAAATGATGGTGGTCCAAAAGGTGCGTCAGAGAGCTCTGAATGTCCCAAAAACATTTGCATCCTGAAAGGGGCATTAACCCGCATCCTAGACCACTGAAATTCCCAAAAATAATTTTGGCACAAAAAATGCATCCTACACCCCTGAAAGTTAGGAATATGTTAGCAGCCCAAAAAAGACCTTAAAATGCATCTTAGGCCTGCAAAAATGTTGAAAACTTTGGAGGCCCTAAAAAGGGGTTTACAGGCATCCTAGACCGCCTACAGTCCAGAAAATGTTGGTGGCCCAAAAACTGTGTCAGAGAGCTCTGAAAGTCCCAAAAACATTTGCAGCCTGAAAGGGGCATTAACCCGCATCCTAGACCACTGAAATTCCCAAAAATAATTTTGGCACGAAAAATGCATCCTACACCTCTGAAAGTTAAGAATATGTTAGCAGCCCAAAAAAGGCCTTAAAATGCATCTTAGGCCTGCAAAAATGTTGAAAACTTTGGAGGCCCTAAAAGGGGTTGACAGGCATCCTAGACCCCCTAAAGTCCAGAAAATGATGGTGGCCCAAAAACTGCGTCAGAGAGCTCTGAATGTCCCAAAAACATTTGCGGTCTGAAAGGGGCATTAACCCGCATCCTAGACCACTGAAATACCAAAAATAATTTTGGCACAAAAAATGCATCCTACACCCCTGAAAGTTACGAATCTGTTAGCAGCAAAGGCCTTGAAATGCATTTTAGGCCTGCAAAAATGTTGAAAACTTTCGAGGCCCAAAAAAGGGTTTTACAGTCATCCTAGACCACCTTAAGTGCAGAAAATGATGGTGGCCCTCAAACTGTGTCAGAGAGCTCTGAAAGTCCCAAAAACATTGGCATCCTGAAAGGGGCATTAACCTGCATCCTAGACCACTGAAATTCCCAAATATAATTTTGGCACAAAAAATGCATCCTACACCCCTGAAAGTTAGGACTATGTTAGCAGCCCAAAAAAGGCCTTAAAATGCATCTTAGGCCTGCAAAAATGTTGAACACTTTGGAGGCCCAAAAAAGGGGTTTACAGGCATCCTAGACCCCCTAAAGTCCAGAAAATGATGGAGGCCCAAAAACTGCAACAGAGAGCTCTGAATGTCCCATAAACATTTGCAGCCTGAAAGGGGCATTAACCCGCATCCTAGACCACTGAAATACCAAAAATAATTTTGGCATGAAAAATGCATCCTACACCCCTGAAAGTTAAGAATATGTTAGCAGCTCAAAAAAGGCCTTAAAATGCACCTTAGGCCTGCAAAAATGTTGAAAACTTTCGGGGCCCAAAAAAGGGTTTTACAGTCATCCTAGACCCCCTTAAGTGCAGAAAATGATGGTGGCCCTAAAACTGTGTCAGAGAGCTCTGAAAGTCCCAAAAACATTGGCATCCTGAAAGGGGCATTAACCCGCATCCTAGACCACTGAAATTCCCAAATTTAATTTTGGCACAAAAAATGCATCCTACACCCCTGAAAGTTACGAATATGTTAGCAGCAAAGGCCTTGAAATGCATTTTAGGCCTGCAAAAATGTTGAAAACTTTCAAGGCCCAATAAAGGGTTTTACAGGCATCCTAGACCCCCTTAAGTGCAGAAAATGATGGTGGCCCTAAAACTGTGTCAGAGAGCTCTGAATGTCTCAAAAACATTGGCAGCCTGAAAGGGGCATTAACCCGCATCCTAGACCACTGAAATTCCCAAATATAATTTTGGCACAAAAAATGCATCCTACACCCCTGAAAGTTAAGAATATGTTGGCAGCCCAAAAAAGGCCTTAAAATACATCTTAGCCCTGCAAAAATGTTGAAAACTTTGGAGGCCCTAAAAAGGGGTTTACAGGCATCCTAGACCCCCTAAAGTCCAGAAAATGTTGGTGGTCGACAAACAGTCAGAGAGCGCTGAATGTCCCAAAAACATGTGTAGCCTGAAAGGGGCATTAACCCGCATCCTAGACCACTGAAATTCCCAAAAATAATTTTGGCACAAAAAATGCATCTTACATCCGTGAACGTTCAGAATGTTAGCAGCCCAAAAAAGGCCTTAAAATGCATCTTAGTCCTGCAAAAATGTAGAAAACTTTGGAGGCCCAAAAAAAGAGGTTACAGGCATCCTAGACCCCCTAAAGTCCAGAAAATGATGGTGGCCCAAAAACTGTGTCAGAGAGCTCTGAAAGTCCCAAAATCATTTGGAGCATGAAAGGCGCATTAACCCGCATCCTAGACCACTGAAATTCCCAAAAATAATTTTGGCACGAAAAATGCATCCTACACCCCTGAAAGTTAAGAATATGTTAGCAGCCCAAAAAAGGCCTTAAAATGCATCTTAGGCCTGCAAAAATGTTGAAAACTTTGGAGGCCCTGAAAATGGGTTAACAGGCATCCTAGACCCCCTAAAGTCCAGAAAATGTTGGTGGCCCAGAAACAGGGTCAGAGAGCTCTGAATGTCCCAAAACATTTGCAGCCTGAAAGAGGCATTAACCCGCATCCTAGACCACTGAAATTCCCAAAAATATTTTTTCCACGAAAAATGCATCTTACATCCGTGAACGTTCAGAATATGTTAGCAGCCCAGAAAAGGCATTAAAATGCATCTTAGGCCTGCAAAAATATTGAAAACTTTGGAGGCCCAAAAAAGGGGTTTACAGGCATCCTAGACCCCCTAAAGTCCAGAAAATGATGGTGGCCCAAAAACTGCGTCAGAGAGCGCTGAATGTCCCAAAAACATGTGTAGCCTGAAAGGGGCATTAACCCGCATCCTAGACCACTGAAATTCCCAAAAATATTTTTTCCACGAAAAATGCATCTTACATCCGTGAACTTTCAGAATATGTTAGCAGCCCAAAAAAGACCTTAAAATGCATTTTAGGCCTGCAAAAATGTTGAAAACTTTGGAGGCCCAAAAACGGGGTTTACAGGCATCCTAGACCCCCTTAACTCCAGAAAATGATAGTGCCCAAATACTGTGTCAGAGAGCTCTGAATTCCCTTACGCATTCGCAGCCTAAAAGGGGCATTAACGCGCATCCTAGACCACTGAAATTATCAAAAATATTTTTGGCACTTAAAAATGCATCCTACACCCATGAAAGTTAAGAATATGTTAGCAGCCCAAAAAAGGCCTTAATATGCATCTTAGGCCTGCAAAAATGTAGAAAAATTTGGAGGCCCAAAAAAGAGGTTTACAGGCATCCTAGACACCCTAAAGTCCAGAAAATGATTTTGGCCCAAAAACTGCATCAGAGAGCTCTGAATGCCCCAAAAACATTTGCAGCTTCAAAGGCGCATTAACCCGCATCCTAGACCACTGAAATTCCCAAAAATAATTTTGGCACAAAAAATGCACCCTACACCCCTGAAAGTTAAGAATATGTTAGCAGCCCAAAAAAGGCCTTAAAATGCATCTTACGCCTGCAAAAATTTTGAAAACTTTGGAGGCCCTAAAAAGGGGTTTATAGGCATCCTAGACCCCCTAAAGTCCAGAAAATGATGCTGGCCCCAAGACTGTGTCAGAGAGCTCTGAAAGTCCCAAAAACATTTGCAGCCTGAAAGGGGCATTAACCCGCATCCTAGACCACTGAAATTCCCAAAAATAATTTTGCCACGAAAAATGCATCCTACACACCTGAAAGTTAAGAATATGTTAGCAGCCCAAAAAAGGCCTTAAAATGCAACTTACGCCTGCAAAAATTTTGAAAACTTTGGAGGCCCTAAAAAGGGGTTTATAGGCATCCTAGACCCCCTAAAGTCCAGAAAATGATGGTGGCCCAAAGACTGTGTCAGAGAGCTCTGAAAGTCCCAAAAACATTTGCAGCCTGAAAGGGACATTAACCCGCATCCTAGACCACTGAAATTCCCAAAAATAATTTTGGCACAAAAAATGCACCCTACACCCCTGAAAGTTAAGAATATGTTAGCAGCCCAAAAAAGGCCTTAAAATGCATCTTACGCCTGCAAAAATTTTGAAAACTTTGGAGGCCCTAAAAGGGGTTTATAGGCATCCTAGACCCCCTAAAGTCCAGAAAATGATGGTGGCCCAAAGACTGTGTCAGAGAGCTCTGAAAGTCCCAAAAACATTTGCAGCCTGAAAGGGGCATTAAACCGCATCCTAGACCACTGAAATTCCCAAAAATAATTTTGGCACGAAAAATGCATCCTACACACCTGAAAGTTAAGAATATGTTAGCAGCCCAAAAAAGGCCTTAAAATGCATCTTAGGCCTTCAAAAATGTTGAAACCTTTGGAGGCTCTAAAAAGGGGTTTACAGGCATCCTAGACCCCCTAAATTCCAGAAAATGATGGTGGCCCAAAAACTGCATCAGAGAACTCTGAATGTCCCAAAAACATTTGCAGTCTGAAAGGGGCATTAACCCGCATCCTAGATCACTGAAATACCAAAAATAATTTTGGCACAAAAAATACATCCTACACCCCTGAAAGTTACGAATATGTTAGCAGCAAAGGCCTTAAAATGCATTTTAGGCCTGCAAAAACGTTGAAAACTTTCGAGGCCCAAAAAAGGGGTTTACAGGCATCCTAGACCCCCTAAAGTCCAGAAAATGTTGGTGGCCGACAAACAGAGTCAGAGAGCGCTGAATGTCCCAAAAAACATTTGCAGCCTGAAAGGGGCATTAACCTGTCACCACTGAAATTCCCAAAAATTAATTTTGGCACAAAAAATGCATCCTACACCCCTGAAAGTTAAGAATATGTTAGCAGCCCAAAAAAGGCCTTAAAATGCATCTTAGGCCTTCAAAAATGTTGAAACCTTTGGAGGCTCTAAAAAGGGGTTTACAGGCATCCTAGACCCCCTAAAGTCCAGAAAATATTGGTGGCCCAGAAACAGGGTCAGTGAGCTCTGAATGTCCCAAAAACATTTGCAGCCTGAAAGGGGCATTAACCCGCATCCTAGACCACTGAAATTCCCAAAAATATTTTTTCCACGAAAAATGCATCTTACATCCGTGAACGTTCAGAATATGTTAGCAGCCCAAAAAAGGCCTTAAAATGCATCTTAGGCCTGCAAAAATGTCGAACACTTTGGAGGCCCAAAAAAGGGGTTTACAGGCATCCTAGACCCCATAAAGTCCAGAAAATGATGGTGGCCCAAAAACTGCATCAGAGAGCTCTGAATGTCCCAAAAACATTTGCAGTCTGAAAGCGGCATTAACCCCATCCTAGACCACTGAAATACCAAAAATAATTTTGGCACAAAAAATGCATCCTACACCCCTGAAAGTTACAAATATGTTCGCAGCAAAGGCCTTAAAATGCATTTTAGGCCTGCAAAAATGTTGAAAACTTTTGAGGCCCAAAAAAGGGGTTCACAGGCATCCTAGACCCCCTAAAGTCCAGAAAATGTTGGTGGCCGACAAACAGAGTCAGAGAGCGCTGAATGTCCCAAAAACATGTTTAGCCTGAATGGGGAATTAACCCGCATCCTAGACCACTGAAATTCCCAAAAATATCTTTTTCAACGAAAAATGCATCTTACATCCGTGAACGTTCAGAATATGTTAGCAGCCCAAAAAAGGCCTTAAAATGTATTTTAGGCCTGCAAAAATGTAGAAAACTTTGGAGGCCCAAAAAAGGTGTTACAGGCATCCTAGACCCCCTAAAGTCCAGAAAATGTTGGTGGCCCAAAAACTGCGTCAGAGAGCTCTGAATGTCCCAAAAACATTTGCAGCCTCAAAGGGGCATTAACCCGTGACCACTGAAATTCCCAAAAAATAATTTTGGCACGAAGAATGCATCCTACAGCCCTGAAAGTTCAGAATATGTTAGCAGTCGAAAAAGGGCCTTAAGATGCATCGTAGGCCTGGAAAAATGTTGAAAACTTTGGAGGCCCTAAAAAGGGGTTTACAGGCATCCTAGACCCCCTAAAGTCCAGAAAATGATGATGGCCCAAAAACTGTGTCAGAGAACTCTGAAAGCCCCAAAAACATTTGCAGCCTGAAAGGGGCATTAACCCGCATCCTAGACCACTGAAATACCAAAAATAATTTTGGCTCAAAAAATAGATCCTACACCCCTGAAAGTTACGAATATGTTTGCAGCAAAGGCCTTGAAATGCATTTTAGGCCTGCAAAAATGTTGAAAACTTTCAAGGCCCAAAAAAGGGTTTTACAGGCATCCTAGACCCCCTTAAGTGCAGAAAATGATGGTGGCCCTAAAACTGTGTCAGAGAGCTCTGAATGTCTCAAAAACATTGGCAGCCTGAAAGGGGCATTAACCCGCATCCTAGACCACTGAAATTCCCAAATATAATTTTGGCACAAAAAATGCATCCTACACCCCTGAAAGTTAAGAATATGTTGGCAGCCCAAAAAGGCCTTAAAATGCATCTTAGGCCTGCAAAAATGTTGAAAACTTTGGAGGCCCTAAAAAGGGGTTTACAGGCCTCCTAGACCCCCGAAAGTCCAGAAAATGTTGGTGGCGGACAAACCGACAAACAGAGTCAGAGAGCGCTGAATGTCCCAAAAACATGTGTAGCCTGAAAGGGGCATTAACCCGCATCCTAGACCACTGAAATTCCCAAAAATATCTTTTTTAACGAAAAATGCATCTTACATACGTGAACGTTCAGAATATGTTAGCAGCCCAAAAAAGGCCTTAAAATGTATCTTAGGCCTGCAAAAATGTAGAAAACTTTGGAGGCCCAAAAAAGGTGTTACAGGCATCCTAGACCCCCTAAAGTCCAGAAAATGTTGGTGGCCCAAAAACTGCGTCAGAGAGCTCTGAATGTCCCAAAAACATTTGCAGCCTCAAAGGGGCACTAACCCGTGACCACTGAAATTCCCAAAAAATAATTTTGGCACGAAGAATGCATCCTACAGCCCTGAAAGTTCAGAATATGTTAGCAGTCGAAAAAGGGCCTTAAGATGCATCGTAGGCCTGCAAAAATGTTGAAACCTTTGGAGGCCCTAAAAAGGGGTTTACAGGCATCCTAGACCCCCTAAAGTCCAGAAAATGATGATGGCCCAAAAACTGTGTCAGAGAACTCCGAAAGCCCCAAAAACATTTGCAGCCTGAAAGGGGCATTAACTTGCATCCTAGACCACTGAAATTCCCAAAAATATTTTTTCCACGAAAAATGCATCTTACATCCGTGAACGTTCAGAATATGTTAGCAGCCCAAAAAAGGCCTTAAAATGCATCTTAGGCCTGCAAAAATGTTGAACACTTTGGAGGCCCAAAAAAGGTGTTTACAGGCATCCTAGACCCCCTAAAGCCCAGAAAATGTTAGTGGCCCAAAAACTGCGTCAGAGAGCTCTGAATGTCCCAAAAACATTTGCAGCCTGAAAGGGGCATTAACCCGTGACCACTGAAATTCCCAAAAAATAATTTTGGCACCAAGAATGCATCCTACAGCCCTGAAAGTTCAGAATATGTTACCAGTCCAAAAAGGGCCTTAAAATGCATCTTAGGCCTGGAAAAATGTTGAAAACTTTGGAGGCCCAAAAAAGGGGTTTACAGGCATCCTAGACCCCCTAAAGTCCAGAAAATGATGGTGGCCCAAAAACTGTGTCAGAGAGCTCTGAATGTCCCAAAAACATTTGCAGTCTGAAAGGGGCATTAACCCGCATCCTAGACCACTGAAATTCCCAAAAATAATTTTGGCACAAAAAATGCATCCTACACCACTGAAAGTTACGAATATGTTAGCAGCAAAGGCCTTAAAATGCATTTTAGGCCTGCAAAAATGTTGAAAACCTTCGAGGCCCAAAAAAGGGGTTTACAGGCATCCTAGACCCCCTAAAGTCCAGAAAATGTTGGTGGGCGACAAACAGAGTCAGAGAGCGCTGAATGTCCCAAAAACATTTGCAGCCTGAAAGGGGCATTAACCCGCATCCCAGACCACTGAAATTCCCAAAAATAATTTTGGCACGAAAAATGCATCCTACACCCCTGAAAGATAAGAATATGTTAGCAGCCCAAAAAAGGCCTTAAAATGCATCTTAGGCCTCCAAAAATGTTGAAAACTTTGAAGACCCAAAAAAGGGGTTTACAGGCATCCTGGACCCCGTAAAGTCCAGAAAATGATAGTGGCCCAAAAGGTGCGTCAGAGAGCTCTGAATGTCCCAAAAACATTTGCAGCCTGAAAGGGGCATTAACCCGCATCCTAGACCACTGAAATTCCCAAAAATATTTTTTCCACGAAAAATGCATCTTACATCCGTGAACGTTCAGAATGTTAGCAGCCCAAAAAAGGCCTTAAAATGCATTTTAGGCCTGCAAAAATGTAGAAAACTTTGGAGGTCCAAAAAAGAGGTTACAGGCATCCTAGACCACCTAAAGTCCAGAAAATGATGGTGGCCCAAAAACTGTGTCAGAGATATCTGAAAGTCCCAAAAACATTTGCAGCCTGAAAGGGGCATTAACCCGCATCCTAGACCACTGAAATTCCCAAAAATAATTTTGGCACGAAAGTTAAGAATATGTTAGCAGCCCAAAAAAGGCCTTAAAATGCATCTTAGGCCTGCAAAAATGTTGAACACTTTGGGGGCCCAAAAAAGGTTTTTACAGGTATCCCAGACCCCCTAAAGTCCAGAAAATGTTAGTGGCCCAAAAACTGCGTCAGAGAGCTCTGAATGTCCCAAAAACATTTGCAGCCTGAAAGGGGCATTAACCCGTGACCACTGAAATTCCCAAAAAATAATTTTGGCACAAAGAATGCATCCTACAGCCCTGAAAGTTAAGAATATGTTACCAGTCCAAAAAGGGCCTTAAAATGCATTTTAGGCCTGGAAAAATGTTGAAAACTTTGAAGGCCCAAAAAAGGGGTTTACAGGCATCCTAGACCCCCTAAAGTCCAGAAAATGTTGGTGGCCCAAAAACTGCGTCAGAGAGTTCTGAATGTCCCAAAAACATTTGCAGCCTCAAAGGGGCATTAACCCGTGACCACTGAAATTCCCAAAAAATAATTTTGGCACGAAGAATTCATCCTACAGCCC